>NW_026870935.1:3694584-4310349 GCF_033118175.1 Dama dama
AGCGGTGTTGAAAAACATGAAGAGCCTGAAAAGGTGTGAAAAATATGAAGAGCTTCAAAATGTGTCAAAAATATGAGGAGCATGAAACGGTCTGCAAAAAAGGAGGAGCATGAAGTGTTGTTGAAAAACTTGAAGATCCTGACAAGGTGTGAAAAATATGAAAAGCTTCAAAAGTTGTCAAAAATATGAGGAGCATGAAACGGTCTGAAATATAGGAGGAGCATGAAGCGGTGTTCAAAAACATGAAGAGCCTGAAAAGGTGTGAAAAATATGAAGAGCTTCAAAAGGTGTCAAAAATATGAGGAGCATGAAACGGTCTGAAAAATAGGAGGATCATGAAGCGGTGTTGAAAAACATGAAGAGCCTGAAAAGGTGTGAAAAATATGAAGAGCTTCAAAAGGTGTCAAAAATATGAGGAGCATGAAACGGTCTGAAAAATAGGAGGAGCATGAAGCGGTGTTGAAAAACATGAAGAGCCTGAAAACGTGTGAAAAATATGAAGAGCTTCAATAGGTGTGAAATACATGAGGAGCATTAAATGGTCTGAAAAATAGGAGGAGCATGAAGTGGTGTTCAAAAACATGAAGAGCCTAAAAAAGGTGTGAAAAATATGAAGATTTCAAAAGGTTTCAAAAATGAAATGAGCATGAAACAGTCTGAAAAATAGAAGGAGTATGATGTGGTGTTGAAAACAAAGAAGAGACTGAAAAGGTGTGAAATATATGAAGAGCTTCAAAAAGTGTGAAATACATGAGGAGCATTAAACGGTCTGAAAAAAAGAGAAGCATGAAGCGGTGTTCAAAAACATGAAGAGCCTGAAAATGTGTGAAAAATATGAAGAGCTTCAAAAGGTGTGAAATACATGAGGAACTTTAAACGGTCTGAAAAATAGGAGAAGCATGAAGAGGGGTTCAAAAACAGGAAGAGATTGAAAAGTTGTGAAAAATATGAAGAGCTTCAAAAGTTGTCAAAAATATGAGGAGCATGAAACGGTCTGAAAAATAGGAGGAGCATGAAGAAGTGTTCAAAAACATGAAGAGCCTGAAAAGGTGTGAAAAATACGAAGAGCTTCAAAAGGTGTGAAATACATGAGGAGCATGAAACTCTCTGAAAAATAGAAGGAGCATGATGTGCTGTTCAAAAACATGAAGAGCCTGAAAACGTGTGAAAAATACGAAGAGCTTCAAAAGGTGTGAAATATATGAGGAGGATGATACGGTTTGAAAAATAGGAGGAGCATGAAGCGGTGTTGAAAAACATGAAGAGTCTGAAAACGTGTGAAATTATGAAGAACTTCAAAAATATGAAAAATATGAAGAGCTTCAAAAGGTGTGAAAAATATGAAGAGCTTCAAAAGGTGTCAAACTGAGATGAACATGAAACGGTCTGAAAAATAGGAGGAGCATGAAACGGTGTTGAAAATCATAAAGAGCCTGAAAGTTTGTGAAAAATATGAAGAGCTTCAGAAGATGTGAAAAACATGAAGAGCTTCAAAAGGTGTCAAAATGAGATGAGCATGAAACGGTCTGAAAAATAAGAGGAGCATGAAGTGGTGTTGAAAATAATGAAAAGCCTGAAAAGGTGTGAAATATATGAAGAGCTTCAAAAGGTGTCAAAAATATGAGGAGAATGAAACGGTCTGTAAAATAGGAGGAGCATGAAGTGGTGTTCAAAAACATGAAGAGCAAAAAAAAGGTGTGAAAAATATGAAGATTTCAAAAGGTTTCAAAAATGAAATGAGCATGAAACGGTCTGAAAAATAGAAGGAGTATGATCTGGTGTTGAAAAAAAGGAAGAGACTGAAAAGGTGTGAAATATATGAAGAGCTTCAAAAAGTGTGAAATACATGAGGAGCATTAAACGGTCTGAAAAATAGGTGAAGCATGAAGCGGTGTTCAAAAAAATGAAGAGCCTGAAAACGTGTGAAAAATATGAAGAGCTTCAAAAGGTGTGAAAAATATGAACAGCTTCAAAATGTTTCAAAAATGAGATGAGCATGAAACGGTCTGAAAAAGATGAGAAGCATGAAGTGGTGTTGAAACACATGAAGAGCCTGAAAAGGTGTGAAAAATATGAAGAGGTTCAAAGGTGTGAAATACATGAGGATCATGAAATGGTTTGAAAAATAGGAGGAGCATGAAGCGGTGTTCAAAAACATGAAGAGCCTGAAAAGGTTTGAAAAATATGAAGAGTTTCAAAAGTTGTCAAAATCATGAGGAGCATGAAAAGGTCTGAAAAATACGAGGAGCATGAAGCAGTGTTCAAAAACATAAAGAGCCTGAAAAGGTTTGAAAAATATGAAGAGCTTCAAAAGGTGTGAAAAATAGGAGGAGCATGAAGCGGTGTTCAAAAACATGAAAAGCCTGAAAAGGTGTGAAAAATATGAAGAGCATCAAAAGGTATCAAAAATATGAGGAGCATGAAACGGTCTGAAAAATAGGAGAAGCATGAAGCGGTGTTGAAAAACATGAAGATCCTGAAAAGGTGTTAAAAATATGAAGAGCTTCAAAAGGTGTCAAATATATGAGCAGCAAGTATCGGTCTGAAATATAGGAGTAGCATGAAACGGTGTTCAAAAATATGCAGAGCGTGAAAAGTTGTGAAACATATGAAGAGCTTCAAATGGTGTCAAATATATGAAGAGCTTCAAAAGGTGTCAAAAATATGAGGAGCATGAAACGGTCTGAAAAATAGGAGGAGCATGAAACAGTGTTGAAAAACATGCAGAGCCTGAAAAGGTGTGAAAAATATGAAGAACTTCAAAAGGTGTGAAATATATGAGGTGCATGAAACGGTCTTAAAAATAGGAGGAGCATGTAGCGGTGTTCAAAAATATGAAGAGCCTGAAAAGGTGTGAAAAATATGAAGAGCTTCAAAAGGTATGAAATACATGAGGAGTATGAAACTGTCTTGAAAATAGGAGGAGCATGAAGCGGTGTTAAAAAACATGAAGAGGCTTAAAAGGTGTGAAAAATATGAAGAGCTTCAAAAGGTGTGAAAAATATGAGGAGCATGAAACGGTCTGAAAAATAGGAGGAGCATGAAGCCGTGTTGAAAAACATGAAGAGCCTGAAAAATTGTGAAATACATGAAGAGCTTCAAAAGGTGTAAAAAGTATGAGGAGATTCAAAAGGTGTCAAAAATATGAGGAGCATGAAACGGTCTGAAAAAAGGGGGAGCATGAATCTGTGTTGAAAATCATGAAGAGCCTGAAAACGTGTGAGAAATATGAAGAGCTTCAAAAGGTGTCAAAAATATGAAGAGCTTCAAATGGTGTCAAAAATGAGAGAAGTATGAAGCGGTCTGAAAAATAGGAGGAGCATGAAGCGGTGTTCAAAAACATGAAGAGCCTGAAAAGGTGTGAAAAATATGAAGAGCTTCAAAAGGTTTCAAAAATGAGATGAGCATGAAACGGTCTGAAAAATAGGAGGAGCATGAAGTGGTGTTGAAAAAAAAGAAGAGACGGAAAAGGTGTGAAATATATGAAGGGCTTCAAAAGGTGTCAAAAATATGAGGAGAATGATGCGGTCTGAAAAATAGGAGGAGCATGAAGCGGTGTTCAAAAACATGAAGAGCCTGAAAAGGTGTGAAAAATATGAAGAGCTTCAAAAGGTGTCAAAAATATGAGGAGCATGAAACGGTCTGAAAAATAGGAGGATCATGAAGCGGTGTTGAAAACATGAAGAGCCTGAAAAGGTGTGAAAAATATGAAGAGCTTCAAAAGGTGTCAAAAATATGAGGAGCATGAAACGGTCTGAAAAATAGGAGGAGCATGAAGCGGTGTTGAAAAACATGAAGAGCCTGAAAACGTGTGAAAAATATGAAGAGCTTCAATAGGTGTGAAATACATGAGGAGCATTAAATGGTCTGAAAAATAGGAGGAGCATGAAGTGGTGTTCAAAAACATGAAGAGCAAAAAAAAGGTGTGAAAAATATGAAGATTTCAAAAGGTTTCAAAAATGAAATGAGCATGAAACGGTCTGAAAAATAGAAGGAGTATGATCTGGTGTTGAAAAAAAGAAAGAGACTGAAAAGGTGTGAAATATATGAAGAGCTTCAAAAAGTGTGAAATACATGAGGAGCATTAAACGGTCTGAAAAATAGGTGAAGCATGAAGCGGTGTTCAAAAACATGAAGAGCCTGAAAACGTGTGAAAAATATGAAGAGCTTCAAAAGGTGTGAAATACATGAGGAGCATTAAACGGTCTGAAAAATAGGAGAAGCATGAAGAGGGGTTCAAAAACATGAAGAGCCTGAAAAGATGTGAAAAATATGAAGAGCTTCAAAAGTTGTCAAAACTATGAGGAGCATGAAACGGTCTGAAAAATAGGAGGAGCATGAAGCGGTGTTGAAAAAATGAAGAGCCTGAAAAGGTGTAAAAAATATGAAGAGCAACAAAAGGTGTCAAAAATATAAGGAGTATGAAACGGTCTGAAAAATAGGAGGAGCATGAAGCGGTGTTGCAAAACATGAGGAGCCTGAAAAGGTGTGAAAAATATGAAGAGCTTCAAAAGGTGAGAAAAATATGAGGTGCATGTAACGGTCTGAAAAATAGGAGGAGCATGAAGCGGTGTTGAAAAACATGAAGAGCCTGAAAAGCTGTGAAAAATATGAAGAGCTTCAAAAGGTGTGAAATACATGAGGAGCATGAAACGGGTTGAAAAATAGGAGAAGCATGAAGTGGTGTGGAAAAACATCAAGAGCCTGAAAAGGTGTGAAAAATATGAAGAGCTTCAAAAGGTGTGAAATACATGAGGAGCAAGAAACGATCTGAAAAATAGGAGGATCAAGAAGCGGTGTTCAAAAATATGAAGAGCCAGAAAAGGTGTGAAAATTATGAAGAGCTTCAAAAGGTGTGAAAAATAGGAGGAGCATGAAGCGGTGTTGAAAAACATAAAGAGCATGAAAACTTGTGAAAATTATGAAGAGCTTCAAAAGGTTTGAAAAATATGAACAGCTTCAAAAAGTGTCAAAAATGAGATCAGGATGAAGCGGTCTGAAATATAAGAGGAGCATAAAGTGTTGTTGAATAACATGAAGAGCCTGAAAAGGTGTGAAAATATGAAGAGCTTCAAAAGGTGTGAAATACATGAGGAGCATGAAACGGTCTGAAAAATAGGAGGAGCATGAAGCAGTGTTGAAAAACATGAAGAGCCTGAAAAGGTGTGAAAAATATGAAGAGCTTCAAAAGGTATGAAATACAGGAGGAGCATTAAACGGTCTGAAAAATAGGAGGAGCATGAAGCGGTGTTCAAAAACATGAAGAGCCTGAAAAGGTTTGAAAAATATGAAGAGCTTCAAAGGTGTGAAATATAGGAGGAGCATGAAGAGGTGTTCAAAAACATGAAGAGCCTGAAAAGGTGTGAAAAATATGAAGAGCTTCAAAGAGTGTCAAAATATGAGGAGCATGAAACGGTCTGAAAAATAAGAGGAGCATGAAACGGTGATCAAAAACATGAAGAGCCTGAAAAGGTGTGAAAAATGTGAAGAGCTTCAAAAGGTGTGAAATACATGAGGAGCATGAAACGGGTTGAAAAATAGGAGAAGCATGAAGTGGTGTGGAAAAACATCAAGAGACTGAAAAGGTGTGAAAAATATGAAGAGCTTCAAAAGGTGTGAAATACATGAGGAGCAAGCAACGGTCTGAAAAATAGGAGGGGATGAAGAGGTGTTCAAAAATATGAAGAGCCTGAAAAGGTGTGAAAAATATGAAGAGCTTCAAAAGGTGTGAAAAATATGAAGAGCATGATACGGTCTGAAAAATAGGAGGAGCATGAAGCGGTGTTCAAAACATGAAGAGCCTGAAAAGTTGTGAAAAATATGAAGAGCAACAAATGGTGCAAAAATATGAGGAGTATGAAACGGTCTGAAAAATAGGAGGAGCATGAAGCGGTGTTGAAAAACATGAAGAGCCTGAAAAGGTGTGAAAAATATGAAGAGCTTCAAAAGGTGTGAAAAATAGGAGGAGCATGAAGCGGTGTTGAAAAACATAAAGAGCATGAAAACTTGTGAAAATTATGAAGAGCTTCAAAAGGTGTGAAAAATATGAACAGCTTCAAAAAGTGTCAAAAATGAGATCAGGATGAAGCGGTCTGAAATATAAGAGGAGCATAAAGTGTTGTTGAATAACATGAAGAGCCTGAAAAGGTGTGAAAAATATGAAGAGCTTCAAAGGTGTCAAATATTTGAGCAGCATGAAACGGTCTGAAAAATAGGAGGAGCATGAAACGGTGTTCAAAAATATGAAGAGCCTGAAAAGGAGTGAAAAATATGAAGAGACTCAAAACGTGTCAAAAATATGAGGAGCATGAAACGGTCTGAAAAATAAGAGGAGCATGAAACCTTGTTCAAAAACATGAAGAGCCTGAAAAGATGTGAAAAATATGAAGAGCTTCAAGAGGTGTGAAATACATGAGGAGCAATAAACGGTGTGAAAATAGGAGGAGCATGAAGCGTTGTTGAAAAACATGAAGAGCCTGAAAAGGTGTGAAATATAGGAAGAGCTTCAAAAGGTGTGAAAAATATGAGGAGAATGAAACGGTCTGAAAAATAGGAGGAGCATGAAGCGTTGTTCAAAAACATGAAGAGCCTGAAAAGGTGTGAAAAATATGAAGAGCTTCAAAAGGTGTGAAATACATGAGGAGCATGAAACGGTCTGAAAAATCGGAGGAGCATGAAGCGGTGTTCAAAAATATGAAGAGCCTGAAAAGGTGTGAAAAAAAATCAAGAGCTTCCAAAGGTGTCAAAAATATGAGGAGCATGAAATGGTCTGAAAAATAGGAGGAGCATGAAGTGGTGTAGAAAAACATGAACAGCTTGAAAAGGTGTGAAAAATATGAAGAGTTTCAAAAGCTTTAAAATATGAGGAGCATGAAATGGTCTGAAAATTAGGAGCAGCATAAAACGGTGTTCAAAAACATGAAGACCCTGAAAAGGTGTGAAAATATGAAGAGTTTCAAAAGGTGTGAAAAATATGAGGAGCATGAAACGGTCTGAAAAATAGGAGGATCATGAAGCGGTATTGAAAAACATGAACAGCCTGAAAAGGTGGTAAAAATATGAAGAGATTCAAAAGCTTTAAAATATATAAGGAGCATGAAACGGTCTGAAAAATAGGAGCAGCATCAAACGGTGTTCAAAAACATGAAGAGCCTGAAAAGGTGTGAAAAATATGAAGAGCTTCAAAAGGTGTGAAATATATGAGGAGCATGAAACGGTCTGAAAAATAGGAGGAGCATGAAACGGTGTTCAAAAATATGAAGAGCCTGAAAAGATGTGAAAAATATGAAGAGACTCAAAACATGTCAAACATACGAGGAGCAAGAAACGGTCTGAACAATAGTAGGAGCATGAAGTGGTGTTGAAAAACATGAAGAGGTTGAAAAAGTGTGGAAAATACGAAGAGCTTCAAAAGGTGTCAAAAATGAGATGAGCATGAAGCGATCTGAAAAATAGGAGGACCATGAAGTGGTGTTGAAAAACATGAAGAGCCTGAAAAAGTGTGAAAAATATGAAGAGCCTCAAAAGGTGTCAAAAACATGAGGAGCTGAAACCGAATGAAAAACAGGAGGAGCAAGAAGCGGTGTTGAAAAACATGAAGAGTTTGAAAACGTGTGAAAAATATGAAGAGCTTCAAAAGGTGTGAAAAATATAAAGAGCTTCATGTGAAAAATAGGAGGAGCATGAAATGGTCTGAAAAATAGGAGGAGCATGAAGCGGTGTTCAAAAACATGAAGATCCTGAAAAGTTGTGAAAAATGTGAAGAGCTTCAAAAGGTGTGAAAAATATGAGGAGCATGAAACGGTCTGAAAAATAGGAGGAGCATGAAGCGGTGTTCAAAAACATGAAGAGCCTGAAAAGTTGTGATAAATATGAAGAGCTTCAAAAGGTGTGAAATACAAGAAGAGCATGAAACGGTCTGAAAAATAGGAGGAGCATGAAGCTGTGTTCAAAACATGAAGAGCCTGAAAATGTGTGAAATATATAAAGAGCTTCAAAAAGTGTCAAAAATATGAGGAGCATGAAACGGTCTGAATAATAGGAGGAGAATGTAACGGTGATCAAAAACATGAAGAGCCTGAAAAGGTGTGAAATATATAAAGAGCTTCAAAAAGTGTCAAAAATATGAGGAGCATGAAACGGTCTGAATAATAGGAGGAGAAAGTAACGGTGATCAAAAACATGAAGAGCCTGAAAAGGTGTGAAAAATATGAAGAGCTTCAAAAGGTGTGAAATATGAGGAGCATGAAACGCTCTGAAAAATAGGAGGAACATGAAGCGGTGTTCAAAAACATGAAGAGCCTGAAAAGTTGTGAAAAATATGAAAAGCTTCAAAAGGTGTCAAAAATGAGATGAGCATGAAACGGTCTGAAAAATAGGAGGAGCATGAAGCAGTGTTGAAAAAATGAAGAGCCTGAAAAGGTGTGAAAAATAGGAAGAGCATCAAAAGTTATCAAAAATATGAGGAGCATGAAACGGTCTGCAAAATAGGAGGATCATGAAGTGGTGTTGAAAAACTTGAAGAGCCTGAAAAGGTGTGAAAAATATGAAAAGCTTCAAAAGATGTCAAAAATATGAGGAGCATGAAACGGTCTGAAAAATAGGAGGAGCATGAAGCGGTGTTGAAAACATGAAGAGCCTGAAAAGGTGTGAAATATATGAAGAGCTTCAAAAGGTGTCAAAAATGAGATGAGCATGAAACGGTCTGAAAAATAGGAGGAGGATAGAGTGGTGTTGAAAACATGAAGGGCATGAAACGGTGTGAAATACATGAAGAGCTTCAAAAGGTGTAAAAAATATGAGGAGCATGAAACGGTCTGAAACATAGGAGGAGCATGAATTATTGTTGACAAACATAAATAGCCTGAAAAGGTGTGAAAAATATGAAGAGCTTCAAAAGGTGTGAAATACATGAGGAGGATGAAACGGTCTGAAACCTAGGAGGAGCATGAAGCGGTGTTGAAAAACTTGAAGAGTCTGAAAAGGTGTGAAATATATGAAGAGCTTCAAAAGATGTGAAAATTATGTGGAGCAGGAAACGGTCTGAAAAATAGGAGGTTCATGAAGCGGTGTTGAAAAACATGAAGAGCCTGAAAAGGTGTGAAAAATATGAAGAGCTTCAAAAGGTGTGAAATATATGAGGAGCTTGAAACGCTCTGAAAAACAGCAGGAGCATGAAGTGATGTTGAAAATCATGAAGAGAATGAAAAAGTGTGAAAAATATGAAGAGCTTCAAAAGGTGTGAAAAATATGAAGAGCTTCAAAAGGTGTCAAAAATATGAGGAGCATGAAACGGTCTGAAAAATAGGAGGAGCAAGAAGCTGTGTTGAAAAACAAGAAGAGTCTGAAAAGGTGTGAAATATATGAAGAGCTTCAAAAGGTGTCAAAAATGAGATGATAATGAAGCGGTCTGAAAAATTGGAGGAGCATGAAGTGGTGTTGAAAACCATGAAGAGCCTGAAAAGGTGTGAAAAATATGAAGAGCTTCAAAAGCTGTGAAAAATATGAAGAGCTTCAAAAGGAGACAAACATATAAGGAGCATGAAACGGTCTGAAAAATAGGAGAAGCATGAAACGGTTTTGAAAACATGAAGAGCCTGAAAACGTGTGAAACATATGAAGAGTTTCAAAAGATGTGAAAAATAAGAAGAGCTTCAAAAGGTGTCAAAAGTGATGTGATCATGAAACGGTCTGAAAAATAGGAGGAGCATGAAGTGGGGTTGAAAAAAATGAAGAGCCTGAAAAGGTGTGAAATATATGAAGAGCTTCAAAAGGTGTCAAAAATATGAGGAGCATGAAATGATCTGAAAAATAGGAGGAACATGAAACGGTCTGAAAAATAGGAGGAGCATGAAACGGTGTTCAAAAACATGAAGAGCCTGAAAAGGTGTGAAAAATATGAAGAGCTTCAAAAGGTGTGAAAATTATGAACAGCTTCAAAAGCTGTCAAAATTGAGATGAGCATGAAACGGTCTGAAAAATAGGAGGAGAATGAAGTGGTGTTCAAAAACATGAAGAGCACGAAAAGGTGTGAAAATATAAAGAGCTTCAAAAGGTGTGAAAAATATGAGGAGCATGAAACGCTCTGAAAAATAGGAGGAGCATGAAGCGGTGTTCAAAACATGAAGAGTCTGAAAAGGTGTGAAAAATATGAAGAGCTTCAAAATGTGTCAAATATGAGGAGCAAGAAACGGTCTGAAAAATAGGAGGAGCATGAAACGGTGTTCCAAAACATGAAAGCTTGAAAAGGTGTGGAAAATATGAAGAGCTTCAAAACGTGTCAAAAATATTAGAAGCATGAAACGGTCTCAAAAATAGGAGGAGCATGAAGCGGTGTTGAAAAACATGAAGAGCCTGAAAACTTGTGAAAAATATGAAGAACTTCAAAAGGTGTGAACAATATGAAAAGCTTCAAAATGTGTCAAAAATGACATGAGCCTGAAACGGTCTGAAAAATAGCAGGAGAATGTAGTGGTGTTGAAAAACATGAACAGCCTAAAAATGTGTGAAATATATGAGGAGCTTCAAAAGGTGTCAAAAATATGAGGAGTATGAAACCGCCTGAAAACTAGGAGGAGTATGAAGCGGTGTTCAAAAACATGAAGAGCCTGAAAAGGTGTGAAAAATATGAAGAGCTTCAAAAGGTGTCAAAAATATGAGGAGCATGAAATGATCTGAAAAATAGGAGGAACATGAAACGGCTGAAAAATAGGAGGAGCATGAAGCGGTCTCCAAAAACCTGAAGAGCCTCAAAGGTGTGAAATATATGAAGAGTTTCAAAAGGTGTCAAAAATGAGATGAGCATGAAACGGTCTGAAAAATAGGAGGAGCATGAAACGGTGATCAAAAACATGAAGAGCCTGAAAAGGTGTGAAAAATATGAAGAGTTCAAAAGGTGTCAAAAATATGCGGAGTGTGAAACTGTGTTGAAAAACATGACAAGAATAAAAAGGTGTGAAAAATATGAAGATCTTCAAAACGTGTCAAAATTTGAGAAGCATGAAATGGTCTCAAATATATGAGGAGCATGAAACGGTGTGGAAAAAACATGAAGAGCATGAAAAGTTGTGAAAAATATGAAGAGCTTCAAAATGTACCAAAAATATGAAGAGCATGAAACTGTCTGAAAAAGAGGAGGATCATGAAGCAGTTTTGAAAAATATGAAGAGCCTGAAAAGTTATGAAATATATGAAGAGCTTCAAAAGGTGTCAAAATATGAGGAGCATGAAACGGTCTGAAAAATAGGAGGAGCATGAAGCGGTGTTGAAAAACATGAAGAGCCTGAAAAGGTGTGAAAAATATGCAGAGCTTCAAAACGTGTCAAAAATAAAAGGAGTGTGAAACTGTGTTGAAAAACATGATGAGCATGAAAAGGTGTGAAAAATATGAAGATTTTCAAACGGTGTCAAAATTTGAGAAGCATGAAATGGTCTGAAAAATATGAGGAGCATGAAACGTTGTTGAAAAAACATGAAGAGCATGAAAAGGTGTGAAAAAATTGAAGACCTTCACAAGGTGTCAAAAATACGAGGAGCATGAAACGGTTTGAAAAATAGGAGGAGCAGGAAGCGGTGTTGAAAAAATGGAAGAGCCTGAAAAGGAGTGAAAAATATGACGAGCTTCAAAAGGTGTCAAATATATGAGGAGCATGAAACGGTCTGAAAAATCGGAGGAGCATGAAACGGTGTTCCAAAACATGAAGAGCCTGAAAAGGTGTGAAAAATATGAAGAGCTTCAAAAGGTGTGAAATATATGAGGAGCATTAAACGGTCTGAAAAATAGGAGAAGCATAAAACGGTGTTTAAAAACATGAAGAGCCTGAAAAGGTGTGAAAAATATGAAGAGTTTCAAAAGCTGTGAAATATATGAAGAGCTTCAAAAGGTATCAAAAATGAGATGAGCATGAAACGGTCTGAAAAATAGGAGGAGGATGAAGTGGTGTTGAAAACATGAAGAGCATGAAAAGGTGTGAAATATATGAAGAGCTTCAAAAGGTATCAAAAATATGAGGAGCATGAAACGGTCTGAAAAATTAGAGGAGCATGAAGCGATGTTGAAAACATGAAGAGCCTGAAAAGGTGTGAAATATATGAAGAGCTTCAAAAGGTGTCAAAAATGAGATGAGCATGAAACGGTCTGAAAAATAGGAGGAGGATGAAGTGGTGTTGAAAACATGAAGAGCCTGAAGAGCTGTGAAAAATACGAAGAGCTTCAAAAGGTGTCAAAATATGAGGAGCATGAAACAGTCTGAAAAATAGCAGGACCAAGAAACGGTGTTGAAAAACATGAAGAGCCTGAAAAGTTTTGAAAAATAGGAAGAGCTTCAAAAGGTGTGAAATATATGAGGAGAATGAAACGGTCTGTAAAATAGCAGAAGCATGAAGCGGTGTTCAAAAACATGAAGAGCCTGGAAAGGTGCGAAAAATATGAAGAGCTTCAAAAGATTTGAAAAATATGAGGAGCATGAAAAGGTCTGAAAAATAGGAGGAGCATGAAGCGGTGTTTAAAAACATGAAGATACTGAAAAGGTGTGAAAAATATGAAGAGCTTCAAATGGTGTGAAAAATATCAAGAGCTTCAAAAGGTGTCAAAAATGAGATGAGCATGAAACGGTCTGAATAATAGGAGGAACATGAAGTGGTGTTGAAAAACATGAAGAGACTGAAAAGGTGTGAAAAATATGAAGTGCTTCAAATGGTGTGAAATACATGAGGAGCATGAAACGGTCTGAAAAATGGGAGGAGCATGAAGGTGTGCTCCAAAACATGAAGAGCCTGAAAAGGTGTGAAAAATATGAAGAGCTTCAAAAGGTGTGAAAAATACGAGGAGCATGAAACAGTCTGAAAATTAGTAGGAGCATATAGCGGTGTTGAAAAACAAGAAGAGCCTGAAAAGGTGTGAAAAAGATGAAGAGCTTCAAAAGGTGTGAAAAATGAGAGGAGCATGAAACGGTATGAAAAATAGAAGGAGCATGAAGCGGTGTTTTAAAACATGAAGAGCCTGAAAGGGTGTGGAAAATAGGAAGAGCTTCAAAAGGTGTCAAAAATATGAGGAGCATGAAACGGTCTGAAAAATACGAGGAGCATGAAACGGTGTTGAAAAACTTGAAGAACCTGAAAAGGTGTGAAAAATATGAAGAGCTTCAAAAGGTGTCGAAAATATGAGGAGCATGAAACGGTCTGAAAAATAGGAGAAGCATGAAACGGTGTTCAAAAACATGAAGAGCCTGAAAAGGTGTGAAAAATATGAAGAGTTCAAAAGGTGTCAAAAATATGAGGAGTGTGAAACTGTGTTGAAAAACATGACAAGAATGAAAAGGTGTGAAAAATATGAAGATCTTCAAAACGTGTCAAAATTTGAGAAGCATGAAATGGTCTCAAATATATGAGGAGCATGAAACGGTGTGGAAAAAACATGAAGAGCATGAAAAGTTGTGAAAAATATGAAGAGCTTCAAAATGTACCAAAAATATGAAGAGCATGAAACGGTCTGAAAAAGAGGAGGATCATGAAGCAGTTTTGAAAAATATGAAGAGCCTGAAAAGTTATGAAATATATGAAGAGCTTCAAAAGGTGTCAAAATATGAGGAGCATGAAACGGTCTGAAAAATAGGAGGAGCATGAAGCGGTGTTGAAAAACATGAAGAGCCTGAAAAGGTGTGAAAAATATGCAGAGCTTCAAAACGTGTCAAAAATAAAAGGAGTGTGAAACTGTGTTGAAAAACATGATGAGCATGAAAAGGTGTGAAAAATATGAAGATTTTCAAACGGTGTCAAAATTTGAGAAGCATGAAATTGTCTGAAAAATATGAGGAGCATGAAACGTTGTTGAAAAAACATGAAGAGCATGAAAAGGTGTGAAAAAATTGAAGACCTTCACAAGGTGTCAAAAATACGAGGAGCATGAAACGGTTTGAAAAATAGGAGGAGCATGAAGCGGTGTTGAAAAAATGGAAGAGCCTGAAAAGGAGAGAAAAATATGACGAGCTTCAAAAGGTGTCAAATATATGAGGAGCATGAAACGGTCTGAAAAATCGAAGGAAGGAGCATGAAACGGTGTTCCAAAACATGAAGAGCCTGAAAAGGTGTGAAAAATATGAAGAGCTTCAAAAGGTGTGAAATACATGAGGAGCATTAAACGGTCTGAAAAATAGGAGAAGCATAAAACGGTGTTTAAAAACATGAAGAGCCTGAAAAGGTGTGAAAAATGAAGAGCTTCAAAAGGTGCGAAAAATATGAGGAGCATGAAACGGTCTGAAAAATAGGAGGAGCATGAAGCGGTGTTCAAAAACATGAAGAGCCTGAAAAGGTGTGAAAAATATGAAAACCTTCAAAAGGTGTCAAAAATGAGATGAGCATGAAATGGTCTGAAAAATAGGAGGAGCATGACGCGGTGTTGAAAAACATGAAGAGTCTGAAAACGTGTGAGAAATATGAAGAGCTTCAAAAGCTGTCAAAAATATGAGGAGCATGAAACGGTCTGAAAAATTTCAGGAGCATGAAGCGGTGTTGAAAAACATGAAGAGTCTGAAAACGTGTGAAAATATGAAGAGTTTCAAAAATATGAAAAATATGAAGAACTTCAAATTGTGAAAAATATGAAGAGCTTCAAAGGGTGTCAAAAATGAGATGAGCATGAAATTGTCTGAAAAATAGGAGGAGCATGATGCGGTGTTGAAAAACATGAAGAGCCTGAAAAGGTGTGAAAAATATGAAGAGCTTCAAGGGTGTTAAAATTATGAGGAGCATAAAAAGGTCTGAAAAATAGGAGGAGCATGAAGCGGTGTTGAAAAACATGAAGAGCCGTCAAACGTTTGAAATATATGAAGAGCTTCAAAGGTGTCAAAAATATGAGGAGAATGAAACGGTCTGAAAAATAGGAGGAGAATGAAGCAGTGTTGAAACACATGAAGAGCCTGAAAAACTGTGAAAAATCTGAAGAGCTTAATAAGGTGTCAAAATTATGAGGAGCATGAAACGGTCTGAAAAATAGGAGGAGAATGAAACGGTGTTGAAAAACATGAAGAGCCTGAAAACGTGTCAAATCTATGAAGAGCTTCAAAAGGTGTTAAAAATATGAAGAGCTTCAAAAGGTGTCAAAAATGAGATGAGCATGAAACGGTCTGAAAAATAGGAGGAGCATGAAACGGTGTTCAAAAACATGCAGAGCCTGAAAAGGTGTGAAGTATATGAAGAGCTTCAAAATGTGTGAAATACATGGAGAACATGAAACGGTCTGAAAAATTGGAGGATCATGAGGCGGTGTTGAAAAACATGAAGAGACTGAAAAGGTGTGAAAATACGAAGAGCTTCAAAAGGTGTGAAAAATATGAGGAGCATGAAATGGTCTGCAAATTAGGAGGAGCATGAAGCGGTGCTGTAAAACATGAAGAGCCTGAAAAGGTGTGAAAAATATGAAGAGCTTCAAAAGATGTGAAATACATGAGGAGCATGAAACGGTCTGAAAAATAGCACGAGCATGAAGCGGTGTTGAAAAACATGAAGAGTCTGAAAACGTGTGAAAAATTAGAAGAGCTTCAAAAGGTGTGAAAAATATGAACAGCATCAACAGGTGTCAAAATTAGGAGGAGCATGAAATGATCTGAAAAATAGGAGGAACATGAAATGGTCTGAAAGATAGGAGTTGCATGAAGTCGTGTTCAAAAACATGAAGAGCTTGAAAAGGTGTGAAAAATATGAAGAGCTTCAAAAGGTGGGAAATACATGAGGAGCAAGAAACGGACTGAAAAATAGGAAGAGGATGAAGCGGTGTTCAAAAACATGAAGAGTCTGAAAAGGTGTGAAAAATAAGAAGAGCTTCAAAAGGTGTCAAAAATATGAGGAGCATGAAATGATCTGAAAAATAGGAGGAACATGAAACGGTCTGAAAAATAGGAGGAGCAGGAAGCTGTTTTCAAAAACATGAGAGCCTGAAAAGGTGTGAAAAATATGAAGAGGTTCAAAAGGTGTGAAATACATGAGGAGCATGAAACGGTCTGAAAAATAGGAGGAACATGAAACGGTGTTCAAAAACATGAAGAGCCGGAAAAGGTGTGAAACATATGAAGAGCTTCAAAAGGTGTGAAATACATGAGGAGCATGAAACGGCCTGAAAAATAGGAGGAGCAGGAAGCTGTGTTCAAAAATATGAAGAGCCTGAAAAGGTGTGAAAAATATGAAGAGCTTCAAAAGGTTTGAAAAATATGAGGAGCATGAAACGGTCTGAAAAATAGGAGGAGTATGAAGCGGTGTTCAAAAACATGAAGAACCTTAAATGGTGTGAAAAATATGAAGAGCTTCAAAAGGTGTCAAAAATATGAGGAGGATGAAACGGTCTGAAAAATAGGAGGAGCATGAAGCGGTGTTCAAAAACATGAGGAGCCTGAAAAGTTGTGAAAAATATGAAGAGCTACAAAAGGTGTCAAAAATGTGAGGAGCACGAAACGGGGTTCAAAAACATGAAGAGACTGAAAATGTCTGAAAAATATGAAGAGCCTCAAAACGTGTCAAAAATATGAAGAGCTTCAGAAGGTGTGAAAAATATGAGGAGCATGATACGGTGTGAAAAATTAGAGAGGCATGAAACGGTGTTCAAAAACATGAAGAGCCTGAAAAGGTGTTAAAAATATGAAGAGCTTGAAAAGGTGTCAAAAATATAAACAGCTTCAAAAGGTGTCAAAAATGAGATGAGCATGAAGCGATCAGAAAAATAGGAGGAGCATGAAGCGGTCTTCAAAAACATGAAGAGCCTGAAAACGTGTGAAAAATATGAAGAGCTTCAAAAAGTCAGAAATACATGAAGAGCATGAAACGGTCTCAAAAGTAGGAGGAGCATTAAGTGGTGTTGAAAAAGATGAAGAGCCTGAAAACGTGTGAAAAATATGAAGAGCTTCAAAACATGTCAAAAATATGAGGAGCATGAAACGGTCTCAAAAATAGGAGGAACATGAAGCAGTGTTCAAACACATGAAGAGCCTGAAATTGTGTGAAAAATATGAAAACCTTCAAAAGGTGTAAAAATTATGAGGAGCAGGAAACGGTCTGAAAAATAGGAGTAACATGATGCGGTGTTCAAAAATATGAAGAGCCTGAAAAGGTGTGAAAAATATGAAGAGCTTCAAAAGGTGTCAAAAATATGAAGAGCTTCAAAAGGTGTCAAAAATATGAGGAGCATGAAGCGTTCTGAAATATAGGAGGAGCAAGAAGCGTTCTGAAAAATAGGAGGAGCATGAAGCGGTCTGAAAAATAGGAGGAGCATGAAGCGGTGTTCAAAAACATAAAGAGCCTGAAAAGGTGTGAAATATATGAAGAGCTTCATAAGGTGTGCAATACAAGGGGAGCATGAAACAACCTTAAAAACAGGACGAGCATGAAGCTGTGTTCAAAAACATGAGAGCCTGAAAAGGTGTGAAAAATATGAAGAGATTCAAAAGGTGTCAAAAATATGAGGAGCAAGAAACGATCTGAAAAATTGGAGGAGCATGAAGCGGTGCTCAAAAATATGAAGAACCTGAAAAGGTGTGAAAAATATGAAGAGCTTCAAAAGGTGTCAAAAATGAGAGGAGCATGAAGCGGTCTGAAAAATAGGAGGAGGAGGAAGTGGTGTTGAAAAACATGAAGAGCCTGCAAAGGTGTGAAATATATGAAGAGCTTCAAAATGTGTCAAATATATGAGGAGCATGAAACGGTCTGAAAAGTAGGAACAGCTTGAAACGGTGTTCAAAAACATGAAGAGCCTGAAAAGGTGTGAAAAATGTGAAGAGCTTCAAAAAGTGTGAAATACATCAGGAGCATGAAACGGTCTGAAAATAGGAGGAGCATGATACAGTGTTCAAAAATATTAGGAGCCTTAAATGGTGTGAAAAATACGAAGAGCTTCAAAGGTGTCAAAAAAATGTGGAGCATTAAACGATCTGAAAAATACGAGGAGCATGAAGCGGTGTTCAAAAACATGAAGAGCATGAAAAGGTGTGAAAAATATGAAGAGCTTCAAAAGGTGACAAAAATATGAGGAGCATGAAACTGTCTGAAAATAGGAGGAGCATGAAACCGTGTTCAAAAACATGAAGAGTATGAAAAGTTGTGAAAAATAAGAAGTTTTCAAAAGGTGTGAAAAATATGAAGAGCTTCAAAAGATGTCATAAATGAGATGAGCATGAAACGGTCTGAAAAATAGGAGGAGCATGAAGTGGTGTTCAAAAAAATGACGAGCCTGAAAAGGTGTGAAAAATAGGAAAAGGTTCAAAATGTGTCAAAAATATGAGGAGCATGAAACGGTCTGAAAAATTGCAGGAGCATGAAGCGGTGTTGAAAAACATGAAGAGTCAGAAAACGTGTGGAAATATGAAGAGCTTCAAAAATATGAAAAATATTAAGAGCTTCAAAGTTGTGAAAAATATGAAGAGCTTCAAAAGGTGTCAAAAATGAGCTGAGCATGAAACGGTCTGTAAAATTGGAGGAGCATCAAGCGGTGTTGAAAATCATGAAGACGCTGAAAAGGTGTGAAAAATATGAGGAGCATGAAACAGTGTTGAAAAACCTGAAGAGCCTGAAAAGGGGTGAAAAACATGAAGTGTTTCAAAAGGATTCAACAATATGAGGAGCATGAAACAGTCTGAAATTTAAGAAGAGCATGAAACGGTGTTGAAGAACATGAAGAGCCTGAAAATGTGTGCAAAATATGAAGAGCTACAAAACCTGTCAAAAATATGAGGACCATGAAACAGTCTGAAAAATACGAGGATCATGAAGTGATGTTGAAAAACATGTAGAGCCTGAAAAGGTGTGAAAAATATGAAGAGCTTCAAAAGGTGTGAAAAATATGAGGAGCATGAATCGGTCTGAAAAATAGGAGGAGCATGAAGCAGTATTGAAAAACATGAATAGCCTGAAAAGTTGTGAAAAATATGAGGAGCATGAAACGGTCTGAAAAATAGGTGGAGTATGAAGCGGTGTTCAAAAACATGAAGAGCCTGAAGAGGTGTGAAAAATATGAAGAGCTTCAAAAGGTGTGAAAAATATGAAGAGCTTCAAACATTGTGAAAAATATGAGGAGCATGATACTGTTCTGAAAAATAGGAGCAGCATAAAGCGGTGTTAAAAACATGAAGAGCGTGAAATGTGTGAAATATATGAAGAGCTTTAAAAAGTGTCAAAAATATGAGGAGCATGAAACGAACTGAAATATAGGAGGAGCATGAAACGGTATGGAAAAACATGAAGAAAGGGAAAGGAGTGAAAAATATGAAGAGATTCAAAAGGTGTGAAGAATATGAGGAACATGAAGCGGTGTTCAAAATCATGAAGAGCTTGAAAAGGTGTGAAATATATGAAGAGGTTCAAAGGTGTGAAAAATAGGAGGAGCATGAAGCGGTGTTGAAAAACATGAAGAGCCTGAAAATTTGTGAAATATATGAAGAGCTTCAAAAGGTGTCAAAAATATGAGGAGCATGAAATGATCTGAAAATCAAGAGGAGCATGAAGCGGTGTTCAAAAACCTGAAAAGCCTGAAAAGGTGTGAAATATATGAAGAGCTTCAAAAGGTGTCAATACTATGAGGAGCATGAAACGGTGTGAAAACAGGAGGAGCATGAAGCGGTGTTGAAAAGCATTAAGAGCCTAAAAGGTGTGAACAATATGAAGAGCTTCAAAAGGTGTGAAGAATATGAAGAGCTTCAAAAGGTGTCAAATATATGAGGAGCATGAAACTGTCTGAAAAATAGGAGGAGCATGAAAGGTGTTGAAAAACATGAAGAGCCTGAAAAGATATGGAAAATATGAAGAGCTTCAAAAGGTGTCAAAAATATGAGGATCATGAAACGGTCTGAAAAATAGGAGGAGCATGAAACGGTGTTGAAAAACATGAAGAGCCTGTAAAGGTGTGAAAAATATGAAGAGCTTCAAAAGGTGTGAAAATTATGAGGAGCATGAAACGGTCTGAAAAATTGGAGGATAATGAAGCGGTGTCAAAAACAGGAAGAGCCTGAAAAGGTGTGAAAAATATGAGGAGCATGAAATGGTCTGAAAAATAGGAGGAGCATGAAACGGTGTTGAAAAACATGAAGAACAGGAAAAGGAGTGAAAAATATGATGGGCTTCAAAAGGTGTGAAAAATATGAGGAACATGAAGCTGTGTTCAAAAACATGAAGAGCCTGAAAAGGAGTGAAAAATATGAAGAATTTCAAAAGGTGTGAAAAATATGAGGAGCATGAAACGGTCTGAAAAATAGGAGGAGCATGAAGCGGTGTTGAAAAGCCTGAAGAGCTTGAAAAGGTGTGAAAAATATGTAGTGCTTCAAAAGGTGTCAAATTTACAAGTAGCATGAAACGGTGTTTAAAACTTGAAGAGCCTGAAAAGGTGTGAAGAATATGAAGAGCTTAAAAGGGGTGAAAAATATGAGGAGCATGAAACGGTCTGAAAAATAGGAGGAGCATGAAACGGAGTTGAAAACATGAAGAGCCTGAAAAGGTGTGAAAAATATGAAGAGTTTCAAAAGGTATCAAAAATATGAAGAGCATGAAACGGTCTGAAAAATAGGAGGAGCATGAAACGGTGTGGAAAACATGAAGAGCCTGCAAAGGTGTGAAAAATGTGAAGAGCTTCAAACAGTGTCAAAATTATGAGGAGCATGAAACGGTCTGAAAAATAGGAGGAGCATGAAACGGTGTTGAAAACATGAAGAGCCTGAAAAGCTGTGAACAATATGAAGAGTTTGAAAAGGTATCTAAAATATGAAGATCATGAAACGGTATGAATATTCGAGGAGCATGATGCGGTGCTGAAAAACATGAAGAACCTGAAAAGGTGTGAAAAACTTGAAGAGCTTCAAAAGGTGTTAAAAATATGAGGAGCATGAAACGGTCTGAAAAATAGGAGGAGCATGAAGTGGTGTTGAAAAACAGGAAGAGCCTGAAAAGGTGTGAAAAATATGAAGAGCTTCAAAAGGTGTCAAAAATATGAGGAGCTCGAAATGGTGAAATTTTGGAGGAGCATGAAGTGGTTTTGGAAAACATGAAGAGCCTGCAAAGGTGTGAAAAATATGAAGAGCTTCAAAAGGTGTGAAAAATATGAGGAGCATGATACAGTCTGAAATATAGGAGGAGCCTGAAACGGTGTTCACAAACATGAAGACCCTGAAAAGGTGAGAAAAATATGAAGAGCTTCAAAAGGTGTGAAAATTATGAAGAGCTTCAAAAGGTGTCAAAAATAAAAGGAGCATGAAACGGTCTGAAAAATAGGAGGAGAATTAAACGGTGTTGAAAAACATGAAGAGCCTGAAATGGTGTGAAATATATGAAGAGATTCAAAAGGTGTCAAAAATATGAGGAGCATGAATCAATCTGAAAAATAGGAGGAGCAGGAAGCAGTGTTCAAAAACATGATGAGCCTGAAAAGGTGTGAAAAATATGAAGAGTTTCAAAAGATGTCAAATTTATGAGGAGCATGAAAGGGTGTGAAAATAGGAGGAGCATGAAGCGGTGTTGAAAAACATGAAGAGCCTGCAAAGGTGTGAAAAATACGAAGAGCTTCAAAAGGTGTCAAAAATATGAGGAGCTTGAAACGGTCTGAAAAATATGAGGAGCATGAAACGGTGTTCAAAAACATGAAGAGACTGAAAAGGTGTGAAAAATATGAAAAGCTTGAAAAGGTGTGAAAAATATGGGAGCAGGAAACGGTCTGAAAAAGAGGAGGAGGATTAAGCGGTGTTCAAAAACATGAAGAGCCTGAAAAGGTGTGAAAAATATGAAGAGCTTCAAAAGGTGTGAAAAATATGAGGAGCATGAAACGGTCTGAAAAATAGGAGGAGCATGAAGCGGTGTTGAAAAACATGAAGAGACTGAAAAGGTTTGAAAAATATGAAGAGCTTCAAAATGTGTGAAAAATATGAAGAGCTTCAAAAGGTGTTAAAAATATGAGGCGCATGAAACGGTCTGAAAAATAGGAGGAGCATGAAGCGGTGTTGAAAAACATGAAGAGCATGAAAACGTGTGAAAAATATGAAGAGCTTCAAAAGGTGTCAAATATATGAGGAGCATGGAACGGTCTGAAAAATAGGAGGAGCATGAAACGGTGTTCAAAAACATGAAGACCCTGAAAAGGTGTGAAAATTATGAAGAGATTCAAAAGGTATCAAAAATATGAAGAACATGAAACGGTCTGAAAAATAGGAGGAGCATGAAGCTGTGTTGAAAAACATGAAGAGCCTGAAAAGCTGTGAAAAATATGAAGAGCTTCAAAAGGTGTCAAAAATATGAGGAGCATGAAACGGTCTGAAATACAGGAGGTGCATGAAGCGGATTTGAAAAACATGAAGAGTCTGAAAAGGTGTGAAAAAAAAGAAGAGCTTCAAAAGGTGTCAAAAATATGAGGAGCTCAAAACGGTGAAATTTTGGAGGAGCATGAAGTGGTTTTGGAAAACATGAAGAGCCTGCAAACGTGTGAAAAATATGAAGAGTTTCAAAAGGTGTCAGAAATATGAGGAGCATGAAACGCTATGAAAAATAGGACAAGCATGAAATGGTGTTGAAAACATGAAGAGCCTGAAAAGGTGTGAAAAATATGAAGAGTTTCAAAAGGTATCAAAAATATGAAGAGCATGAAATGATCTGAAAAATAGGAGGAGCATGAAGCGGTGTTCAAAAACATGAAGAGCATGAAAAGGTGTGAAAAATATGAAGAGCTTCAAAAGGGGTTAAAAATATGAGGAGCATGAAATGGTCTGAAATATACGAGGAGCATTAAATGGTGTTGAAAACATGAAGAGCCTGAAAAGCTGTGAACAATATGAAGAGTTTGAAAAGGTATCAAAAATATGAAGATCATGAAACGGTATGAAAAATAGGAGGAGCATGATGCGGTGCTGAAAAACATGAAGAACCTGAAAAGGTGTGAAAAACTTGAAGAGCTTCAAAAGGTGTTAAAAATATGAGGAGCATGAAACGGTATGAAAAATAGGAGGAGCATGAAGCCGTGTTCAAAAACATGAAGAGCCTGAAAAGGTGTGAAATATATGAAGAGCTTCAAAAGGCGTCAAAAATATAAGGAGCATGAAACGGTCTGAAAAATAGGAGGAGCATGATGCAGTGTTCAACAACATGAAGAGCCTGAAAAGGTGTGAAAAATATGAAGTGTTTCAAAAGGCTTCAGAATTATGAGGAGCATGGAACGGTCTGAAATAATGGAGGAGCATTAAATGGTGTTCAAAAACATGAAGAGCCTGAAAAGATGTGAAATATATGAAGAGATTCAAATGGTGTCAAAAATATGAGGACTTTGAAACTGTCTGAAAAATAGGAGGAGCATGAAAAGGTGTTCAAAAACATGAAGAGCCTGAAAAGTTGTTAAAAATATGAAGAGCTTCAAAAGGTATAAAAAATATGAGGAGCTTGATTAGGAGTTCAAAAACATGAAGAGCCTGAAAAGCTGTGAACAATATGAAGAGCTTCAAAAGGTGTGAAAAATATGAAGAGCTTCAAAAGGTTTCAAATATTGAGGAGCATGATACTGTCTGAAAAATAGGAGGACCATGAAAGGTGGTGAAAAACATGAAGAGACTGAAAAGGTGTGAAAAATATGAAGAGCTTCAAAAGGTGTCAAAAATATGAGGAGCATGAAACGGTCTGAAAAATAGGAGGAGCATGAAACGGTCTGAAAAATAGGAGGAGCATGAAACGGTGATCAAAAACATGAAGAGCCTGAAAAGGTGTGAAAAATATGAAGAGCTGCAAAAGGTTTGAAAAATGTGAAGAGCTGCAAAAGGTGTGAAAAATATGTGGAACATGAAACGTTCTGAAAAATAGGAGGAGAATGAAACGGTGATCAAAAACATGAAGAGCCTGAAAAGGAGTGAAAAATATGAAGAGTTTCAAAAGGTATCAAAATATGAAGAGCATGAAATTGTCTGAAAAATAGGAGGAGCATGAAGCGGTGTTCAAAAACATGAAGAGCATGAAAAGGTGTGAAAAATATGAAGAGCTTCAAAAGGTTTTAAAAATATGAGGAGCATGAAACGGTCTGAAATATATGAGTAGCATTAAATGGTGTTGACAAAGATGAAGAGCTTGAAAAGGTGTGAAAAATATGAAGAGCTTTAAAGGGTGTGAAAAATATGAAGAGCTTCAAATGTTGTCAAATATATGAGGAGCTTGAAACGATGAAATATAGGAGGAGCATGAAACGGTGTTGAAAAACATGAAGAGCATGAAAACGTGTGAAAAATATGAAGAGCTTCAAAAGGTGTCAATAATATGAGGAGCTTGATACGGTGAACTATAGGAGGAGCGTGAAGTGGTGTTGAAAAGCATGCAGAGCCTGCAAAGCTGTGAAAAATATGAGGAGCATGAAACAGTGTTGAAAAACATGAGGAGCATGAAATCGTCTGAAAAATAGGAGGAGAAAGAAACGGTGTTGAAAACATGAAGAGCCTGAAAAGGAGTGAAAAATATGAAGAGCTTCAAAAGGTGTGAAAAATATGAGGAGCATGATACGGTCTGAAATATAGGAGGAGCCTGAAATGGTGTTCAAAAACATGAAGACCCTGAAAGGGGTGAAAAATATGAAGAGCTTCAAAAGGTGTGACAAATATGAAGAGCTTCAAAAGGTGTCAAATATATGAGGAGCATGAAGCGGTGTTGAAAAATCATGAAGGGCCTGAAAAGTTGTGAAAAATATGAAGAACTTCAAAAGGTGTCAAATATATGAGGAGCATGAAGCGGTGTTGGAAAACATGAAGAGCATGAAAAGGTGTGAAAAATATGAAGAGCTTCAAAAGGTGTCAAAAATTAGAGGAGCATGAAACGGCCTGAAAAATGGGAGGAGCATGAAGCGGTGTTGAAAAACATGAAGAGCCTGAAAAGGTGTGAAAAATAAGACAAGCTTCAAAAGGTTTCAGAAATATAAGGAGCATGAAACGGTCTGAAAAATAGGAGGAGCATGAAGCGGTTTTGAAAAACATAAAGAGCCTGAAAAGGTTTGAAATATATTAAAGGCCTCAAAAGGTGTCAAAAATATGAGGAGCATGAAACGGGCTGAATAATATGAGGAGCAAGAAACGGTGTTCAGAAACATGAAGAGTCTGAAAATGTGTGAAAAATATGAAGAGCTTAAAAAGGTGTCAAAAATCTGAGGAGCATGAAAAGGTCTGAAGAATAGGAGGAGCATGAAGCGGTGCTGAAAAACATGAAGAACCTGGACAGGTTTGAAATATATGAAGAGTTTAAAAGGTGTGAAAAATATGAGGCGCATGAAACTGTCTGAAAAATAGGAGGAGCATGGAGCGGTGTTGAAAAACATGAGGAGCCTGCAAAGGAGTGAAAAATATGACGAGCTTCAAAACGGGTCAAAAATATGAGGAGCATGAAAAGGCCTAAGAAATAGGAGGAGCATGAAGCAGTGTTGAAAAACATGAACAGCATGAAAAGGTGTGAAAAATAAGAAGAGCTTCAAAAGGTGTCAAATATATGAGGAGCATGAATCGGTCTTCAAATTAGGAGGAGCATGAAACGGTGTTTAATAACATGAAGAGCCTGGAAAGGTGTGAAAAATATGAAGAGCTTCAAAAAGTGTCAAAAATATGAGGAGCATGAAACGGTCTGAAAAATAGGAGGGGCATGAAGCGTTGTTTGAAAACATGAAGAGACTGAAAAGGTTTGAAAAATATGAAGAGCTTCAAAATGTGACAAAAATATAAGGAGCATGAAACGTTCTGAAAAATATGAGGAGCAAGAAAGGGTTTTCAAAAACATGAAGAGCCTGAAATGGTGTGAAAAATATGAAGAGCTTAAAAAGGTTTCAGAAATATGAGGAGCATGAAACGGTCTGAAAAATAGGAGGAGCATGAAGCGGTTTTGAAAAACATAAAGAGCCTGAAAAGGTTTGAAATATATTAAAGGCCTCAAAAGGTGTCAAAAATATGAGGAGCATGAAACGGTCTGAAAAATAGGAGGAGCAAGAAACGGAGTTCAAAAACATGAAGAACCTGAAATGGTGTGAAACACATGAAGAGCTTCAAAAGGTGTCAAAAATATGAGGAGCATGAAACGGGCTGAATAATATGAGGAGCAAGAAACGGTGTTCAGAAACATGAAGAGCCTGAAAAGGTGTGAAAAATATGAAGAGCTTAAAAAGGTGTCAAAAATATGAGGAGCATGAAACAGTCTGGAAAATAGGAGGAGTGTGAAGTGGTGTTCAAAAACATGAAGATCCTGAAAAGGTGTGAAAAATATGAAGAGCTTAAAAAGGTGTCAAAAATCTGAGGAGCATGAAAAGGTCTGAAGAATAGGAGGAGCATGAAGCGGTGCTGAAAAACATGAAGAACCTGGACAGGTTTGAAATATATGATGAGTTTAAAAGGTGTGAAAAATATGAGGAGCATGAAACAGTCTGAAAAATCGGAGGAGCATGGAGCGGTGTTGAAAAACATGAGGAGCCTGCAAAGGAGTGAAAAATATGACGAGCTTCAAAACGGGTCAAAAATATGAGGAGCATGAAAAGGCCTAAGAAATAGGAGGAGCATGAAGCAGTATTGAAAAACATGAACAGCATGAAAAGGTGTGAAAAATATGAAGAGCTTCAAAAGTTGTCAAAATATGAGGAGCATGAAACGGTCTGAAAAATAGGAGGAGCATGAAGTGGCCTTGAAAAACATGTAGAGCCTGAAAAGTTGTGAAAAATATGAAGAGCTTCACAAGGTGTGAAAAATAGGAGGAGCATGAAGCAGTGTTGAAAAACATGCAGAGCCTGAAAAGGTGTGAAAAATATGAAGAGCTTCAAAAGGTGTCAAAATATGAGGAGCATGAAACGGTCTGAAAAATAGGAGCATGAAGCGGTGTTGAAAAACATAGAGCCTGAAATGGGGTGAAAAACATGAAGAGCTTCAAAAGGTGTCCAAAATATGAGGAGCATGAAACGGGCTGAATAATATGAGGAGCAAGAAACGGTGTTCAGAAACATGAAGAGTCTGAAAATGTGTGAAAAATATGAAGAGCTTAAAAAGGTGTCAAAAATATGAGGAGCATGAAACAGTCTGGAAAATAGGAGGAGTGTGAAGTGGTGTTCAAAAACATGAAGATCATGAAAAGTTGTGAAAAATATGAAGAGTTTAAAAAGGTGTCAAAAATCTGAGGAGCATGAAAAGGTCTGAAGAATAGGAGGAGCATGAAGCGGTGCTGAAAAACATGAAGAACTTGGACAGGTTTGAAATATATGAAGAGTTTAAAAGGTGTGAAAAATATGAGGAGCATGAAACTGTCTGAAAAATAGGAGGAGCATGGAGCGGTGTTGAAAAACATGAAGAGACTGCAAAGGAGTGAAAAATATGACGAGCTTCAAAACGTGTCAAAAATATGAGGAGCATGAAAAGGCCTAAGAAATAGGAGGAGCATGAAGCAGTGTTGAAAAACATGAACAGCATGAAAAGGTGTGAAAAATATGAAGAGCTTCAAAAGGTGTCAAATATATGAGGAGCATGAATCGGTCTTCAAATTAGGAGGAGCATGAAACGGTGTTTAATAACATGAAGAGCCTGGAAAGGTGTGAAAAATATGAAGAGCTTCAAAAGGTGTCAAAAATATGAGGAGCATGAAACGGTCTTAAAAATAGGAGGGGCATGAAGCATTGTTGGAAAACATGAAGAGACTGAAAAGGTTTGAAAAATATGAAGAGCTTCAAAAGGTGTGAAAAATATGAAGAGCTTCAAAATGTGTCAAAAATATAAGGAGCATGAAACGTTCTGAAAAATATGAGGAGCAAGAAAGGGTTTTCAAAAACATGAAGAGCCTGAAATGGTGTGAAAAATATGAAGAGCTTCAAAAGGTGTCAAAAATATGAGGAGCATGAAACGGTCTGAAAAATAGGAGGAGCATGAATCGGTCTGAAAAATAGGAGGAGCATGAAGCGGTGTTGAAAAACATGAAGAGCCTGAAAAAGTGTGAAAAATATGAAGAGCTTCAAACGTGTCAAAAATATGAGTAGCATGAAACTGTCTGAAAAATAGGAGGAGCATGAATCGGTGTTGAAAAACATGAAGAGCCTGAAAAGTTGTGAAAAATATGAAGAGCTTCAAAACGTGTCAAAAATATGAGGAGCATGAAACGGTCTGAAAAATAGGAGGAGCATGAAGCTGTGTTGAAAAACATGAAGAGCATGAAAACGTGTGAAAAATATGAAGAGCTTCAAAAGGTGTCAAAATATGAGGAGCATGAAACGGTCTGAAATATACGAAGAGAGTGAAGTGGTGTTCAAAAACATGAAGAGCCTGAAAAGGTGTGAAAAATATGAAGAGCTTCAAAAGGTGTCAAAATATGAGCAGCATGAAACGGTCTGAAAAATAGGAGGAGGATGAAGCGGTGTTGAAAAACATGAAGAGCCTGAAAAGGTGTGAAATATATGAAGAGCTTCAAAAGGTGTCAAAAGTATGAGACACATGAAACGTTCTGAAAAATAGGAGCAGCATGAAGCTGTGTTGAAAATCAGGAGGAGCCTGAAACGTTTTGAAATATATGAAGAGCTTCAAAACGTGTCAAAAATATGAGGAGCATGAAAAGGTCTCAAAAATAGGAGGAGCATGAAAAGGTCTGAAAAATAGGAGGAGCATGAAACAGTGTAGAAAACCATGAAGATCTTCAAAAAGTGTCAAAAATATGAGGAGCATGAAATGGTCTGAAAAATAGAAGGAGCATGAAATGCTGTTGAAAAACATGAAGAGCTTCAAAATGTGTCAAAAATATGAGGAGCATGAAACGGTCTGAAAAATATGAGGAGCATGAAACGGTCTGTAAAATAGGAGGAGCAAGAAACGGTGTTGAAAAATATGAAGGGCCTTAAAAGGTTTGAGAAAATATGAAGAGATTCAAAAGATTTCAATTATGTGAGGAGCATGAAACCGTCTGAAAAATATGAGGAGCACGAAACTGTATGAAAAATAGGAGGAAAATGAATCGGTGTTGAAAAACATGAAGAGCATGGAAAGGTGTGAAAAATATGAAGAGCTTCAAAAGCTTTAAAAAATATGAGGAGCATGAAATGGTCTTAAAAATATGAGGAGTTTGAAACGGTCTGAAAAATAGGAGGAGAATGAAACGGTCTGAAAAATAGGAGGAGCATGAAACGGTGTTGAAAAACATGAAGAACAGGAAAAGGAGTGAAAAATATGATGGGCTTCAAAAGGTATCAAAAATATGAGGAGCATGAAACGGTCTGAAAAATAGGAGGAGCATGAAACGGTGTTAAAAAATATGAAGAGCATGAAAAGTTGTGAAAAATATGAAGAGCTTCAAAAGGAGTCATATATATGAAGAGCATGAAACGTTCTGAAATATAGGAGGAGCATGAAGCAGTGTTGAAAAACATGAAGAGCCTTAAAAGGTGTGAAAAATACAAAGAGCTTCAAAAGGTGTCTAAAATATCAGTAGCATGAAACTTATGAAAAATAGGAAGAGCATGAAGCGGTGTTCAAAAAGAAGAAGAGCCTGAAAAGGTCTGAAAAATATGAAGAGCTTCAAAATATTTGAAAAATATGAGGAGCATGAACCGGTGTGAAAAATAGGAGGAGCATGAAACAGTGTTCAAAAACACAAAGAGCCTTAAAAGGTGTGAAAAATAATAAGGGCTTCAAATCGTGTCATAAATATGAGGAGCAGGAAACGGTCTGAAAAATTAGAGAAGCATGAAACGGTGTTGTAAAACATGAAGAGCATGAAAATGTGTGAAAAATATGAAGAGTTTCAAAAGGTGTCAAAAATATGAGGAGCAAGAAATGATCTGAAAATCAAGAGGAGCATGAAGCGTTGTTCAAAAACCTGAAAAGCCTGAAAAGGTGTGAAATATATGAAGAGCTTCAAAACGTGTCAATACTATGAGGAGCATGAAACGGTCTGAAAAGTAGGAACAGCTTGAAACGGTGTTCAACAACATGAAGAGCCTGAAAAGGTGTGAAAAATGTGAAGAGCTTCAAAAAGTGTGAAATACATCAGGAGCATGAAACGGTCTGAAAATAGGAGGAGCATGATGCAGTGTTCAAAAACATTAGGAGCCTTAAATGGTGTGAAAAATACGAAGAGCTTCAAAAGGTGTCAAAAATATGAGGAGCATGAAATGATCTGAAAATCAAGAGGAGCATGAAGCATTGTTCAAAAACCTGAAAAGCCTGAAAAGGTGTGAAATATATGAAGAGCTTCAAAACGTGTCAATACTATGAGGAGCATGAAACGGTCTGAAAACAGGAGGAGCATGAAGCGGTGTTGAAAAACATGAAGAGCCTAAAAGGTGTGAACAATATGAAGAGCTTCAAAAGGTGTGAAGAATATGAAGAGCTTCAAAAGGTGTCAAATATATGAGGAGCATGAAACTGTCTGAAAAATAGGAGGAGCATGAAAGGTGTTTAAAAACATGAAGAGCCTGAAAAGATATGGAAAATATGAAGAGCTTCAAAAGGTGTCAAAAATATGAGGAGCATGAAACGGTCTGAAAAATAGAAGGAGCATGAAACGGTGTTGAAAAACATGAAGAGCCTGTAAAGGTGTGAAAATTATGAGGAGCATGAAACGGTCTGAAAAATTGGAGGATAATGAAGCGGTGTCAAAAACAGGAAGAGCCTGAAAAGGTGTGAAAAATATGAGGAGCATGAAATGGTCTGAAAAATAGGAGGCGCATGAAACGGTGTTGAAAAACATGAAGAACAGGAAAAGGAGTGAAAAATATGATGGGCTTCAAAAGGTGTGAAAAATATGAGGAACATGAAGCTGTGTACAAAAACATGAAGAGCCTGAAAAGATATGGAAAATATGAAGAGCTTCAAAAGGTGTCAAAAATATGAGGAGCATGAAGCGGTCTGAAAAATAGGAGGAACATGAAGCGGTGTTGAAAAGCCTGTAGAGCCTGAAAAGGTGTGAAAAATATGTAGTGCTTCAAAAGGTGTCAAATTTACAAGTAGCATGAAACGGTGTTTAAAACTTGAAGAGCCTGAAAAGGTGTGAAGAATATGAAGAGCTTAAAAGGGGTGAAAAATATGAGGAGCATGAAACGGTCTGAAAAATAGGAGGAGCATGAAACGGTGTTGAAAACATGAAGAGCATGCAAAGGTGTGAAAAATATGAAGAGTTTCAAAAGGTATCAAAAATATGAAGAGCATGAAACGGTCTGAAAAATAGGAGGAGCATGAAACGGTGTTGAAAACATGAAGAGCCTGCAAAGGTGTGAAAAATATGAAGAGCTTCAAACGGTGTCAAAATTATGAGGAGCATGAAACGGTCTGAAAAATAGGAGGAGCATGAAACGGTGTTGAAAACATGAAGAGCGTGAAAAGGTGTGAAAAATATGAAGAGCTTCAAAAGGTGTCAAAAATATGAGGATCTCGAAACGGTGAAATTTTGGAGGAGCATGACGTGGTTTTGGAAAACATGAAGAGCCTGCAAAGGTGTGAAAAATATGAAGAGCTTCAAAAGGTGTGAAAAATATGAGGAGCATGATACAGTCTGAAATATAGGAGGAGCCTGAAACGGTGTTCACAAACATGAAGACCCTGAAAAGGTGAGAAAAATATGAAGAGCTTCAAAAGGTGTGAAAATTATGAAGAGCTTCAAAAGGTGTCAAAAATAAAAGGAGCATGAAACGGTCTGAAAAATAGGAGGAGAATTAAACGGTGTTGAAAAACATGAAGAGCCTGAAATGGTGTGAAATATATGAAGAGATTCAAAAGGTGTCAAAAATATGAGGAGCATGAATCAATCTGAAAAATAGGAGGAGCAAGAAGCAGTGTTCAAAAACATGATGAGCCTGAAAAGGTGTGAAAAATATGAAGAGTTTCAAAAGATGTTAAAATTATGAGGAGCATGAAAGGGTGTGAAAATAGGAGGAGCTTGAAGCGGTGTTGAAAAACATGAAGAGCCTGCAAAGGTGTGAAAAATACGAAGAGCTTCAAAAGGTGTCAAAAATATGAGGAGCTTGAAACGGTCTGAAAAATATGAGGAGCATGAAACGGTGTTCAAAAACATGAAGAGCCTGAAAACGTGTGAAAAATATGAAGAACTTCAAAAGGTGTGAAAAATATGAAGAGCTTCAAAATGTGTCAAAAATATGAAAAGCATGAAACGGTCTGAAAAATAGGAGGATCATGAAGCGGTGTTCAAAAACATGAAGAGCCTGAAAAGATTTGAAAGATATGAAGAGCTTCAAAAGGTGTCAAAAATATGAGGAGCATGAAACGGTCTGAAAAATAGGAGGAGCATGAAACGGTGATCAAAAACATGAAGAGCCTGAAAAGGTGTGAAAAATATGAAGAGCGTCAAAAGGTGTGAAATAACTGAGGAGGATTAAACGGTCTGAAAAATAGGAGGAGCATGAAGCGGTGTTGAGGAACTTGAAGAGCCTGAAAACGTGTGAAAAATATGAAGAACTTCAAAAGGTGTGAAAAATATGAAGAGCTTCAAAATGTGTCAAAAATATGAAAAGCATGAAACGGTCTGAAAAATAGGAGGATCATGAAGCGGTGTTCAAAAACATGAAGAGCCTGAAAAGGTGTGAAAAATATGAAGAGCTTCAAAAGGTGTGAAATACATGAGGAGCAAGAAACGGTCTGAAAAATAGGAGGAGCATGAAGCGGTGTTGAAAAACATGAAGAGCCTGAAAAGGTGTGAAAAATATGAAGAGCTTCAAAAGGTGTTAAAAATATTAGGAGTATGAAACGGTCTGAAAAATAGGAGGAGCATGAAACGGTTTTGAAAAACATGAAGAGCCTGAAAAGGTGTGAAAAATATGAAGAGCTCCAAAGGTGTCAAAAATATGAGGAGCATGAAACGGTCTGAAAAATATGAGAGCATGAAGCGGTGTTTAAAAACATGAAGAGCCTGAAAAGGTGTGAAAAATATGAAGGGCTTCAAAAGGTGTCAAATGAGATGAGCATGAAACGCTCTGAAAAATAAGAGGAGCATGAAGTGGTGTTGAAAAAAATGAAAAGCCTGAAAAAGTGTGAAACATATGAAGAGCTTCAAAAGGTGTCAAAAATATGAGGAGAATGAAACGATCTGCAAAATAGGAGGAGCTTGAAATGGTGTTCAAAATCATGAATAGCCTGAAAAGGTGTAAAAAGTATGAATAGTTTCAAAACGTGTGAAATACATGAGGAGGATTAAACGGTCTGAAAATCGGAGGAGCATGAAGTGGTGTTGAAATCATGAAGAGCCTGAAAAGTTGTCAAATATATGAGGAGCATGAAGCGGTCTGAAAAATATGAGGAGCATGAAACGGTCTGAAAAATAGAATCAGCATGAAGCGGTGTTGAAAAACCTTAAGAGCCAGAAAACGTGTGAAAAATATGAAGAGCTTCAAAAGGTGTGAAAAATATGAAGAGCTTCAAAAGTTGTCAAAAATTAGATGAGCATGAAACGGTGTGAAAAATAGGAGGAGCAAGAAATGGTGTTGACAAAAATGAAGAGCCTGAAAAGGTGTGAAAAATATGAAAAGCTTCAAAAGGTGTCAAATATATGAGGAGCATGAAACGGTCTGAAAAATAGGAGGAGCATGAAGCGGTGTTCAAAAACATGAAGAGCCTCAAAAGGTGTCAAAAATCTGAGGAGCATGAAACGGTCTGAAAAATAGGAGGAGCATGAAGCGGTGTTCAAAAACATGAAGAGCCTGAAAAGGTGTGAAAAATATGATGAGCTTCAAAAGGTGTCAAAAATATGAGCAGCATGAAACGGTCTGAAAAATAGGAGGAGCATGAAGCCGTGTTCAAAAACATAAAGAGCCTGAAAAGGTGTGAAAAATATGAAAAGCTTCAAAAGGTGTCAAATATATCAGGAGCATGAAACGGTCTGAAGAATAGGAGAAACATGAAGCGGTGTTGAAAAACATGAAGAGTCTGAAAACGTGTGAAAATATGAAGAGCCTCAAAAATATGAAAAATATGAAGAGATTCAAAAGTTGTGAAAAATATGAAGAGCTTCAAAAGGTGTCAAAAATGAGATGAGCATGAAACGGTCTGAAAAATATGAGGAGCATGAAGCGGTGTTGAAAATCATGAAGAGCCTGAAAACGTGTGAAAATATGAAGAGCGTCAAAAATATGAAAAATATGAAGAGCTTCAAAAGTAGTGAAAAATATGAAGAGCTTCAAAAGGTGTCAAAATGAGATGAGCGTGAAACGGTCTGAAAAATAGGAGGAGCATGAAGTGATGTTGAAAAAAATGAGAAGCATGAAAAAATGTGAAATGTATGAAGAGCTTCAAAAGCTGTCCAAAATATGAGGAGAATGAAACGGTTTCCAAAATAGGAGGAGCATGAAATGGTGTTCAAAAACATGAAGAGCCTGAAAAGGTGTGAAAAATATGAAGAGCGTCAAAAGGTGTGAAATACATGAGGAGGATTAAATGGTCTGAAAAATAGGAGGAGCATGAAGCGGTGTTGAGGAACTTGAAGAGCCTGAAAACGTGTGAAAAATATGAAGAACTTCAAAAGGTGTGAAAAATATGAAGAGCTTCAAAATGTGTCAAAAATATGAAAAGCATGAAACGGTCTGAAAAATAGGAGGATCATGAAGCGGTGTTCAAAAACATGAAGAGCCTGAAAAGTTTTGAAAGATATGAAGAGCTTCAAAAGGTGTCAAAAATATGAGGAGCATGAAACGGTCTGAAAAATAGGAGGAGCATGAAACGGTGATCAAAAACATGAAGAGCCTGAAAAGGTGTGAAAAATATGAAGAGCTTCAAAAGGTGTCAAAAATATGAAGAGCTTCAAAAGGTGTCAAAAATATGAGGAGCAAGAAGCGTTCTGAAATATAGGAGGAGCAAGAAGCGTTCTGAAAAATAGGAGGAGCATGAAGCGGTCTGAAAAATAGGAGGAGTATGAAGCGGTGTTCAAAAACATGAAGAGCCTGAAAAGGTGTGAAATATATGAAGAGCTTCAAAAGGTGTGCAATACAAGGGGAGCATGAAACAACCTTAAAAACAGGACGAGCATGAAGCTGTGTTCAAAAACATGAGAGCCTGAAAAGGTGTGAAAAATATGAAGAGATTCAAAAGGTGTCAAAAATATGAGGAGCAAGAAACGATCTGAAAAATTGGAGGAGCATGAAGCGGTGCTCAAAAATATGAAGAACCTGAAAAGGTGTGAAAAATATGAAGAGCTTCAAAAGGTGTCAAAAATGAGAGGAGCATGAAGCGGTCTGAAAAATAGGAGGAGGAGGAAGTGGTGTTGAAAAACATGAAGAGCCTGCAAAGGTGTGAAATATATGAAGAGCTTCAAAATGTGTCAAATATATGAGGAGCATGAAACGGTCTGAAAAGTAGGAACAGCTTGAAACGGTGTTCAACAACATGAAGAGCCTGAAAAGGTGTGAAAAATGTGAAGAGCTTCAAAAAGTGTGAAATACATCAGGAGCATGAAACGGTCTGAAAATAGGAGGAGCATGATGCAGTGTTCAAAAACATTAGGAGCCTTAAATGATGTGAAAAATACGAAGAGCTTCAAAAGGTGTCAAAAATATGAGGAGCATGAAATGATCTGAAAATCAAGAGGAGCATGAAGCGTTGTTCAAAAACCTGAAAAGCCTGAAAAGGTGTGAAATATATGAAGAGCTTCAAAACGTGTCAATACTATGAGGAGCATGAAACGGTCTGAAAACAGGAGGAGCATGAAGCGGTGTTGAAAACCATGAAGAGCCTAAAAGGTGTGAACAATATGAAGAGCTTCAAAAGGTGTGAAGAATATGAAGAGCTTGAAAAGGTGTCAAATATATGAGGAGCATGAAACTGTCTGAAAAATAGGAGGAGCATGAAAGGTGTTTAAAAACATGAAGAGCCTGAAAAGATATGGAAAATATGAAGAGCTTCAAAAGGTGTCAAAAATATGAGGAGCATGAAACGGTCTGAAAAATAGAAGGAGCATGAAACGGTGTTGAAAAACATGAAGAGCCTGTAAAGGTGTGAAAAATATGAAGAGCTTCAAAAGGTGTGAAAATTATGAGGAGCATGAAACGGTCTGAAAAATTGGAGGATAATGAAGCGGTGTCAAAAACAGGAAGAGCCTGAAAAGGTGTGAAAAATATGAGGAGCATGAAATGGTCTGAAAAATAGGAGGAGCATGAAACGGTGTTGAAAAACATGAAGAACAGGAAAAGGAGTGAAAAATATGATGGGCTTCAAAAGGTGTGAAAAATATGAGGAACATGAAGCTGTGTACAAAAACATGAAGAGCCTGAAAAGATATGGAAAATATGAAGAGCTTCAAAAGGTGTCAAAAATATGAGTAGCATGAAACGGTCTGAAAAATAGAAGGAGCATGAAACGGTGTTGAAAAACATGAAGAGCCTGTAAAGGTGTGAAAAATATGTAGTGCTTCAAAAGGTGTCAAATTTACAAGTAGCATGAAACGGTGTTTAAAACTTGAAGAGCCTGAAAAGGTGTGAAGAATATGAAGAGCTTAAAAGGGGTGAAAAATATGAGGAGCATGAAACGGTCTGAAAAATAGGAGGAGCATGAAACGGTGTTGAAAACATGAAGAGCATGCAAAGGTGTGAAAAATATGAAGAGTTTCAAAAGGTATCAAAAATATGAAGAGCATGAAACGGTCTGAAAAATAGGAGGAGCATGAAACGGTGTTGAAAACATGAAGAGCCTGCAAAGGTGTGAAAAATATGAAGAGCTTCAAACGGTGTCAAAATTATGAGGAGCATGAAACGGTCTGAAAAATAGGAGGAGCATGAAACGGTGTTGAAAACATGAAGAGCCTGAAAAGGTGTGAAAATTATGAAGAGCTTCAAAAGGTGTCAAAAATATGAGGATCTCGAAACAGTGAAATTTTGGAGGAGCATGACGTGGTTTTGGAAAACATGAAGAGCCTGCAAAGGTGTGAAAAATATGAAGAGCTTCAAAAGGTGTGAAAAATATGAGGAGCATGATACAGTCTGAAATATAGGAGGAGCCTGAAACGGTGTTCACAAACATGAAGACCCTGAAAAGGTGAGAAAAATATGAAGAGCTTCAAAAGTTGTGAAAATTATGAAGAGCTTCAAAAGGTGTCAAAAATAAAAGGAGCATGAAACGGTCTGAAAAATAGGAGGAGAATTAAACGGTGTTGAAAAACATGAAGAGCCTGACATGGTGTGAAATATATGAAGAGATTCAAAAGGTGTCAAAAATATGAGGAGCATGAATCAATCTGAAAAATAGGAGGAGCAAGAAGCAGTGTTCAAAAACATGATGAGCCTGAAAAGGTGTGAAAAATATGAAGAGTTTCAAAAGATGTCAAAATTATGAGGAGCATGAAAGGGTGTGAAAATAGGAGGAGCTTGAAGCGGTGTTGAAAAACATGAAGAGCCTGCAAAGGTGTGAAAAATACGAAGAGCTTCAAAAGGTGTCAAAAATATGAGGAGCTTGAAACGGTCTGAAAAATATGAGGAGCATGAAACGGTGTTCAAAAACATGAAGAGACTGAAAAGGTGTGAAAAATATGAAAAGCTTGAAAAGGTGTGAAAAATATGGGAGCAGGAAACGGTCTGAAAAAGAGGAGGAGGATTAAGCGGTGTTCAAAAACATGAAGAGCCTGAAAAGGTGTGAAAAATATGAAGAGCTTCAAAAGGTGTGAAAAATATGAGGAGCATGAAACGGTCTGAAAAATAAGAGGAGCATGAAGCGGTGTTGAAAAACATGAAGAGACTGAAAAGGTTTGAAAAATATGAAGAGCTTCAAAATGTGTGAAAAATATGAAGAGCTTCAAAAGGTGTTAAAAATATGAGGCGCATGAAACGGTCTGAAAAATAGGAGGAGCATGAAGCGGTGTTGAAAAACATGAAGAGCATGAAAACGTTTGAAAAATATGAAGAGCTTCAAAAGGTGTCAAATATATGAGGAGCATGGAACGGTCTGAAAAATAGGAGGAGCATGAAGCGGTGTTCAAAAACATGAAGACCCTGAAAAGGTGTGAAAATTATGAAGAGATTCAAAAGGTATCAAAAATATGAAGAACATGAAACGGTCTGAAAAATAGGAGGAGCATGAAGCTGTGTTGAAAAACATGAAGAGCCTGAAAAGGTGTGAAAAATATGAAGAGCTTCAAAAGGTGTCAAAAATATGAGGAGCATGAAACGGTCTGAAATACAGGAGGTGCATGAAGCGGATTTGAAAAACATGAAGAGTCTGAAAAGGTGTGAAAAATATGAAGAGCTTCAAAAGGTGTCAAAAATATGAGGAGCTCGAAACGGTGAAATTTTGGAGGAGCATGAAGTGGTTTTGGAAAACATGAAGAGCCTGCAAAGGTGTGAAAAATATTAAGAGCTTCAAAAGGTGTCAGAAATATGAGGAGCATGAAACGCTATGAAAAATAGGACAAGCATGAAATGGTGTTGAAAACATGAAGAGCCTGAAAAGGTGTGAAAAATATGAAGAGTTTCAAAAGGTATCAAAAATATGAAGAGCATGAAATGATCTGAAAAATAGGAGGAGCATGAAGCGGTGTTCAAAAACATGAAGAGCTTGAAGAGGTGTGAAAAATATGAAGAGCTGCAAAACGTGTCAAAAATATGAGGAGTGTGAAACGATCTGAAAAATAGGAGGAGCATGAAGCGGTTTTGAAAAAGATGAAAAGCGTAAAAAGGTGTCAAAAATGTGAAGAGGTTCAAAAGGTGTCAAAAATATGAGGAACATGAAACGGTCTGAAAAATAGGAGGAGCATGAAGCGGTGTTGAAAATCATGAAGAGCCTGAAAAGGTGTGAAATATATGAAAAGCTTCAAAAGTAGTGAAAAATATGAAGAGCTTCAAAAGGTGTCAAAATGAGATGAGCATGAAACGGTCTGAAAAATAGGAGGAGCATGAAGTGGTGTTGAAAAAAATGAAAATCATGAAAAGGTGGGAAATATATGAAGAGCTTCAAAAGCTGTCCAAAATATGAGGAGAATGAAACGGTTTCCAAAATAGGAGGAGCATGAAATGGTGTTCAAAAACATGAAGAGCCTGAAAAGGTGTGAAAAATATGAAGAGCTTCAAAAGGTGTGAAATACATGAGAAGGATTAAACGGTCTGAAAAATAGGAGGAGCATGAAATGGTGATCAAAAACATGAAGAGCCTGAAAAGTTGTCAAATATATGAGGAGCATGAAGCGGTCTGAAAAATAGGAGGAGCATGAAGTGGTGTTGAAAAACATGAAGAGCCTGAAAAGGTGTGAAAAATAAGAAGAGCTTCAAAAGGTGTCAAAAATTAGATGAGCATGAAACGGTGTGAAAAATAGGAGGAGCATGAAATGGTGATGAAAAAAATGAAGAGCCTGAAAAGGTGTGAAAAATATGAAAAGCTTCAAAAGGTGTCCAAAATATGAGGAGAATGAAACGGTTCCCAAAATAGGAGGAGCATGAAATTGTGTTCAAAAACATGAAGAGCATGAAAAGGTGTGAAAAATATGAAGAGCGTCAAAAGGTGTCAAAAATGAGGAGAATGAAACGGCTTCCAAAATAGGAGGAGCATGAAATGGTGTTCAAAAACATGAAGAGCATGAAAAGGTGTGAAAAATATGAAGAGCGTCAAAAGGTGTCAAAAATATGAGGAGAATGAAACGGTTTCCAAAATTGGAGGAGCATGAAATGGTGATGAAAAAAATGAAGAGCCTGAAAAGGTGTGAAATATATGAAGAGCTTCAAAAGCTGTCCAAAATATGAGGAGAATGAAACGGTTTCCAAAATAGGAGGAGCATGAAATGGTGTTCAAAAACATGAAGAGCATGAAAAGGTGTGAAAAATATGAAGAGCTTCAAAAGCTGTCCAAAATATGAGGAGAATGAAACGGTTTCCAAAATAGGAGGAGCATGAAATGGTGTTCAAAAACATGAAGAGCATGAAAAGGTGTGAAAAATATGAAGAGCTTCAAAAGGTGTGAAATACATGAGGAGCACGAAACAGTCTGAAAAATAGGAGGAGCATGAAGCGGTGTTCAAAAACATGAAGAGCCTGAAAAGATTTGAAAGATATGAAGAGCTTCAAAAGGTGTCAAAAATATGAGGAGCATGAAACGGTCTGAAAAATAGGAGGAGCATGAAACGGTGATCAAAAACATGAAGAGCCTGAAAAGGTGTGAAAAATATGAAGAGCTTCAAAAGGTGTGAAATACATGAGGAGCATGAAACGGTCTGAAAAATATGAGATGCATGAAGTTCTGTGGAAAAACATGAAGAGACTGAAAAGGTGTGAAAAATACGAAGAGCTTCAAAATGTTTCAAAAATATGAAGAGCATGAAACGGTCTGAAAATCAGGAGGATCATGAAACGGTGTTCTAAAACATGAAGAGCCTGAAAAGGAGTGAAAAATGTGAAGAGCTCAAAAAGTGTCAAAAATATGAGGAGCATGAAACGATCTGAAAAATACGAGGAGCATGAAGCAGTGTTCAAAAACATGAAGAGCCTGAAAAGGTGTGAAAAATATGAAGAGCTTCAAAATGTGTCAAAAATATGAGGAGCATGAAACGGTCGGAAAAATATGAGGAGCATGAAGCGGTGTTTAAAAACATGAAGATCCTGAAAAGGTGTGAAAAATATGAAGGGCTTCAAAAGGTGTAAAAATGAGATGAGCATGAAACGCTCTGAAAAATAGGAGGAGCATGAAGTGGTGTTGAAAAAAATGAAAAGCCTGAAAAGGTGTGAAACATATGAAGAGCTTCAAAAGGTGTCAAAAATATGAGGAGAATGAAACAATATGCAAAATAGGAGGAGCTTGAAATTGTGTTCAAAATCATGAATAGCCTGAAAAGGTGTGAAAAATATGAATAGTTTCAAAACGTGTGAAATACATGAGGAGGATTAAATGGTCTGAAAATAGGAGGAGCATGAAGTGGTGTTGAAAAACATGAAGAGCCTGAAAAGTTGTCAAATATATGAGGAGCATGAATCGGTCTGAAAAATAGGAGGAGCATGAAGTGGTGTTGAAAAACATGAAGAGCCTGAAAACGTGTGAAAAATATGAAGAGCTTAAAAATGTGTCAAATATATGAGGAGCATCAAACGGTCTGAAAAATAGGAGGAGCATGAAACGGTGTTCAAAAACATGAAGAGCCTGAAAAAGTGTGAAAAATATGAAGAGATTCAAAACGTGTCAAAAATATGAGGAGCATGAAACGGTCTGAAAAATATGAGGAGCATGAAATGGTCTGAAAAATAGAATCAGCATGAAGCGGTGTTGAAAAACCTTAAGAGCCAGAAAACGTGTGAAAAATATGAAGAGCTTCAAAAGGTGTGAAAAATATGAAGAGCTTCAAAAGTTGTCAAAAATTAGATGAGCATGAAACGGTGTGAAAAATAGGAGGAGCAAGAAATGGTGTTGACAAAAATGAAGAGCCTGAAAAGGTGTGAAAAATATGAAAAGCTTCAAAAGGTGTCAAATATATGAGGAGCATGAAACGGTCTGAAAAATAGGAGGAGCATGAAGCGGTGTTCAAAAACATAAAGAGCCTCAAAAGGTGTCAAAAATCTGAGGAGCATGAAACGGTCTGAAAAATAGGAGGAGCATGAAGCGGTGTTCAAAAACATGAAGAGCCTGAAAAGGTGTGAAAAATATGATGAGCTTCAAAAGGTGTCAAAAATATGAGCAGCATGAAACGGTCTGAAAAATAGGAGGAGCATGAAGCCGTGTTCAAAAACATAAAGAGCCTGAAAAGGTGTGAAAAATATGAAAAGCTTCAAAAGGTGTCAAATATATCAGGAGCATGAAACGGTCTGAAGAATAGGAGAAACATGAAGCGGTGTTGAAAAACATGAAGAGTCGGAAAACGTGTGAAAATATGAAGAGCCTCAAAAATATGAAAAATATGAAGAGCTTCAAAAGTTGTGAAAAATATGAAGAGCTTCAAAAGGTGTCAAAAATGAGATGAGCATGAAACGGTCTGAAAAATATGAGGAGCATGAAGCGGTGTTGAAAATCATGAAGAGCCTGAAAACGTGTGAAAATATGAAGAGCGTCAAAAATATGAAAAATATGAAGAGCTTCAAAAGTAGTGAAAAATATGAAGAGCTTCAAAAGGTGTCAAAATGAGATGAGCGTGAAACGGTCTGAAAAATAGGAGGAACATGAAGTGATGTTGAAAAAAATGAGAAGCATGAAAAAATGTGAAATATATGAAGAGCTTCAAAAGCTGTCCAAAATATGAGGAGAATGAAACGGTTTCCAAAATAGGAGGAGCATGAAATGGTGTTCAAAAACATGAAGAGCCTGAAAAGGTGTGAAAAATATGAAGAGCGTCAAAAGGTGTGAAATACATGAGGAGGATTAAATGGTCTGAAAAATAGGAGGAGCATGAAGCGGTGTTGAGGAACTTGAAGAGCCTGAAAACGTGTGAAAAATATGAAGAACTTCAAAAGGTGTGAAAAATATGAAGAGCTTCAAAATGTGTCAAAAATATGAAAAGCATGAAACGGTCTGAAAAATAGGAGGATCATGAAGCGGTGTTCAAAAACATGAAGAGCCTGAAAAGATTTGAAAGATATGAAGAGCTTCAAAAGGTGTCAAAAATATGAGGAACATGAAACGGTCTGAAAAATAGGAGGAGCATGAAACGGTGATCAAAGACATGAAGAGCCTGAAAAGGTGTGAAAAATATGAAGAGCTTCAAAAGGTGTCAAAAATATGAAGAGCTTCAAAAGGTGTCAAAAATATGAGGAGCATGAAGCGTTCTGAAATATAGGAGGAGCAAGAAGCGTTCTGAAAAATAGGAGGAGCATGAAGCGGTCTGAAAAATAGGAGGAGTATGAAGCGGTGTTCAAAAACATGAAGAGCCTGAAAAGGTGTGAAATATATGAAGAGCTTCAAAAGGTGTGCAATACAAGGGGAGCATGAAACAACCTTAAAAACAGGACGAGCATGAAGCTGTGTTCAAAAACATGAGAGCCTGAAAAGGTGTGAAAAATATGAAGAGATTCAAAAGGTGTCAAAAATATGAGGAGCAAGAAACGATCTGAAAAATTGGAGGAGCATGAAGCGGTGCTCAAAAATATGAAGAACCTGAAAAGGTGTGAAAAATATGAAGAGCTTCAAAAGGTGTCAAAAATGAGAGGAGCATGAAGCGGTCTGAAAAATAGGAGGAGGAGGAAGTGGTGTTGAAAAACATGAAGAGCCTGCAAAGGTGTGAAATATATGAAGAGCTTCAAAATGTGTCAAATATATGAGGAGCATGAAACGGTCTGAAAAGTAGGAACAGCTTGAAACGGTGTTCAACAACATGAAGAGCCTGAAAAGGTGTGAAAAATGTGAAGAGCTTCAAAAAGTGTGAAATACATCAGGAGCATGAAACGGTCTGAAAATAGGAGGAGCATGATGCAGTGTTCAAAAACATTAGGAGCCTTAAATGGTGTGAAAAATACGAAGAGCTTCAAAAGGTGTCAAAAATATGAGGAGCATGAAATGATCTGAAAATCAAGAGGAGCATGAAGCGTTGTTCAAAAACCTGAAAAGCCTGAAAAGGTGTGAAATATATGAAGAGCTTCAAAACGTGTCAATACTATGAGGAGCATGAAACGGTCTGAAAACAGGAGGAGCATGAAGCGGTGTTGAAAACCATGAAGAGCCTAAAAGGTGTGAACAATATGAAGAGCTTCAAAAGGTGTGAAGAATATGAAGAGCTTGAAAAGGTGTCAAATATATGAGGAACATGAAACTGTCTGAAAAATAGGAGGAGCATGAAAGGTGTTTAAAAACATGAAGAGCCTGAAAAGATATGGAAAATATGAAGAGCTTCAAAAGGTGTCAAAAATATGAGGAGCATGAAACGGTCTGAAAAATAGAAGGAGCATGAAACGGTGTTGAAAAACATGAAGAGCCTGTAAAGGTGTGAAAAATATGAAGAGCTTCAAAAGGTGTGAAAATTATGAGGAGCATGAAACGGTCTGAAAAATTGGAGGATAATGAAGCGGTGTCAAAAACAGGAAGAGCCTGAAAAGGTGTGAAAAATATGAGGAGCATGAAATGGTCTGAAAAATAGGAGGAGCATGAAACGGTGTTGAAAAACATGAAGAACAGGAAAAGGAGTGAAAAATATGATGGGCTTCAAAAGGTGTGAAAAATATGAGGAACATGAAGCTGTGTACAAAAACATGAAGAGCCTGAAAAGGAGTGAAAAATATGAAGAATTTCAAAAGGTGTGAAAAATATGAGGAGCATGAAACGGTCTGAAAAATAGGAGGAACATGAAGCGGTGTTGAAAAGCCTGTAGAGCCTGAAAAGGTGTGAAAAATATGTAGTGCTTCAAAAGGTGTCAAATTTACAAGTAGCATGAAACGGTGTTTAAAACTTGAAGAGCCTGAAAAGGTGTGAAGAATATGAAGAGCTTAAAAGGGGTGAAAAATATGAGGAGCATGAAACGGTCTGAAAAATAGGAGGAGCATGAAACGGTGTTGAAAACATGAAGAGCATGCAAAGGTGTGAAAAATATGAAGAGTATCAAAAGGTATCAAAAATATGAAGAGCATGAAACGGTCTGAAAAATAGGAGGAGCATGAAACGGTGTTGAAAACATGAAGAGCCTGCAAAGGTGTGAAAAATATGAAGAGCTTCAAACGGTGTCAAAATTATGAGGAGCATGAAACGGTCTGAAAAATAGGAGGAGCATGAAACGGTGTTGAAAACATGAAGAGCCTGAAAAGGTGTGAAAAATATGAAGAGCTTCAAAAGGTGTCAAAAATATGAGGATCTCGAAACGGTGAAATTTTGGAGGAGCATGACGTGGTTTTGGAAAGCATGAAGAGCCTGCAAAGGTGTGAAAAATATGAAGAGCTTCAAAAGGTGTGAAAAATATGAGGAGCATGATACAGTCTGAAATATAGGAGGAGCCTGAAACGGTGTTCACAAACATGAAGACCCTGAAAAGGTGAGAAAAATATGAAGAGCTTCAAAAGGTGTGAAAATTATGAAGAGCTTCAAAAGGTGTCAAAAATAAAAGGAGCATGAAACGGTCTGAAAAATAGGAGGAGAATTAAACGGTGTTGAAAAACATGAAGAGCATGACATGGTGTGAAATATATGAAGAGATTCAAAAGGTGTCAAAAATATGAGGAGCATGAATCAATCTGAAAAATAGGAGGAGCAAGAAGCAGTGTTCAAAAACATGATGAGCCTGAAAAGGTGTGAAAAATATGAAGAGTTTCAAAAGATGTTAAAATTATGAGGAGCATGAAAGGGTGTGAAAATAGGAGGAGCTTGAAGCGGTGTTGAAAAACATGAAGAGCCTGCAAAGGTGTGAAAAATACGAAGAGCTTCAAAAGGTGTCAAAAATATGAGGAGCTTGAAACGGTCTGAAAAATATGAGGAGCATGAAACGGTGTTCAAAAACATGAAGAGACTGAAAAGGTGTGAAAAATATGAAAAGCTTGAAAAGGTGTGAAAAATATGGGAGCAGGAAACGGTCTGAAAAAGAGGAGGAGGATTAAGCGGTGTTCAAAAACATGAAGAGCCTGAAAAGGTGTGAAAAATATGAAGAGCTTCAAAAGGTGTGAAAAATATGAGGAGCATGAAACGGTCTGAAAAATAGGAGGAGCATGAAGCGGTGTTGAAAAACATGAAGAGACTGAAAAGGTTTGAAAAATATGAAGAGCTTCAAAATGTGTGAAAAATATGAAGAGCTTCAAAAGGTGTTAAAAATATGAGGCGCATGAAACGGTCTGAAAAATAGGAGGAGCATGAAGCGATGTTGAAAAACATGAAGAGCATGAAAACGTTTGAAAAATATGAAGAGCTTCAAAAGGTGTCAAATATATGAGGAGCATGGAACGGTCTGAAAAATAGGAGGAGCATGAAGCGGTGTTCAAAAACATGAAGACCCTGAAAAGGTGTGAAAATTATGAAGAGATTCAAAAGGTATCAAAAATATGAAGAACATGAAACGGTCTGAAAAATAGGAGGAGCATGAAGCTGTGTTGAAAAACATGAAGAGCCTGAAAAGGTGTGAAAAATATGAAGAGCTTCAAAAGGTGTCAAAAATATGAGGAGCATGAAACGGTCTGAAATACAGGAGGTGCATGAAGCGGATTTGAAAAACATGAAGAGTCTGAAAAGGTGTGAAAAATATGAAGAGCTTCAAAAGGTGTCAAAAATATGAGGAGCTCGAAACGGTGAAATTTTGGAGGAGCATGAAGTGGTTTTGGAAAACATGAAGAGCCTGCAAAGGTGTGAAAAATATTAAGAGCTTCAAAAGGTGTCAGAAATATGAGGAGCATGAAACGCTATGAAAAATAGGACAAGCATGAAATGGTGTTGAAAACATGAAGAGCCTGAAAAGGTGTGAAAAATATGAAGAGCTTCAAAAGGTGTGAAACACATGAGGAGCATGAAACGGTCTGAAAAATAGGAGGAGCATGAAACGGTGATCAAAAACATGAAGAGCCTGAAAAGGTGTGAAAAATATGAAGAGCTTCAAAAGGTGTGAAATACATGAGGAGCATGAAACGGTCTGAAAAATATGAGATGCATGAAGTTCTGTGGAAAAACATGAAGAGACTGAAAAGGTGTGAAAAATATGAAGAGCTTCAAAAGGTGTGAAATACATGAGGAGCACGAAACAGTCTGAAAAATAGGAGGAGCATGAAGCGGTGTTGAAAAATATGAAGAGCCTGAAAAGGTGTGAAAAATATGAAGAGCTTCAAAAGGTGTCAAATATATGAGGAGCAGGAAACGGTCTGAAGAATAGGAGAAACATGAAGCGGTGTTGAAAAACATGAAGAGCCTGAAAAGGTGTGAAAAATATGAACAGCTTCAAACGGTGTGAAAAATATCAGGAGCATGAAACGGTCTGAAAAAGATGAGGAGCATGAAGTGGTCTTCAAAAACATGTACAGCCTGAAAAGGTGTGAAAAATATGAAGAGCTTCAAAAGGTGTGAAAAACAGGAGGAACATGAAGCGGTGTTCAAAAATATGAAGAGCCTGAAAAGGTGTGAAAAATATGAAGTGCTTCAAAAGGTGTCAACAATATGAGGAGCATGAAACGGTCTGAAAAATAGGAGGAGCAAGAAGCGGTGTTGAAAAAAAAGAAGAGACGGAAAAGGTTTGAAAAATATGAAGAGCTTCAAAAGGTTTCCAAAATATGAGGAGCTTGAAATGGTCTGAAAAATAGGACGAGCATGAAGTGGTGTTGAAAAACATGAAGAGCCTGAAAAAGTGTGAAAAATATGAAGAGCTTCAGAAGGTGTGAAAAATATGAAGAGCTTCAACAGGTGTCAAAAATTAGATGACCATGAAACGGTCTGAAAAACTGGAGGAGCAAGAAGTAGTGTTGAAAAAAATGAAGAGCCTGAAAAGGTGTGAAAAATATGAAGAGCTTCAAAAGGTGTCAAAAATATGAGGAGCATGAAACGGTCTGAAAAATAGGTGGAGCATGAAGCGGTGTTGAAAAATATGAACAGCCTGGAAAGGTGTGCAAAATATGAAGAGCTTCAAAAGTGTGAAATATATGAAGAGCTTTAAAAGGTGTCAAAAATGAGATGAGCATGAAACGGTCTGAAAAATAGGAGTAGCATGAAACGGTGATCAAAACATGAAGAGCCTGAAAAGGTGTAAAAAATATGACGAGCTTCAAAAGGTGTGAAAAACATGAGGAGCATGAAACGGGCTGAAAAATAGGAGAAGCATGAAGTGGTGTTGAAAAACATGAAGAGCCTGAAAAAGTGTGAAAAATATGAAGAGCTTCAGAAGGTGTGAAATATATGAAGAGCTTCAACATGTGTCAAAAATTAGATGAGCATGAAATGGTCTGAAAAATTGGAGGAGCAAGAAGTAGTGTTGAAAAAAATGAAGAGCCTGAAAAGGTGTGAAAAATATGAAAAGCTTCAAAAGGTGTCAAAAATATGAGGAGCATGAAACAGGCTGAAAAATAGGAGAAGCATGAAGGGGTGTGGAAAAACATGAAGAGCCTGAAAAGGTTTGAAAAATATGAAGAGCTTCAAAAGGTGTGAAATATATGAGGAGCATGAAACTTTCTGAAAAATAGAAATAGCATGAAGCGGTGTTGAAAAACATGAAGAGCCTGAAAACGTGTGAAAATATGAAGAGCTTCAAAAATATGAAAAATATGAAGAGCTTCAAAAGGTGTGAAAAATTTGAAGAGCTTCAAAAGGTGTCAAAAATGAGATGAGCATGAAAAGGTTTAAAAATAGGAGGATCATAAAACGGTGTTGAAAATCAGGATGAGCCTGTAAAGGTGTGAAAAATATGAAGAGATTCAAAAGGTGTCAAAAATGAGATGAGCATGAAACGGTCTGAAAAGTAAGAGGAGCATGAAGCGGTGTTCAAAAACATGAAGAGCCTGAAAAGGTGTGAAAAATATGAAGAGCTTCAAAAGGTGTCAAAAATATGAGGAGCATGAAACGGTCTGAAAAATAGGAGGAGCATGAAGTGGTGTTCAAAAACATGAAGAGCCTGAAAAGTTGTGAAAAATATGAAGAGCTTCAAAAGGTGTCAAAAATATGAGAAGCATGAAACGGTCTGAAAAATAGGCGGAGCATGAAGCGGTGTTGAAAAACATGAAGAGCCTGAAAAGGTGTGAAAAATATGAAGAGCTTCAAAAGGTGTGAAATACATGAGGAGCATGAAACGGGCTGAAAAATAGGAGAAGCATGAAGTGGTGTGGAAAAAGATGAAGAGCCTGAAAAGGTGTGAAAAATATGAAGACCTTCAAAATGTGTGAAATACATGAGGAGCATGAAACTCTCTGAAAAATAGGAGGAGCATGAAGCGGTGTTCAAAAACATGAAGAGCCTGAAAAGTTGTGAAAAATATGAAAAGCTTCAAAAGGTGATAAAAATGAGATGAGAATGAAACGGTCTGAAAAATAGGAGGATCAAGAAACGGTGTTGAAAAACATGAAGAGCCTGAAAACGTGTGAAAAATATGAAGAGCTACAAAAGGTGTGAAAAATGAGATGAGCATGAAACGGTCTTAAAATAGGAGGAGCGAGAAGCGGTGTTCAAAAATATGAAGAGCCTGAAAAGGTGTGAAAAATATGAAGAGCTTCAAAAGGTGTGAAGAATATGAGGAGCATGAAACGGTCTGAAAAATAGAAGTGGCATGAAATGGTGTTCAAAAACATGAAGAGCTGAAAAAGTGTGAAAAATATGAAGAGCTTCAAACGGTGTCAAACATATGAAGAGCATGAAACCGACTGAAAAATAGGAGGATTATGAAGCAGTGTTCAAAAACATGAAGAGCCTGAAAATGTATGAAAAATATTCAGAGCTTCAAAATCTGTCAAATATATGAGGAGCATGAAACGGTCTGAAAAATTAGAGGAGGATGAAATGGTGATTAAAAACATGAAGAGCCTGAAAAGGTGTGAAAAATATGAAGAGCTTCAAAAGGTGTGAAATACATGAGGAGCATGAAACGGTCTGAAAAATAGGAGGAGCAGGAAGTGGTGTTGAAAAACATGAAGAGCCAGAAAAGTGTGAAAAATATGAAGAGCTTCAAAAGGTGTCAAAAATATGAGGAGCATGAAACGGTCTGAAAAATAGGAGGAGCATGAAGCGGTGTTGAAAAACATGAAGAGCCTGAAAACGTGTGAAAAAATATGAAAAGCTTCAAAATGTGTGAAGAATATGAAGAGTTTCAAAAGGTGTCAAAAATGAGATGAGCATGAAACGGCCTGAAAAATAGGAGGAGCATGAAACGGTGTTGAAAAACATGAAGAGCTTGAAAAGGTGTGAAAAATATGAAGAGCTTCAAAAGGTGTCAAAAATGAAATGAGCATGAAACGGTATGAAAAATAAGAGGAGCATGAAGCGGTGTTCAAAAACATGAAGAGCCTGAAAAGATATGACAAATATGAAGAGCTTCAAAAGGTGTCAAAAATATGAGCAGAATGAAACGGTCTGAAAAATAGGAGGAGCATGAAGCGGTGTTCAAAAACATGAAGAGCCTGAAAAGTTGTGAAAAATATGAAGAGCTTCAAAAGGTGTCAAAAATATGAGGAGCATGAAACGGTCTGAAAAATAGGAGGAGCATGAAGCGGTGTTGAAAAACCTGAAGAGCCTGAAAAGGTATGAAAATTATGAAGAGCTTCAAAAGGTGTGAAATTCATGAGGAGCATGAAACTCTCTGAAATATAGGAGGAGCATGAAGTGGTGTTCAATAACATGAAGAGCCTGAAATGTTGTGAAAAATATGAAAAGCTTCAAAAGGTGTCAAAAATATGAGGAGCATGAAACGTTCTGAAAAATAGGAGGAGCATGAAGCGGTTTTGAAAAATATGAAGTGCCTGAAAATGTGTGAAATATATGAAGAGCTTCACAACTTCTCAAATATGAGGAGCTTGAAACGGTCTGAAAAATAAGAGGAGATGCAGTAGTGTTGAAAAACATGAAGAGCATTAAAAGGTGTGAAAAATGTGAACAGCTTCAAAAGACTTCAAAAATATGAGGAGCATGAAACGGTCTGAAAATAGGAGGGGCATGACGCGGTGTTGAAAAACATGAAGAGCTTGAAATGGTGTCAAAAATATGAAGAGCTTTGAAACGTGTCAAAATTATGAGGAGCATGAAATGGTCTGAAAAATAGGAGGAGCAGGAAGCCGTGTTGAGAAACATGAAGAGCCTGAAAAGGTGTGAAAAATATGAAGTGCTTCAAAAGGTGTCAAAACTATGAGGAGCATGAAACGGTCTGAAAATAGGAGGAGCATGAAGCGGTGTTGAAAAACATGAAGAGCATGAAAAGGTGTGAAAAATATGAAGAGCTTCACAAGGTGTCAAAAATATGAGGAGCATGAAACGGTCTGAAAAATAGGAGGAGCATGAAGCGGTGTTCAAAAACATGAAGAGCCTGAAAAGGTGTGAAAAATATGAAGAGCTTCAAAAGGTGTCAAAAATATGAGGCGCATGAAATGGTCTGAAAAATAGGAGGAGCCTGAAGCGCTGTTGAAAAACATGAAGAGCCTGAAACGGTGTGAAAAATATGAAGAGCTTCAAAGGTGTCAAAACTATGAGGAGCATGAAACGGTCTGAAAAATAGGAGGAGCTTGAAGCGGTGTTGAAAAACATGAAGAGCCTGTAAAGGAGTGAAATAAATGAAGAGCTTCAAAAGGTGTCAAAAATAGGAGGAGCAAGAAACTGTCTGAAATATAGGAGGAGCATGAAGCGGTGTTGAAAAACATGAAGAGCCTGAAAAGGTGTGAAAAATATGAAGAGCTACAAAAGAAGTCAAAAATATGAGGAGCAAGAAGCGGTCTGAAAAATAGGAGGAGCATGAAGCAGTGTTCAAAAACATGAAGAGCCTGAAAAGGTGTGAAAAATATGAAGATATTCAAAAGGTGTCAAAACTATGAGGAGCATGAAACGGAGTGAAATATAGGAGGAGCATGAAGCCGAATTCAAAAACATGAAGAGCCTGAAAAGGTGTGAAAACTATGAAGAGCTTCAAAATGTGTCAAAATATGAGGAGCATGAAACGGCCTGAAAAATAGGAGGAGCATGAAACGGTCTGAAAAATAGGAGGAGCATGAATCGGTGTTGAAAACATGAAGAGCATGAAAAGGTGTGAAAAATATGAAGAGCTTCAAAAGGTATCAAAAATATGAGGAGCATGAAACGTTCTGAAAAATAGGAGGAAAAGGAAGCGGTTTTGAAAAACATGAAGTGCCTGAAAAGGTGTGAAATATAAGAAGAGCTTCAAAACTTGTCAAATATGAGGAGCATGAAACGGTCTGAAAAATAGGAGGAGCATGCCGTGGTATTCAAAAACATGAAGAGCCTGAAAATGTGTGAAAAATACGAAGAGCTTCAAAATGTGTCAAAATATGAGGAGCATGAAACGGCGTGAAAATAGGAGGAGCATGAAACGGTCTGAAAAATAGGAGGAGCATGAATCGGTGTTCAGAAACATGAAGAGCTTGAAAAGGTGTGAAATATATGAAGAGCTTCAAAGGTGTCAAAAATAGGAGGAGAATGAAATTGTCTGAAATAAAGGAGGAGCATGAAGCGGTGTTGAAAATCATGAAGAGCCTGAAAAGCTGTGAAAAATATGAAGAGCTTCAAAAGGTGTCAAAAATGAGATGAGCATGAAATGGGCTGAAAAACAGGAGGAGCATGTAATGGTGTTGATAAACATGAAGAGCCTGAAAAGTTGTGAAATATATGAAGAGCTTCAAAAGGTGTCAAAAATATGAGGAGTATGAAACGGTCTGAAAAAGAAGAGGTGCCTGAAGGGGTGTTCAAAAACATGAAGAGCATGAAAAGCTGTGAAAAATATGAAGAGCTTCAAAAGGTGTCAAAAATATGAGGAGCATGAAACGGTCTGAAAAATAGGAGGAGAATGAAGCACTGGTGAAAAACATGAAGAGTATGAAAAGGTGTGAAATATATGAAGAGCTTCAAAAGATGTCAAAAATATGAGGAGCATGAAACGGTGTGAAAAATAGGAGGAGCATGAATTGTTGTTGAAAAACATGAAGAGTCTGAAAAGGTTTGAAAAATATGAAGAGTTTCAAAAGGTGTCAAAATTATGAGGAGCATTAAACATTCTAAAAAATAGGAGAAGCATGAAGTGGTGTTGAAATATATGAAGACCCAGAAAAGGTGTGAAAAATATGAAGAGCTGCAAAACGTGTGAAAAATATGAGGAGCATGGAACGTTCTGAAAAATAGGAGGAGCATGAAACGATGTTCAAAAACTTGAAGAGCCTGAAAAGCTGTGAAATATATGAAGAGCTTCAAAAGGTGTCAAAAATATCAGGAGCATGAAATGATCTGAAAAATAGCAGGAACATGAAACGGTCTGAAAAATAGGAGGAGCATGAAGTGGTGTTCAAAAATATGACGAGCCTTAAAAGGCGTGAAAAATATGAAGAGCTTCAAAATGTGTCAAAATATGAGGAGCATGAAACGGCCTGAAAAATAGGAGGAGCATGAAACGGTCTGAAAAATAGGAGGAGCATGAATCGGTGTTCAAAAACATGAAGAGCTTGAAAAGGTGTGAAATATATGAAGAGCTTCAAAGGTGTCAAAAATAGGAGGAGAATGAAACTGTCTGAAATAAAGGAGTAGCATGAAGCGGTGTTGAAAAACATGAAGAGCCTGAAAAGGTGTGAAAAATACGAAGAGCTCCAAAAGGTGTTCAAAAATATGAGGAGCATGAAACGGTCTGAAAAAATAAGAGGAGCATGAAGCTATGTTCGAAAACATGAAGAGCCTGAAAAGGTGTGAAAAATATGAAGAGTTTCAAAAGGTGTGTAATATATGAGGAGCATGAAATGGTCTAAAAAATAAGAGGAGCATGAAGCGGTGTTGAAAAACATGAAGAGCCTGTAAAGGAGTGAAATAAATGAAGAGCTTCAAAAGGTGTGAGAAATATGAAGAGCTTCAACAGGTGTCAAAAATGAGATGAGCATGAAATGGGCTGAAAAACAGGAGGAGCATGAAATGGTGTTAATAAACATGAAGAGCCTGAAAAGTTGTGAAATATATGAAGAGCTTCAAAAGGTGTCAAAAATATGAGGAGTATGAAACGGTCTGAAAAAGAAGAGGAGCATGAAGGGGTGTTCAAAAACATGAAGAGCCTGAAAAGCTGTGAAAAATATGAAGAGCTTCAAAAGATGTCAAAAATATGAGGAGCATGAAACGGTGTGAAAAATACGAGGAGCATGAATTGGTGTTGAAAAACATGAAGAGCCTGAAAAGGTTTGAAAAATATGAAGAGTTTCAAAAGGTGTCAAAATTATGAGGAACATTAAACATTCTAAAAAATAGGAGAAGCATGAGGTGGTGTTGAAAAATATGAAGACCCAGAAAAGGTGTGAAAAATATGAAGAGCTGCAAAACGTGTGAAAAACATGAGGAGCATGGAACGTTCTGAAAAATAGGAGGAGCATGAAACGATGTTCAAAAACTTGAAGAGCCTGAAAAGCTGTGAAATATATGAAGAGCTTCAAAAGGTGTCAAAAATACAGGAGCATGAAATGATCTGAAAAATAACAGGAACATGAAACGGTCTGAAAAATGGGAGGAGCATGAAGTGGTGTTCAAAAATATGAGGAGCCTTAAAAGGCGTGAAAAATATGAAGAGCTTCAAAAGGTGTCAAAATATGAGGAGCATGAAACTGCTTGAAAAATAGGAGGAGTATGAAAATGTCTGAAAAATAGGAGGAGCATGAAGCGCTGTTCGAAAACATGAAGAGTCTGAAAAGTTGTTAAAAATATGAAGAGCTTCAAAAGGTTTCAAAAATATGAGGAGCATGAAATGGTGTTCAAAAACTTGAACAGCCTGAAAAAGTGTTAAAAATATGAAGAGCTTCAAAAGGTGTCAAAATATGAGGAGCATGAAACTGCCTGAAAAATAGGAGGAGTATGAAAAGGTCTGAAAAATAGGAGGAGCATGAAGCGCTGTTCAAAAACATGAAGAGTCTGAAAAGGTGTTAAAAATATGAAGAGCTTCAAAAGGTGTGAAAAATATGAGGAGCAGGGAACGGTCTGAAAAATAGGAGGAGGATAAAGCAGTGTTCAAAAACATGAAGAGCCTGAAAAGGTGTGACAAATATGAAAAGCTTCAAAAGGTGTCAAAAATATGAGGAGCATGAAACGGTCTCAAAAATAGGAGGAGCATGAAGCAGTGTTCAAAAATATGGAGAGCCAAAAAGGAATGAAAAATATGAAGAGCTTCAAAAGGTGTCAAAAATATGAGGAGCATGAAACGGTCTGAAAAATAGGAGGAGCATGAAACGGTGTTCAAAAATATGAAGAGCCTGGAATGGTGTGAAAAATATGAGAGCCCCAAAACGTGTCAAAAATATGAGGAGCATGAAACGGTCTGAAACATGGGAGGACCATGAAGTGGTGTTGAAAATCATGAAGAGACTGAAAAGGTGTGAAAAATATGCAGAGCTTCAAAAGGTGTCAAAAATATGAGGAGCATGAAACGGTCTGAAAAATACGAGGAGCATGAAGTGGTGTTGAAAACCATGAAGAGCCTGAAAAGGTGTGAAAAATATGAAGAGCTTCAAAAGGTGTCAAAATTATCAGGAGCATGAAAAGATCTGAAAAATAGCAGGAACATGAAACGGTATGAAAAATAGGAGGAGCATGAAGAGGTGTTCAAAAATATGACGAGCCTTAAAAGGCGTGAAAAATATGAAGAGCTTTAAAGGTGTGAAAATTATGAAGAGCATGATACCGTCTGAAAAATAGGAGGAGCATGACACGGTGTTGAAAAACATGAAGAGCCTTAAAATGTGAGGAAAATATGAAGAGCTTTAAAGGTGTGAAAAATATGAGGAGCATGACACGGTCTGTTAAATAGGAGGAGCATGACACGGTGTTGAAAAATATGAAGAGCATGAAAATGTGTGAAAAATATGAAGAGCTTCACAAGGAGTCAAAAATATGAGGAGCATGAAAAGGTCTGAAAAATAGGAGGAGCATGAAGCGGTGTTGAAAAACATGAAGAGCCTGAAAAGGTGTGAAAAATATGAAGAGCTTCAAAAGGTGTCAAAAATATGAGGAGCATGAAATGATCTGAAAAAAAGGAGGAACAGGAAACATTCTGAAAAACAGGAGGAGCATGAAGCGGTGTTGAAAAACCTGAAGTGTCTGAAAAGGTATGAAAGATATGAAGAGCTTCAAAACGTGTCAAAAATATGAGGAGCATGAAACGGTCTGAAAAATAGGAGGGGCATGAAGCGGTGTTCAAAAACATGAAGAGCCTGAAAAGTTGTGAAAAATATGAAGAGCTTCAATAGGTGTGAAAAATATGAGGAGCATGAAACGGTCTGAAAAATAGGAGGAGCATTAAGCGGTGTTCAAAAACATGAAGAGCCTGAAAAGTGTGAAGAATATGAAGAGCTTCAAAAGGTGTCAAAAATATGAGGAGCATGCAACGGTCTAAAAATAGGAGGAGCATGAAGCAGAGTTGAAAAACATGAAGAGCCTGAAAAGGTGTGAAAAATATGAAGAGTTTCAAAAGGTGTGAAATATATGAGGTGCAAGCAACGGTCTGAAAAATATTAGGAGCATGAAGCGGTGTTGAAAAGCAAGAAGAGCCTGAAAAGGTGTGAAAAATATGAAAAGCTTCAAAAGGTGTGAAAAATATGAAAAGCTTCAAAAGGTGTCAAAAATGAGATGAGCATGAAACGGTTTGAAAAATGGGAGGAGCATGAAGTGGTGTTGAAAAAAAAAAGAGACTGAAAAGGTGTCAAAAATATGAGGATCATCAAAAGGTGTCAAAAATATGAGGAGCATGAAAAGGTCTGCAAAAAGGAGGAGCATGAAGTGGTGTTGAAAAACTTGAAGAGCCTGAAAAGGTGTGAAAAATATGAAAAGCTTCAAAATCTGTCAAAAATACGAGGAGCATGAAACGGTCTGAAAAATAGGAGGCGCATGAAGCGGTGTTCAAAAACATGACGAGCCTGAAAACCTGTGAAAAATATGAAGAGCTTCAAAAGGTGTGAAATAGATGAGGCGCATGAAACTCTCTGAAAATTAGGAGGAGCAAGAAGCAGTGTTGAAAAACATGAAGAGCCTGAAAAGTTGTGAAAAATATGAAGACCTTCAAAAGGTGTCAAAAATGAGATGAGCATGAAACGGTCTGAAAAATAGGAAGAGAATGAAGCGGTGTTGGAAAACATGAAAAGCCTGAAAAAGTGTGAAAAATATGAAGAGCTTCATAAGGTATCAAAAATATTAGGAGCATGTAACGATCTGAAAAATAGGAGGAGGATGAAGCGGTGTTCAAAAACATGAGGAGCCTGAAAAGATGTGAAAAATATGAAGACCTTCAAAAGGTGTGATAAATATGAGGAGCATGAAGCGGTCTGAAAAATTGGAGGAGCATGAAGTGTAGTTTAAAAACATGAAGAGCCTGAAAAGGTGTGAAATATAAGAAGAGCTACAAAAGGTGTCAAATATATGAGGAGCATGAAACGGTCTGAAAAATAGGAGGAGAATGAAGTGGTGATGAAAACCATGAAGAGCCTGAAAAGGTGTGAAAAATATGAAGAGCTTCAAAAGGTATGAAATATAGGAGAAGCATGAAGCGGTGTTCAAAAATATAAAAAGCCTGTTAAGGTGTGAAAAATATGAAGAGCTTCAAAACGTGTCAAAAATATGAGGAGCATGAAATGGACTGAAAAATAGGAGGAACATGAAGCGGTGTTGAAAAACATGAAGAGCCTGAAAAGATGTGAAAAATGTGAAAAGCTTCAAAAGGTGTGAAATACATGAGGAGCATGAAACGGTCTGAAAAATACGAGTAGCATGAGACGGTGTTGAAAAACATGAAGAGCCTGAAAAGTTGTGAAAAATATGAAGAGCTTCAAAAGGTGTCAAAATTATGAGGAGCATGAAACGGTCTAAAAAATAGGAGGAGCATGAAACGGTGTTCAAAACATGAAGAGCCTGAAAAGGTGTGAAATATATGACGAGCTTCAAAAGATGTGAAATATAGGAGCAGCATGAAGTGGTGTTCAAAAACATAAAAAGCCTGAAAAATTGTGAAAAATATGAAGGGCTTCAAAACGTGTCAAAAATATGTGGAGCATGAAATAGTCTGAAAAATAGGAGGAGCATGAAGCGGTGTTGAAAAACATGAAGAACCTGAAAACTTGTCAAAATTTGAAGAGCTTCAAAAGGTGTGAAATATATGAACAGTTTCAAAAGTGTGAAAAATGAGATGAGCATGAAGCGGTGTTAAAAATAGGAGGAGCAATGTTGAAAAACATGAAGAGTCTGAAAAGGTGTGAAAATATGAAGAGCTTCAAAAATATGAAAAATATGAAGAGCTTCAAAAGGTGTGAAAAACATGAAGAGCTTCAAAAGGTGTCAAAAATATGAGGTGCATGAAATGGTCTGAAAAGTAGGAGGAGCATGAAGCGGTGTTGAAAAACATGAAGAGCCTGAAAACGTGTGAAAAATATGAAGAGCTTCAAAAGGTGTCAAAATCAGATGAGCATGAAATGGTGTGAAAAATAGGAGGAGCATGAAGCCGTGTTGAAACACATGAAGAGCCTGAAAACGTGTGAAAAATATGACGAGCTTCAAAAGATGTGAAATATAGGAGCAGCATGAAGCGGTGTTCAAAAACATAAAAAGCCTGAAAAAGTGTGAAAAATATGAAGAGCTTCAAAACGTGTCAAAAATATGTGGAGCATGAAATAGTCTGAAAAATAGGAGGAGCATGAAGCGGTGTTGAAAAACATGAAGAACCTGAAAACTTGTCAATATTTGAAGAGTTTCAAAAGGTGTATAATATATGAACAGTTTCAAAAGTGTGAAAAATGAGATGAGCATGAAGCGGTCTTAAAAATAGGAGGAGCATGAAGAGTTGTTGAAAAACATAAAGATCCTGAAAATGTGTGAAATATATGAAGAGCTACAAAAGGTGTCAAAAACGTGAGGAGCATGAAACGGTCTGAAAAATAGGAAGAGCATGAAGCGGTGTTCAAAAACATGAGGAGCCTGAAAAGGTGTGAAAAATATGAAGAGCTTCAAAAGGTGTCAAATTATGAGGAGCGTGAAACGGTCTGAAAAATAGGAGGAGCATGAAGTGGTGTTGAAAAAATGAAGAGCCTGAAAAGGTGTGAAATATATGAAGAGCTTTAAAATGTGTCAAATTTATGAGGAGAATGAAACTGTCTGAAAAATAGGAGGAGCTGAAGCGGTGTTGAAAAACATGAAGAGCCTGAAAAAGTGTGACAAATATGAAAAGTTTCTAAAGGTGTCAAAAATATGAGGAACATGAAACGGTCTGAAAAATAGGAGGAGTATGAACTGGAGTTGAAAAACATGAAGAGCTTGAAAAAGTGTGAAAAATATGAAGAGCTTCAAAAGGTGTCAAAATATGAGGAGCATGAAACCGTCTGAAAAATAGGAGGAGCATGAAACGGTGTTCAAAAACATGAAGAGCCTGAAAAGGTGTGAAAAATATGAAGAGCTTCAAAAGGTGTGAAATACATGAGGAGCATGAAACTCTCTGAAAAATAGAAGGAGCATGAAGTGGTGTTCAAAAACATGAAGAGTCTGAAAAGGTTTGAAAAATATGAAGAGCTTCAAAATGTGTGAAAAATATGAGGAGCATGATATGGTTTCAAAAATAGGATTACCATGAAGCGGTGTTCAAAACATGAAGAGCCTGAAAAGTTTTGAAAAATATGAAAAGCTTCAAAAGGTGTCAAAAATATGAGGAGCATGAAACCGTCTGAAAAATCGGAGGAGCATGAAGCGTTGTTGAAAAACATGAAGAGCCTGAAAAGGTGTGAGAAATATGAAGAGCTTCAAAAGGTGTCAAAAATATGACTAGCATGAAACTGTCTGCAAAAAAGGAGGAGCATGAAGTGGTGTTAAAAAACATGAAGAGCCTGAAAAGGTGTGAAAAATATGAAAGCTTCAAAAGGTGTCAAAAATATGAGGAGCATGAAACGGTCTGAAAAATAGGAAGAGCATGAAGCGCTGTTGAGAATCATAAAGAGCCTGAAAAGTTGTGAAAAATATGAAGAGCTTCAAAAGATGTGAAAAACATGAAGAGCTTCAAAAGGTGTCAAAATGAGATGAGCATGAAACGGTCTGAAAAATAGGAGAAGCATGAAGTCGTGTTGAAAAAAATGAAAAGTCTGAAAAGGTGTGAAAAATATGAAGAGCTTCAAAAGGTGTAAAAATATGAGGAGCATGAAACGGTCTGAAAAATCGGAGGAGCATGAAGCGGTGATCAAAACATGAAGAGCCTGAAATCGTGAGAAAAATATGAAGAGGTTCTGAATGTGTCAAAAATATGAGGAGCATGAAACGGTCTGAAAAACAGGAGGAGCATGAAGCGGTGTTGAAAAACATGAAGAGCCTGAAAAGGTGTGAAAAATATGAAGAGCCTCAAAAGGTGTCAAAAATATGAGGAACATTAAACATTCTAAAAAATAGGAGAAGCATGAGGTGGTGTTCAAAAACATGAAGAGCCTGAAAAGGTGTGAAAAATATGAAGAGCCTCAAAAAATGTCAAATATATGAGGAGCATGAAACGGTCTGAAAAATAGGAGGAGCATGAAGTGGTTGTGAAAAACATTAACAGCCTGAAAAGGGGTGCAAAATATGAAGAGCTTCAAAAGGTGTGAAATACATGAGGAGCATGAAACGGTCTGAAAAATAGGAGGAGCATGAAGCGGTGTTCAAAAACATGAAGAGCCTGAAAAGGTGTGAAAAATATGAAGAGCCTCAAAACGTGTCAAAAATATGAGGAGTATGAAACGGTCTGAAAAATAGCAGGAGAAAGAAGCGGTGTTGAAAAACATGAAGAGGCTGAAAAAGTGTGAAAAATATGAAGAGCTTCAAAAATGTGAGAAATAAGAAGAGCTTCAAAAGGTGTGAAAAATATGAAGAGCTTCAAAAGTTGTCAAAAATGAGATGAGCATGAAACCGTCTGAAAAATAGGAGGAGCAAAAAAGGTTGTTGAAAACATGCAGAGCCTGAAAAAGTGTGAAAAATATGAACAGCTTCAAAAGATGTGAAAAATATGAAGAGCTTCAAAAGGTGTGAAAAATATGAAGAGCTTCAAAATGTGTCAAAAATGAGATAAGCATGGAACGGTCTGAAAAATAGGACAAGCATAAGCGGTGTTCAAAAACATTAACAGCCTGAAAAGGTGTGAAAAATATGAAGAGCTTCAAAAGGTGTCAAAAATATGAGGAGCATGAAACAGTCGGAAAAATAGGAGGAGCATGAAGCGGTGTTGAAAAACATGAAGAGCCTGAAAAGGTGTGAAAAATATGAAGAGCTTTAAAAAGTGTGAAAAATATGAAGAGCTTCAAAAGTTGTGAAAAATATGAAGAGCTTCAAAATGTGTCAAAAATGAGATGAGCATGAAACGGTCTGAAAAACAGGAGGAGCATGAATCGGTGTTGAAAAACATGAAGAACCTGAAAAGGTGTGAAAAATATGAAGAGCTTCAAAAGGTGTGAAATACATGAGGAGCATGAAACGTTCTGAAAGATAGTAGGACCATGAAGCGGTTTTCAAAAACATGAAGGGCCTGAAAATGTGTGAAAAATATGAAGAGCTTCAAAAGTTGTCAAAAATATGAGGAGCATGAAACAGTCTGAAAAATAGGAGGAGCATGAAGCGGTGTTCAAAAACCTGAAGATCCTGAAAAGGTGTGAAAAATATGAAGAGATTTAAAAAATGTGAAATATATGAAGAGCTTCAAAAGATGTGAAAAATATGAAGATCTTCAAAAGGTGTCAAAAATGAGATGAGCATGAAACGGTCTGAAAAATACGAGGAGCATTAAGCGGTGTTGAAAATCATGAAGAGCATGAAAAGGTGTGAAAAATATGAAGAGCTTCAAAAGGTGTGAAAAATAGGAGGAGCATGAAACGCACTGAAAAATAGGAGGAGCATGAAGCGGTATTCAAAAACATGAAACGCCTGAAAAGGTGTGAAAAATATGAAGAGCTTTAAAAGGTGTGAAAAATATGAAGAGCTTCAAAAGTTGTGAAAAATATGAAGAGCTTCAAAAGATGTCAAAAATGAGATGAGCATGAAACGGTCTGAAAAATAGGAGGAGCATGAAGTGGTGTTGAAAAAATGAAGAGCCTGAAAAGGTGTGAAAAATATGAAGAGCTTCAAAAGGTGTCAAAAATTAGATTAGCATGAACAGGTCTGAAAATTAGTAGGATCATGAATCGGTGTTGAAAAACATGAAGAGCTTGAATAGGTGTGAAATATATGAAGAGTTTCAAAAGGTGTGAAAAATATGAAGAGCTTCAAAAGGTGTGAAATACATGAGGAGCATGACACGTTCTGAAAAATAGGAGGACCATGAAGCGGTGTTCAAAAACATGAAAAGCCTGAAAATGTGTGAAAAATATGAATAGCTTTAAATGGTGTCAAATATATGAGGAGCATGAAACGGTCTGAAAAATTGGAGGAGCATGAAGCGGTGTTCAAAAACATGAAGAGCCTGAAAAGGTGTGAAAAATATGAATAGCTTTAAAAGGTGTCAAAAAAATGAGGATCATGAAACGTTCTGAAAAATAGGAGGATCATGAAACAGTGTTCAAAAACATGAAGATCCTGAAAATGTGTGAAAAATATGAAGAGCCTCAAAACGTGTCAAAAATATGAGGAGTATGAAACGGTCTGAAAAATAGGAGGAGCATGAAGCGGTGTTCAAAAACATGAAGAGCCTGAAAAGGTGTGAAAAATATGAAGAGCCTCAAAAGGTGTCAAAAATATGAGGAGCATGAAACGGTCGCAAAATAGGAGGAGCATGAAGCGGTGTTGAAAAACATGAAGAGCCTGAAAAAGTGTGACAAATATGAAATTTTCTAAAGGTGTCAAAAATATGAGGAACATGAAACGGTCTGAAAAATAGGAGGAGTATGAAGTGGAGTTGAAAAGCATGACGAGCTTGAAAGAGTGTGAAAAATATGAAGAGCTTCAAAAGGTGTCAAAATATGAGGAGCATGAAACCGTCTGAAAAATAGGAGGAGCATGAAACGGTGTTCAAAAACATGAAGAGCCTGAAAAGGTGTGAAAAATATGAAGAGTTTCAAAAGGTGTGAAATACATGAGGAGCATGAAACTCTCTGAAAAATAGAAGGTGCATGAAGTGGTGTTCAAAAACATGAAGAGTATGAAAAGGTTTGAAAAATATGAAGAGCTTCAAAATGTGTGAAAAATATGAGGAGCATGATATGGTTTCAAAAATAGGATTACCATGAAGCGGTGTTCAAAACATGAAGAGCCTGAAAAGTTTTGAAAAATATGAAAAGCTTCAAAAGGCGTCAAAAATGAGATGAGCATGAAACGGTGTGAAAAATAGGAGGAGCATGAAGCGATGTTAAAAAACATGAAGAGTCTGAAAACGTGTGGAAAATATGAAGAGCTTCAAAAATGTGAAAACTATGAAGGCCTCAAAATGTGTGAAAAATATGAAGAGCTTCAAAAGGTGTCAAAAAGGAGATGAGCATTAAAATATCTGAAAAATAGGAGGAGCATGAAGCGGTGTTGAAAATCATGAAGAGCCTGAAAATGAGTGAAAAATATAAAGAGCTTCAAAAAGTGTCAAAAATATGAGGAGCATGAAATGGTCTGAAAAAGAGGAAGAGCATGAAGAAGTGTTCAAAAACATGAAGAGCCTGAAAAGGTGTGAAAAATATGAAGAGCTTCAAAAGGTGTCAAAAATGAGATGAGCATGAAACGGTTTGAAAAATAGGAGGAGCATGAAGCGATGTTCAAAAACATGAAGAGCCTGAAAAGTTGTGAAAAATATGAAAGGCTTCAAAAGGTGTCAAAAATGAGATGAGCATGAAACGGTCTGAAAAATAGGAGGAGCATGAAGCGGTGTTCAAAAACTTGAAGAGCCTGAAAAGTTGTGAAAAATATGAAAAACTTCAAAAGGTGTCAAAAATGAGATGAGCATGAAACGGTCTGAAAAATAGGACGTGCATGAAGTGGTGTTGAAAAACATGAAGAGCCTGAAATGTTGTGAAAAATATGAAGAGCTTCAAAAGGTGTCAAAAATATGAGGAACATGAAACGGTCTGAAAAATAGGAGGAGCATGAAGCGGTGTTCAAAAACATGAAGAGCCTGAAAAGGTGTGAAAAATATGAAGAGCTTCAAAAGGTGTCAAAAATATGCGGAGCATGAAACGGTCTGAAAAATAGGAGGAGCATGAAACTGTGTTCAAAAACATGAGTATCTTAAAAGGGTGTGAAAAATATGAAGAGCTTCAAAAGGTGTGAAAAATATGAGGAGCATGAAACGGTCTGAAAAATAGAAGCAGCATGAAACGGTTTTGAAAAACATGAGTATCTTAAAAGGGTGTGAAAAATATGAAGAGCTTCAAAAGGTGTGAAAAATATGAGGAGCATGAAACGGTCTGAAAAATAGAAGCAGCATGAAACGGTTTTGAAAAACATGAAGAGCCTGAAAACTTGTGAAAAATATGAAGAGCTTCAAAAGGTGTGAAAAATATGAAGAGCTTCAAAGGTGACAAAAATGAGATGAGCATGAAACGGTCTGAAAAATAGGAGGAGCATGAAGTGGTGGTGAAAAACATGAAGAGCCTGAAAAGCTGTGAAAAATATGAAGAGCTTCAAAATGTTTCAAAAATATGAAGAGCATGAAACGGTCTGAAAATCAGGAGGATCATGAAGCGGTGTTCAAAAACATGAAGAGCCTGAAAAGGTGTGAAAAATATGAAGAGCGCAAAAAGTGTCAAAAATATGAGGAGCATGAAACGATCTGAAAAATACGAGGAGCATGAAGCAGTGTTCAAAAACATGAAGAGCCTGAAAAGTTGTGAAAAATATGAAGAGCTTCAAAAGCTGTGAAATATATGAGGAGAATGAAATGGTCTGAAAAATAGGAGGATCATGAAGCGGTTTTCAGAAACATGAAGAGCATGAAAAGGTGTGAAAAATATGAAGAGCTTCAAAAGGTGTTAAAAAAAGTGAGGAGAATGAAACGATCTGAAAAAGAGGAGGATCAAGAAGCGGTTTTCAGAAACATGAAGAGCATGAAAAGGTGTGAAAAATATGCAGAGCTTCAAAAGGTGTCATACATATGAGGAGCATGAAACGGTCTGAAAAATAGGAGGAGCATGAAACGGTGATCAAAAACAGGAAGAGCCTGAAAAGGTGTGAAAAATATGAAGAGCTTCAAAAGGTGTGAAATACATGAGGAGCATGAAACTCTCGAAAAATAGGTGGAGCATGAAGCGGTTTTCAAAAACATGAAGAGCCTGAAAATGTGTGAAAAATACGAAGAGCTACAAAAGGTGTCAAAATTGAGATGAGCATGAAACGGTCTGAAAAATAGGAGGAGCATGAAGTGGTGTTGAAAAAAAAGAAGAGACTGAAAAGGTGTGAAAAATATGAAGAGCTTCTAAAGGTGTCAAAAATATGAGGAGCATGAAACGGTCTGAAAAATAGGAGTAGCATGAAGCGGTGTTCAAAAACATGAAGAGCCTGAAAAGGTGTCAAAAATATGAGGAGAATGAAACGGTCTGAAAAACAGGAGGAGCATGAAGCTGTGTCGAAAAACATGAAGAGCCTGAAAAGGTGTGAAAAATATGAAGAGCTTCTAAAGGTGTCAAAAATATGAGGAGCATGAAACGGTCTGAAAAATAGGAGGAGCATCAACCTGTGTTCAAAAACATGAAGAGCCTGAAAAGGTGTGAAAAATATGAAAAACTTCAAAGGGTGTCAAAAATGAGATGAGCATGAACCCGTCTGAAAAATAGGAGGAGCATGAAGCGGTGTTGAAAGACATGAAGAGCCTGAAAAGTTGTGAGAAATATGAAGAGCTTCAAAAGGTGTCAAAAATATGAGGAGCATGAAACGGTCTGCAAAAAAGTAGGAGCATGAAGTGATGTTGAAAAACTTGAAGAGCATGAAAAGGTGTGAAAAATATGAAGAGGTTCAAAGTTGTGAAATACATGAGGATCATGAAACGGTTTGAAAAATTGGAGGAGCATGAAGCCGAGTTCGAAAACATGAAGAGCCTGAAAAGGTTTGAAGAATATGAAGAGCTCAAAAAGTGTCAAAAATATGAGGAACATGAAACGATCTGAAAAATACGAGGAGCATGAATCAGTGTTCAAAAACATGAAAAGCTTCAAAAGGTATGAAAAATATGAAGAGCTTCAAAAGGTGTCAAAAATATGAGGAGCATGAAACTTTCTGAAAAATAGGAGGAACATGAAGCGGTGTTCAAACACATGAAGAGCCTGAAAATGTGTGAAAATTATGAAGATCTTCAAAAGGTGTCAAAATTATGCGGAACATGAAACGGTTTGAAAAATAGGAGAAGCATGAAACGGTGTTGAAAAACATGAAGAGCCTTAAAAGGTGTGAAAAATATGAAGAGCTTCAAAATCTTTGAAAAATATGAAGAGCTTCAAAAGGTGTGAAATATATGAGGAGAATGAAACGGTCTGAAAAAAGGAGGAGCATGAAGCGGTGTTCAAAAACATGAAGAGCCTTAATAGGTGTGAAAATATGAAGAGCTTCAAAAGGTGTGAAAAACATGAGGAGCATGAAACGGTCCGAAAAATAGGAGATGCATGAAGTTGTGTTGAAAAAAATGAAGAGCCTGAAAAGGTGTGAAAAATATGAAGAGCTTCAAAAGGTGGGAAATACATGAGGAGCATGAAACTGTCTGAAAAATAGGAGGAGCATGAAGTGTGTTCAAAAACATGAAGAGCCTAAAAATGTGTGAAAAATGTGAAGAGGTTCAAAAAGTGTGAAAAACATGAGGAGCATGATACGGTCTGAAAAATAGGAGGAGCATGAAGTGGTGTTCAAAAACATGAAGAGCCTGAAAAGTTGTGAAAAATATGAAAAGCTTCAAAAGGTGTCAAAAATATGAGAGGCATGAAACGGTCTGAAAAAGAGGAGAAGCATGAAGCGGTGTTGAAAAACATGAAGAGCCTGAAAACGTGTGAAAAATATGAAGAGCTTCCAAAGGTATGAAAAATATGAAGAGCTTCAAAAGGTATCAAAAATATGAGGAGCACGAAACGGTCTGAAAAATAGGAGGAGCATGAAGCGGTGTTGAAAAACATGAAGAGCCTGAAAAGGTGTGAAAAATATGAAGAGCTTTGAAAGGTGTCAAATATATGAGGAGCATGATACGGTCTGAAATATAGGAGGAGCATGTAGTAGTGCTGAAAAACATGAAGAGCCTGAAAAGGTGTGAAAAATATGAAGAGCTTCAAAAGGTGTGAAAAATATGAAGAGCTTGAAAAGGTGTCAAAAATGATATGAGCATAAAACGGTCTGAAAAATAGGAAGAGCATGAAGCGGTGTTGAAAAACATGAAGATTCTGAAAAGGTGTGAAAAATATGAAGAGCTCAAAACGTGTCAAAAATATGAGGAGCATGAAACGGTCTGAAATATAGGAGGATCAGGAAGCGGTGTTCAAAAACATGAGGAGCCTGAAAAGGTGTGAAAAATATGAAGAGCTTCAATGGCCTAAAAAATATGAGGAGCATGAAACGGTCTGAAAAATAGGAGGAGCATGAAACGGTTTTCAAAAACATGAAGAGCCTGAAAGGTGTGAAAAATAGGAAGAGCTTCGAAAGGAGTCAAAAATATGAGGAGCATGATACGGTCTGAAATATAGGAGGAGCATGAAGTAGTGCTGAAAAACATGAAGAGCCTGAAAAGGTGTGAAAAATATGAAGAGCTTCAAAAGTTGTCAAAAATATGAGGAGAATGAAACGGTCTGAAATATAGAAGGATCATGAATCGGTGTTGAAAAAAATGAAGAGCCTGAAAATGTGTGAAAAATGTGAAGAGCATGAAAAGGTGTCAAAAATATGAGGAGCATGAAACGGTCTGAAAAATAGGAGGAGCATGAAACGCTGCTCAAAAATATGAAGAGCCTGAAAAGGTGTGAATAATATGAAGAGCTTCAAAAGGTGTGAAAAACATGAGGAGCATGAAACGGTCCGAAAAATAGGAGATGCATGAAGTTGTGTTGAAAAACATGAAGAGCCTGAAATCTTGTGAAAAATAGGAAGAGCTTCAAAAGGTTTGAAAAATATGAAGAGCCTGAAAGGTGTGAAAAATATGAAGAGCTTCAAAAGGTGTCAAAAATATGAGGAGCATGAAACGGTCTGAAAAATAGGAGGAGCATGAAGCGGTGTTGAAAAACATGAAGAGCCTGAAATCTTGTGAAAAATATGAAGAGCTTGAAAAGGTGTCAAAAATGATATGAGCATAAAACGGTCTGAAAAATAGGAAGAGCATGAAGCGGTGTTGAAAAACATGAAGATTCTGAAAAGGTGTGAAAAATACGAAGAGCTTCAAAACGTGTCAAAATATGAGGAGCAGAAACGGTCTGAAATATAGGAGGATCAGGAAGCGGTGTTCAAAAACATGAGGAGCCTGAAAAGGTGTGAAAAATATGAAGAGCTTCAAAGGTGTAAAAAATATGAGGAGCATGAAACGGGCTGAAAAATAGGAGGAGCATGAAACGGTTTTCAAAAACATGAAGAGCCTGAAAGGTGTGAAAAATATGAAGAGCTTCAAAAGGTGTGAAATACATGAGGAGCAAGAAACTCCCTGAAAAATAGGAGGAGCATGAAGCGGTGTTCAAAAACATGAAGAGCCTGAAAATTTGTGAAAAATATGAAAAGCTTCAAAAGGTGTCAAAAATGAGATGAGCATTAAAGGGTCTGAAAAATATGAATAACATGAAACGGTGTTGAAAATCATGAAGAGCCTGAAATAGTGTGAAAAATATAAAGAGCTGCAAAAGGTGTCAAAAATATGAGGAGCATGAAACGGTCTGATAAATAGGTGGAGCATGAAGCTGTGTTCAAAAACATGAAGAGCCTGAAAAGGTGTGAAAAATATGAAGAGCTTGAAAAGTTATGAAAAATATGAGGAGCATGAAACGGTCTCAAAAATAGAAGCAGCATGAAACGGTGTTGAAACACATGAAGAGCCTGAAAACGTGTGAAAAATATGAAGAGCTTCAAAAGGTGTGAAAAATATAAAGAGCTTCAAAGGTGACAAAAATGAGATGAGCATGAAACGGTCTGAAAAATAGGAGGAGCATCAAATGGTGTTGAAAAACTTGAAGATCCTAAAAAGCTGTGAAAAATGTGAAGAGCTTCAAAAGGTGTGAAAAATATGAGGAGCATGATACGGTCTGAAAAATAGGAGGAGCATGAAGCGATGTTCAAAAACATGAAGAGCCTGAAAAGTTGTGAAAAATATGAAAGGCTTCAAAAGGTGTGAAAAATATGAGGAGCATGAAACGGTCTGAAAAATCGGAGGAGCATGAAGCGGTGTTGAAAAACATGAAGAGCCTGATAAGGTGTGAAAAATATGAAGAGCTTCAAAATCTTTGAAAAATATGAAGAGCTTCAAAAGGTGTGAAATATATGAGGAGAATGAAACGGTCTGAAAAAAGGAGGAGCATGAAGCGGTGTTCAAAATCATGAAGAGCCTTAAAAGGTGTGAAAATATGAAGAGCTTCAAAAGGTGTGAAAAACATGAGGAGCCTGAAACGGTCCGAAAAATAGGAGATGCATGAAGTTGTGTTGAAAAACATGAAGAGCCTGAAAAGGTGTGAAAAATATGAAGAGCTTCAAAAGGTGGGAAATACATGAGGAGCATGAAACTGTCTGAAAAATAGGAGGAGCATGAAGTGGTGTTCAAAAACATGAAGAGCCTTAAAATGTGTGAAAAATGTGAAGAGGTTCAAAAAGTGTGAAAAACATGAGGAGCATGATACGGTCTGAAAAATAGGAGGAGCATGAAGTGGTGTTCAAAAATATGAAGAGCCTGAAAAATTGTGAAAAATATGAAAAGCTTCAAAAGGTGTCAAAAATATGAGAGGCATGAAACGGTCTGAAAAAGAGGAGAAGCATGAAGCGGTGTTGAAAAACATGAAGAGCCTGAAAACGTGTGAAAAATATGAAGAGCTTCCAAAGGTATGAAAAATATGAAGAGCTTCAAAAGGTATCAAAAATATGAGGAGCACGAAACGGTCTGAAAAATAGGAGGAGCATGAAGCGGTGTTGAAAAACATGAAGAGCCTGAAAAGGTGTGAAAAATATGAAGAGCTTCGAAAGGTGTCAAATATATGAGGAGCATGATACGGTCTGAAATATAGGAGGAGCATGAAGTAGTGCTGAAAAACATGAAGAGCCTGAAAAGGTGTGAAAAATATGAAGAGCTTCAAAAGGTGTGAAAAATATGAAGAGCTTCAAAAGGTGTCAAAAATGATATGAGCATAAAACGGTCTGAAAAATAGGAAGAGCATGAAGCGGTGTTGAAAAACATGAAGATTCTGAAAAGGTGTGAAAAATACGAAGAGCTTCAAAACGTGTCAAAATATGAGGAGCATGAAACGGTCTGAAATATAGGAGGATCAGGAAGCGGTGTTCAAAAACATGAGGAGCCTGAAACGGTGTGAAAAATATGAAGAGCTTCAAAGGCGTAAAAAATATGAGGAGCATGAAACGGTCTGAAAAATAGGAGGAGCATGAAACGGTTTTCAAAAACATGAAGAGCCTGAAAGGTGTGAAAAATAGGAAGAGCTTCGAAAGGAGTCAAAAATATGAGGAGCATGATACCGTCTGAAATATACGAGGAGAATGAAGTAGTGCTGAAAAACATGAAGAGCCTGAAAAGGTGTGAAAAATATGAAGAGCTTCAAAAGTTGTCAAAAATATGAGGAGAATGAAACGGTCTGAAAAATAGAAGGATCATGAATCGGTGTTGAAAAAAATGAAGAGCCTGAAAATGTGTGAAAAATGTGAAGAGCATGAAAAGGTGTCAAAAATATGAGGAGCATGAAACGGTCTGAAAAATAGGAGGAGCATGAAGCAGTGTTGAAAAATATGAATAGTCTGAAAAGGTGTGAAAAATATGAAGAGCTTCAAAAGGTGTCAAAAATATGAGGAGCATGAAACGGTCTGAAAAATAGGAGGAGCATGAAGCAGTGTTGAAAAACATGAAGAGTCTGAAAAGGTGTGAAAAATATGAAGAGCTTCAAAAGGTGTCAAAAATATGAGGAGCTTGAAACGTTCTGAAAAATAGGAGGAGCATGACGCGGTGTTCAAAAACATGAAGAACCTGAAAAGGTGTGAAAAATATGAAGAGCTTCAAAAGGTGTCAAAAATATGAGGAGCATGAAACGATCTGAAAAATAGGAGGAGCATGAAGCGGTGTTCAAAAACATGAAGAGCCTGAAAAGGTGTGAAAAATATGAAGAGCTTCAAAAGGTGTCAAAAATATGAGGAGCATGAAACGGTCTGAAAAAAAGGAGGAGCATGAAGCCGTGTTCAAAAACATGAAGATCCTGAAATGGTGTGAAAAATATGAAGAGCTTCAAAATGTGTTAAATACATTAGTAGCATGAAACAGTCTGTAAAATAGGAGAAGCATGAAGCGGTGTTGAAATACATGAAGAGCCTGAAAAGGTGTGAAAAATATGAAGTGCTTCAAAAGGTGTCAAAAACATGAGGAGCATGAAAATGTCTGAAAAATAGGAGGAGCATGAAGCGGTGTTCAAAAAAATGAAGAGCCTGGAGAAGTGTGAAAAATATGAAGAGCTTCAAAAAGTGTCAAAACTATGAGGAGCATTAAACGATCTGAAAAATAGGAGAAGCATGAAGTGGTGTTGAAAAATATGAAGAGCCTGAAAAGGTGTGAAAAATATGAAGAGCTTCAAAGGTGTCAAAATTATGAGGAGCATGAAACGCTCTGAAAAAGAGGAGGAGCAGCAAGCGATGTTGAAAAACATGAAGAGCGTGAAAAGGTGTGAAAAATATGAAGAGCTTCAAAAGGTGTCACAAATATGAGGAGCATGAAAGGGTCTGAAAAATAGGAGGAGCATGAAGCGGTGTCGAAAAACATGAAGAGCCTGAAAAGGTGTGAAAAATATGAAGAGCTTCAAAAGGTGTCAAAAATATGAGGAGCATGAAACGGTCTGAAAAATAGGAGGAGCATGAAGCGGTTTGAAAAACATGAAGAGCCTGAAAAAGTGTGAAAAATATGAAGAGCTTCAAAAGGTGTCAAAAATTTGAGGAGAATGAAACGGTCTGAAAATTAGAAGGAGCATGAAGCGGTGTTGAAAAACATAAAGAGCCTGAAACAGTGTGAAATATATGAAGAGCCTCAAAGGTGTCAAAAATATGAGGAGCAAGAAACGGTCTGAAAAATAGAAGGAGCTTGAAGTGGTGTTGAAAAACATGAAGAGCCTGAAAAGGTGTGAAAAATATGAAGAGCTTCAAAAGGTGTCAAAAATATGAGGAGCATGAAACGGTCTGAAAAATAGGAGGAGCATTGTAGCGTTGTTGAAAAACATGAATAGCCTGAAAAGGTGTGAAAAATATGAAGAGCTTCAAAAGGCGTCAAAAATATGAGGAGCATGAAACGGTCTGAAAAATAGGAGAAGCATGAAACGTTCTGAAAAATAGGAGGAGCATGAAGCGGTTTGAAAAACATGAAGAGCCTGAAAAAGAGTGAAAAATATGAAAAGCTTCAAATGGTGTCAAAAATATGAGGAGAATGAAACGGTCTGATAATTAGGAGGAGCATGAAGTGGTGGTGAAAAACATGAAGAGCTTGAAAAAGGTGTGAAACATATGAGTAGAATAAAACGGTCTGAAAAATAGGAGGAGCATGAAGTGGTGTAGAAAAACATGAAGACGCTGAAAAGGTGTGAAAAATATGAAGAGCTACAAAAAGTGTCAAAAATATGAGGAGCTTGAAACGGTCTGAAATATAGGAGGAGCGTGAAAAGGTGTTAAAAAAAATAAGAAGAGCTTCAAAAGGTGTGAAACATATGAGGAGCATGAAACGGTTTGAAAAATAGGAGGAGCATGAAGCGTTGTTGAAAAACATGAAGAGCCTGAAAAGGTGTCAAAAATATGAAGAGCTTCAAAAAGTGTCAAAAATATGAGGAGCATGAAACGGTCTGAAAAATAGGAGAAGCATGAAGTGGTGAAGAAAAATATGAGGAGCCTGAAAAGGTGTCAAAAATATGAAGAGCTTCAAAAAGTGTCAAAAATATGAGGAGCATGAAAAGGTCTGAAAAATAGGAGGAGCATGAAGTGTTGTTGAAAAACAGGAAGAGCCTGAAAAGGTGTCAAAAATATGAAGAGCTTCAAAAAGTGTCAAAAATATGAGGAGCATGAAACGGTCTGAAAAATAGGAGAAGCATGAAGTGGTGAAGAAAAATATGAGGAGTTGAAAAGGTGTAAAAAATGTGAAGAGCTTCAAAGGTGTCAAAACTAAGAGGAGCATGAAACGGTCTGAAAAAGATGAGGAGCAGCAAGCGATGTTGAAAAACATGAAGAGCCTGAAAAGGTGTGAAAAATATGAAGAGATACAAAAGGTGTCAAAAATATGAGGAGCATGAAAAGGTTTGAAAAATAGGAGGAGCATGAAGCCGTGTTGAAAAACATGAAGAGCCTGAAAAGGTGTGAAAAATATGAAGAGCTTCAAAATGTGTAAAAAATATGAGGAGCAAAAAAAGGTCTGAAAAATAGGAGGAGCATGAAGTGGTGCTGAAAAATATGAAGAGCCTGAAAAGGTGTGAAAAATATGAAGAGCTTCAAAAGGCGTCAAAAATATGAGGAGCATGAAACGGTCTGAAAAATAGGAGGAGCATGAAACGGTCTGAAAATAGGAGGAGCATGAAGCGGTTTGAAAAACATGAAGAGCCTGAAAAAGTGTGAAAAATATGAAGAGCTTCAAAAGGTGTCAAAAATATGAGGAGAATGAAACGGTCTGAAAATTAGGAGGAGCATGAAACGGTCTGAAAATAGGAGGAGCATGAAGCGGTTTGAAAAACATGAAGAGCCTGAAAAAGTGTGAAAAATATGAAGAGCTTCAAAAGGTGTCAAAAATATGAGGAGAATGAAACGGTCTGAAAATTAGGAAGAGCATGAAGCGGTGTTGAAAAACATAAAGAGCCTGAAAAAGTGTGAAATATATGAAGAGCCTCAAAGGTGTCAAAAATATGAGGAGCAAGAAACGGTTTGAAAAATAGAAGGAGCTTGAAGTGGTGTTGAAAAACATGAAGAGCCTGAAAAGGTGTGAAAAATATGAAGAGCTTCAAAAGGTGTCAGAAATATGAGGAGAATGAAACGGTCTGAAAATTAGGAGGAGCATGAAGCGGTGTTGAAAAACATAAAGAGACTGAAAAAGTGTGAAATATATGAAGAGCCTCAAAGGTGTCAAAAATATGAGGAGCAAGAAACGGTTTGAAAAATAGAAGGAGCTTGAAGTGGTGTTGAAAAACATGAAGAGCCTGAAAAGGTGTGAAAAATATGAAGAGCTTCAGAAAGGTGTCAAATATATAGAGGGTGAAACGGTCTGAAAAATATGAGGAACAAGAAACTGTTTTCAAAAACATGAAGAGCCTGAAAAGGTGTGAAAAATGTGAAGAGCTTCAAACTGTGTCAAAAATATGAGGAGCATGAAACGGTCTGAAACATAGGAGGAGCATGAAGTGTTGTTGAAAAACATGAAGAGCCTGAAAAAGTTGTGAAACATATGAGGAGCATGATATGGTCTGATAAATAGGAGGAGCATGAAGCGGTGTTGAAAAATATGAAGAGCATGAAAATGTGTGAAAAATATGAAGAGCTTCAAAAGGTGTCAAAAATATAAGGAGCATGAAACGGTCTGAAATATAGCAGGAGCATGAAAAGGTGTTAAAAAACATGAAGAGCCTGAAAAGGTGTGAAAAATATGAAGAGCTTCAAAATGTGTCAAAAATATGAGGAGCATGAAACGGTCTGAAAAACAGGAGAAGCATGAAGCGGTGTTGAAAAACATGAGGAGCCTGAAAAGGTGTGAAAAATATGAAGAACTTCAAAAATATGAAAAATATGAAGAGATTCAAAAGGTGTGAAAAATATGAAGAGCTTCAAAAGATGTCAAAAATGAGATGAGCATGAAACGGTCTGAAGAAAAGGAGGAGCATGAAGCGGAGTTCACAAAAATGAAGAGCCTGAAAAGGTGGAAAATATATGAAGAGCTTCAAAAGGTGTCAAAAATATGAAGAGCATGAAACAGTCTGAAAAATAGGAGGAGCATGAATTGGTTTTGAAAAACATGAAGAGCCTGAAAACATGCGAAATATATGAAGCGCTTCAAAAGGTGTGAAATACATGAGGAGCATGAAACAGTTGAAAAATAGGAGGAGCATGAAGCGGTGTTCAAAAACACGAAGAGCTTGAAAGGTGTGAAAAATACGAAGAGCTTTAAAAGGTGTCAAAAATATGAGGAGCATGAAACGTTTAGAAAAATAGGAGGATCATGAAACGTTGTTCAAAAACATGAAGAGCTTGAAAAGGTGTGAAAAATATGAAGAGCCTCAAAACGTGTCAAAAATATGAGGAGTATGAAACGGTCTGGAAAATAGCAGGAGCATGAAACGGTGTTGAAAAGATGAAGAGCCTGAAAACGTGTGAAAAATATGAAGAGCTTCAAAATTATGAAAAATATGAAGAGCTTCAATAGGTGTGAAAAATGTGAAGAGATTCAAAATGTGTCAAAAATGACATGAGCATGAAACGGTCTGAAAAATACGAGGAGCATGAAGCGGTGTTGAAAATCATGAAGAGCCTGAAAAGGTGTTAAAAATATGAAGAGCCTCAAAAGGTGTGAAATACATGAGGAGCATGAAACGGTCTGAAAAATAGGAGGAGCATGAAGTGGTGTTCAAAAACATGAAGAGCCTGAAAAGGTGTGAGAAATATGAAGAGCTTCAAAAGGTGTCAAAAATATGAGGAGCATGATACTGTCTGCAAAATAGGAGGAGCATGAAGTTGTGTTGAAAAACATGAAGAGCCTGAAATAGTGTGAAAAATATGAAGAGCTTCAAAAGGTGTCAAATATATGAGGAGTATGAAACGGTCTGAAAAACTGGAGGAGCATGAAGCGGTGTTCAAAATCATGAAGAGCATGAAAAGGTGTGAAAAATTTGAAGAGCTTCAAAAATGTGAAAAATATGAAGAGCTTCAAAAGGTGTGAAATATATGAAGAGGTTCAAAAGGTGTGAAAAATATGAACAGCTTCAAAAGCTGTCAAAAATATGAAGAGCATGAAACGGTCTGAAAAATAGGAGGAGCATGAAGTGGTGTTGAAAAACATGAAGAGCCTGAAAATGTGTGAAATATATGAAGAGCTTCAAAAGGTGTGAAAAAGATGAAGAGCTTCAAAAGGTGTCAAAAATATGAAGAGCATGAAACGGTCGCACAAATAGGAGGAAGTTGAAGTGGTTTTCGAAAACATGAAGAGTCTGAAAAGGTGTGAAATATAAGAAGAGCTTCAAAAGGTGTCAAAATTATGAGGAGCATGAAACGGTCTGAAATATAGGAGGATCGTGAAACAGTGTTGAAAAACATGAAGAGCCTGAAAAGGTGTGAAAAATATGAAGAGCTTCAAAACGTGTCAAAAATAAGAGGAGCATGAAACTCTCTGAAAAATAGGAGGAGTATGATGCGGTGTTGAAAAATATGAAGAGCTTCAAAAGCTGTCAAAAATGAGATGACCATGAAACGGTCTGAGAAATAGAAGGAACATGAAGTTCTTTTCAAAAAAAATGAAGAACCTGAAAAGGTGTGAAGTACATGAAGATTTCAAAAGGTGTCAAAAATATGAGGAGCATGAAACGGTCTGAAAAATAGGAGGAGCATGAAGTCATGTTGAAAAACATGAAGAGCCTGAAAATGTGAGAAAAATATGAAGAGCTTCAAAAGGTGTCACAAATATGAGGAGCATGAAACGGTCTGAAATATATGCGGAGCATGAAGCGGTGTTCAAAAACATGAAGAGCCTGAAAACGTGTGAAAAATTTGAAAATCTTCAAAAATGTGAAAAATATGAAGAGCTTCAAAAGGTGTGAAATACATGAGGAGCATGAAACGGTCTGAAAAATAGGAGGATCATGAAGCGGTGTTGAAAAATATGAAGAGCCAGAAGAGATGTGAAAAATATGAAGAGCTTCAAAAGCTTTCAAAAATATGAGGAGCATGAAACGGTCTGAAAAATATGAGCAGCATGAAGTGGTGTTGAAAAACATGAAGAGCCTGAAAAGGTGTGAAAAATATGAAGAGCTTCAAAAGTTGTGAAAAATAGGAGGAGCATGAAGCGGTGTTGAAAAACATGAAGAGCCTGAAAAGGTGTGAAAAATACGAAGAGCTTCAAAAGGTGTGAAAAATATGAAGAGCTTCAAAAGGTGTCAAAAATATGAGGAGCATGAAAAGGTCTGAAAAATAGGAGGAGCATGAAGTGGTGTTGAAAAACATGAAGAGCCTGAAAAGATGTGAAAAATATGAAGAGCTTCAAAATGTGTCAAAAATATGACGAGCATGAAACCCTCTTAAAAATAGGAGGAGGATGAAGCGGTGTTCAAATACATGAAGAGCCTGAAAAGGTGTGAAAAATATGAAGAGCTTCAAAAGGTGTAAAAAATATGAAGAGCTTCAAAAGGTGTCAAAAATGAGATGAGCATGAAACGGTCTGAAAAATAGGAGGAGCATGAAGCGGTGTTCAAAAAAATGCAGAGACTGAAAAATTGTGAAAAATATGAAGAGCTTCAAAAGGTGTAAAAAATAGGAGGAGCATGAATCGGGTTGAAAAATAGGAGGAGCATGAATGGGTGTTCAAAAACCTAAAGAGTATGAAAAGGTGTGAAAAACATGAAGAGCTTCATAAGTTGTCAAAATTAGTTTAGCATTAAAGGGTCTGAAAAATAGGAGGAGCATGAAGTGGTGTTGAAAACACGAAGAGCCTGAAAAGGTGTGAAATATATGAAGAGCTTCAAAAGATGTGAAAAATATGAAGTGCATCAAAACGTGTCAAAAATGAGATGAGCATGAAACGGTCTGAAAAATAAGAGGAGCATGAAGTGATGTTGAAAAACATGAAGAGCCTGAAAACGTGTGAAAAATATGAAGAGCTTCAAAAATATGAAAAATATGAAAAGATTCAAAAGGTGTGAAAAATATGAAGAGCTTCAAAAGATGTCAAAAATGAGATGAGCATGAAACGGTGTGAAAAATAGGAGGAGCATGAAGCGGTGTTGAAAACCATGAAGAGCCTGAAAAGGTGTGAAAAATAGGCAGATCTTCAAAAGGTGTCAAAAATATGAGGAGATTGAAACGGTCTGAAAAATACGAGGAGCATGAAGTGGTGTTGAAAAACATGACGAGCCTAAAAGGTGTGAAAAATAGGAAGAGCTTCAAAAGGTGTCAACAATATGAGGAGCATGAAAAGGTCTGAAAAATAGGAGGAGCATGAAGCGGTGTTGAAAATCATGAAGAGCCTAAAAAGGTGTGAAATATATGAAGAGCTTCAAAAGGTGTGCAAAATATGAAGAGCTTCAAAAGGTGTCAACAATATGAGGAGCATGAAACGGTCTGAAAAATAGGAGGAGCATGAAGCGGTGTTGAAAATCATGAAGAGCCTGAAAAGGTGTGAAATATATGAAGAGCTTCAAAAGGTGTGAAATACTATGAGGAGTATGAAACGGTCTGAAAAATAGGAGGATCATGAAGCGGTGTTCAAAAACTTGAAGAGCTTGAAAATATGTGAAATATATGAGGAGCATGAAACGGTCTGAAAAATAGGAGGAACATGAGGCGGAGTTCAAAAAAATGAAGAGCCTGAAAAGGTGGTAAAAATATGAAGAGCTTCAAAAGGTGTCAAAAATTTGAGAAGCATGAAACGGTCTGAAAAATAGGAGGAGCGTGAAGCGGTGTTCGAAAACATGAAGAGTTGAAAAGGTGTGAAAAAAATCAAGAGCTTCAAAAGTTGTGAAAAATATGAAAAGCATGAAACAGTCTGAAAAATAGGAGGAGTATGAAGCGGTGTTGAAAAACATGAAGAGTCTGAGAAGGTGTGAAAAATATGCAGAGCTTCAAAAGATGTCAAATATATGAGGATCATGAAAATTTCTGAAGCATACGAGGAGCATGAAGCGGTTTTGAAAAACATGAAGAGCCTGAAAAGGTGTGAAAAATATGAAGAGCTTCAAAAGGTTACAAATATATGAGGATCATGAAACGGTCTGAAAAATAGGAGGAGCATGAAGCGGTGTTCAAAAACATAAAGAGCGTGAAAACGTGTGAAAAATATGAAAAGCTTCAAAAGAAGTCAAAAATATGAGGAGCATGAAAAGGTCTGGAAATAGGAGGAGCATGAAACAATCTGAAAAATGGGAGGAGCATGAAGCGGTGTTGAAAAACATGAAGAGCCTGAAAAGGTGTGAAAAATATGAAGAGCTTCAAAAGGTGTCAAAAATATGAGGAGCATGAAACGGTCTGAAAATTAGAAGGAGCAAGAAACTGTGATCAAAAACAAGAAGAGCCTGAAAAGGTGTGAAAAAAATGAAGGGATTCAAAAGGTGTGAAAATTATGAGGAGCATGAAACGGTCTGAAAAATAGGAGGAGCATGAAGCGGTGTTCAAAAACTTGAAGAGGCTGAAAAGGTGTCAAAAATATGAAGAGCTTCAAAAGGTTGGAAATGCATGAGGAGCATGAAACGGTCTGAAAAAAAGGAGGAGCATGAAGCAGTGTTGAAAAACATGAAGAGCTTGAAAATGTGGGTAAAATATGAAGAGCTTCAAAAGGTGTCAAAAATATGAGGAGCATGAAACGGTCTGAAAAATAGGAGGAGCATTAAACGGTGTTCAAAAACATGAAGAGCCTGAAATGGTGTGAAAAATATGAAGAGCTTCAAAAGGTTGGAAATACATGAGGAGCATGAAACGGTCTGAAATATAGGAGGAGCATGAAGATGTGTTGAAAAACATGAACAGCTGAAAAGGTGGGTAAAATATGAAGAGCTTTAAAAGGTGTCAAAAATATGAGGAGCATGAAACGGTCTGAAAAATAGGAGGAGCATTAAACGGTGTTCAAAAACATGAAGAGCCTGTAAAGGTTTGAAAAATATGAAGAGCTTCAAAAGGTGTCAGTAATAGAAGGAGCATGAAACGGTCTGAAATATAGGAGGAGAATGAAGCGATGTTGAAAAACATGAAGAGCCTGAAAAGGTGTGAAAAACATGAAGAGCTTAAAAGTTGTGAGAAATATGAAGAGCTTCAAAAGGTGTCAAAAATGAGACGAGCATGAAACGGTCTGGAAAGTAGGACGAGCATGAAGCGGTGTTGAAAAACATGAAGAGCCAGAAAATGTGTGAAAAATATGAAGAGCTTCAAAAGTTGTCAAAAATATGAGGAGCATGAAACGGTCTGAAAAATATGAGGAGCATGAAATGGTCTGAAAACAGGAGGATGATGAAGCGGTGTGGAAAAACATGAAGAGCCTGAAAAGGTGTGAAACATATGAAGAGTTTCAAAAGGTGTCAAAAATATGAGGAGCATGAAACGGTCTGAAAAATAGGAGGAGCATTAAGCGGTGTTGAAAAACATGAAGTGCCTGAAAAGCTGTGAAATTAAGACAAGCTTCAAAAGGTGTGAAAAATATGAGGAGCAGGAAACGGTCTGAAAAATACGAGGAGCATGAAGCGGTTTTAAAAAACATGAAGAGCTTCAAAAGGTGTGAAACATATGAAGAGCTTCAAAAGGTGTCAAAAATATGAGTAGCAAGAAACAGTCTGAAAAATAAGAGGAGCATGAAGGGGTGTTGAAAAAATGAAGAGCCAGAAAAGGTGTGAGAATTATGTAGAGTTCAAAAGGTGTCAAAAATATGAGGAGCATGAAATGGTATGAAAAATAGGAGGAGCATGAAGCTGTGTAGAAAAACATGAAGAGCCTGAAAAGGTGTGACAAATATGAAGAGCTTCAAAAGGTGTGAAAAATATGAGGAGCATGAAAAGGTCTGAAAAATAGGAGGAGCATGAAGCGGTGTTGAAAATCATGAAGAGCCTGAAAAGGTGTGAAATATATGAAGAGCTTCAAAAGGTGTGAAAAACTATGAGGAGTATGAAACGGTCTGAAAAATAGGAGGATCATGAAGCGGTGTTCAAAAACTTGAAGAGCTTGAAAATATGTGAAATATATGAGGAGCATGAAACGGTCTGAAAAATAGGAGGAACATGAAGCGGAGTTCAAAAAAATGAAGAGCCTGAAAAGGTGGTAAAAATATGAAGAGCTTCAAAAGGTGTCAATAATTTGAGAAGCATGAAACGGTCTGAAAAATAGGAGGAGCGTGAAGCGGTGTTCGAAAACATGAAGAGTTGAAAAGGTGTGAAAAAAATCAAGAGCTTCAAAAGGTGTGAAAAATATGAATAGCTTCAGAAGGTGTTAAAAATATGAGGAGCATGAAACGGTCTGAAAAATAGGTGGAGCATCAAAATGTGTTGAAAAACATGAAGATCATGAAAGGTTTGAAAAATATGAAGAGCTTCAAAAGGAGTCAAAAATAGAAGTAGCATGAAACGGTGTTCAAAAACTTGAAGTGCCTGAAAATGTGTGAAAAATATGAAGAGATTTAAAGGTGTCAAAAATATGAGGAACATGAAACGGTCTGAAAAATAGGAGGAGCATGAAGCGGTGTTGAAAAACATGAAGAGCCTGAAAAGGTGTGAAAAACATGAAGAGCTTCAAACGGTGTGAAAAATATGAGGAGCATGAAACGGTCTGAAAAATAGGAGGAGCATGAAGCGGTGTTCAAAAACATGAAGAGCCACAAAAGGTGTGAAAAATATGAAGAGCTTTAAAAGGTGTCAAAATATGAGGAGCATGAAACGTTCTGAAAAATAGGAGGATCATGAAACGGTGTTCAAAAACATGAAGAGCCTGAAAAGGTGTGAAAAATATGAAGAGCCTCAAAAAATGTCAAAAATATAAGGAGTATGAAATGGTCTCAAAAATAGGAGGAGCAAGAAGCGGTGTTGAAAAACATGAAGAGCCTGAAACCGAGTGAAAAATATGAAGAGCTTCAAAAATGTGAAAATATGAAGAGCTTCAAAGGGTGTGAAAAATATGAAGAGCTTCAAAAGTTGTCAAAAATGAGATGTGCATGAAACGGACTGAAATATAGGAGGAGCTTGAAGTGATGTTGAAAAACATGAAGAGCCTGAAAATGTGTGAAATATAGGAAGAGCTTCAAAAGGTGTCAAAAATATGAGGAGCATGAAACCGTCTGAAAACTAGGAGGAGCATGAAGCGGTGTTGAGAAACATGAAGAGCCTGAAAAGGTGTGAAAAATATGAAGAGCTTAAAAAGATGTCAAAAATATGAGGAGCATGAAATGGTCTGAAATGTAGGAGGAGCAGGAAGTGGTTGTGAAAAACTTCAAGAGCCTGAAAAGGTGTGCAAAATATGAAGAGCTTCAAAAGGTGTGAAATTCATGAGGAGATGAAACGGTCTGAAAAAGAGGAGGGGCATTGGCAGTGTTCAAAAACATGCAGAGACTGAAAAGGTGTGAAAAATATGAAGAGCTTCAAAAGGTATGAAAAATATGAGGAGCATGCAACCGTCTGAAAAATAGGAGGAGCATGAACCGGTGTTCAAAAATATGAAGAGCCTGAAAAGGTGTGAAAAATATGAAGAGCTTCAAAAGGTGTCAAAAATATGAGGAGCATGAAACGGTCTGTAAAATAGGAGGAGCATAAAGCAGTGTTGAAAAACATGAAGAGCCTGAAAAGGTGTGAAAAATATGAAGAGCTTCAAAAGGTGTGAAATACATGAGGAGCATGAAACGGTCTGAAAAATAGGAGGAGCATGAACCGGTGTTCAAAAATATGAAGAGCCTGAAAAGATGTGAAAAATATGAAGAGCTTCAAAAGGTGTCAAAAATATGAGGAGCATGAAACGGTCTGTAAAATAGGAGGAGCATAAAGCAGTGTTGAAAAACATGAAGAGCCTGAAAACGTGTGAAAAATATGAAGAGCTTCAAAAATGTGAAAAATATGAAGAGCTTCAAAAGGTGTGAAAAATATGAAGAGCTTCAAATGTGTCAAAAATGAGATGAACATGAAACGGTCTGAAACATAGGAGGAGCATGAAGCTTTGTTCAAAAAGATGAAGAGCCTGAAAAGGTGTGAAAAATATGAAAAGCTTCAAAAGTTGTGAAAAATATGAAGAGTTTGAAAAGGTGTCAAAAATATGAGGAGCATGAAACGGTCTGAAAAATAGGAGGAGCATGAAGCAGTGTTCAAAAACATGAAGAGCCTGAAAAGGTGTGAAAAATATGTGGAGCTTCAAAAGGTGTCAAAAATATGAGGAGCATGAAACGGTCTGAAAAATAGGAGGAGCATGAAGCGGAGTTGAAAAACATGAAGAGCCTGAAAACGTGTGAAAAATATGAAAAGCTTCAAAAAGTGTGAAATATATGAAGAGCTTCAAAAGGTGTCAAAAATGAGATGAGCATGAAACGGTCTGAAAAAAACGAGGAGCATGAAGCGTTGTTCAAAAACATGAATAGCCTGAAAAGTGGGAAAAATATGAAGAGCTTCAAAAGCTGTCAAAAATATGAGGAGCATGAAACGGTCTGAAAAATAGGAGGAACATGAATCGGTGTTGAAAAACATGAAGAGCTTGAATAGGTGTGAGAAATATGAAGAGCTTCCAAATGTGTCAATAATATGAGGAGCATGAAACGGTCTGAAAAATAGGAGGAGGATGAAGCGGTGGTCAAAAACATGAAGAGCCTGAAAAGATGTGAAAAATAGGAAGAGATTTAAAATGTGTGAAAAATATGAGGAGCATGAAACGTTCTGAAAAATAGGAGGAGCATGAAGCGGTGTTCAAAAACATGAAGAGACTGAAAAGGTGTGAAAAAAATGAAGACTCTCAAAAAATATCAAAAATATGAGGAGTATGAAACGGTCTGAAAAATATGAGGAGCATGAAGCGGTGTTGAAAAACATGAAAGCCTGAAAATAAGTGAAAAATATGAAGAGCTTCAAAAATGTGAAAAATATGAAGAACTTCAAAAGGTGTGAAAAATATGAAGAGCTTCAAAAGGTGTCATAAATGAGATGAGCATGAAACTGTCTGAAAAATGGGAGGAGCATAAAGCGGTGTTGCAAATCATGAAGAGCCTGAAAAGGTGTGAAAAATATGAAGAGCTTCAAAAGATGTGAAAAACATGAAGAGCTTCAAAAGGTGTCAAAATGAGATGAGCATGAAATGGTCTGAACAAAAGGAGGAGCATGAAGCGGTGTTGAAAAACATGAAGAGCCTGAAAAGGTGTGAAAAATATGAAGAGCTTCTAAAGGTGTCAAAAATATAAGGAGAATGAAACGGTCTGAAATATAGGAGGAGCATGAAGTGGTATTGAAAAACATGAAGAGCCTGAAAAGTGTAAAAAATACAAAGATCTTCAAAAAGTGTCAAAAATATGAGGTGCATGAATCGGTCTGAAAAATAGGAGGAGCATGAAGCGGTGTTGAAAAATATGAAGAGCCTGAAAACGTGTGAAAAATACGAAGAACTTCAAAAGGTGTGAAAAATGTGAAGAGCTTCAAAAGGTGTCAAAAATGAGATGAGCATGAAACGGTCTGAAAAATAGGAGGAGCATGAAGTGGTGTTGAAAAAAATGAAGAGCCTGAGAAGGTGTGAAAAATATGAAGAGCTTCAAAAGGTGTGAAAAATATGAAGAGCTTCAAAAGGTGTCAAAAATATGAGGAGCATGAAAAGGTCAGAAAAAGAGGAGGAGCATGAGCGTTGTTGAAAAACATGAAGAGACTGAAAAGGTGTGAAAAATATGAAGAGCTTCAAAAGGTTTGAAAAATAGGAGGAGCATGAAGCGGTTTTCAAAAACATGAAAAGCCTGAAAAGGTGTGAAAAATACGAAGAGCTTCAAAAGGTGTCAAAAATATGACGAGCATGAAAGAGTCTGAAAAATAGGAGCAGCATGAAACGGTGTTCAAAAACATGAAGAGCCTGAAAAGGTGTGAAAAATATGAAGAGCTTCAAAAGGTGTGAAAATAGGAGGAGCATGAATGGGTGTTCAGAAACATGATAAGCCTGAAAAGGTGTAAAAAACATGAAGAGTTTCAAAAGGTGTCAAAAATGAGATGAGCATGAAACGGTCTTAAAAATAGGAGGATCATGAAGCCGTGTTCAAAAAGATGAAGAGCCTGAAAAGGTGTGAAAAACATGAAGAGTTTCAAAAGGTGTCAAAAATATGAGGAGCATGAAACGGTCTGACAAAGAGGAGGAGCATAAAGTGGTATTTAAAAACATGAAGGGCCTGAAAAGGTGTGAACAGTATGAAGAGCTTCAAAAGGTGTCAAAAATGATATGAGCATGAAACGGTCTGAAAAATAGGAGGAGCATGAAGCGGTGTTCAAAAACGTAAAGAGCCTGAAAAGCTGTGAAAAATATGAAGAGCTTCAAAAGGAGTGAAAAATGAGAGGATCATGAAACGGTCTGAAAAATAGAAGGAGCATGAAGCGGTGTTCAAAAACATGAAGAGCTGAAAAGGTGTGAAAAATATGAAGAGCTTCAAAAGGTGTGAAAAATGAGAGGATCATGAAACGGTCTGAAAAATAGGAGGAGCATGAAGCGTTGTTCAAAAACATGAAGAGACTGAAAAGGTATGAAAAATATGAAGAGCTTCAAAACGTGTCAAAAATATGAGGAGCATGAAACGGTCTCAAAAATAGGAGGAGCATGAAGCGGTGTTGAAAAACATGAAGAGCCTGAAAAGGTGTGAAAAATATGAAGAGCTTCCAAAATTGTCAAAAATATGAGGAGCATGAAACGGTTTGAAAAATAGGAGGAGCCTGAAACTGTCGGAAAAAAAGGAGGACATTGAAACGGTGTTGAAAAACATGAAGAGCCCGAAAACGTGTGAAAAATAGGAGGAGCTTCAAAAGGTGTCAAAAATATGAGGAGCATGAAACGGTCTGAAAAATAGGAGGAGCAAGAAGCGGTGTTCAAAAACATGAAGACCCTGAAAAGGTGTGAAAAATATGAAGAGCTTCAAAAGGTGTGAAAAATATGAGGAGCTTCAAAAGGTGTCAAAAATATAAGGAGCAAGAAACGGTAGTAAAAATAGGAGGGACATGAAGCGGTGTTCAAAATCATGAAGAGCCTGAAAAACTGAGAAATATATGAAGAGCTTCAAAGGGTGTCAAAATTATGAGGAGGATGAAACGGCCTGAAAAATACGAGAAGCATGAAACAGTGTTGAAAAATATGAAGAGCCTGAAAAGGTGTGCAAAATATGAAGAGCTTCAAAACCTGTCAAAAATATGAGAAGCATGAAACGGTCTGAAAAATAGGAGGAGCATCAACCGGTGTTCAAAAACATGAAGAGACTGAAAAGGTGTGAAAAATATGAGGAGCTTCAAAAGGTGTGAAAAATATGAAGATCTTCAAAAGGTGTCCAAAATGAGATGAGCATGAAACGGTCTCAAAAATAGGAGGAGTATGAAGTGGTGTTGATAAACATGAAGAGCCTGAAAAGGTGTGAAATATATGAGGAGCTTGAAAAGGTGTCAAAAATATGAGGAGCATGAAACGGTCTGAAAAATAGGAGGTGCATGAAGTCGTGTTGAAAAACATGAAGAGCCTGAAAAGGTTTGAAAAATATGAAGAGCTTCAAAGGTGTCAAAATTATGAGGAGCATGAAACGGTCTGAAAAATAGGAGGAGCATGAAACAGGGTTGAAAAACATGAAGAGACTGAGAACGTGTGAAAAATATGAAGAGCTTCAAAAGGTGTGAAAAATGAAAGGAGCATGAAACGGTAAGAAAAATAGAAGGAGCATGAAGTGGTGTTGAAAAAAAAGAAGAGCCTAAAAATGTGTGAAAAATATGAAGAGCTTCAAAAGGTGTGAAATACATGAGGAACATTAAACGTTCTGAAAAATAGGAGGAGCATGAAGCGGTGTTCAAAAACATGAAGAGCCTGAAAAGGTGTGAAAAATATGAAGAGCTTCAAAAAGTGTGAAAAATAGGAGGAGCATGAAGCGGTGTTCAAAAACATGAAGAGCCTGAAAAGGTGTGAAAAATATAGAGCTTCAAAAGGTGTCAAAGATATGAGGAGCATGAAACGGTCTGAAAAATAGGAGGAGCATGAAACGGTGTTCAAAACATGAATAGCCTGAAAAGGTGTGAAAAATATGAAGAGCTTCAAAAGGTCTGAAAAATAGGAGGAGCATGAAGCGGTGTTCAAAAACATGAAGAGCCTGAGAACGTGTGAAAAATATGAAGAGCTGCAAAAGGTGTGAAATACATGAGAGAAACGAAACTATCTGAAAAATAGGAGGAGCATGAAGCCGTGTTGAAAAACATGAAGAGCCTGAAAAGGTGTGAAAAATATGTAGAGCTTCAAAAAGCTTCAAAAATATGAGGAGCAAGAAACGGTCTGAAAAATAGGAGAATCATGCAGCGGTGATGAAAACTATAAACAGCCTGAAAAAGTGTGAAAAATATGAAGAGCTTCAAAAGGTGTCAAAAATATGAGTATCATGAAACGATCTGAAAAGTAGGAGGAGCATAAAGCGGTGTTCAAAAATATGAAGAGCATGAAAAAGTGTGAAAAATATGAACAGCCTCAAAACGTGTCAAAAATATGAGGAGCATGAAACGGTCTGAAAAATACGAGCAGTATGAAGCGGTGTTCAAAAACATGAAGAGCCTGAAAAGGTGTGAAAAATATGAAGAGCTTCAAAAGGTGTGAAAAATATGAGGAGCTTCAAAAGGTGTCAAAAATATAAGGAGCAAGAAACGGTAGGAAAAATAGGAGGGACATGAAGCGGTGTTCAAAATCATGAAGAGCCTGAAAAGCTGAGAAATATATGAAGAGCTTCAAAGGGTGTCAAAAATGAGATGAGCATGAAACGGTCTGAAAAATAGGAGGAGCATGAAGTGGTGTTGATAAACATGAAGAGCCTGAAAAGGTGTGAAATATATGAGGACCTTGAAAAGGTGTCAAAAATATGAGGAGCATGAAACGGTCTGAAAAATAGGAGGAGCATGATACGGTCTGAAATATATGAGGAGCTTGACCAGTGTTCAAAAACATGAAGGCCTGAAAAGGTGTGAAAAACATGAAGAGCCTGAAAATGTGGGTAAAATATGAAGAGCTTCAAAAGGTGTCAAGAATGAGATGAGCATGAAACGGTCTGATAAATAGGAGGAGTATGAAGTTGTGTTGAAAAACATGAAGAGCCTGAAATGGTGTGAAATATATGAGGAGCTTGAAAAGGTGTCAAATATATGAGAGCATGAAACGATCTCAAAAATAGGAGGTGCATGAAGTGGTGTTGAAAAACATGAAAGGGTGTGAAAAATATGAAGAGCTTCAAAAGATGTCAAAAATAAGAGGAGCATGAAACGGTCTGAAAAATAGGAGAATCATGCAGTGGTGTTGAAAAACATGAAGAGCCTGAAAAGGAGTGAAAAATATGAAGAGCTTCAAAAGGCGTGAAAAATTTGAGGAGCATTAAACGGTCTGAAAAATAGGAGGAGCAAGAAGCGGTGTTGAAAAACATGAAGAGCCTGAAAAGGGGTGAAAAATATGAAGAGCTTCAAAAGGTGTCAAAATTATGAGGAGCATTAAACGGTCTGAAAAATAGGAGGAGCATGAAGAGGTGTTCAAAAACATAAAGACCCTGGAAAGGTGCGAAAAATATGAAGAGCCAGAAAAGGTGTGAAAAGTATGAAGAGCTTCAACAGGTATGAAATACATGAGGAGCTTGATACGGTCTGAAAAACAGGAGGAGCATGAAGCGGTGTTGAAAAACATGAAGAGCCTGAAAAGTGTGAAAAATATGAAGAGCTTCAAAAGGTGTGAAAAATATGAAGAGCTTCTAAAGGGGTCAAAAATATGAGGAGCATGAAACGGTCTGAAAAATAGGAGGAGCATGAAGTGGTGTTGAAAAACATGAAGAGCCTGAAAAGTGTGAAAAATATGAAGAGCTTCAAAAGGTGTCAAAAATATGAGGAGCATGAAACGGTCTGAAAAAAAGGAGGAGCATGAAGCGGTGTTCAAAAAATGAAGAGCCTGAAAAGGTGTGAAAAATATGAAGAGCTTCAAAAGGTGTCAAAAATATGAGGAGCATGAAACGGTCTGAAAAATAGGAGAAGCATGAAGTGGTGTGGAAAAAGATGAAGAGCCTGAAAAGGTGTGAGAAATATGAAGAGCTTCAAAATGTGTCAAAAATATGAGGAGCCTGATACGGTCTGAAAAATAGGAGGAGCATGAAGTTGTGTTGAAAAACATGAAGAGACTGAAAAGGTGTGAAAAATATGAAGAGCTTCAAAAGGTGTGAAGTACATGAGGAGCATGTAACTGTCTGAAAAATCGGAGGACCATGAAGCGGTGTTGAAAAACATGAAGAGCCTGAGAACGTGTGAAAAATATGAAGAGCTTCATAAGGTGTGAAAACATGAGGAGCTTCAAAAGGTGTCAAAAATGAGATGAGCATGAAAAGATCTGAAAAACAGGAGGAGAATGAAGTGCTGTTGAAAAACATGAAGAGCCTGAAATGGTGTGAAATATGTGAAGAGCTTCCAAAGGTGTGAAAAATATGGGAGCTTCAAAAAGTGTCAAACATATGAGGAGCCTGAAACGGTCTGAAAAATAGTAGTAGCATGAAGCGGTGTTCAAAAACATGAAGAGCCTGAAAATGCGTGAAATATATGAAGAGCTTCAAAAGCTCTCAATAATATGAGGAGCATGAAATCGTATGTAAAATAGGAGGAGTATGAAACGTTGTTGAAAAACATGAAGAGTCTGAAAAGTTGTGAAAAATATGAAGAGCTTCAAAAGGTGTGAAATACATGAGGAGCATGAAACGGTCTGAAAAAAAGGAGGATCATGAAGCGGTGTTGAAAAGCATGAAGAGCCTGAAAAAGTGTGAAAAATATGAAGAGCTACAAAAGGTGTGAAATATATGAGGAGCATGAAACGGTCTGAAAAATAGGAGGAGCATGAAGCGGTGTTCAAAAACATGAAAAGCATGAAACAATGTTAAAAATATGAAGAGCTTCAAAAGGTGTCAAAAATATGAGGTGCATGAAACGGTCTGAAAAACAGGAGGAGCATGAAACGTTGTTCAAAAAAATGAAGAGCCTGAAAAGGTTTGAAAAATATGAAGAGCCTCAAAACGTGTCAAAAATATGAAGAACATGAAACGGTCTCAAAAAAAGAGGAGAATGAAACGGTGTTTAAAAACATGAAGAGCCTGAAAAGGTGTGAAAAATATGAAGAGCTTCAAAGGTTTGAAAAATATGAACAGCTTCAAAAGGTGTGAAATACATGAGGAGCATGAAAAGGTCTGAAAAATAGGAGGAGCCTGAAGCGGTGTTCAAAAATATGAAGAGCCTGAAAAGTTGTGTAAAATATGAAGAGCTTAAAACGGTGTGAAAAATAGGAGGAGCATGAAGCGGTGTTCAAAAACATGAAGAGCCTGAAAATGTGTGAAAAATATGAAGAGATTCAAAAGGTGTGAAATACATGAGGAGCATGAACGATCTGAACAATAGGAGGAGCATGAAGTGGTGTTGAAAAACATGAAGTGCCTAAAAAGGTGTGAAAAATATGAAGAGCTTCAAAAGGTGTCAAAAATATGAGGAGCATGAAACGGTCTGAAAAATAGGAGGAGCATGAAGCCTTGTTGAAAAACATGAAGAGCCTGAAAACGTGTGAAACATATGAAGAGCTTCAAAAGGTGTGAAAAATATGAAGAGCTTCAAAGGGTGTTAAAAATGAGATGAGCATGAAACGGTTTTAAAAATATTAGGAGCATGAAGTGGTGTTCAATAAAATGAAGAGCCTGAAAATGTGTGAAAAATATGAAGAGCTTCAAAAGGTGTCAAAAATATGAGGAGCATGAAACGGTCTGAAATATATGAGGAGCATGAAGCCATGTTCAAAATTTAGAAGAGCCTGAAAAGGTGTGAAAAATATGAAGAGCTTCAAAAGGTGTCAAAAATATGAGGAGCATGAAACGGTCTGAAAAACACGAGGAGCATGAAACTGTGTTCAATAATATGAAGAGTCAGAAAAGGTGTGAAAAATATGAAGAGCTTCAAAACGTGTCAAAAATATGAGGAGCATGAAACGGTCTGAAAAATAGGAGGAGCATGAAGCGGTGTTGAAAAACATGAAGAGCCTGAAAAGGTGTGAAAAATATGAAGAGCTTCAAAAGGTGTGAAAAATATGAAGAGATTCAAAAGGTGTCAAAAATGAGATGAGCATGAAACGGTCTGAAAAATAGGAGGAGCATGAAGCGGTGTTGAAAAACATGAAGAGCCTGAAAAGGTGTGAAATATATGAAGAGATTCAAAAGGTGTGCAATACATGAGGAGCATGAAACAACCTTAAAATCAGGACGAGCATGAAGCTCTGATCAAAAACATGAGAGCCTGAAAAGTTGTGAAAAATATGAAGAGCTTCAAAAGGTGTCGAAAATATGAAGACCTTCAAAACGTGTCAAAAATATGAGGAGCATGAAACGGTCTTTAAAATAGGAGAAGCATGAAGTTGTGTTGAAAAACATGAAGAGCCTGAAATGGTGTGAAAAATATGAAGAGCTTCAAAAGGTGACAAAAATATGAGGAGCATGAAACGGTCTGAACTATAGGAAGAGCATGAAGCGGTGTTGAAAAACATGAAGAGCCTGAAAACGTGTGAAAAACATGAAAAGCTTAAAAGTTGTGAGAAATATGAAGAGCTTCAAAAGGTGTCAAAAATGAGACGAGCATGAAATGGTCTGGAAAATAGGACGAGCATGAAGCGGTGTTGAAAAACATGGGGAGCCTGAAAAGGTGTGAAAAATATGAAGAGCTTTAAAAGGTGTGAAATACATGAGGAGCATGAAACGGTCTGAAAAATAGGAGGAGCATGAAACCGTGTTCAAAAACATGAAGAGCCTGAAAAGTTGTGAAAAATATGAAGAGCTTCAAACGGTTGGAAATACATGAGGAGCATGAAACGGTGTTGAAAACATGAAGAGCCTGAAAAGATGTTAAAAATATGAAGAGCTTCAAAAGGTGTCAAAAATATGAGGAGCATGAAACGGTCTGAAAAATAGGAGGTGCATGAAACGGTGTTCAAAAACATGAAGAGCCTGAAAAGTGTGAAAAATATGAAGAGCTTCAAAACGTGTCAAAAATATGAGGAACATGAAACGGTCTGAAAAATAGGAGGAGCAAGAAGCGGTGTTGAAAAAGATTAAGAGCCTGAAAACATTTGAAAAATATGAAGAGCTTCAAAAGGTGTGGAAAATATGAAGAGCTTCAAAATGTGTCAAAAGTGAGATGAGTATGAAACGGTCTGAAAAATAGGAGGACCACAAGTGGTGTTGAAAATCATGAAGAACCTGAAAATGTGTGAAATATATGAAGAGATTCAAAAGGTGTCAAAAATATGAGGAGCATGAATCGGTGTTGAAAAACATGAAGAACATGAAAAGGTGTGAAAAATATGAAGAGCCTCAAAAGGTGTCAAAAATATGAGGAGCATGAAACGGTCTGAAAAATAGGAGAAGCATGAAGCGGTGTTGAAAAAATGAAGAGCATGAAAAGGTGTGAAAAATATGAAGAGCTTCAAAAGACGTCAAAAATATGAGGAGCATGAAACGGTCTGAAAATAGGAGGGGCATGACGCGGTGTTGAAAAACATGAAGAGCATGAAAAGGTGTCAAAAATATGAGGAGCATGAAATGGTCTGAAAAATAGGAGGAGCAGGAAGCGGTGTTGAAAAACATGAAGAGCTTGAAATGGTGTCAAAAATATGAAGAGCTTCAAAAGCTGTCAAAACTATGAAGAGCAGGAAACGGTCAGAAAAATAGGAGGAGCATGAAGCGGTGTTGAAAAACATGAAGAGCATGAAAACGTGTGAAAAATATGAAGAGCTTCAAAGGGTGTCAAAAATATGAGGAGCATGAAAAGGTCTGAAAAATAGGAGGAGCATGAAGCGGTGTTCAAAAACATGAAGAGCCTGAAAACGTGTGAAAAATATGAAGAGCTTCAAAAGGTGTCAAAAATATGAGGCGCATGAAAAGGTCTGAAAAATAGGAGGAGCATGAAGCGCTGTTGAAAAACATGAAGACCTGAAAAGGTGTGAAAATTATGGAGAGCTTCAAAAGGTGTGAAAAATATGAGGAGCATGAAACGGTCTAAAAAATAAGAGGAGCATGAAGCAGTGTTGAAAAACATGAAGAGCCTGAAAAGGTGTAAAAAACATGAAGAGCTTCAAAAGCTGTCAAAAATATGAGGAACATGAAACGGTCTGAAAAATAGGAGGAGCATGAAGTGGGGTTGAAGATCATGAAGAGTCTGAAAAGGTGTGTAAAATGTGAAGAGCTTCAAAAGGAGTGAAATACATGAGGAGCATGAAACCGTCTGAATTATAGGAGGAGCATGAAGCGGTGTTCATAAACATGAAGAGCATGAAAAGGTGTGAAAAATATGAAGAGCTTCAAAAGCTGTCAAATATGAGATGAGCATGAAACGGTCTGTAAAATAGGAGGAGAAGGAAGTGGTGTTGAAAAACATGAAGAGCCTGAAAAAGTGTAAAATATATGAAGACCTTCAAAATTTGTGAAAAATATTAGGAGCTTCAAAGGAGGTCAAAAATATGAGGAGCATGAAACGGTCTGAAAAATAGGAGGAGCATGAAACGGTTTTGAAAAACACGAAGGGCCTGAAAAGGTGTGAATAATATGAAGAGCTTCAAAAGGTGTGAAATACATAGGGGCATGAAACGGTCTGAAAAATAGAAGGAGCATGAAGCTGTGTTGAAAAACATGAAGAGCCTGAAAAGATGTGAAAAATATGAAGAGCTTGAAAAGGTGTCAAAAATATGAGGAGAATGAAACGGTCTGAAAAATAGGTGGAGCATGAAGCAGTGTTTAAAAACATGAAGAGCCTGAAAAGGTGTGAAAAATATGAAGAGCTTCAAAAGGTGTTAAAAATAGGAGGAGCATGAAGCGGTGTTCAAAAACATGCAGAGCCTGAAAATGTGTGTAAAATATGAAGAGCTTCAAAACGTGTCAAAAATATGAGGAGCATGAAACGGTCTGAAAAATAGGTGGATCAAGAATCGGTCTTGAAAAACATGAAGAGCGTGAAAACGTGTGAAAAATATGAAGAGCTTCAAAAGGTGTGAAAAATATGAAGAGCTTAAAATGGTGTCAAAAATGAGATGAGCATGAAACGGTCTGAAAAATAGGTGGAGCATGATGTGGTGTTGAAAAACATGAAGAGCCTGAAAAGCTGTGAAAAATATGAAGAGCCTCAAGGTGTGAAATACTTGAGGAGCATGAATCGGTCTGAAAAACAGGAGGAGCATGAAGCGGTGTTGAAAAACATGAAGAGACTGAAATGGTGTGAAAAATATGAAGAGCTTCAAAAGGTGTCAAAAATATGAGGAGCATGAAACAGTCTGAAAAATATGAGGAGCATGAATCGGTGTTCAAAAACATGAAGAGCCTGAAAAGGTGTGAAAAATATGAAGAGCTTCAAAAGGTGTGAAATACATGAGGAGCATGAAACGGTCTGAAAAATAGGAGGAGCATGAAGGGGTGTTGAAAAACATGAACAGCCTGAAAAGGTGTGAAAAATATGAAGAGCTTCAAAAGGTGTGAAAAATATGAGGAGCATAAAACGGTCTGAAAAATAGGAAGAGCATGAAGCCGTGTTGAAAAACATGAAGAGCCAGGAAGGGTGTAAAAAATATGAAGAGCTTCAAAAGGTGTCAAAAATATAGGGAACCTGAAACGGTCTGAAAAATAGGAGGAGCATGAAGTGGTGTTGAAAATCATGAAGAACCTGAAAAGGTGTGTAAAATATGAAGAGCCGCAAAATGTGTGAAATATATGAGGAGCATGAAACGGTCTGAAAAAAAGGAGGAGCATGAAGCGGTGTTCAAAAATATGAAGAGCCTGAAAATTTGTGAAAACTATGAAGCGCTTCAGAAGGTGTCAAAAATGAGATGAGCATGAAACGGTCTGAAAAATAGGAGGAGCATGAAGTGGTGTTGAAAAACATTAAGAGCCTGAAAATGTGTGAAAAATATGAATAGTTTCAAAAGATGTAAAAAATATGAAAAACTTTAGAGCTGTCTAAAATGAGATGAGCATGAAACGGTCTGAGAAATAGGAGAAGCATGAAGTGGTGTTGTAAAACATGAAGAGCTTGAAAAAGTGTGAAATATATGAAGAGCTTCAAAAGGTGTGAAAAATATGAAGAGCTTCAAAAGGTGTGAAAAATATGAGGAGCATGAAACGGTCTGAAAAATAGGAAGAGCATGAAGCCGTGTTGAAAAACATGAAGAGCCAGGAAGGGTGTAAAAAATATGAAGAGCTTCAAAAGGTGTCAAAAATATAGGGAACCTGAAACGGTCTGAAAAATAGGAGGAGCATGAAGTGGTGTTGAAAATCATGAAGAACCTGAAAAGGTGTGTAAAATATGAAGAGCCGCAAAATGTGTGAAATATATGAGGAGCATGAAACGGTCTGAAAAAAAGGAGGAGCATGAAGCGGTGTTCAAAAATATGAAGAGCCTGAAAATTTGTGAAAACTATGAAGCGCTTCAGAAGGTGTCAAAAATGAGATGAGCATGAAACGGTCTGAAAAATAGGAGGAGCATGAAGTGGTGTTGAAAAACATTAAGAGCCTGAAAATGTGTGAAAAATATGAATAGTTTCAAAAGATGTAAAAAATATGAAAAACTTTAAAAGCTGTCAAAAATGAGATGAGCATGAAACGGTCTGAGAAATAGGAGAAGCATGAAGTGGTGTTGTAAAACATGAAGAGCTTGAAAAAGTGTGAAATATATGAAGAGCTTCAAAAGGTGTGAAAAATATGAAGAGCTTCAAAAGGTGTCAAAAATATGAGGAGCATGAAACGGTCTGAAAAATAGGAGGAGCATTGTAACATTGTTGAAAAAATTGAAGAGCCTGAAAAAGTGTGAAAAATATGAAGAGCTTCAAAAGGTGTCAAAAATATGAGGAGCATGAAAAGGTCTGAAAAATAGGAGGAGCATGAAGCGGTGTTGAAAAATATGAAGAGCCTGTAAAGGTGTGAAAAATATGAAGAGCTTCAAAAGGTTTCAAAAATATAAGGAGCATGAAACGGTCTGAAAAATAGTAGGAGCATGAAACGGTGTTCAAAAAGATGAGAAGCCTGAAAAGGTGTGAAAAATATGAAGAGCTTCAAAATGTGTGAAATACATGAGGAGCATGAAACGGTCTGAAATATAGGAGGAGCATGAAGCGTTGTTGAAAAAGATGAAGAGCCTGAAAAGGTGTGAAAATTATGAAGAGCTTCAAAAGGTGTGAAAAATATGAGGAGCACGAAACGGTCTAAAAAATAAGAGGAGCATGAAGCCGTGTTGAAAAAGATGAAGAGCCTGAAAAGGTGTAAAAAACATGAAGAGCTTCAAAAGGTGTCAAAAATATGAGGAACATGAAACGGTCTCAAAAATAGGAGGAGCATGAAGTGGGGTTGAAAATCATGAAGAGTCTTAAAAGGTGTGTAAAATGTGAAGAGCTTCAAAAGGAGTGAAATACATGAGAAGCATGAAACCGTCTGAATTATAGGAGGAGCATGAGTGGTGTTCATAAACATGAAGAGCCTGAAAAGGTGTGAAAAATATGAAAAGCTTCAAAAGCTGTCAAATATGAGATGAGCATGAAATGGTCTGTAAAATAGGAGGAGCAGGAAGTGGTGTTGAAAAACATGAAGAGCCTGAAAAAGTGTAAAATATACGAAGACCTTCAAAATTTGTGAAAAATATGAAGAGCTTCAAAAGAGGTAAAAAATATGAGGAGCATGAAACGGTCTGAAAAATAGGAAGAGCATGAAGCCGTGTTGAAATACATGAAGAGCCAGGAAGGGTGTAAAAAATATGAAGAGCTTCAAAAGGTGTCAAAAATATAAGGAACATGAAACAGTCTGAAAAATATGAGGAGCATGAATCGGTGTTCAAAAACATGAAGAGCCTGAAAAGGTGTGAAAAATATGAAGAGCTTCAAAGGTGTCAAAAATATGAGGAGCATGAAACGGTCTGAAAAATAGGAGGAGCATGAAGCGGTGTGAAATATATGAAGAGCCTGAAAAGATGTGAAAAATATGAAGAGCTTCAAAAGGTTTCAAAAATATAAGGAGCATGAAACGGTCTGAAAAATAGTAGGAGCATGAAACGGTGTTCAAAAAGATGAGAAGCCTGAAAAGGTGTGAAAAATATGAAGAGCTTCAAAATGTGTGAAATACATGAGGACCATGAAACGGTCTGAAAAATAGGAGGAGCATGAAGCGTTGTTGAAAAACATGAAGAGTCTGAAAAGGTGTGAAAATTATGAAGAGCTTCAAAAGGTGTGAAAAATATGAGGAGCATGAAACGGTCTAAAAAATAAGAGGAGCATGAAGCAGTGTTGAAAAACATGAAGAGCCTGAAAGGTGTAAAAAACATGAAGAGCTTCAAAAGGTGTCAAAAATAAGAGGAACATGAAACGGTCTGAAAAATAGGAGGAGCATGAAGTGGGGTTGAAAATCATGAAGAGTCTGAAAAGGTGTGTAAAATGTGAAGAGCTTCAAAAGGAGTGAAATACATGAGGAGCGTGAAACCGTCTGAATTATAGGAGGAGCATGAAGCGGTGTTCATAAACATGAAGAGCATGAAAAGGTGTGAAAAATATGAAGAGCTTCAAGACGTGTCAAAAATATGAGGAGCATGAAACGGTCTGAAAAATAGGAGAAGCATGAAACGGTGTTCAAAAACATGAAGAGCCTGAGAAGGTGTGAAAAATATGAAGAGCTTCAAAAGGTGTGAAATACATAGGGGCATGAAACGGTGAAAAATAGAAGGAGCATGAAGCTGTGTTGAAAAACATGAAGAGCCTGAAAAGATGTGAAAAATATGAAGAGCTTCAAAAGGTGTCAAATATATGAGGAGAATGAAACGGTCTGAAAAATAGGTGGAGCATGAAGCAGTGTTTAAAAACATGAAGAGCCTGAAAAGGTGTGAAAAATATGAAGAACTTCAAAAGGTGTTAAAAATAGGAGGAGCATGAAGCGGTGTTCAAAAACATGAAGAGCCTGAAAATGTGTGTAAAATATGAAGAGCTTCAAAACGTGTCAAAAATATGAGGAACATGAAATGGTCTGAAAAATAGGTGGATCAAGAATCGGTCTTGAAAAACATGAAGAGCGAGAAAACGTGTGAAAAATATGAAGAGCTTCAAAAGGTGTGAAAAATATGAAGAGCTAAAAATGGGGTCAAAAATGAGAAGAGCATGAAACGGTCTGAAAAATAGGTGGAGCATGATGTGGTGTTGAAAAACATGAAGAGCCTGAAAAGTTGCGAAAAATATGAAGACCTTCAAAAGATGTCAAAACTATGAGGAGTATGAAAGGGTCTGAAAAATACGAGGAGCATGAAACGGTGTTCAAAAACATGAAGAGCCTGAAAAGCTGTGAAAAATATGAAGAGCCTCAAGGTGTGAAATACTTGAGGTGCATGAATCGGTCTGAAAAATAGGAGGAGCATGAAGCGGTGTTGAAAAACATGAAGAGCCTGGAAAGGTGTGAAAAATATGAAGAGCTTCAAAAGGTGTCAAAACTATGAGGAGTATGAAACGGTCTGAAAAATAGGAGCAGCATGAAACGGTGTTCAAAAACATGAAGAGACTGAAAAGGTGTTAAAAATATGAAGAGCTTCAAAAGTTGTGAAAAATATGAGGAGCATGAAATGGTCTGAAAAATAGGAGGAGCATGAAGCTGTGTTCAAAAACAGGAAGAGCCTGAAATGGTGTGAAAAACATGACGAGCCTAAAAGGTGTGAAAAATATGAAAAGCTTCAAAAGATGTCACAAATATAAGGAGCATGAAACGGTCTGAAAAATAGGAGGAGCATGAAGCGGTGTTGAAAAACATAAAGAGCCTGAAAAAGTGTGAAATATATGAAGAGACTCAAAGGTGTCAAAAATATGAGGAGCAAGAAACGGTTTGAAAAATAGAAGGAGCTTGAAGTGGTGTTGAAAAACATGAAGAGCCTGAATAAGTGTGAAATATATGAAGAGATTCAAAAGTTGTGAAAAATATGAAGAGCTTCAAAAGGTGACAACAATATGAGGAGAATGAAAAGGTCTGAAAAATACGAGCATAATGAAGCGTTGTTTAAAAACATGAAGAGCCGGTAAATGTGTGAAAAATATGAAGAGCTCGAAAATGTGTCAAAAATATGAGGAGCATGGAACGTTTTGAAAAATAGGAGGAGCATGAAGCGGTGTTGCAAACATGAAGAGCCTGAAAAGGGGTGAAAAATATGAAGAGCTTCAAAAAGTGTCAAAAATATGAGGAGCATGAAACGTTTTGAAAAACAGGAGGAGCATGAAACGGTGTTCAAAAACATGAAGAGCCTGAAAAGGTGTGAAAAATATGAAGAGCTTCAAAAGGTGTGAAAAAAGTGAAGAGCTTCAAAAGGTGTGAAAAATATGAAGAGCTTCAAAAGATGTGAAATACATGAGGAGCATGAAACGGTCTGAAAAATAGGAAGAGCATGAAGCGGTGTTGAAAAACATGAAGAGCCTGAAAAGGTGTGAAAAATATGAAGAGCTTCAAAAGGTGTGAAAAATATGAAGAGCTTCAAATGGTGAGAAATATATGAGGAGCATGAAACGGTCTGAAAAATAGGAGGATCAAGAAGCGGTGTTGAAAAACATGAAGAGCCTGAAAGGTGTGAAAAATGTGAAGAGCTTCCAAAGGTGTAAAAATATGAGGAGCATGAAACGTTCTGAAAAATAGGAGGAGCATGAAACCGTGTTCAAAAATATGAAGAGTCTGAAAAGGTCTGAAAAATATGAAGAGCTTCAAAAGGTGTCAAATACATGAGGAGATTGAAACGGTCTGAAAATAGTAGGAGCACGAAGTGTTGTTCAAAAACATGAAGAGCCTGAAAAGATGTGTAAAATATGAAGAGCTTCAAAAGGTGTGAAAAATAGGAGGAGCATGAAGCGTTGTTGAAAAACATGAAGAGACTTAAAATGTGAGAAAAATATGAAGAGCTTCAAAACGTGTGAAAAATAGGAGGAGCATGAAACGGTGCTCAAAAACATGAAGAGCCTGAAAAGGTGTGAAAAATAAGAAGACCTCCAAAAGGTATGAAAAATATGAGGAATATGAAACGATCTTAAAAATAGGAGGAACATGAAGTGGTGTTGAAAAACATGAAGAGCCTGAAATGGTGTGAAATATATGAGGAGCTTCAAAAGGTGTCAAAAATAAGATGAGCATGAAACGGTCTGAAAAATAGAAGAGCATGAAGTGGTGTTGAAAAACATGAAGAGCTTGAAAAGGTGTGAAAAATATGAAGAGCTTCTAAAGGTGTCAAAAATATGAGGAGCATGAAACGGTCTGAAAAATAGGAGGAGCATGAAACGGTTTTCAAAAACACCAAGAGCAGAACTGTTGTGAAAAATATGAAGAGCTTCAAAACGTGTCAAAAATATGAGGAGCATGAAACGGTCTGAAAAATAGGAGGAGCATGAAGTGGTGTTGAAAAACATGAAGAGCCTGAAAATGTGTGCAAAAAATGAAGAGCTTCAAAAGGTGTGAAAAATGTGAAGAGCTTCAAAAGGTGTGAAAAATACGAAGAGCTTCAAAAGATGTGAAATACATGAGGAGCATGAAACGGTCTGAAAAATAGGAGGAGCATGAAGCGGTGTTGAAAAACATGAAGAGCCTGAAAAGGTGTGAAAAATATGAAGAGCTTCAAAAGGTGTGAAATATATGAAGAGCATGAAACGGTCTGAAAAATAGGAGGAGCATGAAGCGGTGTAGAAAAACATTAAAAGCCTGAAAAGGTGTGAAAAATATGAACAGCTTCAAAAGGTGTGAAAAATATGAAGAGCTTCAAATGGTGAGAAATATATGAGGAGCATGAAACGGTCTGAAAAATAGGAGGATCAAGAAGCGGTGTTGAAAAACATGAAGAGCCTGAAAGGTGTGAAAAATGTGAAGAGCTTCCAAAGGTGTAAAAATATGAGGAGCATAAAACGTTCTGAAAAATAGGAGGAGCATGAAACCGTGTTCAAAAATATGAAGAGTCTGAAAAGGTCTGAAAAATATGAAGAGCTTCAAAAGGTGTCAAATACATGAGGAGATTGAAACGGCCTGAAAAATATGAGGAGCATGAAGTGGTGTTGAAAAACATGAAGAGCCTGAAAAGGTGTGAAAAATATGAAGAGCTTCAAAAGTTGTGAAAAATATGAAGAGCTTCAAAAGGTGTAAAAAATGAGATGAGCATGAAACGGTCTGTAAAATAGGAAGAGCATGAAGCAGTGTTCAAAACATGAAGAGCCTGAAAAGGTGTGAAAAATATGAAGAGCTTCAAAAGGTGTGAAAAATATGAGGAGCATGAAACGGTGAAAAATAGGAGGAGCATAAAGTGATGTTCAAAAATATGAAGAGCTTTAAAAGGTGTCAAAAATATGAGGAGCATGAAACGGTCTCAAAATTAGGAGGAGCATGAAGCGGTATTCAAATATATGGAGATCCTGAAAAGGTACTAAAAATATGAAGAGCTTCAAAAGGTGTCAAAAATAAGAAGAGCATGAAACGTTCTGAAAAAATAGTAGCATGAAACGGTGTTCAAAAACATGAAGAGCCTGGAAAGGTGTGAAAAATATGAAGAGCATCAAAACGTGTCAAAAATATGAGGAGCATGAAACGGTCTCAAAAATAGGAGGAGCATGAAGCGGTGTTCAAAAACATGAAGAGCATGAAAAGGTGTGAAAAATATGAAGAGCTTCAAAAGGTGTGAAATACATGAGGAGCATGATACGGTCTGAAAATTAGGAAAAGCATGAAGTTGTGTTCAAAAACATGAAGAGCATGAAAAGGTGTGAAAAATATGAAGAGCTTCCAAAATTGTGAAAATATGAGGAGAATGAAATGGTGAAAAATAGGAGGAGCATGAAACGGTCTGAAAAATAGGAGGAGCATGAAGCGGTGTTCAAAAACATTAAGAGCCTGAAAAGGTGTGAAAAATATGAAGAGCTTGCAAAACTGTCAAAATATGAGAAGAATGAAATGGTCTGAAAAATAGAGGGAGCATGAAACGATTTGAAAAATAGGAGGAGCATGAAACGCTGTTGAAAAACATGAACAGCCTGAAAAGGTGTGAAAAATAGGTGGAGCTTCAAAAGGTGTCAAAAATATGAGGAGCATGAAACTGTCTGAAAAATAGGAGGAGAATGAAGCGATGTTGAAAAACATGAAGAGCCTGAAAAGGTGTGAAAAATATGAAGAGCTTCAAAAGATGTCAAAAATATGAGCAGCATGAAACGGTCTGAAAAATAGGAGGAGCATGAAGCGGTCGTCAAAAACATGAAGAGCTTGAAAAGGTTTGAAAAGTATAAAGAGCTTCAAAAAGTGTCAAAAATATGAGGAGCATGAAACGGTCTGAAAAATAGGAGGAGAATGAAGCGGTGTTGGAAAACATGAAGAGCATTAAAAGGTGTGAAAAATATGAAGAGTTTCAAAAGGAGTCAAAATATGAGGAGCATTAAACGGTCTGAAAAATAGGAGGAGCATGAAACGGTCTGAAAAATAGGAGGTGCAAGAATCGGTGTTGAAAAACATGAAGATCCTGAATAGATGTGAAAAATATGAAGAGCTTCAAAAGGTTTCAAAACTATGAGGAGCGTGAAACGGTCTGAAAAATAGGAGGAGCATGAAGCCGTTTTCAAAAACATGAAGAGCATGAAAAGGTGTGAAAAATATGAAGAGTTTCAAAAGGTGTCAAAACTATGAGGAGCATGAAACTGCCTGAAAAATAGGAGGAGCATGAAACGGTCTGAAAAATAGGAGGAGCATGAAGCGGTGTTGAAAAAGCTGAAGAGCCTGAAAAGGCTTGAAATATATGAAGAGCTTCAAAAGGTGTCAAAAATATGAGGAGCAAGAAACCGTCTGAAAAATAGGAGAAGCATGAAGCGGTGTTGAAAAACATGAAGAGCATGAAAAGTTGTCAAAAATATGAAGAGATTCAAATGGTGTCAAAAATATGAGGAGCATGAAATTGTCTGAAAAATAGGAGGAACATGAAGCGGTGTTCAAAAACATGAAGAGACTGAAAAGGTGTGAAAAATATGTAGAGTTTCAAAGTGTGTGAAAAATATGAGGAGCAAGAAACGGTCTGAAAAAGAGGAGGAGCATGAAGCCGTTTTCAAAAACATGAAGAGCATGAAAAGGTGTGAAAAATATGAAGAGTTTCAAAAGGTGTCAAAACTCTGAGGAGCATGAAACCGCCTGAAAAATACGAGGAGCATGAAACGGTCTGAAAAATAGGAGGAGCATGAAGCAGTGTTGAAAAACCTGAAGAGCCTGAAAAGGCGTGAAATATATGAAGAGCTTCAAAAGGTGTCAAAAATATGAGGGGCAAGAAACCGTCTGAAAAATAGGAGAAGCATGAAGCGGTGTTGAAAAACATGAAGAGCATGAAAAGTTGTCAAAAATATGAAGAGATTCAAATGGTGTCAAAAATATGAGGAGCATGAAATTGTCTGAAAAATAGGAGGAGCATGAAGCAGTGTTGAAAAACCTGAAGAGCCTGAAAAGGTGTGAAATATATGATGAGCTTCAAAAGGTGTCAAAAATAGGAGGAGCATGAAACGGTATGAAAAATAGGAGGAGCATGAAGCGGTGTTGAAAAACCTGTAGAGCCTGAACAGGTGTGAAAAAATGAAGGGCTTCAAAAGGTGTCAAATCTATGAGGAGCACGAAACGGTCTGAAAAATAGGAGGAGCATGAAGCGGTGTTGAAAAACGTGAAGAGCTTGAAAAGGTGTCAAAAATATGAAGAGCTTCAAAAGGCGTCAAAAGTATGAGGAGCAAGAAATGGTCTGAAAAATAGGAGGAGCATGAAGTGGTGTTCAAAAACATGAAAAGCATTAAAAGGTGTGAAAAATATGAAGAGCTTCAAAATGTGTCAAAAATATGAGGAGCATGAAACAGTCTGAAAAATAGGAGGATCATGAAGCGGTGTTGAAAAACATGAAGAGCCTGAAAAGATGTGAAAAATATGAAGAGCTTCAAAAGGTGTCGAAACAATGAGGAGCATGAAACGGTCTGAAAAATAGGAGGAGCATGAAGCCGTTTTCAAAAACATGAAGAGCATGAAAAGGTGTGAAAAATATGAAGAGTTTCAAAAGGTGTCAAAACTATGAGGAGCATGAAACCGCCTGAAAAACACGAGGAGGATGAAACGGTCTGAAAAATAGGAGGAGCATGAAGCGGTGTTGAAAAACCTGAAGAGCCTGAAAAGGCTTGAAATATATGAAGAGCTTCAAAAGGTGTCAAAAATATGAGGGGCAAGAAACCGTCTGAAAAATAGGAGAAGCATGAAGCGGTGTTGAAAAACATGAAGAGCATGAAAAGTTGTCAAAAATATGAAGAGATTCAAATGGTGTCAAAAATATGAGGAGCATGAAATTGTCTGAAAAATAGGAGGAGCATGAAGCAGTGTTGAAAAACCTGAAGAGCCTGAAAAGGTGTGAAATATATGATGAGCTTCAAAAGGTGTCAAAAATAGGAGGAGCATGAGACGGTATGAAAAATAGGAGGAGCATGAAGCGGTGTTGAAAAACCTGAAGAGCCTGAAAATGTGTGAAAAATACGAAGATATTCAAAAGGTGTCAAAAATATGAGGCGCATTAATTGGTCTGAAAAATAGGAGGAGCAAGAATCGGTTTGAAAAACATGAAGAGCCTGAAAAGGTTTGAAAAAAAGAAGAGCTTCAAAAGGTGTCAAATCTATGAGGAGCACGAAACGGTCTGAAAAATAGGAGGAGCATGAAGCGGTGTTGAAAAACGTGAAGAGCTTGAAAAGGTGTGAAAAATATGAAGAGCTTCAAAAGGTGTCAAAGTATGAGGAGCAAGAAACGGTCTGAAAAATAGGAGGAGCATGAAGTCGTGTTCAAAAACATGAAGAGCATTAAAAGGTGTGAAAAATATGAAGAGCTTCAAAATGTGTCAAAAACATGAGGAGCATGAAACGGTCAGAAAAATAGGAGGATCATGAAGTGGTGTTGAAAAACATGAAGAGCCTGAAAATGTGTGAAAAATATGAAGAGCTTCAAAAGGTGTCAAAACTATGAAGAGCATGAAACGGTCTGAAAAATAGGAGGAGCATGAAGCGGTGTTGAAAAAATTGCAGAGCATGAAAAGGTGTGAAAAATATGAAGAGCTTCAAAAGGTGTCAAAACTATGAAGAGCATGAAACGGTCTGAAAAATAGGAGGAGCATGAAGCGGTGTTGAAAAAAATGCAGAGCATGAAAAGGTGTGAAAAATATGAAGAGCTTCAAAAGGTGTCAAATATATGAGGAGCATGAAACGATCTAAAAAATAGAGGGGAATGAAGCGCTGTTGAAAAACATGAAGAGCATTAAAAGGTGTGAAAAAGATGAAGAGTTTCAAAAGGAGTCAAAATATGAGGAGCATTAAACGGTCTGAAAAATAGGAGGAGCAAGAATCGGTGTTGAAAAACATGAAGATCCTGAAAAGATGTGAAAAATATGAAGAGCTTCAAAAGGTTTCAAAACTATGAGGAGCATGAAACGGTCTGAAAAATAGGAGGAGCATGAAGCCGTTTTCAAAAACATGAAGAGCATGAAAAGGTGTGAAAAATATGAAGAGTTTCAAAAGGAGTCAAAACTATGAGGAGCATGAAACCGCCTGAAAAATAGGAGGAGCATGAAACGGTCTGAAAAATAGGAGGAGCATGAAGCGGTGTTGAAAAAGCTGAAGAGCCTGAAAAGGCTTGAAATATATGAAGAGCTTCAAAAGGTGTCAAATCTATGAGGAGCAAGAAACCGTCTGAAAAACAGGAGAAGCATGAAGCGGTGTTGAAAAACATGAAGAGCATGAAAAGTTGTCAAAAATATGAAGAGATTCAAATGGTGTCAAAAATATGAGAAGCATGAAATTGTCTGAAAAATAGGAGGAATATGAAGCGGTGGTCAAAAACATGAAGAGACTGAAAAGGTGTGAAAAATATGTAGAGTTTCAAAGTGTGTGAAAAATATGAGGAGCAAGAAACGGTCTGAAAAATAGGAGGAGCATGAAGCGGTGATCAAAACATGAAGAGCCTGAAAAGGCTTGAAATATATGAAGAGCTTCAAAAGGTGTAAAATATATGAAGAGCTTCAAAAGGTGTCAAAAATATGAGGAGCAAGAAACCGTCTGAAAAATAGGAGAAGCATGAAGCGGTGTTGAAAAACATGAAGAGCATGAAAAGTTGTCAAAAATATGAAGAGATTCAAATGGTGTCAAAAATATGAGGAGCATGAAATTGTCTGAAAAATAGGAGGAACATGAAGCGGTGTTCAAAAACATGAAGAGACTGAAAAGGTGTGAAAAATATGTAGAGTTTCAAAGTGTGTGAAAAATATGAGGAGCAAGAAACGGTCTGAAAAATAGGAGGAGCATGAAGCCGTTTTCAAAAACATGAAGAGCATGAAAAGGTGTGAAAAATATGAAGAGTTTCAAAAGGTGTCAAAACCCTGAGGAGCATGAAACCGCCTGAAAAATACGAGGAGCATGAAACGGTCTGAAAAATAGGAGGAGCATGAAGCGGTGTTGAAAAACCTGAAGAGCCTGAAAAGGCGTGAAATATATGAAGAGCTTCAAAAGGTGTCAAAAATATGAGGGGCAAGAAACCGTCTGAAAAATAGGAGAAGCATGAAGCGGTGTTGAAAAACATGAAGAGCATGAAAAGTTGTCAAAAATATGAAGAGATTCAAATGGTGTCAAAAATATGAGGAGCATGAAATTGTCTGAAAAATAGGAGGAGCATGAAGCAGTGTTGAAAAACCTGAAGAGCCTGAAAAGGTGTGAAATATATGATGAGCTTCAAAAGGTGTCAAAAATAGGAGGAGCATGAAACGGTATGAAAAATAGGAGGAGCATGAAGCGGTGTTGAAAAACCTGTAGAGCCTGAACAGGTGTGAAAAAATGAAGGGCTTCAAAAGGTGTCAAATCTATGAGGAGCACGAAACGGTCTGAAAAATAGGAGGAGCATGAAGCGGTGTTGAAAAACGTGAAGAGCTTGAAAAGGTGTCAAAAATATGAAGAGCTTCAAAAGGCGTCAAAAGTATGAGGAGCAAGAAATGGTCTGAAAAATAGGAGGAGCATGAAGTGGTGTTCAAAAACATGAAAAGCATTAAAAGGTGTGAAAAATATGAAGAGCTTCAAAATGTGTCAAAAATATGAGGAGCATGAAACAGTCTGAAAAATAGGAGGATCATGAAGCGGTGTTGAAAAACATGAAGAGCCTGAAAAGATGTGAAAAATATGAAGAGCTTCAAAAGGTGTCGAAACAATGAGGAGCATGAAACGGTCTGAAAAATAGGAGGAGCATGAAGCCGTTTTCAAAAACATGAAGAGCATGAAAAGGTGTGAAAAATATGAAGAGTTTCAAAAGGTGTCAAAACTATGAGGAGCATGAAACCGCCTGAAAAACACGAGGAGGATGAAACGGTCTGAAAAATAGGAGGAGCATGAAGCGGTGTTGAAAAACCTGAAGAGCCTGAAAAGGCTTGAAATATATGAAGAGCTTCAAAAGGTGTCAAAAATATGAGGGGCAAGAAACCGTCTGAAAAATAGGAGAAGCATGAAGCAGTGTTGAAAAACATGAAGAGCATGAAAAGTTGTCAAAAATATGAAGAGATTCAAATGGTGTCAAAAATATGAGGAGCATGAAATTGTCTGAAAAATAGGAGGAGCATGAAGCAGTGTTGAAAAACCTGAAGAGCCTGACAAGGTGTGAAATATATGATGAGCTTCAAAAGGTGTCAAAAATAGGAGGAGCATGAGACGGTATGAAAAATAGGAGGAGCATGAAGCGGTGTTGAAAAACCTGAAGAGCCTGAAAATGTGTGAAAAATACGAAGATATTCAAAAGGTGTCAAAAATATGAGGCGCATTAATTGGTCTGAAAAATAGGAGGAGCAAGAATCGGTTTGAAAAACATGAACAGCCTGAAAAGGTGTGAAAAAAAGAAGAGCTTCAAAAGGTGTCAAATCTATGAGGAGCACGAAACGGTCTGAAAAATAGGAGGAGCATGAAGCGGTGTTGAAAAACGTGAAGAGCTTGAAAAGGTGTGAAAAATATGAAGAGCTTCAAAAGGTGACAAAAGTATGAGGAGCAAGAAACGGTCTGAAAAATAGGAGGAGCATGAAGTCGTGTTCAAAAACATGAAGAGCATTAAAAGGTGTGAAAAATATGAAGAGCTTCAAAATGTGTCAAAAATATGAGGAGCATGAAACGGTCAGAAAAATAGGAGGATCATGAAGTGGTGTTGAAAAACATGAAGAGCCTGAAAATGTGTGAAAAATATGAAGAGCTTCAAAAGGTGTCAAAACTATGAAGAGCATGAAACGGTCTGAAAAATAGGAGGAGCATGAAGCGGTGTTGAAAAAATTGCAGAGCATGAAAAGGTGTGAAAAATATGAAGAGCTTCAAAAGGTGTCAAAACTATGAAGAGCATGAAACGGTCTGAAAAATAGGAGGAGCATGAAGCGGTGTTGAAAAACCTGAAGAGCCTGAAAAGGCGTGAAATATATGAAGAGCTTCAAAAGGTGTCAAAAATATGAGGGGCAAGAAACCGTCTGAAAAATAGGAGAAGCATGAAGCGGTGTTGAAAACCATGAAGAGCATGAAAAGTTGTCAAAAATATGAAGAGATTCAAATGGTGTCAAAAATATGAGGAGCATGAAATTGTCTGAAAAATAGGAGGAACATGAAGCGGTGTTCAAAAACATGAAGAGACTGAAAAGGTGTGAAAAATATGTAGAGTTTCAAAGTGTGTGAAAAATATGAGGAGCAAGAAACGGTCTGAAAAATAGGAGGAGCATGAAGCCGTTTTCAAAAACATGAAGAGCATGAAAAGGTGTGAAAAATATGAAGAGTTTCAAAAGGTGTCAAAACTCTGAGGAGCATGAAACCGCCTGAAAAATACGAGGAGCATGAAACGGTCTGAAAAATAGGAGGAGCATGAAGCGGTGTTGAAAAACCTGAAGAGCCTGAAAAGGCGTGAAATATATGAAGAGCTTCAAAAGGTGTCAAAAATAGGAGGAGCATGAAACGGTATGAAAAATAGGAGGAGCATGAAGCGGTGTTGAAAAACATGAAGAGCATGAAAAGTTGTCAAAAATATGAAGAGATTCAAATGGTGTCAAAAATATGAGGAGCATGAAATTGTCTGAAAAATAGGAGGAGCATGAAGCAGTGTTGAAAAACCTGAAGAGCCTGAAAAGGTGTGAAATATATGATGAGCTTCAAAAGGTGTCAAAAATAGGAGGAGCATGAAACGGTATGAAAAATAGGAGGAGCATGAAGCGGTGTTGAAAAACCTGTAGAGCCTGAACAGGTGTGAAAAAATGAAGGGCTTCAAAAGGTGTCAAATCTATGAGGAGCACGAAACGGTCTGAAAAATAGGAGGAGCATGAAGCGGTGTTGAAAAACGTGAAGAGCTTGAAAAGGTGTCAAAAATATGAAGAGCTTCAAAAGGCGTCAAAAGTATGAGGAGCAAGAAATGGTCTGAAAAATAGGAGGAGCATGAAGTGGTGTTCAAAAACATGAAAAGCATTAAAAGGTGTGAAAAATATGAAGAGCTTCAAAATGTGTCAAAAATATGAGGAGCATGAAGCAGTCTGAAAAATAGGAGGATCATGAAGCGGTGTTGAAAAACATGAAGAGCCTGAAAAGATGTGAAAAATATGAAGAGCTTCAAAAGGTGTCGAAACAATGAGGAGCATGAAACGGTCTGAAAAATAGGAGGAGCATGAAGCCGTTTTCAAAAACATGAAGAGCATGAAAAGGTGTGAAAAATATGAAGAGTTTCAAAAGGTGTCAAAACTATGAGGAGCATGAAACCGCCTGAAAAACACGAGGAGGATGAAACGGTCTGAAAAATAGGAGGAGCATGAAGCGGTGTTGAAAAACCTGAAGAGCCTGAAAAGGCTTGAAATATATGAAGAGCTTCAAAAGGTGTCAAAAATATGAGGGGCAAGAAACCGTCTGAAAAATAGGAGAAGCATGAAGCGGTGTTGAAAAACATGAAGAGCATGAAAAGTTGTCAAAAATATGAAGAGATTCAAATGGTGTCAAAAATATGAGGAGCATGAAATTGTCTGAAAAATAGGAGGAGCATGAAGCAGTGTTGAAAAACCTGAAGAGCCTGAAAAGGTGTGAAATATATGATGAGCTTCAAAAGGTGTCAAAAATAGGAGGAGCATGAGACGGTATGAAAAATAGGAGGAGCATGAAGCGGTGTTGAAAAACCTGAAGAGCCTGAAAATGTGTGAAAAATACGAAGATATTCAAAAGGTGTCAAAAATATGAGGCGCATTAATTGGTCTGAAAAATAGGAGGAGCAAGAATCGGTTTGAAAAACATGAAGAGCCTGAAAAGGTGTGAAAAAAAGAAGAGCTTCAAAAGGTGTCAAATCTATGAGGAGCACGAAACGGTCTGAAAAATAGGAGGAGCATGAAGCGGTGTTGAAAAACGTGAAGAGCTTGAAAAGGTGTGAAAAATATGAAGAGCTTCAAAAGGTGTCAAAAGTATGAGGAGCAAGAAACGGTCTGAAAAATAGGAGGAGCATGAAGTCGTGTTCAAAAACATGAAGAGCATTAAAAGGTGTGAAAAATATGAAGAGCTTCAAAATGTGTCAAAAATATGAGGAGCATGAAACGGTCAGAAAAATAGGAGGATCATGAAGTGGTGTTGAAAAACATGAAGAGCCTGAAAATGTGTGAAAAATATGAAGAGCTTCAAAAGGTGTCAAAACTATGAAGAGCATGAAACGGTCTGAAAAATAGGAGGAGCATGAAGCGGTGTTGAAAAAATTGCAGAGCATGAAAAGGTGTGAAAAATATGAAGAGCTTCAAAAGGTGTCAAAACTATGAAGAGCATGAAACGGTCTGAAAAATAGGAGGAGCATGAAGCGGTGTTGAAAAAAATGCAGAGCATGAAAAGGTGTGAAAAATATGAAGAGCTTCAAAAGGTGTTAAATATATGAGGAGCATGAAACGGTCTAAAAAATAGAGGGGAATGAAGCGCTGTTGAAAAACATGAAGAGCATTAAAAGGTGTGAAAAAGATGAAGAGTTTCAAAAGGAGTCAAAATATGAGGAGCATTAAACGGTCTGAAAAATAGGAGGAGCAAGAATCGGTGTTGAAAAACATGAAGATCCTGAAAAGATGTGAAAAATATGAAGAGCTTCAAAAGGTTTCAAAACTATGAGGAGCATGAAACGGTCTGAAAAATAGGAGGAGCATGAAGCCGTTTTCAAAAACATGAAGAGCATGAAAAGGTGTGAAAAATATGAAGAGTTTCAAAAGGAGTCAAAACTATGAGGAGCATGAAACCGCCTGAAAAATAGGAGGAGCATGAAACGGTCTGAAAAATAGGAGGAGCATGAAGCGGTGTTGAAAAAGCTGAAGAGCCTGAAAAGGCTTGAAATATATGAAGAGCTTCAAAAGGTGTCAAATCTATGAGGAGCAAGAAACCGTCTGAAAAAGAGGAGAAGCATGAAGCGGTGTTGAAAAACATGAAGAGCATGAAAAGTTGTCAAAAATATGAAGAGATTCAAATGGTGTCAAAAATATGAGAAGCATGAAATTGTCTGAAAAATAGGAGGAATATGAAGCGGTGGTCAAAAACATGAAGAGACTGAAAAGGTGTGAAAAATATGTAGAGTTTCAAAGTGTGTGAAAAATATGAGGAGCAAGAAACGGTCTGAAAAATAGGAGGAGCATGAAGCAGTGATCAAAACATGAAGAGCCTGAAAAGGCTTGAAATATATGAAGAGCTTCAAAAGGTGTAAAATATATGAAGAGCTTCAAAAGGTGTCAAAAATATGAGGAGCAAGAAACCGTCTGAAAAATAGGAGAAGCATGAAGCGGTGTTGAAAAACATGAAGAGCATGAAAAGTTGTCAAAAATATGAAGAGATTCAAATGGTGTCAAAAATATGAGGAGCATGAAATTGTCTGAAAAATAGGAGGAACATGAAGCGGTGTTCAAAAACATGAAGAGACTGAAAAGGTGTGAAAAATATGTAGAGTTTCAAAGTGTGTGAAAAATATGAGGAGCAAGAAACGGTCTGAAAAATAGGAGGAGCATGAAGCCGTTTTCAAAAACATGAAGAGCATGAAAAGGTGTGAAAAATATGAAGAGTTTCAAAAGGTGTCAAAACCCTGAGGAGCATGAAACCGCCTGAAAAATACGAGGAGCATGAAACGGTCTGAAAAATAGGAGGAGCATGAAGCGGTGTTGAAAAACCTGAAGAGCCTGAAAAGGCATGAAATATATGAAGAGCTTCAAAAGGTGTCAAAAATATGAGGGGCAAGAAACCGTCTGAAAAATAGGAGAAGCATGAAGCGGTGTTGAAAAACATGAAGAGCATGAAAAGTTGTCAAAAATATGAAGAGATTCAAATGGTGTCAAAAATATGAGGAGCATGAAATTGTCTGAAAAATAGGAGGAGCATGAAGCAGTGTTGAAAAACCTGAAGAGCCTGAAAAGGTGTGAAATATATGATGAGCTTCAAAAGGTGTCAAAAATAGGAGGAGCATGAAACGGTATGAAAAATAGGAGGAGCATGAAGCGGTGTTGAAAAACCTGTAGAGCCTGAACAGGTGTGAAAAAATGAAGGGCTTCAAAAGGTGTCAAATCTATGAGGAGCACGACACGGTCTGAAAAATAGGAGGAGCATGAAGCGGTGTTGAAAAACGTGAAGAGCTTGAAAAGGTGTCAAAAATATGAAGAGCTTCAAAAGGCGTCAAAAGTATGAGGAGCAAGAAATGGTCTGAAAAATAGGAGGAGCATGAAGTGGTGTTCAAAAACATGAAAAGCATTAAAAGGTGTGAAAAATATGAAGAGCTTCAAAATGTGTCAAAAATATGAGGAGCATGAAACAGTCTGAAAAATAGGAGGATCATGAAGCGGTGTTGAAAAACATGAAGAGCCTGAAAAGATGTGAAAAATATGAAGAGCTTCAAAAGGTGTCGAAACAATGAGGAGCATGAAACGGTCTGAAAAATAGGAGGAGCATGAAGCCGTTTTCAAAAACATGAAGAGCATGAAAAGGTGTGAAAAATATGAAGAGTTTCAAAAGGTGTCAAAACTATGAGGAGCATGAAACCGCCTGAAAAACACGAGGAGGATGAAACGGTCTGAAAAATAGGAGGAGCATGAAGCGGTGTTGAAAAACCTGAAGAGCCTGAAAAGGCTTGAAATATATGAAGAGCTTCAAAAGGTGTCAAAAATATGAGGGGCAAGAAACCGTCTGAAAAATAGGAGAAGCATGAAGCAGTGTTGAAAAACATGAAGAGCATGAAAAGTTGTCAAAAATATGAAGAGATTCAAATGGTGTCAAAAATATGAGGAGCATGAAATTGTCTGAAAAATAGGAGGAGCATGAAGCAGTGTTGAAAAACCTGAAGAGCCTGAAAAGGTGTGAAATATATGATGAGCTTCAAAAGGTGTCAAAAATAGGAGGAGCATGAGACGGTATGAAAAATAGGAGGAGCATGAAGCGGTGTTGAAAAACCTGAAGAGCCTGAAAATGTGTGAAAAATACGAAGATATTCAAAAGGTGTCAAAAATATGAGGCGCATTAATTGGTCTGAAAAATAGGAGGAGCAAGAATCGGTTTGAAAAACATGAAGAGCCTGAAAAGGTGTGAAAAAAAGAAGAGCTTCAAAAGGTGTCAAATCTATGAGGAGCACGAAACGGTCTGAAAAATAGGAGGAGCATGAAGCGGTGTTGAAAAACGTGAAGAGCTTGAAAAGGTGTGAAAAATATGAAGAGCTTCAAAAGGTGTCAAAAGTATGAGGAGCAAGAAACGGTCTGAAAAATAGGAGGAGCATGAAGTCGTGTTCAAAAACATGAAGACCATTAAAAGGTGTGAAAAATATGAAGAGCTTCAAAATGTGTCAAAAACATGAGGAGCATGAAACGGTCAGAAAAATAGGAGGATCATGAAGTGGTGTTGAAAAACATGAAGAGCCTGAAAATGTGTGAAAAATATGAAGAGCTTCAAAAGGTGTCAAAACTATGAAGAGCATGAAACGGTCTGAAAAATAGGAGGAGCATGAAGCGGTGTTGAAAAAATTGCAGAGCATGAAAAGGTGTGAAAAATATGAAGAGCTTCAAAAGGTGTCAAAACTATGAAGAGCATGAAACGGTCTGAAAAATAGGAGGAGCATGAAGCGGTGTTGAAAAAAATGCAGAGCATGAAAAGGTGTGAAAAATATGAAGAGCTTCAAAAGGTGTCAAATATATGAGGAGCATGAAACGGTCTAAAAAATAGAGGGGAATGAAGCGCTGTTGAAAAACATGAAGAGCATTAAAAGGTGTGAAAAAGATGAAGAGTTTCAAAAGGAGTCAAAATATGAGGAGCATTAAACGGTCTGAAAAATAGGAGGAGCAAGAATCGGTGTTGAAAAACATGAAGATCCTGAAAAGATGTGAAAAATATGAAGAGCTTCAAAAGGTTTCAAAACTATGAGGAGCATGAAACGGTCTGAAAAATAGGAGGAGCATGAAGCCGTTTTCAAAAACATGAAGAGCATGAAAAGGTGTGAAAAATATGAAGAGTTTCAAAAGGAGTCAAAACTATGAGGAGCATGAAACCGCCTGAAAAATAGGAGGAGCATGAAACGGTCTGAAAAATAGGAGGAGCATGAAGCGGTGTTGAAAAAGCTGAAGAGCCTGAAAAGGCTTGAAATATATGAAGAGCTTCAAAAGGTGTCAAATCTATGAGGAGCAAGAAACCGTCTGAAAAAGAGGAGAAGCATGAAGCGGTGTTGAAAAACATGAAGAGCATGAAAAGTTGTCAAAAATATGAAGAGATTCAAATGGTGTCAAAAATATGAGAAGCATGAAATTGTCTGAAAAATAGGAGGAATATGAAGCGGTGGTCAAAAACATGAAGAGACTGAAAAGGTGTGAAAAATATGTAGAGTTTCAAAGTGTGTGAAAAATATGAGGAGCAAGAAACGGTCTGAAAAATAGGAGGAGATTGAAGCGGTGATCAAAACATGAAGAGCCTGAAAAGGCTTGAAATATATGAAGAGCTTCAAAAGGTGTAAAATATATGAAGAGCTTCAAAAGGTGTCAAAAATATGAGGAGCAAGAAACCGTCTGAAAAATAGGAGAAGCATGAAGCGGTGTTGAAAAACATGAAGAGCATGAAAAGTTGTCAAAAATATGAAGAGATTCAAATGGTGTCAAAAATATGAGGAGCATGAAATTGTCTGAAAAATAGGAGGAACATGAAGCGGTGTTCAAAAACATGAAGAGACTGAAAAGGTGTGAAAAATATGTAGAGTTTCAAAGTGTGTGAAAAATATGAGGAGCAAGAAACGGTCTGAAAAATAGGAGGAGCATGAAGCCGTTTTCAAAAACATGAAGAGCATGAAAAGGTGTGAAAAATATGAAGAGTTTCAAAAGGTGTCAAAACCCTGAGGAGCATGAAACCGCCTGAAAAATACGAGGAGCATGAAACGGTCTGAAAAATAGGAGGAGCATGAAGCGGTGTTGAAAAACCTGAAGAGCCTGAAAAGGCGTGAAATATATGAAGAGCTTCAAAAGGTGTCAAAAATATGAGGGGCAAGAAACCGTCTGAAAAATAGGAGAAGCATGAAGCGGTGTTGAAAAACATGAAGAGCATGAAAAGTTGTCAAAAATATGAAGAGATTCAAATGGTGTCAAAAATATGAGGAGCATGAAATTGTCTGAAAAATAGGAGGAGCATGAAGCAGTGTTGAAAAACCTGAAGAGCCTGAAAAGGTGTGAAATATATGATGAGCTTCAAAAGGTGTCAAAAATAGGAGGAGCATGAAACGGTATGAAAAATAGGAGGAGCATGAAGCGGTGTTGAAAAACCTGTAGAGCCTGAACAGGTGTGAAAAAATGAAGGGCTTCAAAAGGTGTCAAATCTATGAGGAGCACGAAACGGTCTGAAAAATAGGAGGAGCATGAAGCGGTGTTGAAAAACGTGAAGAGCTTGAAAAGGTGTCAAAAATATGAAGAGCTTCAAAAGGCGTCAAAAGTATGAGGAGCAAGAAATGGTCTGAAAAATAGGAGGAGCATGAAGTGGTGTTCAAAAACATGAAAAGCATTAAAAGGTGTGAAAAATATGAAGAGCTTCAAAATGTGTCAAAAATATGAGGAGCATGAAACAGTCTGAAAAATAGGAGGATCATGAAGCGGTGTTGAAAAACATGAAGAGCCTGAAAAGATGTGAAAAATATGAAGAGCTTCAAAAGGTGTCGAAACAATGAGGAGCATGAAACGGTCTGAAAAATAGGAGGAGCATGAAGCCGTTTTCAAAAACATGAAGAGCATGAAAAGGTGTGAAAAATATGAAGAGTTTCAAAAGGTGTCAAAACTATGAGGAGCATGAAACCGCCTGAAAAACACGAGGAGGATGAAACGGTCTGAAAAATAGGAGGAGCATGAAGCGGTGTTGAAAAACCTGAAGAGCCTGAAAAGGCTTGAAATATATGAAGAGCTTCAAAAGGTGTCAAAAATATGAGGGGCAAGAAACCGTCTGAAAAATAGGAGAAGCATGAAGCAGTGTTGAAAAACATGAAGAGCATGAAAAGTTGTCAAAAATATGAAGAGATTCAAATGGTGTCAAAAATATGAGGAGCATGAAATTGTCTGAAAAATAGGAGGAGCATGAAGCAGTGTTGAAAAACCTGAAGAGCCTGAAAAGGTGTGAAATATATGATGAGCTTCAAAAGGTGTCAAAAATAGGAGGAGCATGAGACGGTATGAAAAATAGGAGGAGCATGAAGCGGTGTTGAAAAACCTGAAGAGCCTGAAAATGTGTGAAAAATACGAAGATATTCAAAAGGTGTCAAAAATATGAGGCGCATTAATTGGTCTGAAAAATAGGAGGAGCAAGAATCGGTTTGAAAAACATGAAGAGCCTGAAAAGGTGTGAAAAAAAGAAGAGCTTCAAAAGGTGTCAAATCTATGAGGAGCACGAAACGGTCTGAAAAATAGGAGGAGCATGAAGCGGTGTTGAAAAACGTGAAGAGCTTGAAAAGGTGTGAAAAATATGAAGAGCTTCAAAAGGTGTCAAAAGTATGAGGAGCAAGAAACGGTCTGAAAAATAGGAGGAGCATGAAGTCGTGTTCAAAAACATGAAGACCATTAAAAGGTGTGAAAAATATGAAGAGCTTCAAAATGTGTCAAAAATATGAGGAGCATGAAACGGTCAGAAAAATAGGAGGATCATGAAGTGGTGTTGAAAAACATGAAGAGCCTGAAAATGTGTGAAAAATATGAAGAGCTTCAAAAGGTGTCAAAACTATGAAGAGCATGAAACGGTCTGAAAAATAGGAGGAGCATGAAGCGGTGTTGAAAAAATTGCAGAGCATGAAAAGGTGTGAAAAATATGAAGAGCTTCAAAAGGTGTCAAAACTATGAAGAGCATGAAACGGTCTGAAAAATAGGAGGAGCATGAAGCGGTGTTGAAAAAAATGCAGAGCATGAAAAGGTGTGAAAAATATGAAGAGCTTCAAAAGGTGTCAAATATATGAGGAGCATGAAACGGTCTAAAAAATAGAGGGGAATGAAGCGCTGTTGAAAAACATGAAGAGCATTAAAAGGTGTGAAAAAGATGAAGAGTTTCAAAAGGAGTCAAAATATGAGGAGCATTAAACGGTCTGAAAAATAGGAGGAGCAAGAATCGGTGTTGAAAAACATGAAGATCCTGAAAAGATGTGAAAAATATGAAGAGCTTCAAAAGGTTTCAAAACTATGAGGAGCATGAAACGGTCTGAAAAATAGGAGGAGCATGAAGCCGTTTTCAAAAACATGAAGAGCATGAAAAGGTGTGAAAAATATGAAGAGTTTCAAAAGGAGTCAAAACTATGAGGAGCATGAAACCGCCTGAAAAATAGGAGGAGCATGAAACGGTCTGAAAAATAGGAGGAGCATGAAGCGGTGTTGAAAAAGCTGAAGAGCCTGAAAAGGCTTGAAATATATGAAGAGCTTCAAAAGGTGTCAAATCTATGAGGAGCAAGAAACCGTCTGAAAAAGAGGAGAAGCATGAAGCGGTGTTGAAAAACATGAAGAGCATGAAAAGTTGTCAAAAATATGAAGAGATTCAAATGGTGTCAAAAATATGAGAAGCATGAAATTGTCTGAAAAATAGGAGGAATATGAAGCGGTGGTCAAAAACATGAAGAGACTGAAAAGGTGTGAAAAATATGTAGAGTTTCAAAGTGTGTGAAAAATATGAGGAGCAAGAAACGGTCTGAAAAATAGGAGGAGCATGAAGCGGTGATCAAAACATGAAGAGCCTGAAAAGGCTTGAAATATATGAAGAGCTTCAAAAGGTGTCAAATCTATGAGGAGCACTAAACGGTCTGAAAAATAGGAGGAGCATGAAGCGGTGTTGAAAATCATGAAGTGCCTGAAAAGGTGTGAAATATATGAAGAGCTTCATATCGTGTCAAATATCAGGAGCATGAAACGGTCAGAAAAATAGGAGGAGCATGAAGCCGTGTTCAAAAACATGAAGAGCCTGAAAAGGTGTGAAAAATATGAAGAGTTTCAAAAGGTGTCAAAATATGAGAGGCATTAAACGGTCTGAAAAATAGGAAGAGCATGAAACGGTCTGAAAAATAGGAGGAGCATGAATCGGTGTTGAAAAACATGAAGATCCTGAAAAGATGTGAAAAATATGAAGAGCTTCAAAAGGTGTCAAAACTATGAGGAGCATGAAACGGTTTGAAATATAGGAGGAGCATGAAGCCGTGTTCAAAAACATGAAGAGCATGAAAAGGTGTGAAAAATATGAAGAGTTTCAAAAGGTGTCAAAATATGAGGAGCATTAAACGGTCTGAAAATTAGGAAGAGCATGAAACGGTCTGAAAAATAGGAGGAGCATGAATCGGTGTTGAAAAACATGAAGATCCTGAAAAGATGTGAAAAATATGAAGAGCTTCAAAAGGTGTCAAAACTATGAGGAGCATGAAACGGTCTGAAATATAGGAGGAGCATGAAGCCGTGTTCAAAAACATGAAGAGCATGAAAAGGTGTGAAAAATATGAAGAGTTTCAAAAGGTGTCAAAACTATGAGGAGCATGAAACGGCCTGAAAAATAGGAGGAGCATGAAACGGTCTGAAAAATAGGAGGAGCATGAAGTGGTGTTGAAAAACCTGAAGAGCCTGAAAAGGCGTGAAATATATGAAGAGCTTCAAAAGCTGTCAAAAATATGAGGAGCATGAAACGGTCTGAAAAATAGGAGGAGCATGAAACGGTGTTCAAAAACATGAAGACTTGGAAAGGTGTGAAAAATATGAAGAGCTTCAGAAGGTGTCAAAAATATTAGGAGCATGAAACGGTCTGAAAAATGGTAAGAGCATGAAGTGGTGTTGAAAAACATGAAGAGCCTGAAAAGATGTGAAAAATATGAAGAGCTTCAAAAGGTGTCAAAAATATGAGGAGCATGAAACGGTCTGAAAAATAGGAGGAGCATGAAGCGTTGTTGAAAAACATGAAGAGCCTGAAAAGGTGTGAAAAATATGAAGAGCTTCAAAAGGTGTCAAAAATATGAGGAGCATTAATCGGGCTAAAAAATAGGAGGAGCATGAAACGGTATTCAAAAACATCAAGTGCCTGAAAAGCTGTGTAAAATATGAAGAGCTTCAAAAGATGTGAAATACATGAGGAGCATGAAACGTTCTGAAAAATAGGAGGAGCATGAAGCGGTGTTGAAAAACATGAAGAGCCTGAAAAGGTGTGAAATATATGAAGAGCTTCAAAATGTGTCAAAAATATTAGGAGCATGAAACGGTCTGAAAAATAGTAGGAGCATTAAGTGGTGTTGAAAAACATGAAAGGCCTGAAAAGGTGTGAAAAATATGAAGAGCTTCAAAAGGTGTCAAAAATATGAGGAGCATGAAACGGTCTGAAAAATAGGAGGAGCATGAAGCGTTGTTGAAAAACATGAAGAGCCTGAAAAGGTGTGAAAAATATGAAGAGCTTCAAAATTATCAAAAATATGAGGAGCATAAAACGGTCGGAAAAATAGGAGGACCATGAAGCGGTGTTGAAAAACATGAAGAGCCTGAAGATGTGTGCAAAATATGAAGAGCTTGAAAACCTGTCAAAAATATGAGAAGCATGAAACGGTCTGAAAAATAGGAGGAGCATGAACCGGTGTCCAAAAACATGAAGAGACTGAAAAGTTGTGAAAAATATGAGGAGCTTCAAAAGGTGTGAAAAATATGAAGAGCTTCAAAAGGTGTCAAAAATATGAGGAGCATTAAAAGGTCTGAAAAATAGGAGGAGCATGAAACGGTCTGAAAAATAGAAGGAGCAAGAATCGGTGTTGAAAAACATGAAGATCCTGAAAACATGTGAAAAATATGAAGAGCTTCAAAAGGTTTCAAAACTAGGAGGAGCATGAAACCGCCTGAAAAATAGGAGGAGCATGAAACGGTCTGAAAAATAGGAGGAGCATGAAGCGGTGTTGAAAAAGCTGAAGAGCCTGAAAAGGCTTGAAATATATGAAGAGCTTCAAAAGGTGTCAAAAATATGAGGAGCAAGAAACCGTCTGAAAAATAGGAGAAGCATGAAGACGTGTTGAAAAACATGAAGAGCATGAAAAGTTGTCAAAAATATGAAGAGTTTCAAAGTGTGTGAAAAATATGAGGAGAAAGAAACGGTCTGAAAAATAGGAGGAGCATGAAGCGGTGATCAAAACATGAAGAGCCTGAAAAGGTGTGAAATATATGAAGAGTTCAAATCGTGTCAAATATGAGGAGCATGAAACGATCTGAAAAATAGGAGGAGCATGAAGCAGTGTTCAAAAACATGAAGAGCCTGAAATGGTGTGAAAAATATGAAGAGCTTCAAAAGGTGTCAAAAATATGAGGAGCATGAAACGATCTGAAAAATAGGAGGAGCATGAAGCGGTGTTCAAAAATATGAAGAGAATGAAAATGTGTGAAAAATATGAAGAGCTTCTAAAGGTGTCAAAAATATGAGGAGCATGAAACCGTTGGAAAAATAGGAGGAATATGAAGCGGTGTTGAAAAACATGAAGAGCCTGAAAACGTGTCAAAAAGATGAAGAGCTTCAAAGGTGTGAAAAATATGAAGCACTTCAAAAGGTGTCAAAAATGAGATGAGCATGAAACGGTTTGGAAAATAGGAGGAGCATGAAGTGGTGTTGAAAAACATGAAGAGACTGAAAAGGTGTGAAAAATATGAAGAGCTTCAAAAAGTGTCAAAAATATGAGGAGCATGAAACGCTCTGAAAAATAGGAGAATCATGCAGCGGTGTTGAATACTAAAAACAGCTTGAAAAAGTGTGAAAAATATGAAGAGCTTCAAAAGGTGTCAAAAATATGAGTATCATGAAACGATCTAAAAATTGGAGGACCATGAAGCTGTGTTCAAAAACATGAAGATCCTGAAAAGGTGTGAAAAATATGAAGAGCTTCAATAGGTATCAAAAATATGAGGAGCATGAAACGGTCGGAAAAATAGGAGGAACATGATGCGGTGTTCAAAAACATGAAGAGCCTGAAAATTTGTGAAATATATGAAGAGCTTCAAACGGTGTCAAAATTATGAGGAGCATGAAACGGTCTGAAAAACAGGAGGAGCATGAAGCGGGGTTGAAAAACATGAAGAGCCTGAAAAAGTATGAAAAATATGAAGAGCTTCAAAAGGTGTGAACAATATGGGGAGCTTCAAAAATTGTCAAAAATATGAGGAGCCTGAAACGGTCTGAAAAATAGGAGGAGCATGAAAAGGTGTTCAAAAACATGAAGAGGCTGAAAAGGTGTGAAAAATAAGAAGAGCTTCAAACGGTGTGAAATACATGAGGAGCATGAAACGGTCTGAAAAACAGGAGGAGCATGAAGCGGTGTTGAAAAACATGAAGAGCCTGAAAAGGTGTGAAAAAAATGAAGAGCTTCAAAAGGTGTGAAAAATATGAGCAGCTTGAAAAGGTGTCAAAATTGAGATGAGCATGAAACGGTCTGATAAATAGGAGGATCATGAAGCGGTGTTGAAAATCATGAAGAGCCTGAAAAGGTGTGCAAAATATGAAGAGCTTCAAAAGGTGTAAAAATTATTAGGTGCAAGAAACGGTTTGAAAAATAGGAGGAGGATGAAGCGGTGTTTAAAAATATGAAGAACGTGAAAAGGTGTGAAAAAAATGAAGAGCTTCAAAAGGTGTGAAAAATATGAGGAGCATGAATCATTCTGTAATATAAGAGGAGCATGAAACGGTGTTCAAAAACATGAAGAGCCTGAAAAGGTGTGAAAAATATGAAGAGCTTCAAAAGTGTGAAAAATACGAGGAGCATAAAACGTTCTGAAAAATAGGAGGAGCATGAAGCAGTGCCCACAAGCATTAAGAGCCTGAAAAGGTGTGAAAAATATGAAGAGCTTCAAAAGGTGTCAAAAATATGAGGAGCATGAAAGGTCTGAAAAACAGGAGGAGCATGAAGTGGCGTTGAAAAACATGAAGAGCCTGAAAATGTGTGAAAAATATGAAGAGCTTCAAAATGTTTCAAAAATATTAGGGCAATGAACAGTCTGAAAACTAGGAGGAGCATGAAGCGGTGTTGAAAAACATGAAGAGCTTCAAAAGTTGTCAAAAGAGAGATGAGCATGAAACGGTCTGAAATACAGGAGGAGCATGTACTGGTGTTGAAAAACATGAAGAGCCTGAAAAGGTGTCAGAAATATGAAGAGCTTCAAAAGGTGTCAAAAATATGAGGAGCATGAAATAGTCTGAAAAATAGGAGGAGCATGAAACGGTCTCAATATCCAAGGAGCATGAAACGGTCTGAAAAATAGGAGGAGCATGAAACGGTGTTGAAAATCATGAAGAGACTGAAAAGGTGTGAAAAATATGAAGAGCTTCAAAAGGTGTCAAAAATAGGACGAGCATGAAACGGTCTCAAATATACAAGGAGCATGAAACGGTCTGAAAAAGAGGAGGAGCATGAAGCGGTGTTGAAAAACATGAATAGCCTGAAAAGGTGCGAAAAATATGAAGAGCAAGAAAAGGTGCAAAAAGTATGAAGAGCTTCAAAAGGTGTGAAAAATACGAAGAGCTTCAAAAGGTGTCAAAATTGAGATGAGCATGAAACGGTCTGAAAAATAGGAGGAGCATGAAGCGGTGTTAAAAAACATGAAGAGCCTGAAAAGGGGTGAAAAATATGAAGAGTTTCAAAAGGTGTCAAAATTATGAGGAGCATTAAACGGTCTGAAAAATAGGAGGAGCATGAAGAGGTGTTCAAAAACATGAAGACCCTGAAAAGGTGCGAAAAATATGAAGAGCCAGAAAAGCTGTGAAAAGTATGAAGAGCTTCAAAAGGTGTGAAAAATAGGAAGAGCTTCAAAAGGTGTCAAAATGGAGATGAGCATGAAACGGTCTGAAAAATAGGAGGTGCATGAAGTGGTGTTGCAAAACATGAAGAGCCTGAAAAGGTTTGAAAAATATGAAGAGCATCAAAGGTGTCAAAATTATGAGGAGCATGAAACGGTCTGAAAAATAGGAGGAGCATGAAGCGGGGTTGAAAAACATGAAGAGCCTGAGAACGTGTGAAAAATATGAAGAGCTTCAAAAGGTGTGAAAAATATGAGGAGCTTCAAAAGGTGTCAAAAATATGAGTAGCATGAAATGGTGTGAAAAATAGGTGGAGCATGATGCAGTGTTGAAAAATATGAAGAGCCTGAAAACGTGTGAAAAATATGAAGATCCTCATAAATATGAGGAGCATGAAACGGTCGGAAAAATAGGAGGAGCATGAAGCAGTGTTCAAAAACATGAAGAGCCTGAAATGGTGTGAAAAATATGAAGAGCTTCAAAAGGTGTCAAAAATATGAGGAGCATGAAACGATCTGAAAAATAGGAGGAGCATGAAGCGGTGTTCAAAAATATGAAGAGAATGAAAATGTGTGAAAAATATGAAGAGCTTCTAAAAGTGTCAAAAATATGAGGAGCATGAAACGGTTGGAAAAATAGGAGGAATATGAAGCGGTGTTGAAAAACATGAAGAGCCTGAAAACGTGTCAAAAAGATGAAGAGCTTCAAAGGTGTGAAAAATATGAAGCACTTCAAAAGGTGTCAAAAATGAGATGAGCATGAAACGGTTTGGAAAATAGGAGGAGCATGAAGTGGTGTTGAAAAACATGAAGAGACTGAAAAGGTGTGAAAAATATGAAGAGCTTCAAAAAGTGTCAAAAATATGAGGAGCATGAAACGCTCTGAAAAATAGGAGAATCATGCAGCGGTGTTGAATACTAAAAACAGCTTGAAAAAGTGTGAAAAATATGAAGAGCTTCAAAAGGTGTCAAAAATATGAGTATCATGAAACGATCTAAAAATTGGAGGACCATGAAGCTGTGTTCAAAAACATGAAGATCCTGAAAAGGTGTGAAAAATATGAAGAGCTTCAATAGGTATCAAAAATATGAGGAGCATGAAACGGTCGGAAAAATAGGAGGAACATGATGCGGTGTTCAAAAACATGAAGAGCCTGAAAATTTGTGAAATATATGAAGAGCTTCAAACGGTGTCAAAATTATGAGGAGCATGAAACGGTCTGAAAAACAGGAGGAGCATGAAGCGGGGTTGAAAAACATGAAGAGCCTGAAAAAGTATGAAAAATATGAAGAGCTTCAAAAGGTGTGAACAATATGGGGAGCTTCAAAAATTGTCAAAAATATGAGGAGCCTGAAACGGTTTGAAAAATAGGAGGAGCATGAAAAGGTGTTCAAAAACATGAAGAGGCTGAAAAGGTGTGAAAAATAAGAAGAGCTTCAAACGGTGTGAAATACATGAGGAGCATGAAACGGTCTGAAAAACAGGAGGAGCATGAAGCGGTGTTGAAAAACATGAAGAGCCTGAAAAGGTGTGAAAAAAATGAAGAGCTTCAAAAGGTGTAAGTATTATTAGGTGCAAGAAACGGTCTGAAAAATAGGAAGAGGATGAAGCGGTGTTTAAAAATATGAAGAGCCTGAAAAGGTGTGAAAAAAATGAAGAGCTTCAAAAGGTGTCAAAAATATGAGGAGCATGAAACGGTCTGAAAAACAGGAGGAGCATGAAGCGGTGTTGAAAAACATGAAGAGCCTGAAAAGGTGTGAAAAAAATGAAGAGCTTCAAAAGGTGTGAAAAATATGAGCAGCTTGAAAAGGTGTCAAAATTGAGATGAGCATGAAACGGTCTGATAAATAGGAGGATCATGAAGCGGTGTTTAAAATCATGAAGAGCCTGAAAAGGTGTGCAAAATATGAAGAGCTTCAAAAGGTGTAAAAATTATTAGGTGCAAGAAACGGTTTGAAAAATAGGAGGAGGATGAAGCGGTGTTTAAAAATATGAAGAACGTGAAAAGGTGTGAAAAAAATGAAGAGCTTCAAAAGGTGTGAAAAATAGGAAGAGCTTCAAAAGGTGTCAAAATGGAGATGAGCATGAAACGGTCTGAAAAATAGGAGGTGCATGAAGTGGTGTTGCAAAACATGAAGAGCCTGAAAAGGTTTGAAAAATATGAAGAGCATCAAAGGTGTCAAAATTATGAGGAGCATGAAACGGTCTGAAAAATAGGAGGAGCATGAAGCGGGGTTGAAAAACATGAAGAGCCTGAGAACGTGTGAAAAATATGAAGAGCTTCAAAAGGTGTGAAAAATATGAGGAGCTTCAAAAGGTGTCAAAAATATGAGTAGCATGAAATGGTGTGAAAAATAGGTGGAGCATGATGCAGTGTTGAAAAATATGAAGAGCCTGAAAACGTGTGAAAAATATGAAGATCCTCATAAATATGAGGAGCATGAAACGGTCGGAAAAATAGGAGGAGCATGAAGCAGTGTTCAAAAACATGAAGAGCCTGAAATGGTGTGAAAAATATGAAGAGCTTCAAAAGGTGTCAAAAATATGAGGAGCATGAAACGATCTGAAAAATAGGAGGAGCATGAAGCGGTGTTCAAAAATATGAAGAGAATGAAAATGTGTGAAAAATATGAAGAGCTTCTAAAAGTGTCAAAAATATGAGGAGCATGAAACGGTTGGAAAAATAGGAGGAATATGAAGCGGTGTTGAAAAACATGAAGAGCCTGAAAACGTGTCAAAAAGATGAAGAGCTTCAAAGGTGTGAAAAATATGAAGCACTTCAAAAGGTGTCAAAAATGAGATGAGCATGAAACGGTTTGGAAAATAGGAGGAGCATGAAGTGGTGTTGAAAAACATGAAGAGACTGAAAAGGTGTGAAAAATATGAAGAGCTTCAAAAAGTGTCAAAAATATGAGGAGCATGAAACGCTCTGAAAAATAGGAGAATCATGCAGCGGTGTTGAATACTAAAAACAGCTTGAAAAAGTGTGAAAAATATGAAGAGCTTCAAAAGGTGTCAAAAATATGAGTATCATGAAACGATCTAAAAATTGGAGGACCATGAAGCTGTGTTCAAAAACATGAAGATCCTGAAAAGGTGTGAAAAATATGAAGAGCTTCAATAGGTATCAAAAATATGAGGAGCATGAAACGGTCGGAAAAATAGGAGGAACATGATGCGGTGTTCAAAAACATGAAGAGCCTGAAAATTTGTGAAATATATGAAGAGCTTCAAACGGTGTCAAAATTATGAGGAGCATGAAACGGTCTGAAAAACAGGAGGAGCATGAAGCGGGGTTGAAAAACATGAAGAGCCTGAAAAAGTATGAAAAATATGAAGAGCTTCAAAAGGTGTGAACAATATGGGGAGCTTCAAAAATTGTCAAAAATATGAGGAGCCTGAAACGGTTTGAAAAATAGGAGGAGCATGAAAAGGTGTTCAAAAACATGAAGAGGCTGAAAAGGTGTGAAAAATAAGAAGAGCTTCAAACGGTGTGAAATACATGAGGAGCATGAAACGGTCTGAAAAACAGGAGGAGCATGAAGCGGTGTTGAAAAACATGAAGAGCCTGAAAAGGTGTGAAAAAAATGAAGAGCTTCAAAAGGTGTAAGTATTATTAGGTGCAAGAAACGGTCTGAAAAATAGGAAGAGGATGAAGCGGTGTTTAAAAATATGAAGAGCCTGAAAAGGTGTGAAAAAAATGAAGAGCTTCAAAAGGTGTCAAAAATATGAGGAGCATGAAACGGTCTGAAAAACAGGAGGAGCATGAAGCGGTGTTGAAAAACATGAAGAGCCTGAAAAGGTGTGAAAAAAATGAAGAGCTTCAAAAGGTGTGAAAAATATGAGCAGCTTGAAAAGGTGTCAAAATTGAGATGAGCATGAAACGGTCTGATAAATAGGAGGATCATGAAGCGGTGTTTAAAATCATGAAGAGCCTGAAAAGGTGTGCAAAATATGAAGAGCTTCAAAAGGTGTAAAAATTATTAGGTGCAAGAAACGGTTTGAAAAATAGGAGGAGGATGAAGCGGTGTTTAAAAATATGAAGAACGTGAAAAGGTGTGAAAAAAATGAAGAGCTTCAAAAGGTGTGAAAAATATGAGGAGCATGAATCATTCTGTAATATAAGAGGAGCATGAAACGGTGTTCAAAAACATGAAGAGCCTGAAAAGGTGTGAAAAATATGAAGAGCTTCAAAAGTGTGAAAAATACGAGGAGCATAAAACGTTCTGAAAAATAGGAGGAGCATGAAGCAGTGCCCACAAGCATTAAGAGCCTGAAAAGGTGTGAAAAATATGAAGAGCTTCAAACTGTTTCAAAAATATTAGGGCAATGAACAGTCTGAAAACTTGGAGGAGCATGAAGCGGTGTTGAAAAACATGAAGAGCTTCAAAAGTTGTCAAAAGAGAGATGAGCATGAAACGGTCTGAAATACAGGAGGAGCATGTACTGGTGTTGAAAAACATGAAGAGCCTGAAAAGGTGTCAGAAATATGAAGAGCTTCAAAAGGTGTCAAAAATATGAGGAGCATGAAATAGTCTGAAAAATAGGAGGAGCATGAAACGGTCTCAATATCCAAGGAGCATGAAACGGTCTGAAAAATAGGAGGAGCATGAAACGGTGTTGAAAATCATGAAGAGACTGAAAAGGTGTGAAAAATATGAAGAGCTTCAAAAGGTGTCAAAAATAGGACGAGCATGAAACGGTCTCAAATATACAAGGAGCATGAAACGGTCTGAAAAAGAGGAGGAGCATGAAGCGGTGTTGAAAAACATGAATAGCCTGAAAAGGTGCGAAAAATATGAAGAGCAAGAAAAGGTGCGAAAAGTATGAAGAGCTTCAAAAGGTGTGAAAAATACGAAGAGCTTCAAAAGGTGTCAAAATTGAGATGAGCATGAAACGGTCTGAAAAATAGGAGGAGCATGAAGCGGTGTTCAAAAACATGAAGAGCCTGAAAAGGGGTGAAAAATATGAAGAGTTTCAAAAGGTGTCAAAATTATGAGGAGCATTAAACGGTCTGAAAAATAGGAGGAGCATGAAGAGGTGTTCAAAAACATGAAGACCCTGAAAAGGTGCGAAAAATATGAAGAGCCAGAAAAGCTGTGAAAAGTATGAAGAGCTTCAAAAGGTGTGAAAAATAGGAAGAGCTTCAAAAGGTGTCAAAAATGAGATGAGCATGATACGGTCTGAAAAATAGGTGGAGCATGAAGTGGTGTTGAAAAACATGAAGAGCCTGAAAAGGTGTGAAAAATATGAAGAGCTTCAAAAGGTGTCAAAATATGAGGAGCATGAAACGGTCTGAAAAATAGGAGGAGCATGAAGTGGTGTTGATAAACATGAAGAGCCTGAAAAGTCGTGAAATATATGAGGAGCTTGAAAAGGTGTCAGAAATATGAGGAGCATCAAACGGTCTGAAAAATAGGAGGTGCATGAAGTGGTGTTGAAAAACATGAAGAGCCTGAAAAGGTTTGAAAAATATGAAGAGCTTCAAAGGTGTCAAAATTATGAGGAGCATGAAACGGTCTGAAAAATAGGAGGAGCATGAAGCGGGGTTGAAAAACATGAAGAGCCTGAGAACGTGTGAAAAATATGAAGAGCTTCAAAAGGTGTGAAAAATATGAGGAGCTTCAAAAGGTGTCAAAAATGAGATAGGCATGAAACGGTCTGAAAAATAGGAGGAGCATGAAGCTGTGTTGAGAAACATGAAGAGCCTGAAAAGGTGTGAACAATATGAAGAGCTTCAAAACGTGTCAAAAATATGAGGACCCTGAAACGGTCTAAAAAATAGGAGGAGCATGAAACGATCTGAAAAATAGGAGGAGCATGAAGCGGTGTTGAAAAACATGAAGAGCCTGAAAAAGTGTGAAAAATATGAAGAGCTTCAAAAGGTTTCAAAAATATGAGTAGCATGAAACGGTCTGAAAAATAGGAGGAGCATGAAGCGGCGTTGAAAAACATGAAGAGCCTGAAAACGTGTGAAAAATATGAAGAGCTTCAAAATGTTTCAAAAATATTATTGCAATGAACAGTCTGAAAACTAGGAGGAGCATGAAGCGGTGTTGAAAAACATGAAGAGCTTCAAAAGTTGTCAAAAGAGAGATGAGCATGAAACGGTCTGAAAAATAGGAGGAGCATGAAGCGGTGTTGAAAAACATGAAGAGCCTGAAAACGTGTGAAAAATATGAAGAGCTTCAAATGGTATGAAAAATATCAAGAGCTTCAAAAGGTGTCAAAAATGAGATGAGCATGAAACGGTCTGAAAAATAGGAGGAGCATGAAGCGGTCTGAAAAATACGAGGAGCATGAAACGGTGTTCAAATACATGAAGAGCCTGAAAAGGTGTGAAAAATATGAAGACCTTCAAAAGGTGTCAAAAATATGAGGAGCATGAAACGGTCTGAAAAATAGGAGGAGCATGAAGCGGTGTTGAAAACATGAAGAGCCTGAAAAGGTGTGAAATATATGAAGAGCTTCAAAGGTGTCAAAAATATGAGGGGCATGAAACGGTCTGAAAAATAGGAGGAGCATGAAGTGGTGTTGAAAACACGAAGAGCCTCTAAAGGTGTGAAATATATGAAGAGCTTCAACAGGTGTCAAAAATTTGAGGAGCATGAAATGGTCTGAAAAATAGGAGGAGCATGAAGCGGTGTTGAAAAACATGAAGAGCCTGAAAAGGTGTGAAATATATGAAGAGCTTCAAAAGGTGTGAAAAATATGAGGAGCATGAAACGGTCTGAAAAATAGGAGGAGCATGAAGAAGTGTTGAAAAACATGAAGAGCCTGAAAAAGTGTGAAAAATATGAAGAGCTTCAAAAGGTGTGAATTATATGAGGAGGATGAAACGGTCTGAAAAATAGGAGGACCATGAAGCGGTGTTGAAAAACTTGAAGAGCCTGAAAAGTTGTGAAAAATATGAAGAGCATCAAAACGTGTGAAAATGATGAGGTGCATGAAACAGTCTGAAAAATGGGAGAATCATGAAGCGGTGTTGAAAAACATGAAGAGCCTGAAAAGGTGTGAAAAATATGAAGAGCTTCAAAAGGTATGAAATACATGAGGAGCTTGAAACGGTCTGAAAAACAGGAGGAGCATGAAGCGGTGTTGAAAAACAAGAAGTGCCTGAAAAGGTGTCCGAAATATGAAGAGCTTAAAATGTGTCAAAAATATGAGGAGCATGAAACGGTCTGAAAAATAGGAGAAGCATGAAGTGGTGTGGAAAAAGATGAAGAGCCTGAAAAGGTGTGAGAAATATGAAGAGCTTAAAATGTGTCAAAAATATGAGGAGCATGATACGGTCTGAAAAATAGGAGGAGCATGAAGTTGTGTTGAAAAACATGTAGAGACGGAAAAGGTGTGAAAAATATGAAGAGCTTCAAAAGGTGTGAAGTACATGAGGAGCATGTAACTGTCTGAAAAATAGGAGGACCATGAAGCGGTGTTGAAAAACATGAAGAGCCTGAGAACGTGTGAAAAATATGAAGAGCTTCAAAAGGTGTGAAAACATGAGGAGCTTCAAAAGGTGTCAAAAATGAGATGAGCATGAAAAGATCTGAAAAACAGGAGGAGAATGAAGTGCTGTTGAAAAACATGAAGAGCCTGAAATGGTGTGAAATATATGAAGAGCTTCAAAAGGTGTGAAATACATGAATAGCATGAAACGGTCTGAAAAATAGGAGAAGCATGAAGTGGTGTGGAAAAAGATGAAGAGCCTGAAAAGCTGTGAGAAATATGAAGAGCTTCAAAAGGTGTCAAAAATATGAGGAGCATGAAACCGTCCGAAAAATAGGAGGAGCATGAAACCGTGTTCAAAAACATGAAGAGTCTGAAAAGGTGTGAAAAATATGAAGAGCTTCAAAAGGTGTGAAGTACATGAGGAGCATGAAACTGTCTGAAAAATAGAAGGACCATGAAGCGGTGTTGAAAAACATGAAGAGCCTGAGAACGTGTGAAAAATATGAAGAGCTTCAAAATGTGTGAAAACATGAGGAGCTTGAAAAGGTGTCAAAAATGAGATGAGCATGAAATGGTCTGAAAAATAGGAGGAGAATGAAGTGCTGTTGAAAAACATGAAGAGCCTGAAAAGGTGTGAAAAATATGAAGAGCTTCAAAAGGTTTCAAAAATATGAGTAGCATGAAACGGTCTGAAAAATAGGAGGAGCATGAAGCAGTGCCCACAAACATGAAGAGCCTGAAAAGGTGTGACAATATGAAGAGCTACAAAGGTGTCAAATATATGAGGAGCATGAAAAGGTCTCAAAAAAAGGAGGAGCATGAAACGGTCTGAAAAATAGGAGGAGCATGAAATGGTGTTGCAAAACATGAGGAGCCTGAAAAGGTGTGAAAAATATGAGGAGCATGAATCATTCTGAAAAATAGGAGGAGCATGAAACGGTGTTCAAAAACATGAAGAGCCTGAAAAGGTGTGAAAAATATGAAGAGCTTCAAAAGTGTGAAAAATACGAGGAGCATGAAACGTTCTGAAAAATAGGAGGAGCATGAAGCAGTGCCCACAAACATTAAGAGCCTGAAAAGGTGTGATAAATATGAAGAGCTTCAAAAGGTGTCAAAAATATGAGGAGCATGAAAGGTCTGAAAAACAGGAGGAGCATGAAGCGGCGTTGAAAAACATGAAGAGCCTGAAAACGTGTGAAAAATATGAAGAGCTTCAAAATGTTTCAAAAATATTATTGCAATGAACAGTCTGAAAACTAGGAGGAGCATGAAGCGGTGTTGAAAAACATGAAGAGCTTCAAAAGTTGTCAAAAGAGAGATGAGCATGAAACGGTCTGAAATATAGGAGGAGCGTGTACTGGTGTTGAAAAACATGAAGAGCCTGAAAAGGTGTCAGAAATATGAAGAGCTCCAAAACGTGTCAAAATTATGAAGAGCATGAAACGGTCTGAAAAATAGGAGGAGCATGAAGCGGTGTTGAAAAACATGAACAGCCTGAAAACGTGTGAAAAATATGAAGAGCTTCAAATGGTATGAAAAATATCAAGAGCTTCAAAAGGTGTCAAAAATGAGATGAGCATGAAACGGTCTGAAAAATAGGAGGAGCATGAAGCGGTGTTGAAAATCATGAATAGCCTGAAAAGGTGTGAAAAATATGAAGAGCTTCAAAAGGTGTGAAAAATATGAGGAGCCTGAAACGGTCTGAAAAATACGAGGAGCATGAAACGGTGTTCAAATACATGAAGAGCCTGAAAAGGTGTGAAAAATATGAAGACCTTCAAAAGGTGTCAAAAATATGAGGAGCATGAAACGGTCTGAAAAATAGGAGGAGCATGAAGCGGTGTTGAAAACATGAAGAGCCTAAAAAGGTGTGAAATATATGAAGAGCTTCAAAGGTGTCAAAAATATGAGGAGCATGAAACGGTCTGAAAAATAGGAGGAGCATGAAGTGGTGTTGAAAACACGAAGAGCCTCTAAAGGTGTGAAATATATGAAGAGCTTCAACAGGTGTCAAAAATTTGAGGAGCATGAAACGGTCTGAAAAATAGGAGGAGCATGAAGTGGTGTTGAAATTCATGAAGAGCCTGAAAAGGTGTGAAATATATGAAGAGCTTCAAAAGGTGTGAAATACATGAATAGCATGAAACGGTCTGAAAAATAGGAGAAGCATGAAGTGGTGTGGAAAAAGATGAAGAGCCTGAAAAGCTGTGAGAAATATGAAGAGCTTCAAAAGGTGTCAAAAATATGAGGAGCATGAAACCGTCCGAAAAATAGAGGAGCATGAAACCGTGTTCAAAAACATGAAGAGTCTGAAAAGGTGTGAAAAATATGAAGAGCTTCAAAAGGTGTGAAGTACATGAGGAGCATGAAACTGTCTGAAAAATAGAAGGACCATGAAGCGGTGTTGAAAAACATGAAGAGCCTGAGAACGTGTGAAAAATATGAAGAGCTTCAAAATGTGTGAAAACATGAGGAGCTTGAAAAGGTGTCAAAAATGAGATGAGCATGAAATGGTCTGAAAAATAGGAGGAGAATGAAGTGCTGTTGAAAAACATGAAGAGCCTGAAAAGGTGTGAAAAATATGAAGAGCTTCAAAAGGTTTCAAAAATATGAGTAGCATGAAACGGTCTGAAAAATAGGAGGAGCATGAAGCAGTGCCCACAAACATGAAGAGCCTGAAAAGGTGTGACAATATGAAGAGCTACAAAGGTGTCAAATATATGAGGAGCATGAAAAGGTCTCAAAAAAAGGAGGAGCATGAAACGGTCTGAAAAATAGGAGGAGCATGAAATGGTGTTGCAAAACATGAGGAGCCTGAAAAGGTGTGAAAAATATGAGGAGCATGAATCATTCTGAAAAATAGGAGGAGCATGAAACGGTGTTCAAAAACATGAAGAGCCTGAAAAGGTGTGAAAAATATGAAGAGCTTCAAAAGTGTGAAAAATACGAGGAGCATGAAACGTTCTGAAAAAATAGGAGGAGCATGAAGCAGTGCCCACAAACATTAAGAGCCTGAAAAGGTGTGATAAATATGAAGAGCTTCAAAAGGTGTCAAAAATATGAGGAGCATGAAAGGTCTGAAAAACAGGAGGAGCATGAAGCGGCGTTGAAAAACATGAAGAGCCTGAAAACGTGTGAAAAATATGAAGAGCTTCAAAATGTTTCAAAAATATTATTGCAATGAACAGTCTGAAAACTAGGAGGAGCATGAAGCGGTGTTGAAAAACATGAAGAGCTTCAAAAGTTGTCAAAAGAGAGATGAGCATGAAACGGACTGAAATATAGGAGGAGCGTGTACTGGTGTTGAAAAACATGAAGAGCCTGAAAAGGTGTCAGAAATATGAAGAGCTCCAAAACGTATCAAAATTATGAAGAGCATGAAACGGTCTGAAAAATAGGAGGAGCATGAAGCGGTGTTGAAAAACATGAACAGCCTGAAAACGTGTGAAAAATATGAAGAGCTTCAAATGGTATGAAAAATATCAAGAGCTTCAAAAGGTGTCAAAAATGAGATGAGCATGAAACGGTCTGAAAAACAGGAGGAGCATGAAGCGGGGTTGAAAAACATGAAGAGCCTGAAAAAGTATGACAAATATGAAGAGCTTCAAAAGGTGTGAACAATATGGGGAGCTTCAAAAATTGTCAAAAATATGAGGAGCCTGAAACGGTCTGAAAAATAGGAGGAGCATGAAAAGGTGTTCAAAAACATGAAGAGGCTGAAAAGGTGTCAAAAATAAGAAGAGCTTCAAACGGTGTGAAATACATGAGGAGCATGAAACGGTCTGAAAAACAGGAGGAGCATGAAGCGGTGTTGAAAATCATGAATAGCCTGAAAAGGTGTGAAAAATATGAAGAGCTTCAAAAGGTGTGAAAAATATGAGGAGCATGAAACGGTCTGAAAAATACGAGGAGCATGAAACGGTGTTCAAATACATGAAGAGCCTGAAAAGGTGTGAAAAATATGAAGACCTTCAAAAGGTGTCAAAAATATGAGGAGCATGAAACGGTCTGAAAAATAGGAGGAGCATGAAGCGGTGTTGAAAACATGAAGAGCCTAAAAAGGTGTGAAATATATGAAGAGCTTCAAAGGTGTCAAAAATATGAGGAGCATGAAACGGTCTGAAAAATAGGAGGAGCATGAAGTGGTGTTGAAAACACGAAGAGCCTCTAAAGGTGTGAAATATATGAAGAGCTTCAACAGGTGTCAAAAATTTGAGGAGCATGAAACGGTCTGAAAAATAGGAGGAGCATGAAGTGGTGTTGAAAAACATGAAGAGCCTGAAAAGGTGTGAAATATATGAAGAGCTTCAAAAGGTGTGAAAAATATGAGGAGCATGAAACGGTCTGAAAAATAGGAGGAGCATGAAGAAGTGTTGAAAAACATGAAGAGCCTGAAAAAGTGTGAAAAATATGAAGAGCTTCAAAAGGTGTGAATTACATGAGGAGGATGAAACGGTCTGAAAAATAGGAGGACCATGAAGCGGTGTTGAAAAACTTGAAGAGCCTGAAAAGTTGTGAAAAATATGAAGATCTTCAAAACGTGTGAAAATGATGAGGAGCATGAAACAGTCTGAAAAATGGGAGAATCATGAAGCGGTGTTGAAAAACATGAAGAGCCTGAAAAGGTGTGAAAAATATGAAGAGCTTCAAAAGGTATGAAATACATGAGGAGCTTGAAACGGTCTGAAAAACAGGAGGAGCATGAAGCGGTGTTGAAAAACAAGAAGTGCCTGAAAAGGTGTCCGAAATATGAAGAGCTTAAAATGTGTCAAAAATATGAGGAGCATGAAACGGTCTGAAAAATAGGAGAAGCATGAAGTGGTGTGGAAAAAGATGAAGAGCCTGAAAAGGTGTGAGAAATATGAAGAGCTTAAAATGTGTCAAAAATATGAGGAGCATGATACGGTCTGAAAAATAGGAGGAGCATGAAGTTGTGTTGAAAAACATGAAGAGACGGAAAAGGTGTGAAAAATATGAAGAGCTTCAAAAGGTGTGAAGTACATGAGGAGCATGTAACTGTCTGAAAAATAGGAGGACCATGAAGCGGTGTTGAAAAACATGAAGAGCCTGAGAACGTGTGAAAAATATGAAGAGCTTCAAAAGGTGTGAAAACATGAGGAGCTTCAAAAGGTGTCAAAAATGAGATGAGCATGAAAAGATCTGAAAAACAGGAGGAGAATGAAGTGCTGTTGAAAAACATGAAGAGCCTGAAATGGTGTGAAATATATGAAGAGCTTCAAAAGGTGTGAAATACATGAATAGCATGAAACGGTCTGAAAAATAGGAGAAGCATGAAGTGGTGTGGAAAAAGATGAAGAGCCTGAAAAGCTGTGAGAAATATGAAGAGCTTCAAAAGGTGTCAAAAATATGAGGAGCATGAAACCGTCTGAAAAATAGGAGAAGCATGAAACCGTGTTCAAAAACATGAAGAGCCTGAAAAGGTGTGAAAAATATGAAGAGCTTCAAAAAGTGTGAAAACATGAGGAGCTTCAAAAGGTGTCAAAAATGAGATGAGCATGAAAAGGTCTGAAAAATAAGAGGAGAATGAAGTGCTGTTGAAAAACATGAAGAGCCTGAAAAAGTGTGAAATATAAGAAGAGCTTCAAAATGTCTGAAAAATATGAGGAGCATCGACCGGTCGGCAAAAACATCAAGAGTCTGAAAAGGTGTGAAAAATATGAAAAGCTTCAAAAGGTGTGAAAAATATGAGGAGCATGAAACGGTCTGAAAAATATGAGGAGCATGAAGCGGTCGTCAAAACAGGAAGAGCCTGAAAAGGTGTGAAAAATATGAAGAGCTTCAAAAGCTGTGAAAAATATGAGGAGCATGAAACGGTCTGAAAAATAGGAGGAGCATGAAACGGTGTTCAAAAACATGAAGAGCATGAAAAGATGTGAAAAATATGAAGAGCTTCAAAAGGTGTCAAAAATATGAGAAGTATGAAACGGTCTGAAAAATTGCAGGTGCATGAAGCGGTGGTGAAAATCATGAAGAGCCTGAAAAGCTGTGAAAAATATGAAAACTTTCAAAATATGTGAAAAATATGAAGAGCTTCAAAAGGTGTTAAAATGAGATGAGCAAAACGGTCTGAAAAATAGGAGGAGCATGAAGTGGTGTTGAAAAAAATGAAAAGCCTGAAAAGGTGTGAAATATATGAAGAGCTTCAAAAGGTGTCAAAAATATGAGGAGAATGAAACGGTTTGCAAAATAGGAGTATGAAATGGTGTTGAAAACACGAAGAGCCTCTAAAGGTGTGAAATATATGAAGAGCTTCAACAGGTGTCAAAAATATGAGGAGCATGAAACTGTCTGAAAAATAGGAGGAGCATGAAGTGGTGTTGAAAACACGAAGAGCCTCTAAAGGAGTGAAATATATGAAGAGCTTCAACAGGTGTCAAAAATTTGAGGAGTATGAAACGGTCTGAAAATTAGGAGGAGCATGAAGCGGTGTTGAAAAACATGAAGAGCCTGAAAAGGTGTGAAATATATGAAGAGCTTCAAAAGGTGTGAAAAATATGAGGAGCATGAAACGGTCTGAAAAATAGGAGGAGCATGAAGAAGTGTTGAAAAACATGAAGAGCCTGAAAAAGTGTGAAAAATATGAAGAGCTTCAAAAGGTGTGAATTACATGAGGAGGATGAAACGGTCTGAAAAATAGGAGGACCATGAAGCGGTGTTGAAAAACGTGAAGAGCCTGAAAAGTTGTGAAAAATATGAAGAGCTTCAAAACGTGTGAAAATGATGAGGAGCATGAAACAGTCTGAAAAATGGGAGAATCATGAAGCGGTGTTGGAAAACATGAAGAGCCTGAAAAGTTGTGAAAAATATGAAGAGCTTCAAAACGTGTGAAAATGATGAGGAGCATGAAACAGTCTGAAAAATGGGAGAATCATGAAGCGGTGTTGAAAAACATGAAGAGCCTGAAAAGGTGTGAAAAATATGAAGAGCTTCAAAAGGTATGAAATACATGAGGAGCTTGAAACGGTCTGAAAAACAGGAGGAGCATGAAGCGGTGTTGAAAAACAAGAAGTGCCTGAAAAGGTGTCCGAAATATGAAGAGCTTAAAATGTGTCAAAAATATGAGGAGCATGAAACGGTCTGAAAAATAGGAGAAGCATGAAGTGGTGTGGAAAAAGATGAAGAGCCTGAAAAGGTGTGAGAAATATGAAGAGCTTAAAATGTGTCAAAAATATGAGGAGCATGATACGGTCTGAAAAATAGGAGGAGCATGAAGTTGTGTTGAAAAACATGAAGAGACGGAAAAGGTGTGAAAAATATGAAGAGCTTCAAAAGGTGTGAAGTACATGAGGAGCATGTAACTGTCTGAAAAATAGGAGGACCATGAAGCGGTGTTGAAAAACATGAAGAGCCTGAAAAAGTGTGAAATATATGAAGAGTTTCAAAACTTGTAAAAAATATGAGGAGCTTCAAAAGGTGTGAAAAATATGAAGAACTTCAAAAGGTGTCAAAAATGAGATGAGCATTAAACGGTCTGAACAATAGGAGGAGCATGAAGTGGTGTTGAAAAACATGAAGAGCCTGAAAAAGTGTGAAATATATGAAGAGTTTCAAAAGGTGTAAAAAATATGAGGAGCTTCAAAAGGTGTCAAAAATATGAGGAACATGAAACGGTCTGAAAAAGAGGAGGAGCATGAAGCGGTGTTGAAAAACATGAAGAGCCTGAAAACGTGTGAGAAATATGAAGAGCTTCAAAAGGTGTCAAACATATGAGGAGCATGAAATGGTCTGAAAAGTAGGAACAGGTTGAAACGGTGTTCAAAAACCTGAAGAGCCTGAAAAGGTGTGAAAAATGTGAAGAGCTTCAAAAGGTGTAAAAATTATTAGGTGCAAGAAACGGTTTGAAAAATAGGAGGAGGATGAAGCGGTGTTTAAAAATATGAAGAACGTGAAAAGGTGTGAAAAAAATGAAGAGCTTCAAAAGGTGTGAAAAATATGAGGAGCATGAATCATTCTGTAATATAAGAGGAGCATGAAACGGTGTTCAAAAACATGAAGAGCCTGAAAAGGTGTGAAAAATATGAAGAGCTTCAAAAGTGTGAAAAATACGAGGAGCATAAAACGTTCTGAAAAATAGGAGGAGCATGAAGCAGTGCCCACAAGCATTAAGAGCCTGAAAAGGTGTGAAAAATATGAAGAGCTTCAAACTGTTTCAAAAATATTAGGGCAATGAACAGTCTGAAAACTTGGAGGAGCATGAAGCGGTGTTGAAAAACATGAAGAGCTTCAAAAGTTGTCAAAAGAGAGATGAGCATGAAACGGTCTGAAATACAGGAGGAGCATGTAATGGTGTTGAAAAACATGAAGAGCCTGAAAAGGTGTCAGAAATATGAAGAGCTTCAAAAGGTGTCAAAAATATGAGGAGCATGAAATAGTCTGAAAAATAGGAGGAGCATGAAACGGTCTCAATATCCAAGGAGCATGAAACGGTCTGAAAAATAGGAGGAGCATGAAACGGTGTTGAAAATCATGAAGAGACTGAAAAGGTGTGAAAAATATGAAGAGCTTCAAAAGGTGTCAAAAATAGGACGAGCATGAAACGGTCTCAAATATACAAGGAGCATGAAACGGTCTGAAAAAGAGGAGGAGCATGAAGCGGTGTTGAAAAACATGAATAGCCTGAAAAGGTGCGAAAAATATGAAGAGCAAGAAAAGGTGCGAAAAGTATGAAGAGCTTCAAAAGGTGTGAAAAATACGAAGAGCTTCAAAAGGTGTCAAAATTGAGATGAGCATGAAACGGTCTGAAAAATAGGAGGAGCATGAAGCGGTGTTAAAAAACATGAAGAGCCTGAAAAGGGGTGAAAAATATGAAGAGTTTCAAAAGGTGTCAAAATTATGAGGAGCATTAAACGGTCTGAAAAATAGGAGGAGCATGAAGAGGTGTTCAAAAACATGAAGACCCTGAAAAGGTGCGAAAAATATGAAGAGCCAGAAAAGCTGTGAAAAGTATGAAGAGCTTCAAAAGGTGTGAAAAATAGGAAGAGCTTCAAAAGGTGTCAAAAATGAGATGAGCATGATACGGTCTGAAAAATAGGTGGAGCATGAAGTGGTGTTGAAAAACATGAAGAGCCTGAAAAGGTGTGAAAAATATGAAGAGCTTCAAAAGGTGTCAAAATATGAGGAGCATGAAACGGTCTGAAAAATAGGAGGAGCATGAAGTGGTGTTGATAAACATGAAGAGCCTGAAAAGTCGTGAAATATATGAGGAGCTTGAAAAGGTGTCAGAAATATGAGGAGCATCAAACGGTCTGAAAAATAGGAGGTGCATGAAGTGGTGTTGAAAAACATGAAGAGCCTGAAAAGGTTTGAAAAATATGAAGAGCTTCAAAGGTGTCAAAATTATGAGGAGCATGAAACGGTCTGAAAAATAGGAGGAGCATGAAGCGGGGTTGAAAAACATGAAGAGCCTGAGAACGTGTGAAAAATATGAAGAGCTTCAAAAGGTGTGAAAAATATGAGGAGCTTCAAAAGGTGTCAAAAATGAGATAGGCATGAAACGGTCTGAAAAATAGGAGGAGCATGAAGCTGTGTTGAGAAACATGAAGAGCCTGAAAAGGTGTGAACAATATGAAGAGCTTCAAAACGTGTCAAAAATATGAGGACCCTGAAACGGTCTAAAAAATAGGAGGAGAATGAAACGATCTGAAAAATAGGAGGAGCATGAAGCGGTGTTGAAAAACATGAAGAGCCTGAAAAAGTGTGAAAAATATGAAGAGCTTCAAAAGGTTTCAAAAATATGAGTAGCATGAAACGGTCTGAAAAATAGGAGGAGCATGAAGCGGCGTTGAAAAACATGAAGAGCCTGAAAACGTGTGAAAAATATGAAGAGCTTCAAAATGTTTCAAAAATATTATTGCAATGAACAGTCTGAAAACTAGGAGGAGCATGAAGCGGTGTTGAAAAACATGAAGAGCTTCAAAAGTTGTCAAAAGAGAGATGAGCATGAAACGGTCTGAAAAATAGGAGGAGCATGAAGCGGTGTTGAAAAACATGAAGAGCCTGAAAACGTGTGAAAAATATGAAGAGCTTTAAATGGTATGAAAAATATCAAGAGCTTCAAAAGGTGTCAAAAATGAGATGAGCATGAAACGGTCTGAAAAATAGGAGGAGCATGAAGCGGTCTGAAAAATACGAGGAGCATGAAACGGTGTTCAAATACATGAAGAGCCTGAAAAGGTGTGAAAAATATGAAGACCTTCAAAAGGTGTCAAAAATATGAGGAGCATGAAACGGTCTGAAAAATAGGAGGAGCATGAAGCGGTGTTGAAAACATGAAGAGCCTGAAAAGGTGTGAAATATATGAAGAGCTTCAAAGGTGTCAAAAATATGAGGGGCATGAAACGGTCTGAAAAATAGGAGGAGCATGAAGTGGTGTTGAAAACACGAAGAGCCTCTAAAGGTGTGAAATATATGAAGAGCTTCAACAGGTGTCAAAAATTTGAGGAGCATGAAATGGTCTGAAAAATAGGAGGAGCATGAAGCGGTGTTGAAAAACATGAAGAGCCTGAAAAGGTGTGAAATATATGAAGAGCTTCAAAAGGTGTGAAAAATATGAGGAGCATGAAACGGTCTGAAAAATAGGAGGAGCATGAAGAAGTGTTGAAAAACATGAAGAGCCTGAAAAAGTGTGAAAAATATGAAGAGCTTCAAAAGGTGTGAATTACATGAGGAGGATGAAACGGTCTGAAAAATAGGAGGACCATGAAGCGGTGTTGAAAAACTTGAAGAGCCTGAAAAGTTGTGAAAAATATGAAGAGCATCAAAACGTGTGAAAATGATGAGGTGCATGAAACAGTCTGAAAAATGGGAGAATCATGAAGCGGTGTTGAAAAACATGAAGAGCCTGAAAAGGTGTGAAAAATATGAAGAGCTTCAAAAGGTATGAAATACATGAGGAGCTTGAAACGGTCTGAAAAACAGGAGGAGCATGAAGCGGTGTTGAAAAACAAGAAGTGCCTGAAAAGGTGTCCGAAATATGAAGAGCTTAAAATGTGTCAAAAATATGAGGAGCATGAAACGGTCTGAAAAATAGGAGAAGCATGAAGTGGTGTGGAAAAAGATGAAGAGCCTGAAAAGGTGTGAGAAATATGAAGAGCTTAAAATGTGTCAAAAATATGAGGAGCATGATACGGTCTGAAAAATAGGAGGAGCATGAAGTTGTGTTGAAAAACATGTAGAGACGGAAAAGGTGTGAAAAATATGAAGAGCTTCAAAAGGTGTGAAGTACATGAGGAGCATGTAACTGTCTGAAAAATAGGAGGACCATGAAGCGGTGTTGAAAAACATGAAGAGCCTGAGAACGTGTGAAAAATATGAAGAGCTTCAAAAGGTGTGAAAACATGAGGAGCTTCAAAAGGTGTCAAAAATGAGATGAGCATGAAAAGATCTGAAAAACAGGAGGAGAATGAAGTGCTGTTGAAAAACATGAAGAGCCTGAAATGGTGTGAAATATATGAAGAGCTTCAAAAGGTGTGAAATACATGAATAGCATGAAACGGTCTGAAAAATAGGAGAAGCATGAAGTGGTGTGGAAAAAGATGAAGAGCCTGAAAAGCTGTGAGAAATATGAAGAGCTTCAAAAGGTGTCAAAAATATGAGGAGCATGAAACCGTCCGAAAAATAGGAGGAGCATGAAACCGTGTTCAAAAACATGAAGAGTCTGAAAAGGTGTGAAAAATATGAAGAGCTTCAAAAGGTGTGAAGTACATGAGGAGCATGAAACTGTCTGAAAAATAGAAGGACCATGAAGCGGTGTTGAAAAACATGAAGAGCCTGAGAACGTGTGAAAAATATGAAGAGCTTCAAAATGTGTGAAAACATGAGGAGCTTGAAAAGGTGTCAAAAATGAGATGAGCATGAAATGGTCTGAAAAATAGGAGGAGAATGAAGTGCTGTTGAAAAACATGAAGAGCCTGAAAAGGTGTGAAAAATATGAAGAGCTTCAAAAGGTTTCAAAAATATGAGTAGCATGAAACGGTCTGAAAAATAGGAGGAGCATGAAGCAGTGCCCACAAACATGAAGAGCCTGAAAAGGTGTGACAATATCAAGAGCTACAAAGGTGTCAAATATATGAGGAGCATGAAAAGGTCTCAAAAAAAGGAGGAGCATGAAACGGTCTGAAAAATAGGAGGAGCATGAAATGGTGTTGCAAAACATGAGGAGCCTGAAAAGGTGTGAAAAATATGAGGAGCATGAATCATTCTGAAAAATAGGAGGAGCATGAAACGGTGTTCAAAAACATGAAGAGCCTGAAAAGGTGTGAAAAATATGAAGAGCTTCAAAAGTGTGAAAAATACGAGGAGCATGAAACGTTCTGAAAAATAGGAGGAGCATGAAGCAGTGCCCACAAACATTAAGAGCCTGAAAAGGTGTGATAAATATGAAGAGCTTCAAAAGGTGTCAAAAATATGAGGAGCATGAAAGGTCTGAAAAACAGGAGGAGCATGAAGCGGCGTTGAAAAACATGAAGAGCCTGAAAACGTGTGAAAAATATGAAGAGCTTCAAAATGTTTCAAAAATATTATTGCAATGAACAGTCTGAAAACTAGGAGGAGCATGAAGCGGTGTTGAAAAACATGAAGAGCTTCAAAAGTTGTCAAAAGAGAGATGAGCATGAAACGGTCTGAAATATAGGAGGAGCGTGTACTGGTGTTGAAAAACATGAAGAGCCTGAAAAGGTGTCAGAAATATGAAGAGCTCCAAAACGTGTCAAAATTATGAAGAGCATGAAACGGTCTGAAAAATAGGAGGAGCATGAAGCGGTGTTGAAAAACATGAACAGCCTGAAAACGTGTGAAAAATATGAAGAGCTTCAAATGGTATGAAAAATATCAAGAGCTTCAAAAGGTGTCAAAAATGAGATGAGCATGAAACGGTCTGAAAAATAGGAGGAGCATGAAGCGGTGTTGAAAATCATGAATAGCCTGAAAAGGTGTGAAAAATATGAAGAGCTTCAAAAGGTGTGAAAAATATGAGGAGCCTGAAACGGTCTGAAAAATACGAGGAGCATGAAACGGTGTTCAAATACATGAAGAGCCTGAAAAGGTGTGAAAAATATGAAGACCTTCAAAAGGTGTCAAAAATATGAGGAGCATGAAACGGTCTGAAAAATAGGAGGAGCATGAAGCGGTGTTGAAAACATGAAGAGCCTAAAAAGGTGTGAAATATATGAAGAGCTTCAAAGGTGTCAAAAATATGAGGAGCATGAAACGGTCTGAAAAATAGGAGGAGCATGAAGTGGTGTTGAAAACACGAAGAGCCTCTAAAGGTGTGAAATATATGAAGAGCTTCAACAGGTGTCAAAAATTTGAGGAGCATGAAACGGTCTGAAAAATAGGAGGAGCATGAAGTGGTGTTGAAATTCATGAAGAGCCTGAAAAGGTGTGAAATATATGAAGAGCTTCAAAAGGTGTGAAATACATGAATAGCATGAAACGGTCTGAAAAATAGGAGAAGCATGAAGTGGTGTGGAAAAAGATGAAGAGCCTGAAAAGCTGTGAGAAATATGAAGAGCTTCAAAAGGTGTCAAAAATATGAGGAGCATGAAACCGTCTGAAAAATAGGAGAAGCATGAAACCGTGTTCAAAAACATGAAGAGCCTGAAAAGGTGTGAAAAATATGAAGAGCTTCAAAAAGTGTGAAAACATGAGGAGCTTCAAAAGGTGTCAAAAATGAGATGAGCATGAAAAGGTCTGAAAAATAAGAGGAGAATGAAGTGCTGTTGAAAAACATGAAGAGCCTGAAAAAGTGTGAAATATAAGAAGAGCTTCAAAAGGTCTGAAAAATATGAGGAGCATCGACCGGTCGGCAAAAACATCAAGAGTCTGAAAAGGTGTGAAAATATGAAGAGCTTCAAAAAGTGTGAAAACATGAGGAGCTTCAAAAGGTGTCAAAAATGAGATGAGCATGAAAAGGTCTGAAAAATAAGAGGAGAATGAAGTGCTGTTGAAAAACATGAAGAGCCTGAAAAGGTGTGAAATATATGAAGAGCTTGAAAAGGTGTTAAAAATATGAGGAGAATGAAACGGTCTGAAAAATAGGAGGAGCATGAAGCGGTGTTAAAAAACATGAAGAGCCTGAAAAGGTGTGAAAAATATGAAGAGTTTCCAAAGGTGTCAAAATGAGATGAGCATGAAAAGGTCTGAAAAATAGGAGGAGCATGAAGTGGTGTTGAAAAAAATGAAAACCCTGAAAAGGTGTGAAATATATGAAGAGCTTCAAAAGGTGTGAGATACATGAGGAGCATGAAACGATCTGAAAAATAGCAGGAGCATGAAGCGGTGTTGAAAAACATGAAGTGTCTGAAAAGTGTCAAAATATGAAGAGCTTCAAAAATATGAAAAATATGAAGAGCTTCAAAAGGTGTGAAAAATATGAAGAGCTTCAAAAGGTGTCAAAAATGAGATGAGCATGAAACTGTCTGAAAAAGAGGAGGAGCATGAAGCGGTGTTTAAAATCATGAAGAGCCTGAAAAGGTGTGAAAAATATGAAAAGCTTCAAAAGATGTGAAAAATATGAAGAGCTTCAAAAGGTGTCAAAAATATGAGGAGCATGAAACCGTCTGAAAAATAGGAGGATTATGAAACGGTGTTCAAAAACATGAAAAGCCTAAATAGGTGTGAAAAATATGAAAATCCTCAAAATTGTCAAAAATATGAGGAGCATGAAACGGTCTGAAAAAGAGGAGGAGCATGAAGCAGTGTTGAAAAACATGAAGAGCCTGAAAATGTGTGAAAAATATGAAGAGTTTCAAAAGGTGTGAAATATATGAGGTGCAAGACACGGTCTGAAAAATAAGAGGAGCATGAAGTGGTGTTGAAAAAAAAAGAATAGGCTGAAAAGGTGTGAAATATATGAAGACCTTCAAAAGGTGTCAAAAATATGAGGAGAATGAAACGTTCTGAATAATAGGAGGAGGATGAAGCGGTGTTGAAAAACATGAAGAGCCTGAAAAGGTGTGAAAAATATGAACAGGTTCAAAAAGTGTCAAACATATGAGGAGCATGAAACGGTCGGAAAAATAGGAGTAGCATGAAGTGGTGTTGAAAAAAAAGAAGAGACTGAAAAGGTGTAAAATATGAAGAGCATCAAAAGGTGTCAAAAATATTAGGAGAATGAAACGGTCTCAAAAATAGAAGGAGCATGAAGCGGTGTTCAAAATCATGAAGAGCCTGAAAAGATGTGAAAAAATATGAAAAGCTTCAAAAGGTGTCAAAAATGACATGAGCATGAAACGGTTTGAAAAAAAGGAGGAGCATGAAGTGGTGTTGAAAAAAAAGAAGAGACTGAAAAGGTGTGAAAAATATGAGGATCATCAAAAGGTGTCAAAAATATGTGGAGCATGAAAAGGTCTGCAAAAAGGAGGAGCATGAAGTGGTGTTGAAAAACTTGAAGAGCCTGAAAAGGTGTGAAAAATACGAAAAGCTTCAAAATCTGTCAAAAATATGAGGAGCGTGAAACGGTCTGAAAAATAGCAGGAGCATGAAGCGGTGTTGAAAAACCTGAAGAGCCTGAAAAGGTGTGAAAAATATGAAGAGCTTCAAAAAGTGTGAAAAATATGAGGAGCATGAAACGTTCTGAAAAATAGGAGGAGGATGAAGCGGTTTTGAAAAACATGAAGAGCCTGAAAACGTGTGAAAAATATGAAGAGATTCAAAAGGTGTGAAAAAAATGAAGAGCTTCAAAAAGTGTGAAAAATATGAGGAGCATGAAACGTTCTGAAAAATAGGAGGAGCATGAAGCGGTGTTGAAAAACATGAAGAGTCTGAAAAGGTGTGAAAAATACGGAGAGATTCTAAAGGTTTCAAAAATGAGAACAGCATGAAACGGTCTGAAAAATAAGAGGAGCATGAAGTGGTGGTGAAAAACATGAAGAGCCTGAAAAGGTGTGAAAATATGAAGAGCTTCAAAAAGTGTCAAAAATATGAGGAGCATGAAACGGTCTGAAAAGAAAGAGGAGCATGAAGTGGTGTGGAAAAACATGAAGAGACTGAAAAGTTGTGAAAAATAAGAAGAGCTTCAAAAGGTGTGAAATACATGAGGAGCATGAAACCGTCTGAAAAACAGAAGCAGCATGAAACGGTGTTGAAAAACATGAAGAGCCTGCAAACGTGTGAAAAATATGAAGAGCTTCAAAAGGTGTGAAATATATGAAGAGCTTCAAAAGGTGTCAAATATATGAGGAGCATGAAACGGTCTGAAAAATAGGAGGATCATGAAGTGGTGTTGAAAAATAAGAAGAGCCTGAAAATGTGTAAAAAATACGAAGAGCTTCAAAAGGTGTCAAAAATATGAGAAGCATGAAACGTTCTGAAAAATAATATGAGCATGAAACGGTCTTGACAAACATTAAGAGCCTGAAAAGGTGTGAAAAATATGAAGAGCTTCAAAAGATGTCAAAAATTAGATGAGCATGAAACGGTCTGAAAAAAAGGAGGATCATGAAAAGGTGTTGAAAAAAATAAAGACCCTGAAAAGGTGCGAAAAATATGAATAGCTTCAAAAGGTGTCAAAATATGAAGAGCATGAAACGGTATGAAAAATAGGAGGAGCATGAAGTGATGTTGAAAAACATGAAGAGCCTGAAAACGTATGAAAAATATGAAGAGCTGCAAAAGGTGTGAAATAATGAAGAGCTCAAAAGGTGTCAAAATATGAAGAGTTTCAAAAGGTGTCAAAAATATGAGGAGCATGTAACGGTCTGAAAAATAGGATGAGCATGAAACGGTTTTTAAAAAGATGAAGAGCATGAAAAGATGGGAAAAATATGTAGAGCTTCAAAAGGTGTCAAAATTATGAGAAGCATGAAACGGTCTGAAAAATAGGAGGACCATGAAGTGTTGTTGAAAAACATGAAGAGCCTGAAAAAGTGTGAAATATATGAAGAGCTTCAAAAGGTCTGAAAAATATGAGGAGCAGGAAACGGTCTGAAAAATATGAGGAACATCGAGCGGTCGTCAAAAACATGAAGAGCCTGAAAAGGTGTGAAAAAAATGAAGAGCCATGAAAGGTGTGAAAAATATGAGGAGCATGAAACGGTCTGAACATATGAGGAGCATGAAATGGTCTGAAAAATATGAGGAGCATGAAGCGGTCATCAAAAACAGGAAGAGCCTGAAAAGGTGTGAAAAATATGAAGAGCTTCAAAAGGTGTGAAAAATATGAGGAGCATGAAACGGACTGAAAAATAGGAGGAGCATGAAACGGTGTTCAAAAACATGAAGAGCATGAAAAGGTGTGAAAAATATGAAGAGCTTCAAAAGGTGTCAAAAATATGAGAAGCATGAAACGGTCTGAAAAATAGGAGGAGCATGAAACGGTGTTGAAAAACATGAAGAGCCTGAAATGGTGTGAAAATGTGAAGAGCTTCAAAATGTGTCAAAAATATGAGGAGCCTGAAAAGGGCTGAAAAATAGTAGGAACATGAAACGGTGTTGAAAATCATGAAGAGCCTGAAAAGATGTGAAAAATATGAATAGCTTCATAAGGTGTCAAAAATATGAGGAGCACAAAACGGTCTAAAAAATAGGAGGAGCATGAAGTGGTCGTCAAAAACAGGAAGAGCCCGAAAACGTGTGAAAAATATGAAGAGCTTCAAAAGGTGTCAAAAATATGAGGAGCCTGAAAAGGTCTGAAAAATAGTAGGAGCATGAAACGGTGTTGAAAAACATGAAGAGACTGAAAAGATGTGAAAAATATTAATAGCTTCAAAACGTGTCAAAAATATGAGGAGCATAAAACGGTCTAAAAAATAGGAAGAGCATGAAGTGGTCGTCAAAAACAGGAAGAGCCCGAAAACGTGTGAAAAATATGAAGAGAATCAAAATGTGTCAAAAATATGAGGAGCATGAAACGGTCTGAAAAATCGGAGGAGCATGAAGCGGTGTTCAAAAACATGAAGAGCCTGAAAAGTTGTGAAAAATATGAAGAGCTTCAAAAGGTGTGATATACATGAGGAGCATGAAACGGTCTGAAAAATAGGAGGAGCATGAAGCGGTGTTCAAAAACATGAAGAGCCTGAAAAGTGTGAAGAATATGAAGAGCTTCAAAAGGTGTCAAAAATATGAGGAGCATGAAACTCTCTGAAAAATAGGAGCAGCATGAAACGGTGTTCAAAAACATGAAGAGCCTGAAAAGGAGTGAAAAATATGAAGAGACTCAAAAGGTGTGAAAAGTATGAAGAGCTTCAAAAGCTGTCAAAAATGAGATGAGCATGAAACGGTCTGAAAAATAGGAGGGGCATGAAGTTGTGTTGAAAAACATGAAGAGTCTGAAAAGGTGTGAAAAATATGAAGAGCTTCAAAAGGAGTCAAAAATATGAGGAGCATGAAACGGTTTGAAATATAGGAGGAGCATGAAGTTGTGTTGAAAAACATGAAGGGCCTGAAAAGGGGTGAAAAATATGAAGAGCTTCAAAAGGTGTCAAAAATATGTGGAGCATGAAACAGTCTGAAATATAGGAGGAGCATGAAACGGTGTTCATAAACATGAAGAGCCTGAAAAGGTGTGAAAAATATGAAGAGTTGCAAAAGGTGTGAAAAATATGAAGAGCTTCAAAAGGTGTGAAAAATATGAAGAGCTTCAAAAGATGTGAAATACATGAGGAGCATGAAACGGTCTGAAAAATAGGAGGAGCATGAAGCGGTGTTCAAAAAAATGAAGAGCCTGAAAAGGTGTGAAATATATGAAGAGCCTCAAAACGTGTCAAAAATAAGAGGAGCATGAATCGGCCTGTACAATAGGAGGAGCATGAAGCGGTGTTGAAAAACATGTAGAGACTTAAAACGTGTTAAATATATGAAGAGCTTCAAAAAGTGTGAAAAATATGAAGAGCTTCAAAAGGTGTGAAAAACATGAGGAACATGAAACGGTCTGTAAAATAGGAGGAGCATGAAGTGGTGTTGAAAAACATGAAGAGCCTGAAAATTGTGAAAAATATCAAGAGCTTCAAAGGTGTGAAAAATATGAGGAGCATGAAACGGTCTGAAAAATAGGAGGAGCATGAAGCCGTGTTGAAAAACATGAAGAACCTGAAAGGGTGTAACAAATATGAAGAGATTAAGAAGGTGTCAAAAATGAGATGAGCATGAAACGGTCTGAGAAATAGGAGGAGCATGAAGTGGTGTTGAAAAACATGAAGAGCCTGAAAAAGTGTGAAATATATGAAGAGCTTCAAAAGGTGTAAAGTACATGAGGAGAATGAAACCGTCCGAAAAATAGGAGGAGCATGAAGCGGTGTTCCAATACATGAAGAGCCTGAAAAGGTGTGAAATATATGAAGAGATTCAAAAGGTGTCAAAAATATGAGGAGCATGAAACGGTCTGAAAAAAAGGAGGATCAGGAAACCGTGTTCAAAAACATGAAGAGCCTGAAAAGGTGTGAAAAATTTGAGGTGCTTCAAAAGGTGAGAAAATTAGGAGGAGCATGAAGCGGTGTTCAAAAACATGAAAAGCCTGAAAATGTTTGTAAAATATGAAGAGCTTCAAAACGTGTCAAAAATATGAGGAGCATGAAACGGTCTGAAAAATAGGAGGATCAAGAAGCGGTGTTGAAAAACATGAAAATCTGAAAACTTGTGAAAAATATGAAGAGCTTCAAAAGGTGTGAGAAATATGCAGAGCTTCAAAAGGTGTCAAAAATGAGATGAGCATGAAATGGTCTGAAAAAGAGGTGGAGCAAGAAGTGGTGTTGAAAAACATGAAGAGCCTCAAAAGGTGTGAAATACTTGAGGAGCATGAAGCGGTCTGAAAAATAGGAGGAGCATGAAGCGGTGTTGAAAAACATGAAGAGCCTGAAAAGGTGTGAAATATATGAAGAGATTCAAAAGCTGTCAAAAATATGAGGAGCACGTAACGGTTTGGAAAATAGGAAGAGCATGATGTGGTGTTGAAAAACATGAAGAGCCTGAAAAGATGTGAAAAATATGAAGAGCTTCAAAAAGTGTCCACAATATGAGGAGCATGAAACTGTCTGAGAAATAGGAGGAGCATGAAGTGGTGTTGAAAAACATGAAGAGCCTAAAAGGTGTGAAAAATATGAAAAGCTTCAAAAGATGTCATAAATATTAGGAGCATGAAACGGTATGAAAAATTGGATGATCATGAAGCAGTATTGAAAAACATGAAGAGCCCGAAAAGTTGTGAAAAATATGAAGAGCTTCAAAAGTTGTCAAAAATGTGAGGAGCATGAAACGGTCTGAAAAATAGGAGGAGCATGAAACCGTGTCAAAAACATGAAGAGCCTGAAAAGGTGTGAAAAATGAAGAGCTTCAAAAGGTGTGAAATACATGAGAAGCATGAAACGGTATGAAAAATAGGAGGAGCATGAAGCGGTGTTTAAAAATATGAAGAGCCTGAAAAGGTGTGAAAAATATGAAGAGCTTCAAAAGGTGTCAAAACTATGAGGAGTATGAAACGGTCTGAAAAATAGGAGCAGCATGAAACGGTGTTGAAAAACATGAAGAGCCTCAAAAGGTGTGAAAAATATGAAGAGCTCAAAAGGTGTCAAAAATATGAAGAGCTTCAAAAAGTGTGAAAAATGAGATGAGCATGAAATGGTCTGAAAAAGGAGGAGCATGAAGTGGTGTTGAAAAACATGAAGAGCCTGAAAAGTTGTGAAAAATATGAAGAGCTTCAAAGGTGTCAAAAATGTGAGGAGCATGAAACGGTCTGAAAAATAGGAGGAGCATGAAACCGTGTCAAAAACATGAAGAGCCTGAAAAGGTGTGAAAAATGAAGAGCTTCAAAAGGTGTGAAATACATGAGAAGCATGAAATGGTATGAAAAATAGGAGGAGCATGAAACGGTATTCAAAACATGAAGAGCTTGAAAAGGTGTGAAAAATATGAAGAGCTTCAAAACCTGTCAAAAGTATGAGGAGCATGAAATGGTCTGAAAAGTAGGAGGAGCATGAAGCAGTGTTGGAAAACATGAAGAGCCTGAAAAGTTCTGAAATATATGAAGAGCTTCAAAAGGTGTCAAAAATATCAGGAGAGAAACAGTGTTCAAAAACGTGAAGAGCCTGAAAAGATGTGAAAAATACGAAGAGATTCAAAAGATGTCAAAAATAGGAGGAACCTGAAACGGTGTTGAAAAACATGAAGAGCATGAAAAGGTGTGAAAAATATGAAGAGCTTCAAAAAGTGTCAAAAATATGAGGAGCATGAAACGGTCTGAAATATAGGAGGAGCATGAAGCGGTGTTGAAAAACATGAAGAGCCTGAAAAGGTGAGAAAAATATGAAGAGCTTCAAAAGGTGTCAAAATATGAGGAGCATGAAATGGTCTGGAAAATAGGAGGAGCATGAAATGCTGTTCAAAAACATGAAGAGCCTGAAAAGGTGTGATATATGAAGAGATTCAAATGGTGTCAAAAATATGAGGAGCATGAAATGGTCTGGAAAATAGGAGTAGCATGAAATGGTGTTCAAAACCATGAAGAGCCTGAAAAGTTATGAAAAATATGAAGAGCTTCAAAAGGTGTCCAAAATATGAGGAGCATGAAACTGTCTGAGAAATAGGAGGAGCATGAAGTGGTGCTGAAAAACATGAATAGCCTAAAAGGTGTGAAAAATATGAAAAGCTTCAAAAGATGTCATAAATATGAGGAGCATGAAACGGTATGAAAAACTGGATGATCATGAAGCAGTATTGAAAAACATGAAGAGCCTGAAAAGTTGTGAAAAATATGAAGAGCTTCAAAAGTTGTCAAAAATGTGAGGAGCATGAAACGGTCTGAAAAATAGGAGGAGCATGAAACCGTGTCAAAAACATGAAGAGCCTGAAAAGGTGTGAAAAATGAAGAGCTTCAAAAGGTGTGAAATACATGAGAAGCATGAAATGGTATGAAAAATAGGAGGAGCATGAAGCGGTGTTTAAAAATATGAAGAGCCTGAAAAGGTGTGAAAAATATGAAGAGCTTCAAAAGGTGTCAAAACTATGAGGAGTATGAAACGGTCTGAAAAATAGGAGAAGCATGAAATCGTGTTCAAAAACATGAAGAGGCTGAAAAGGTGTGAAAAACATGAAGAGCCTCAAAAGGTGTGAAAAATATGAAGAGCTCAAAAGGTGTCAAAAATATGAAGAGCTTCAAAAAGTGTGAAAAATGAGATGAGCATGAAATGGTCTGAAAAAGGAGGAGCATGAAGTGGTGTTGAAAAACATGAAGAGCCTGAAAAGTTGTGAAAAATATGAAGAGCTTCAAAGGTGTCAAAAATGTGAGGAGCATGAAACGGTCTGAAAAATAGGAGGAGCATGAAATCGTGTTCAAAAACATGAAGAGGCTGAAAATGTGTGAAAAACATGAAGAGCTTCAAAATGTCTGAAATACATGAGGAGCATGATACGGTCTGAAAAGGAGGAGGAGCATGACGCCGTGTTCAAAATCATGAAGAGCCTAAAAACGTGTGAAAAATATGAAGAGTTTGAAAAGGTGTGAAAAATATGAAGAGGTTCAAAAGGTGTCAAAAATATGAGGAGCATGAAACGGTCTGAAAAATAGGAGAGGCATGAATTTGTGTTGAAAAACATGAAGAGCCCAAAAAGGTGTGAAAAATATGAAGAGCTTCAAAAGGTGTGAAAAATATGAAGAGTTTCAAAAGATGTCAAAAATGAGATGAGCATGAAACGGTCTGAAGAAAAGGAGGAGCATGAAGCGGAGTTCACAAAAATGAACAGCCTGAAAAGGTGGAAAATATATTAAGAGCTTCAAAAGGTGTCAAAAATTTGAGGAGCATGAAACAGTCTGAAAAATAGGAGGAGCATGAATTGATTTTGAAAAACATGAAGCCTGAAAACATGCGAAATATATGAAGCGCTTCAAAAGGTGTGAAATACATGAGGAGCATGAAACAGTTGAAAAATAGAAGGAGCATGAAGCGGTGTTCAAAACCACGAAGAGCATGAAAGGTGTGAAAAATATGAAGAGCTTTAAAAGGTGTCAAAAATATGAGAAGCATGAAACGTTCTGAAAAATAGGAGGATCATGAAACGTTGTTCAAAAACATGAAGAGCTAGAAAAGGTGTGAAAAATATGAAGAGCCTCAAAACGTGTCAAAAATATGAGGAGTATGAAACGGTCTGGAAAATAGCAGGAGCATGAAGTGGTGTTGAAAAAGATGAAGAGCCTGAAAACGTGTGAAAAATATGAAGAGCTTCAAAATTATGAAAAATATGAAGAGATTCAATAGGTGTGAAAAATGTGAAGAGATTCAAAATGTGTCAAAAATGACATGAGCATGAAACGGTCTGAAAAATACGAGGAGCATGAAGCGGTGTTGAAAATCATGAAGAGGCTGAAAAGGTGTTAAAAATATGAAGAGCCTCAAAAGGTGTGAAATACATGAGGAGCATGAAACGGTCTGAAAAATAGGAGGAGCATGAAGTCGTGTTCAAAAACATGAAGAGCCTGAAAAGGTGTGAGAAATATGAAGAGCTTCAAAAGGTGTCAAAAATATGAGGAGCATGATAATGTCTGCAAAATAGGAGGAGCATGAAGTTGTGTTGAAAAACATGAAGAGCCTGAAAAAGTGTGAAAAATATGAAGAGCTTCAAAAGGTGTCAAATATATGAGGAGTATGAAACGGTCTGAAAAATAGGAGGAGCATAAAGCGGTGTTCAAAAACATGAAGAGCCTGAAAAGGTGTGAAAAATATGAAGAGCTTCAAAATGTATCAAAAATATGAGGAGCATGAAATGGTCTGCAAAGAGGATGAGCATGAAGCGGTGTTAAAAACATGACGAGCCTGAAAAGGTATGAAAAATATGAAGAGCTTCAAAATGTGTCAAAAATATGACGAGCATGAAACCCTCTTAAAAATAGGAGGAGGATGAAGCGGTGTTGAAAACCATGAAGAACCTGAAAAGGTGTGAAAAATATGAAGAGCTTCAAAAGGTGTAAAAAATATGAAGAGCTTCAAAATGTGTCAAAAATGAGATGAGCATGAAACGGTCTAAAAAATAGGAGGAGCATGAAGCGGTGTTCAAAAAAATGCAGAGAGTGAAAAACTGTGAAAAATATGAAGAGCTTCAAAAGGTGTAAAAAATAGGAGGAGCGTGAAACGGGTTGAAAAATAGGAGGAGCATGAACCGGTGTTCAAAAACATAAAGAGCATGAAAAGGTGTGAAAAACATGAAGAGCTTCATAAGGTGTCAAAATTAGTTTAGTATGAAAGGGTCTGAAAAATAGGAGGAGCATGAAGTGGTGTTGAAAACATGAAGAGCCTGAAAAGGTATGAAATATACGAAGAGCTTCAAAAGGTGTGAAAAATATGAAGTGCATCAAAAGGTGTCAAAAATGAAATGAGCATGAAACGGTCTGAAAAATAGGAGGAGCATGAAGTGGTATTGAAAAACATGAAGAGCCTGAAAACGTGTGAAAAATATGAAGAGCTTCAAAAATATGAAAAATATGAAGAGATTCAAAAGGTGTGAAAAATATGAAGAGCTTCAAAAGATGTCAAAAATGAGATGAGCATGAAACGGTCTGAAGAAAAGGAGGAGCATAAAGCGGAGTTCACAAAAATGAAGAGCCTGAAAAGGTGGAAAATATATGAAGAGCTTCAAAAGGTGTCAAAAATTTGAGGAGCATGAAACACTCTGAAAAATAGGAGGAGCATGAACTGGTTTTGAAAAACATGAAGAGACTGAAAACATGCGAAATATATGAAGGGCTTCACAAGGTGTGAAATACATGAGGAGCATGAAACAGTTGAAAAATAGGAGGAGCATGAAGCAGTGTTCAAAAACATGAAGAACCGGAAAAGGTGTGAAAAATATGAAGAGCTTCAAAAGGTGTGAAAATTATGAGGAGCATGAAACGGTCTGAATAATAGGAGGAGAATGAAACTGTGTTCAAAAACATGAAGAGCCTGAAAAGGTGTGAAAAATATGAAGAGCTTCAAAGGGTTGGAAATACATGGAGAGCATGAAACGGTCTGAAAAATAGGAGGAGCATGAAGCAGTGTTGAAAAACTTGAAGAGTCTGAAAAGGTATGAAAATTATGAAGAGCTTCAAAAGATTTCAAAAATATGAGGATCATGAAAAGTTCTGATGAATTGGAGGAACATGAAGCGGTGTTGAAAAACATGAAGTGCCTGAAATAGTGAGAAAAACATGAAGCGCTTCAAAAGGTGTCAAAAATATGAGGAACATGAAACGGTCTGAAAAATAGGAGGAGCATGAAGGGGTGTTGAAGAACATGAAGAGCCTGAAAAGGTGTGAAAAATATGAAGCGCTTCAAAAGGTGTGAAAAATATTAAGAGCTTCAAAATGTGTGGAATACATGAGGAGCATGAAACGGTCTGAAAAATAGGAGGAGCGTGAAGCGGTGTTCAAAAACATGAAGAGCCTGAAAAGGTGTGAAATATATGAAGAGATTCAAAAGGTTTCAAAAATATGAGGAGCATGAAACGCTCAGAAAAGTAGGAGGATCATGAAGCGGTGTTGAAAAACATGAAAAGCCTGAAAAGGTGTGAAAAATATGAAGAGCTTCAAAAGGTGTCAAAAATATGAGGAGCATGAAACGGTCTGAAAAATAGGAGGAGCAAGAAATCGTGTTCAAAAACATGAGGAGGCTGAAAACGTGTGAAAAATATAAAGAGCTTCAAAATGTGTGAAATACATGAGGAGCATGAAACGGTCTGAAAAATAGGAGGAGCATGAAGCGGTGTTGAAAAACATGAAGAGCCTGAAAAGGTGTGAAAAATATGAAGAACTTCAAAAGTTGCCAAAAATATGAGGAGCATGAAACGGTCTGAAATAACGGAGGAGCATGAAACGGTCTGAAAAATAGGAGGGGCATGAAGGGGTGTTGAAGAACATGAAGAGCCTAAAAAGGTGTGAAAAATATGAAGAGCTTCAAAAGGTGTGACAAATATGAGGAGCATGAAACGGTCTGAAAAATAAGAGGAGCAAGAAGTGGTGTTGAAAAAAATGAAGAGCCTGAAAATGTGTGAAACATATGAAGAGCTTCAAAAGGTGTCAAAATGATGAGGAGCATGAAACGGTCTGAAAAATAGGAGGAGCATGAAGCGGTGTTCAAAAACATGAAGAGCCTGAAAAGGTGTGAAATATATGAAGAAATTCAAAAGGTGTCAAAAATATGAGGAGCATGAAACGCTCTGAAAAATAGGAGCACAATGAAGCGGTGTTGAAAAACATGAAGAGCCTGAAAAGGTCTGAAAAATATGAAGAGCTTCAAAAGTGTCAAAAATATGAGGAGCATGAAACGGTGTTCAAAAACATGAAGAGCCTGAAAAGGTGTGAAAAATGTGAAGAGCTTCAAAAGTTGTGAAATACAAGAGGAGCCTGAAACGGTCTGAAAAATAGGAGGATCATGAAGCGGTGGTGAAAAACATGAAGAACCTGAAATGGTGTGAAAAATATGAAGAACTTCAAAAGGTGCCAATAATATGAGGAGCATGAAAGGGTCTGAATAATAGGAGGGGCATGAAACGTTGTTCAAAAACATGAAGAGCCTAAAAAGGTGTGAAAAATATGAAGAGCTTCAAAAGGTGTGAAAAATATGAGGAGCTTCACAAGTTGTCAAAAATATGAGGAGCATGAAATGGTCTGAAATATAGGAGGAACATTAACTGGTGTTGAAAAACATGAAGAGGCTGAAAAGGTGTGAAAAAATGAAGAGCTTCAACAGGTGTCAAAAATATGAGGAGCATGAAACGTTCTGAAAAACAGGAGGAGCATGAAACGGTATTCAAAACATGAAGAGCTTGAAAAGGTGTGAAAAATATGAAGAGCTTCAAAACCTGTCAAAAGTATGAGGAGCATGAAATGGTCTGAAAAGTAGGAGGAGCATGAAGCAGTGTTGAAAAACATGAAGGGCCTGAAAAGTTGTGAAATATATGAAGAGCTTCAAAAGGTGTCAAAAATATCAGGAGAGAGAAACGGTGTTCAAAAACGTGAAGAGCCAGAAAAGATGTGAAAAATACGAAGAGATTCAAAAGATGTCAAAAATAGGAGGAACCTGAAACGGTGTTGAAAACCATGAAGAGCATGAAAAGGTGTGAAAAATATGAAGAGCTTCAAAAAGTGTCAAAAATATGAGGAGCATGAAACGGTCTGAAATATAGGAGGAGCATGAAGCGGTGTTGAAAAACATGAGGAGCCTGAAAAGGTGTGAAAAATATGAAGAGCTTCAAAAGGTGTGACAAATATGAGGAGCATGAAACGGTCTGAAAAATAAGAGGAGCAAGAAGTTGTGTTGAAAAACATGAAGAGCTTCAAAAGTTGTGAAAAATATGAAAAATTTCAAAAGCTGTCAAAAATGAGATGAGTTGAAACGGTCTGAAAAATAGGCGGAGCATGAAACGGTCTGAAAAATAGGAGGAGCATGAAACGGTGTTCAAGAACATGAAGAGCCTGAAAAGCTTCGAAAAACATGAAGAGCTTCAAAAGGTGTGAAAAATATTAAGAGCTTCAAAATGTGTGGAATACATGAGGAGCATGAAACGGTCTGAAAAATAGGAGGAGCGTGAAGCGGTGTTCAAAAACATGAAGAGCCTGAAAAGGTGTGAAATATATGAAGAGATTCAAAAGGTTTCAAAAATATGAGGAGCATGAAACGCTCAGAAAAGTAGGAGGATCATGAAGCGGTGTTGAAAAACATGAAAAGCCTGAAAAGGTGTGAAAAATATGAAGAGCTTCAAAAGGTGTCAAAAATATGAGGAGCATGAAACGGTCTGAAAAATAGGAGGAGCAAAAAATCGTGTTCAAAAACATGAGGAGCCTGAAAACGTGTGAAAAATATAAAGAGCTTCAAAATGTGTGAAATACATGAGGAGCATGAAACGGTCTGAAAAATAGGAGGGGCATGAAACGTTGTTCAAAAACATGAAGAGCCTAAAAAGGTGTGAAAAATATGAAGAGCTTCAAAAGGTGTGAAAAATATGAGGAGCTTCACAAGTTGTCAAAAATATGAGGAGCATGAAACGGTCTGAAAAATAGGAGGAACATTAACGGGTGTTGAAAAACATGAAGAGACTGAAAAGGTGTGAAAAATATGAAGAGCCTCAAAACGTGTCAAAATATGAGGAGTATGATACGGTCTGAAAAATAGGAGGAGCATGAAGGGGTGTTCAAAAACATGAAGAGACTGAAAACGTGTGAAAAAAATGAAGAGCCTCAAAAGGTGTGAAAAATATGAAGAGCTTCAAAAGGTGTCAAAAATGAGATGAGCATGAAACGGTCTGAAAAATAGGAGGAACATGAAGGGGTGTTCAAAAACATGAAGAGACTGAAAACGTGTGAAAAAAATGAAGAGCCTCAAAAGGTGTGAAAAATACGAAGAGATTCAAAACGTGTCAAAAATATGAGGAGCATGAAACGGTCTGAAATATAGGAGACGCATGAAGCGGTGTTGAAAAACATGAAGAGTTTGAAAAGTTGTGAAAAATATGAAGAGCTTCAAAAGGTGTGAAAAATATGAGGAGAATGACACGGTCTGAAAAATAGGAGGAACATGAAGCGGTGTTGAAAAACATGAAGAGCCTGAAAAGGTGTGAAAAATATGAAGAGCTGCAAAAATATGAAAAATATGAGGAGCTTCAAAAGGTGTGAAAAATATGAGGAACATGAAACGAAATGAAAAATAGGAGGAGCATGAAACGGTTTTCAAAACATGAAGAGCCTGAAAAGTTGTGAAATATAAGAAGAGATTCAAAAAGTGTGAAAAATATGAAGAGCTTCAAAAGGTGTCAAAAATGAGATGAGCATGAAACGGTCTGAAAGAGAGGAGGAGCATCAAGCGTTGTAGAAAAAAATGAAGAGTCTGAAAAGGTGTTAAATATATGAAGAGCTTCAAAAGTTGTCAAAAATATGAGGAGCATGATACGGTCTGAAAAAGAGGAGGAACATGAAGCGGTGTTGAAAAACATGAAGAGCCTGAAAAAGTGTGAAAAATATGAAGAGCTTCAAAAGGTGTCAAAAATATGGGAGCATGAAACGGTCTGAAAAATAGGAGGACCATGAAGCGGTGTTGAAAATCATGAAGAGCCTGAAAAGGTGTGAAAAATTTGAAGAGCTTCAAAAGGTGTCAAAAATATGAGAAGCATGAAACGGTCTGAAAAATCAGAGCAGCATGAAACGGTGTTCAAAAATATGAAGAGCCTGAAAACGTGTGAAAAATATGAAGAGCCTCAAAAAGTTTGAAAAATATGAAGAGCTTCAAATAATGTGAAATACATGAGGAGCATGAAATGGTCTGAAAAATAGAAGGAGCATGAAGCAGTGTTCAAAAACATGAAGAGCCTGAAAAGGTGTGAAATATATGAAAAGCTTCAAAGTTTTCAAAAATATGAGGAGCATGAAACGGTGTGAAAAATAGGTGGAGTATGAAACGGTCTTTAAAAATATGAAGAGCCTGGAAAGGTGTGAAAAATATGAAGAGCTTCAAAAGGAGTGAAATAAATGAGGAGCATGAAACAGTCTGAAAAATAGCAGGCGCATGAAAAGGTCTTCAAAATCATGAAGAGCCTGGAAAGGTGTGAAAAATATGAAGCGCTTCAAAAGGAGTGAAATAAATGAGGAGCATGAAACAGTCTGAAAAATAGCAGGAGCATGAAGCGGTGTTCAAAAATATGAAGAGACTGAAAAGGTGTGAAAAATATGAAGAGCTTCAAAAGGTGTCAAAAATATGAGGAGCATGAAACGGTCTGAAAAATAGGAGGAGCATGAAATGGTATTCAAAACCATGAAGATCCTGAAAAGGTCTGAAAAATATGAAGAGCCTCAAAACGTGTCAAAATATGAGGAGTATGATACGGTCTGAAAAATAGGAGGAGCATGAAGGGGTGTTCAAAAACATGAAGAGACTGAAAACGTGTGAAAAAAATGAAGAGCCTCAAAAGGTGTGAAAAATATGAAGAGCTTCAAAAGGTGTCAAAAATGAGATGAGCATGAAACGGTCTGAAAAATAGGAGGAGCATGAAGTGGTATTGAAAAACATGAAGAGCCTGAAAAGGTTGAAATATATGAAGAGCTTCAAAAGGTGTCAAAAAAAGGAGGAGCATGAAACGGTCTGAAAAATAGGAGGAGCATGAAGCGGTGTTCAAAAACATGAAGAGCCTTAAAAGGTGTGAAAAATATGAAGAACTTCAAAAGGTGTGAAATACATCAGGAGCATGAAATGGGCTGAAAAATAGGAGAAGCATGAAGTGGTGTGGAAAAACATGAAGAGCCTGAAAAAGTGTGAAAAATACGAAGAGCTTCAAAAGGTGTGAAATACATGAGGAGCATTAAACTCTCTGAAAAATAAGAGGATCATGAAGCGGGGTTCAAAACATGAGGAGCCTGAAAAGGTGTGAAAAATATGAAGAGCTTCCAAAGGTGTGAAATACATGAGGAGCATGAAACGGTCTGAAAAATAGGAGGAGCATGAAGCGGTGTTGAAAAACATGAAGAGCCTGAAACCGTGTGAAAAATATGAAGAGCTTCAAAAGGTGTGAAATACATGAGGATCATGAAATGGTCTGAAAAATAGGAGGAGCATGAAACGGTGTTCAAAAATAGGAAGAGCCTGAAAATTGTGAAAAATATGACAGCTTCAAAAGGTGTCAAAAATATGAGCAGCATGAAACGGTCTGAAAAATAGCAGGAGCATGAAGCGGTGTTCAAAAACATGAAAAGCCTGAAAAGGTTTGAAAAATATGAAGAGCCTCAAAACGTGTCAAAAATGAGAAGAGCATGAAACTGTTTGAAAAATAGGAGTAGCATGAAGTGGTGTTGAAAAAAAAGAAGACACTGAAAAGGTGTGAAATATATGAATAGCTTCAACAGTGTCAAAAATATGAGGAGAATGAAAGCGTCTCAAAAATAGGAGGAGCATGAAGCTGTGTTGAAAAACATGAAGAGCCTGAAAAGGTTTCAAAAATATGAAGAGCTTCTAAAGGTATGAAAAATATGAGGAGCATGAAACGGTCTGAAAAATGGGAAGAGCATGAAGTGGTGTGGAAAAACATGAAGAGCCTGAAGGTGTGAAAAATATGAAGAGCTTCAAAAGGTGTCAAATATATGAGGAGCATGAAACGGTCTGAAAAATAGGAGGATCATGAAGCGGGGTTCAAAAACATGGAAAACCTGAAAAGGTGTGAAAAATATGAAGAGCTTCAAAAAGTGTCAAAAATATGAGGAGCAAGAAACGGTCTGAAATATAGGAGGATCATGAAGCGGTGTTCAAAAACATGAAGAGCCTGAAAAGGTGTGAAAAATATGAAGAGCTTCAAAAGGTGTGAAATACATGAGGAGCATGAAACGGGCTGAAAAATAGGAGGATCATGAAGCGGTGTTCAAAAACATGAAGAGCCTGAAAAGGTGTGAAAAATATGAATAGCTTCAAAAGGTGTGAAATACATGAGGAGCATGAAACGGGCTGAAAAATAGGAGAAGCATGAAGTGGTGTGGAAAAACATGAAGAGCCTGAAAAGTTGTGAAAAATACGAAGAGCTTCGAAAGGTGTGAAATACATGAGGAGCATGAAACTCTCTGAAAAATAAGAGGATCATGAAGCGGGGTTCAAAAACATGAGGACATTTCACCCCAAAACAATCAACTTCACCTTTTTCTCAAGTGCACACGGAACATTCTCCAGAATAGATCACATCCTGGGCCATAAATCTGGTCTTGGAAAATTCAAAAAAATTGAAATCATTCCAGTCATCTTTTCTGACCACAGTGCAGTAAGATTAGATCTCAATTACAGGGAAAAAATTGTTAAAACTTCAAACATATGGAGGCTAAATAACACGCTTCTGAATAACCAACAAATCATAGAAGAAATCAAAAAAGAAATCAAAATATGTATAGAAATGAATGAAAATGAAAACACAACAACCCAAAACCTATGGGACACTGTAAAAGCAGTGCTAAGGGGAAGGTTCATAGCATTACAGGCTTACATCAAGAAACAGGAAAAAAACCAATTAAATAACCTAACTCTACACCTAAAGCAATTAGAGAAGGAAGAAATGAAGAACCCCAGAGTTAGCAGAAGGAAAGAAATCTTAAAAATCAGGGCAGAAATAAATGCAAAAGAAACTAAAGAGACCATAGCAAAAATCAACAAAGCTAAAAGCTGGTTTTTTGAAAAAATAAACAAAATTGACAAACCATTAGCAAGACTCATTAAGAAACAAAGAGAGAAAAACCAAATTAACAAAATTAGAAATGAAAACGGAGAGATCACAACAGACAACACTGAAATACAAAGGATCATAAGAGACTACTACCAGCAGCTCTATGCCAATAAAATGGACAACTTGGATGAAATGGACAAATTCTTAGAAAAGTATAACTTTCCAAAACTGAACCAGGAAGAAATAGAAGATCTTAACAGACCCATCACAAGCAAGGAAATCGAAACTGTCATCAAAAATCTTCCAGCAAACAAAAGCCCAGGACCAGATGGCTTCACAGCTGAATTCTACCAAAAATTTAGAGAAGAGCTAACACCTATCTTACTCAAACTCTTCCAAAAAATTGCAGAAGAAGGTAAGCTTCCAAACTCATTCTATGAGGCCACCATCACCCTAATTCCAAAACCAGACAAAGACGCCACAAAAAAAGAAAACTACAGGCCAATATCACTGATGAACATAGATGCAAAAATCCTTAACAAAATTCTAGCAAACAGAATCCAACAACATATTAAAAAAATCATACACCATGACCAAGTGGGCTTTATCCCAGGAATGCAAGGATTCTTTAATATCCGCAAATCAATCAATGTAATACACCACATTAACAAATTGAAAGATAAAAACCATATGATTATCTCAATAGATGCAGAGAAAGCCTTTGACAAAATTCAACACTCATTTATGATTAAAACTCTCCAAAAAGCAGGAATAGAAGGAACATACCTCAACATAATAAAAGCTATATATGACAAACCCACAGCAAGCATCACCCTCAATGGTGAAAAATTGAAGGCATTTCCCCTGAAATCAGGAACAAGACAAGGGTGCCCACTCTCACCACTACTATTCAACATAGTGTTGGAAGTGCTGGCCACAGCAATCAGAGCAGAAAAAGAAGTAAAAGGAATCCAGATAGGAAAAGAAGAAGTAAAACTCTCACTGTTTGCAGATGACATGATCCTCTACATAGAAAACCCTAAAGATTCTACCAGAAAATTACTAGAGCTAATCAATGAATATAGTAAAGTTGCAGGATATAAAATTAACACACAGAAATCCCTTGCATTCCTATATACTAACAATGAAAAAACAGACAGAGAAATTAAGGAAACAATACCATTCACCATTGCAACAAAAAGAATAAAATACTTAGGAGTATATCTACCTAAAGAAACAAAGGACCTATACATAGAAAACTATAAAACACTGATGAAAGAAATCAAAGAGGACACAAACAGATGGAGAAACATACCGTGTTCATGGATTGGAAGAATTAATATTGTCAAAATGGCTATTCTACCCAAAGCAGTCTATAGATTCAATGCAATCCCTATCAAGCTACCAACGGTATTTTTCACAGAACTAGACCAAAGAATTTCACAATTTGTATGGAAATACAAAAAACCTCGAATAGCCAAAGTAATCTTGAGAAAGAAGAATGGAACTGGAGGAATCAACCTGCCTGACTTCAGACTCTACTACAAAGCCACAGTCATCAAGACAGTATGGTACTGGCACAAAGACAGAAATATAGATCAATGGAACAGAATAGAAAGCCCAGAGATAAATCCACGAACCTATGGACACCTTATCTTTGACAAAGGAGGCAAGGATATACAATGGAAAAAAGACAACCTCTTTAACAAGTGGTGCTGGGAAAACTGGTCAACCACTTGTAAAAGAATGAAACTAGAACACTTTCTAACACCATACACAAAAATAAACTCAAAATGGATTAAAGATCTAAATGTAAGACCAGAAACTATAAAACTCCTAGAGGAGAACATAGGCAAAACACTCTCCGACATAAATCAAAGCAAGATCCTCTATGACCCACCTCCCAGAATATTGGAAATAAAAGCAAAACTAAACAAATGGGACCTAATGAAACTTAAAAGCTTTTGCACTACAAAGGAAACTATAAGTAAGGTGAAAAGACAGCCCTCAGATTGGGAGAAAATAATAGCAAATGAAGAAACAGACAAAGGATTAATCTCAAAAATATACAAGCAACTCCTGCAGCTCAATTCCAGAAAAATAAATGACCCAATCAAAAAATGGGCCAAAGAACTAAACAGACATTTCTCCAAAGAAGACATACAGATGGCTAACAAACACATGAAAAGATGCTCAACATCACTCATTATTAGAGAAATGCAAATCAAAACCACAATGAGGTACCATTACACGCCAGTCAGGATGGCTGCTATCCAAAAGTCTACAAGCAATAAATGCTGGAGAGGGTGTGGAGAAAAGGGAACCCTCTTACACTGTTGGTGGGAATGCAAACTAGTACAGCCGCTATGGAAAACAGTGTGGAGATTTCTTAAAAAACTGGACATAGAACTGCCATATGACCCAGCAATCCCACTTCTGGGCATACACACTGAGGAAACCAGATCTGAAAGAGACACGTGCACCCCAATGTTCATCGCAGCACTGTTTATAATAGCCAGGACATGGAAGCAACCTAGATGCCCATCAGCAGATGAATGGATAAGGAAGCTGTGGTACATATACACCATGGAATATTACTCAGCCATTAAAAAGAATTCATTTGAACCAGTCCTAATGAGATGGATGAAGCTGGAGCCCATTATACAGAGTGAAGTAAGCCAGAAAGATAAAGAGCATTACAGCATACTGACACATGTATATGGAATTTAGAAAGGTGATAACGATAACCCTATATGCAGAACAGAAAAAGAGACACAGAAATACAGAACAGACTTTTGAACTCTGTGGGAGAATGTGAGGGTGGGATATTTCAAAAGAACAGCATGTATACTATCTATGGTGAAACAGATCACCAGCCCAGGTGGGATGCACGATACAAGTGCTCCGGCCTGGTGCACTGGGAAGACCCAGAGGAGTCGGGTGGAGAGGGAGGTGGGAGGGGGGATCGGGATTGGGAATACATGTAAATCCATGGCTGATTCATATCAATGTATGACAAAACCAACTGGAAAAAAAAATAATAATAATAAAAATTAAAAAAAAAAAAAAAACATGAGGAGCCTGAAAATTTGTGAAAAATATGAAAAGCTTCAAAAGCTGTCAAAAATGAGATGAGCATGAGAAGTTCTTAAAAATAGAAGGATCATAAAACGGTGCTGAAAATCATGAAGAGCCTGAAAATGTGTGAAAAATATGAAGAGCTTCAAATGGTGTCAAATATGAGATGAGCATGAAAGGGTCTGAAAAATAGGAGGAGCATGGAACGATGTTCAAAAACATGAAGAGCCTGAAAAGGTGTGAAAAATATGAAGAGCTTCGAAAGGTGTCAAAAATATGAGTAGCATGAAACGGTCTGAAAAATAGGAAGAGCATGAAACGGTGATCAAAAACATGAAGAGCCGGAAAAGGTGTGAAAAATATGAAGAGCTTCAAAAGGTGTGAAATACATGAGGAGTTTGAAACGGGCTGAAAAAAAGGAGAAGCATGAAGTGGTGTGGAAAAATATGAAGAGCCTGAAAAGGTGTGGAAAATATGAAGAGCTTCAAACGGTGTCAAAAATATGAGGAGCATGAAACGGTCTGAAAAATAGGAGGAGCATGAAGCGGTGTTCAAAAACATGAAGAGCCTGAAAAGGTCTGAAAAATATGAAGAACTTGAAAAGGTGTGAAATATATGAAGAGCTTCAAAAGGTGTCAAAAATGAGATGAGCATGAAACGGTGTGAAAAATAGGAGGAACATGAAGCGGTTTTGAAAAAAATGAAGAGGATGAAAAGGTGTGAAATATATGAAGAGCTTCAAGAGGTGTCAAGAATATGAAGAGCATGAAATGGTCTGAAAAATAGGAGGGTCATGAAGCAGTGTTCAAAAACGTGAAGAGCCTGAAAAAGTATGAAAAATATGAAGAGCTTCAAAAGGTGTGAAAAATATGAGGAGCATGAAAAGGGCTGAAAAATAGGAGAAGCATGAAGAGGTGTTGAAAAACATGAAGAGCCTGAAAAGGAGTGAAAAAATATGAAAAGCTTCAAAAGGTGTCAAACATATGAAGAACATGAAACGGTCTGAAAAATAGGAGGATCATGAAGCAGTGTTCAAAAACATGAAGAGCCTGAAAATGTGTGAAAAATATTCAGAGCTTCAAAATGTGTCAAATATATGAGGAGCATGAAACGGTCTGAAAAATAGGAGGAGCATGAAACGGTGATTAAAAACATGAAGCGCCTGAAAAGGTGTGAAAAATATGAAGAGCTTCAAAAGGTGTGAAATACATGAGGAGCATGAAACAGGCCGAAAAATAGGAGAAGCATGAAGTGGTGTGGTAAAACATGAAAGGCCTAAAAAGTTGTGAGAAATATGAAGAGCTTCAAAAGATGTGAAATACATGAGGAGCATGAAACTCTCTGAAAAATAGGAGGAGCATGAAGCAGTGTCAAAAACATGAAGAGCCTAAAAAGTTGTGAGAAATATGAAGAGCTTTAAAAGGTGTCAAAAATGAGATGAGCATGAAACGGTCTGAAAAATAGGAGGAGCATGAAGCGGTGTTGAAAAACATGAAGAGCATAAAAAGTTGTGAAAATTATGAAAAGCTTCAAAAGGGGTCAAAAATGAGATGAGCATGAAACGGTCTGAAAAATAGGAGCATGAAACAGTGATAAAAAACATGAAGAGCCTGAAAAGGTGTGAAAAATATGAAGAGCTTCAAAAGGTGTGAAATTCATGAGGAGCATGAAATGGTCTGAAAAATAGGACAAGAATGAAGTGGTGTGGAAAAACATGAAGAGCCTGAAAAGGTGTGAAAAATATGAAGAGCTTCAAGAGGTGTCAAAAATATGAAGAGCATGAAACGGTCTGAAAAATAGGAGGATCATGAAGCGGTGATCAAAAAAATGAAGAGCGTGAAAAGGTGTGAAAAATATGAAGAGCTTCAAGAGGTGTCAAAAATATGAGGAGCATGAAAAGGTCCGAAAAATAGGAGGAGCATGAAGCAGTGTTCAAAAACATGAAGAGCCTGAAAACGTGTGAAAAATATGAAGAGCTTCAAAAGGTGTGAAATACATGAGGAGCATGAAACGGTCTGAAAAATAGGAGGAGCATGAAGCGGTGTTGAAAAACATGAAGAGCCTGAAAACGTGTGAAAAACATGAAGAGCTTCAAAAGGTGTGAAATACATGAGGATCATGAAATGGTCTGAAAAATAGGAGGAGCATGAAACGGTGTTCAAAAAGAGGAAGAGCCTGAAAATTTGTGAAAAATATGACAGCTTCAAAAGGTGTCAAAAATATGAAGAGCATGAAAGGGTCTGAAAAATAGGAGGAGCATGAAGCGGTGTTCAAAAACATGAAAAGGCTGAAAAGGTGTGAAAAATATGAAGAGCCTCAAAACGTGTCAAAAATGAGAAGAGCATGAAACTGTCTGAAAAATAGGAGGAGCATGAAACGGTGATTAAAAACATGAAGCGCCTGAAAAGGTGTGAAATATATGAAGAGCTTCTAACAGTGCCAAAAATATGAGGAGAATGAAAGCGTCTCAGAAATAGGAGGAGCATGAAGCTGTGTTGAAAAACATGAAGAGCCTGAAAAGGTTTGAAAAATATGAAGAGCTTCTAAAGGTATGAAAAATATGAGGAGCATGAAACGGTCTGAAAAATAGGAGGAGCATGAAGTGGTGTTGAAAAAAATGAAGAGCCTGAAAATGTGTGAAACATATGAAGAGCTTCAAAAGGTGTCAAAATGATGAGGAGCATGAAACGGTCTGAAAAATAGGAGGAGCATGAAGCGGTGTTGAAAAACAAGAAAAACCTGAAAAGGTGTGAAAAATATGAAGAGCTTCAAAAGGTGTGAAATATATGAAGAGCTTCAAAAGCTGTCAATAATGAGATGAGCATGAAACGGTCTGAAAAAATAGGAGGAGCATGAAGTGGTGTTGAAAACATGAAGATACTGAAAAAGTGTGAAATATATGAAGAGCTTCAAAAAGTGTGAAAAATATGAGGAGCTTCAAAATGTGTCAAAAATATGAGGAGAATGAAACGGTCTTAAAAAACGTAGGAGCATGAAGCGGTGTTGAAAAATATGAAGAGCCTGAAAAGGATTGAAAAATATGAAGAGCTTCAAATGGTGTGAAATACATGAGGAGCATGAAACTGTCTGAAAAATAGGAGGAGCATGAAGCGGTGTTGAAAAACATGAAGTGCATGAAAATGTGTGAAAAATATGAAGAGCTTCAAAAGGTGTCAAAAATATGAGGAGCATGAAACGGTCTGAAAAATAGGAGGAGCATGAAACGGTGTTCAAAAACATGAAGAGCCGGAAAATGTGTGAAAAATATGAAGAGCTTCAAAAGGTGTGAAAAATATGAAGAGCTTCAAAAGCTGTCAAAAATGAGATGAGCATGAAACGGTCTGAAAAATAGGAGGAGCATGAAGTGGTGTTGAAAAACATGAAGACCCTGAAAAGGTGTGAAAAATATGAAGAGCTTCAAAAGCTGTCAAAAATGAGATGAGCATGAAACGGTCTGAAAAATAGGAGGAGCATGAAGTGGTGTTGAAAAACATGAAGACCCTGAAAAGGTGTGAAAAATATGAAGAGCTTCAAAAGGTTTCAAAAATATGAGGAGCATGAAACGGTCAGAAAAATAGGAGGATCCTGAAGCGGTGTTGAAAACATGAAGAGCCTGAAAAGTTTTAAAAATATGAAGAGCTTCAAAAGGTGTCAAATATATGAGGAGCATGAAACGGTCTGAAAAATAGGAGGAGCATGAAACGGTGTTCAAAAACATGAAGAGGCTGAAAAGGTGTGAAAAATATGAAGAGCTTCAAAATGTGTCAAAAATATGAGGAGAATGAAAAGGTCTGGAAAATAGGAGGAGCACGAAGCGGTGTCGAAAAACATGAAGAGTCTGAAAACGTGTGAAAAACATGAAGAGCTTCAAAAGGTGTGAAAAATATGAAGAGATTCAAATGCTGTCAAAAATATGAGGAGCATGAAACGCTCTGAAAAATAGGAGGAGCATGAATCGGTGTTGAAAATATGAAGAGCATGAAAAGGTGTCAAATATATGAAGAGCTTTAAAGGTGTGAAAAATATGAGGAGCATGAAACCGTCTGAAAAATAGGAGGAGCATGAATCGGTGTTGAAAATATGAAGAGCATGAAAAGGTGTCAAAAATATGAAGAGCTTCAAAATGTGTCAAAAATATGAGGAGCAAGAAACCGTCTGAAAAATAGGAGAAGCATGAATCGGTGTTGAAAACATGAAGAGCATGAAAAGGTGTCAAATATATGAAGAGCTTTAAAGGTGTGAAAAAAATGAGGAGCATGAAACCGTCTGAAAAATAGGAGGAGCATGACACGGTGTTGAAAAACATGAAGAGCATGAAAAGATGTGAAAAATATGAAGAGATTCAAAAGCTGTCAAAAATATGAGGAGCCTGAAACGGTCTGAAAAATAGGAGGATCATGAAGCGGTGTTCAAAAACATGAAGAGCCTGAAAAGGTGTGAAAAATATGAAGAGCTTCAAAAGGTGTCAAAAATATCAGGAGCATGAAATGATCTGAAAAATAGGAGGAACATGAAACTGTCTGAAAAATAGGAGGAGCATGAAGTGGTGTTCAAAAACATGAAGAGCCTGAAAAGGTGTGAAAAATATGAAGGGCTTTAAAGGTGTGAAAATTATGAAGAGCATGAAACCGTCTGAAAAATAGGAGGAGCATGACAAAGTGTTGAAAAACATGAAGAGCCTTAAATTGTGAGAAAAATATGAAGAGCTTTAAAGGTGTGAAAAATATGAGGAGCATGAAACCGTGTGAAAAATAGGAGGAGCATGACACGGTGTTGAAAAATATGAAGAGCATGGAAAGGTGTGAAAAATATGAAGAGCTTCAAAAGGAGTCAAAAATATGAGGAGCATGAAAAGGTCTGAAAATAGGAGGAGCATGAAGCGGTGTTGAAAAACATGAAGAGCCTGAAAAGGTGTGAAAAATATGAAGAGCTTCAAAAGGTGTCAAAAATATGAGGAGCATGAAATGATCTGAAAAATAGGAGGAACAGGAAACGGTCTGAAAAACAGGAGGAGCATGAAGCGGTGTTCAAAAACATGAAGAGTCTGAAAAGGTATGAAATATATGAGGAGCTTCAAAAGCTGTCAAAAATATGAGGGGCATGAAACGGTCTGAAAAATAGGAGGAGCATGAAGCGGTGTTCAAAAACATGAAGAGCCTGAAAAGATGTGAAAAATTTGAAGAGCTTCAAAAAGTGTGAAATACATGAGGAGCATGAAACGGTCTGAAAAAATGGAGGAGAATGAAGCGGTGTTCAAAAACTTGAAGAGTCTGAAAAGGTGTGAAACATATGAAGAGCTTTAAAGGTGTGAAAAATATGAGGAGCATGAAACAGTCTGAAAAATAGGAGGAGCATGACACGGTGTTGAAAAACATGAAGAGCATGAAAAGGTGTGAAAAATATGAAGAGATTCAAAAGCTGTCAAAAATATGAGGAGCCTGAAACGGTCTGCAAAATAGAAGGAGCATGAAGTGGGGTTGAAAAGGATGAAGAGCCTGAAAAGGTGTGAAAAATATGAAGAGCTTCAAAAGGAGTCAAAAATATGAGGAGCATGAAACCGTCTGAAAAATAGGAGGAGCATGACACGGTGTTGAAAACATGAAGAGCCTTAAAATGTGAGAAAAATATGAAGAGCTTCAAAAGGTGTCAAAAATATCAGGAGCATGAAATGATCTGAAAAATAGGAGGAACATGAAACGATCTGAAAAATAGGAGAGGCATGAAGTGGTGTTGAAAGACATGAAGAGCCTGAAAAGGTGTGAAAAATATGAAGAGCTTCAAAATGTGTCAAAAATATGAGGAGCATGAAACGATCTGAAATATAGGAGGATCATGAAGCCATGTTGAAAAAAATGAAGAGCCTGAAAATGTGTGAAAAATATGAAGAGCTTCAAAAGGTGTCAAAAATATGAGGAGCATGAAACGGTCTGAAATATAGGAGGAGCATGAAGCGGTGTTGAAAAACCTGAAGAGATTGAAAACGTGTGAAATATATGAAGAGCTTCAAAAGGTGTGAAAAATATGAAGAGCTTCAAAAGGTGTCAAAAATATGAGGAGCATGAAACGGTCTGAAAAATAGGAGGAGCATGAAGCGGTGTTGAAAAACAAGAAAAACCTGAAAAGCTGTGAAAAATATTAAGAGCTTCAAAACGTGTCAAAAATATGAGGAGCTTGAAACAGTCTGAAAAGTTGGAGGAGCATGAAGCGGTGTTGAAAAACATGAAGAGCCTGAAAAGCTGTGAAAAATATGAAGAGCTTCAAAACGAGTCAAAAATATGAGGAGCAGTAAACGGTCTGAAAAATAGGAGGATCATCAAGCGGTGTTGAAAAACATGAAGAGCCTGAAAGGGTATGAAAAATATGAAGAGCTTCAAAATGTGTCAAAAATATGAGGAGCATGAATCCATCTGAAAAATAGGAAGAGCATGAAACGGTATTCAAAAACATGAAGAGGCTGAAAAGGTGTGAAAGATATGAAGAGCTTCAAAATGTGTGAAATACATGAGGAGCATGAAACGGTCTGAAAAATAGGAGGAGCATGAAGCGGTGTTGTAAAACATGAAGAGCCTGAAAAGGTGTGAAAAATATGAAGAGCTTCAAAAGGTGCCAAATATATGAGGAGCATGAAACGGTCTGAAAATAGGAGGAGCATGAAGTGGTGTTGAAGTTCATGAAGATCCTGAAAGGCTGTGTAAAATACGAAGAGCTTCAAAAGTTGTGAAATACATGAGGATCATGAAAAGCTCTGAAAAATAGGAGGAGCATGAAGCGGTGTTCAAAAATATGAAGAGCCTGAAAATTTGTGAAAAATATGAAGAGCTTCAAAAGGTGTCAAAAATATGAGGAGCATGAAAAGGTCTGAAAAATAGGAGGAGCATGAAGCGGTGGTCAAAAACATAAAGAGCCTTAAAGTTGTGAAATATATGAAGAGCTTCAAAAGGTGAGAAATATATGAGGATCATGAAACTGTCTTAAAAATAGGAAGAGCTTGAAGCTGTGTTCAAAAACATGAAGAGCCTGAAAAGGTGTGAAAAATATGAAGAGCTTCAAAAGGTGTGAAATACATGAGAAGCATGAAACGGTCTGAAAAATAGGAGGAGCATGAAGCGGTGTTGAAAAACATGAAGAGCCTGAAAAGGTGTGAAAAATATGAAGAGCTTCAAAAGGTGTGAAAAATATGAGGAGCATGAAACGGTCTGAAAAGTAGGAGGAGCATGAAGCCGTGTTGAAAAACATGAAGAGCCTGGAAGGATGTAAAAAATATGAAGAGCTTCAAAAGTTGTCAAAAATATAAGGAACATGAAACGGTCTGAAAAATAGGAGGAGCATGAATCGGTGTTGAAAATAATGAAGAACCTGAAAAGGTGTGTAAAATATGAAGAGCCGCAAAATGTGTGAAATACATGAGGAGCATGAAACGGTCTGAAAAATAGGAAGAGCTTGAAGCTGTGTTCAAAAACATGAAGAGCCTGAAAAGGTGTGAAATATATGAAGAGATTCAAAAGGTGTCAAAAAAATGAGGAGCATGAAACGGTCTGAAAAATAGGAGGAGCATGAAACGGTGTTCAAAACCATGAAGAGCCTGAAAAGGTGTGAAAAATATGAAGAGCTTCAAAAGGTGTCAACAATATGAGCAACATGAAACGGTCTGAAAAATAGGAGGAGCATGAAACGGTGTTCATAAACATGACGAGCCTGAAAAAGTGTGAAAAATATGAAGAGCTTCAAAGGTGTGAAAAATATGAAGAGATTCAAAAGGTGTCAAAAATATGAGGAGCATGAAACGGTCTGAAAAATAGGAGAGGCATGAATTTGTGTTGAAAAACATGAAGAGCCTGAAAAGTTGTGAAAAATATGAAGAGCTTCAAAGGTGTCAAAAATGGGAGGAGCATGAAAGGGTGTGAAAAATAGGAGGAGCATGAAATCGTGTTCAAAAACATGAAGAGCCTGAAAAGGTGTGAATAATATGAAGAGGTTCAAAAGGTGTGAAAATTATGAGGAGCATGATACGGTGTGAAAAATAGGAGGAGCATGAAGCGGTGTTCAAAACATGAAGAGCCTGAAAAGGTGTGAAAATATGAAGAGCTTCAAAAGGTGTGAAATACATGAGGAGCATGAAACTGTCTGAAAAATAGGAGGAGCATGAAAAGGTTTTCAAGAACTTGAAGAGCCTGAAAAGGTGTGAAAAATATAAAGGGCATCAAAAGGTGTGAAATACATGCGGAGCATTAAACGGTCTGAAAAATAAGAGGAGCATGAAGTGGTGTTGAAAAACATGAAGAGCCTGAAAAGGTGTGAAATAAATGAAGAGCTTCAAAAGTTGTGAAAAATATGAAGAGCTTCTAAAGGTGTCAAAAATATGAGGAGCATGAAACGGTCTGAAAAATAGGAGGAGCATGAAGTGCTGTTGAAAAACATGAAGAGCCTGAAAAGGTGTAAAATATATGAAGAGATTCAAAAGGTGTCAAAAATGAGATGAGCATGAAACGGTCTGAAAAATCGGAGGAGCATGAAGTGGGGTTGAAAATCATGAAGAGCCTGAAAAGGTGTGTAAAATATGAAGAGCTTCAAAAGGAGTGAAATACATGAGGAGCATGAAACCGTCTGAATTATAGGAGGAGCATGAAACGGTGTTCAAAAACATGAATAGCCTGAAAATGTGTGAAAAATATGAAGAGCTACAAAAGGTGTGAAAAATATGAAGAGCTTCAAAAGGTGTGAAATACATGAGGAGCATGAAACGGTCAGAAAAATAGGAGGAGCATGAAGTGGTGTTGAAAAACATGAAGAACCTGAAAAGGTGTTAAAAATATGAAGAGCTTCAAAAGGTGTCAAAAATGTGAGGAGCATGAAACGGTCTGAAAAATAGGAGGAGCATGAAACCGTGTCAAAAACATGAAGAGCCTGAAAAGGTGTGAAATATATGAAGAGATTCAAAAGGTGTCAAAAATATGAGGAGCATGTAACGGTTTGGAAAATAGGACGAGCATGAAGTGGTGTTGAAAAACATGAAGAGCCTGAAAAGATGTGAAAAATATGAAGAGCTTCACAAGGTGTCCACTATATGAGGAGCATGAAACTCTCTCAGAAATAGCAGGAGCATGAAGTGGTGCTTAAAAACATGAAGAGCCTAAAAGGTGTGAAAAATAAGAAAAGCTTAAAAAGATGTCACAAATATGAGGAGCATGAAACGGTCTGAAAAATTGGAGGATCATGAAGCGGTGTTGAAAAACATGAAGAGTCTGAAAAGTTGTGAAAAATATGAAGAGCTTCAAAAGGTGTCAAAAATGTGAGGAGCATGAAACGGTCTGAAAAATAAGAGGAGCATGAAACCGTTTCAAAAACATGAAGAGCCTGGAAAGGTGTGAAAAATGAAGAGCTTCAAAAGGTGTGAAATACATGAGGAGCATGAAACGGTCTGAAAAATAGGAGGAGCATGAAGCGGTGTTTAAAAACATGAAGAGCCTGAAAATGTGTGTAAAATATGAAGAGCTGGAAAAGGTGTCAAAAATTAGATTAGCATGAAACGGTCTGAAAAATAGGAGGAGCATTAAGTGGTGTTGAAAAACATGAAGAGCCTGAAAAAGTGTAAAATATATGAAGAGCTTCAAAAGGTGTTAAAAATAGAGGAGCATGAAGCGGTGTTCAAAAACATGAGGAGCCTGAAAATGTGTGTAAACTATGAAGAGCTTCAAAACGTGTCAAAAATATGAGGAGCACGAAACGGTCTGAAATATAGGTGGATCAAGAAGCGGTGTTGAAAAACATGAAGAGCGTGAAAACGTGTGAAAAATATGAAGAGGCTCAAAAGGTGTGAAAAATATGAAGAGCTTAAAATGGTGTCAAAAATGAGATGAGCATGAAACGGTCTGAAAAATAAGAGCAGCATGAAACGGTGTTCAAAAACATGAAGAGCCTGAAAAGGTGTGAAAAATATAAAGAGCTTCAAAAGCTGTGAAATACATGCGGAGCATGAAACGGTCTGAAAAATAGGAGGAGCATGAAAAGGTGTTCAAAAACATGAAAGCCTAAAAGGTGAGAAAAATATGAAGAGCTTCAAAAGGTGTGAAATACATGAGGAGCATGAAACGGTCTGAAAATTAGGCGGAGCATGAAGCGGTCTTCAAAAACATGAAGAGCCTGAAAAAGTGTGAAATATATGAAGAGCTTCAAAAGGTGTGAGGTACATGAGGAGAATGAAACCGTCTGAAAAATAGGAGGAGCATGAAGCGGTGTTCCAATACATGAAGATCCTGAAAACGTGTGAAATATATGAAGAGATTCAAAAGGTGTCAAAAATATGAGGAGCATGAAACGGTCTGAAAAAAATGAGGAGCAGGAAACCGTGTTCAAAAGTATGAAGAGCCTGAAAAGGTATGAAAAATTTGAAGTGCTTCAAAAGGTGTGAAAATTAGGAGGGTCATGAAGCGGTGTTCCAAAACATGAAGAGCCTGAAAATGTGTGTAAATTATGAAGAGCTTCAAAACGTGTCAAAAATATGAGGAGCATGAAACGGTCTGAAAAAATAGGAGGATCAAGAAGCGGTGTTGAAAAACATGAAGATCTGAAAACGTGTGAAAAATATGAAGAGCTTCAAAAGGTGTGAAAAATATGAAGAGCTTCAAAAGGTGTCAAAAATGAGATGAGCATGAAACGGTCTGAAAAATAGGAGGAGCATGAAGCAGTGTTCAAAAACATGAAGAGACTGAAAAAGTGTGAAAAATATGAAAAGGTTCAAAATGTGTCAAAAATATGAGGAGCTTGAAACGGTCTGAAAAAAGGAGGATCATGAAACGGTCTTCAAAACATAAGGAACCTGAAAAGGTGTGAAAAATATGAAGAGCTTCAAAAGGTGTCAAAAATATGAGGAGCATGAAACGGTCTGAAAAAGAGGAGGAGCATGAAACCGTGTTCAAAAACATGAAGAGCCTGAAATGGTGTGAAAAATATGAACAGCTTCAAAAGGTGTGAAAAATATGAAGAGCTTCAAAAGGTGTCAAAAATGAGATGAGCATCAAACGGTCTGAAAAATCGGAGGAGCATGAAGTGGGGTTGAAAATCATGAAGAGCCTGAAAAGGTGTGTAAAATATGAAGAGCTTCAAAAGGAGTGAAAGACTTGAGGAGCATGAAACCGTCTGAATTATAGGAGGAGCATGAAACGGTGATCAAAAACATGAAGAGCCTGAAAACGTGTGAAAAATATGAAGAGCTTCAAAAGGTGTGAAAAATATGAAGAGCTTCAAAAGGTGTCAAAAAGTAGATGAGCATGAAACGGTCTGAAAAATAGCAGCAGCATGAAGAGGTGTTGAAAAACATGAAGAGCCTGAAAACGTGTGAAAAATATGAAGACTTTCAAAAGGTGTGAAAAATATGAAGAGCTTCAAAAGGTGTCAAAAAGTAGATGAGCACGAAACGGTCTGAAAAATAGGAGGAGCATGAAGTGGTGTGGAAAAAAATGAAGAGCCTGAAAAGGTGTGAAAAATATGGAAAGCTTCAAAAGGTGTCAAAAATATGAGGAGCATGAAACGGTCTCAAAAAATAGGAGGAGCATGAAGCGGTGTTCAAAAACATGAAGAGCCTGAAAAGTTTTGAAATATATGAAGAGCTTCAAAAGGTGTCAAAAATATGAGGAGCATGAAACGGTCTGAAAAAAAGGAGGAGCATGAAGCGGTGTTCAAAAACATAAAGAGCCTGAAGAGGTTTGAAAAATATGAAGAGCTTCAAAAGGTGTCAAAAATATGAGGAGCATGAAACGGTCTTAAAAATAGGAGGAGGATGAAGTGGTGTTCAAAAACATGAAGAGCCTGAAAAGGTGTGAAAAATAGGAAAATCCTCAAAACGTGTCAAAAATATGAGGAGCATGAAACGGTCTGAAAAATTGCAGGAGCATGAAGCGGTGTTGAAAAACATGAATAGTCTGAAAACGTGTGAAAATATGAAGAGGTTCAAAAGTTCTGAAAAATATGAAGAGCTTCAAAAGGGGTCAAAAATTAGATGAGCATGACGGTCTGAAAAATAGGAGGAGCATGAAGCACTGTTGAAAATCATGAAGAGTCTGAAAAGGTGTGAAAAATATGAAGAGCTTCAAAAGATGTGAAAAATATGAAGAGCTTCAAAAAGTGTGAAATACATGAGGAGGATTAAACGGTCTGAAAAATAGGAGGAGCATTAAGCGGTGTTGAAGAACATGAAGGCCTGAAAACATGTGAAAAATATGAAGAGCTTCAGAAGGTGTGAAAAATATGAAGAGCTTCAAAAGGTGTCAAAAATTAGATGAGCATGAAACGGTCTGAAAAATAGGAGGAGCATGAAGTGGTGTTGAAAAAAATGAAGAGCCTGAAAAGGTTTGAAAAATATGAAAAGCTTCAAAAGGTGTCAAAATATGGGGAGCATGAAACTGTCTCAAAAATAGGAGGAGCATGAAGCGGTGTTCAAAAACAAGAAGAGCCTGAAAAGGTGTGAAAAATATGAGGAGCTTCAAAAGGTGTGAAATACATGTGGAGCATTAAACGGTCTGAAAAATAGGAGGAGCATGAAGCGGTGTTGAAAAACATGAAGAGCTTGAAAAGGTGTGAAAAATATGAAGAGTTTCTAAAGGTGTCAAAAATATGAGGAGCATGAAACGGTCTGAAAAATAGGAGGAGCATGAACTGGTGTTGAAAAACATGGAGAGCCTGAAAAGGTTTGAAAAATATGAAGAGCTTCAAAAGGTGTGAAAAATATGAGGAGCATGATACGGTCTGAAAAATAGGAGGAGCATGAAGCGGTGTTGAAAAACATGAAGAGACTTAAAACGTGTGAAAAATATGAAGAGTTTCAAAAGGTGTGAAAAATATGAAGAGCTTCAAAAGGTGTCAAAAATTAGATGAGCATGAAACGGTCTGAAAAATAGGAGGAGCATGAATAGGTGTTCAAAAACATGAAGAGCCTGAAAAATAGTGAAAAATATGAAGAGCTTCAAAAGTTGTCAAAAATATGAGGAGCATGAAACGGTCTGAAAAATAGGAGGAGCACGAAACGGTCTGAAAAACAGGAGGAGCAAGAAACAGTGTTGAAAAACATGAAGAGTCTGAAAAGGCGTAAAAAATATGAAGAGCTTCAAAAGGTGTCAAAAACATGAGGAGCAGGGAACGGTCTGAAATGTACGAGGAGCATGAAGCCGTGTTCAAAAACCTGAAGAGCCTGTAAAGGTGTGAAAAATATGAAGAGCTTCAAAAGGTGTCAAATATAAGAGGAGTATGAAACGGTCTGAAAAATAGGAGGAGCATGAAGCAGTCCTGAAAAACATGAAGAGCCTGAAAAGGTGTGAAAAACATGAAGAGCTTCAAAGGTGTCAAAGAAATGAGGAGCATGAAACGGTCTGAAAAATAGGAGGAGCATGATACGGCGTTCAAAAACATGAAGAGCCTGAAAAGGTGTGAAAAATATGAAGAGCTTCAAAAGGTGTCAAAAATATGAGGAGCATGAAACGATATGAAAAATAGGAGGAGCATGAAGCGGTGTTCAAAAACATTAAGAGCCTGAAAAGGTATGAAAAATATGAAGAGCTTCAAAAAGTGTCAAAAATATGAGGAGCATGAAACGGTCTGAAAAATACGAGGAGCATGAAGCCGTGTTGAAAACCTGAAGAGCATGAAACGGTGTTGAGAAACATGAAGAGCATGAAGAGATGTGAAAAATATGAAGAGCATGAAAAAGTGTGAAAAATATGAGGAGCATGAAACGGTCTGAAAAATACGAGGAGCATGAAGCCGTGTTCAAAAACCTGAAGAAACTGAAAAGGTGTGAAAAATATGAAGAGCTTCAAAAGGTGTCAAAATTATGAGGAGCATGAAACAGTCTGAAAAATAGGAGGAGCATGAAACGGTGTTCAAAAACATGAAGAGCCTGAAAGGTTGAAAAATATGAAGAGCATGAAAATGTGTGAAAAATATGAGGAGCATGAAACTGTGTTCAAAAAAATGCAGAGCCTGAAAAGGTGTGAAAAATATGAAGAACTTCAAAACGTGTCAAAAATGTGAGGAGCATGAAACTGTCTGAAAATAGGAGGAGCATGAAGCGGTGTTCAAAAACATGAAGAGCCTGAAAAGGTGTAAAATATATGAAGAGCTTCAAAAGGTGTTAAAAATATGAGGAGCATGAAACCTTTTGAAAAATAGGAGCAGCATGAAGCGGTGTTAGAAAACCTAAAGAGATTGAAAAGGTGTGAAAAATATGAAGAGCTCAAAAGTTGTGTAAAATATGAGGAGCATGAAACGGTCTGAAATATAGGAGGAGCATGAAACGGTGTTCAAAAATATGAAGAGGCTGAAAAGGTGTGAAAAATATGAAGAGCTTCAAAACGTGTCAAAAATATGAGGAGCATGAAACAGTCTGAAAAATAGGAGGAGCATGAAGCGGTGTTCAAAAACATGAAGAGCCTGAAAAGTTCTGCAAAATATGAAGAGCTTCAAAAGGTGTGCAAAATATGAGGAGCATTAAACGGTCTCAAAAATAGGAGAGCATGAAGCGGTGCTGAAAAATATGAAGAGCCTGAAAAGGTGTTCAAAAATATGAAGAGTTGAAAAGGTTTGAAATATATGAAGGGCTTCAAAAAGTGTGAAAACTATGAAGAGCTTCAAAAGGTGTGAAAAATATGAAGACCTTCAAAATGTGTCAAAAATGAGATGAGCATGAAACGGTCTGAAAAATACGAGCAGCACGAAGCGGTGTAGAAAAACATGAAGAACCTGAAAATGTCTGAAAAATATGAAGAGCTTCAAAAGGTGTGAAAAATATGAAGAGCTTCAAAAGGTGTGAAAAATATGAAGAGCTTCAAAAGATGTGAAAAATATGAAGAGCTTCAAAATGTGTCAAAATTGAGAGGAGCATGAATCGGTCTGAAAAATAGGAGGAGCATGAAGCGGTGTTGAAAAACGGTAGAGCCTGAAAAGGTGTGAAAAATATGAAGACTTCAAAAGTTGTCAAAAATATGAGGAGCATGAAACGGTCTGAAAAATAGGAGGAGCATGAAGCGGTGTTGAAAAATATTAAGAGCCTGAAAAGGTGTGAAAAATATGAAGAGCTTCAAAATGTGTCAAAAATATGAGGGGCATGAAACGGTCTGAAAAATAGGAGGAGCATGAAAAGTAGTTCAAAAACATGAAGAGCCTGAAAAGGTGTGAAAAATATGAAGAGCTTCAAAAGGTTTCAAAATTATTAGTCGCATGAAACGGGTAAAAAAAATAGGAGGAGCATGAGACGGTGTTGAAAAACATGAAGATCCTGAAAAGGTGTGAAATATATGAAGAGGTTCAAAAGTTATCAAAAATATGAGGAGCATGAAAGGGTCTGAAAATAGGAGGAGCATGAAACTTTGTATGTATACATGAAGAGCATGAAAAGGTGTGAAAAATTTGAAGAGCTGCAAAAGGTGTCAAAAATATGAGGAGCATGTAACGGTGTTGAAAAACATGAAGAGCATTAAAAGTGTGAAAAATATGAAAAGCTTCAAAAGGTGTCAAAAATATGAGGAGCATGAAACGGTCTGAAAAATAGTAGGAGCATGAGATGGTGTTGAAAAACCTGAAGAACCTGAAAAGGTTGGAAATATATGAAGAGCTTTCAAGGTGTCAAAAATATGAGGAGCATGAAACGGTCTGAAAAATAGGAGAAACATGAAACGGTGTTGAAAAACATGAAGAGCATGATAAGTGTTAAAAATATAAAGAGCTTCAAAAGGTGCCAAAATTTGAGGAGCATGAAACGGTCTGAAAAATAGGAGGAGCATGAAACCATGTTTAAAAGCATGAAGAGCCTGAAAAGGTGTGAAAAATATGAAAAGCTTCAAAAAGTGTCAAAAATATGAGGAGCATGAAACGGTCTGAAATATAGGAGGAGCATGAAGCGGTATTCAAATACATGAAGAGCCTGAAAAGGTGTGCAAAATATTAAGAGCTTCAAAAGGAGTCAAATATACGAGGAGCATGAAACGGTGTTGAAAAACATGAAGAGCATGAAAAGGTGTGAAAAAAAAGAAGAGTTTCAAAAGGTGTCAAAAATATGAGAAGCATGCAACTGTCTGAAAAATAGGAGGAGCATTAAACAGTGTTCAAAAACATGAAGAGCCTGAAAAGGTGTGAAATATATCAAGAGTTCAAAAGGTGTCAATAATATGAGGAGCATGAAACGGTGTTCAAATACATGAAAAGCCTGAAAAGGTGCGCAAAATATGAAGAGCTTCAAAAGGTGTCAAATATATGAGGAGCATGAAACGGTGTTGAAAAACATGAGGAGCATTAAAAGTGAGAAAAATATAAACAGCTTCAAAAGCTGTCAAAAATATGAGGAGCAAGAAACGGTATGAAAAAGAGGAGGAGCATGAAACGGTGTTGAAAAACATGAAGAGAATGAAAAGGTGTGAAAAATATGAAGAGCTTCAAAAGGTGTCAAAAATATGAGGAGCATGAAACGGTCTTAAAAATAGGAGAAGCATGAGACGGTGTAAAAACATGAAGAACCTGAAAACGTTGGAAAAATATGACAAGCTTCAAAGGTGTCAAAAATATGAGGAACATGAAACTGTCAGAAAAATATGAGGAACATGAAACGGTCTAAGAAATAGGACGAGCATGAAACAGTGTTGAAAATCATGAAGAGCGTGAAAAGGTGTGCACAATAAGAAGAGCTTCAGAAGGTGTCAATAATATGAGGAGCATGAAAGGGTCTGAAAAACAGGAGGAGCATGAAATGCTGTTGAACACAGGAATTGCTTGAAAAGGTATGAAAAATATGAGAGTTTCAAAAGATGTTAAAAATATGAGGAGCATGAAAGGGTCATAAACATTGGAGGAGCATGAAACGGTGTTGAAAAACATGAAGAGCTTCAAAGAGTGTGAAAAATATGAAGAGCTTCAAAAGCTGTCATAAATATGAGGAGCATGAGACGCTCTGAAAAATATGAGGAGCACGAAATGGTCTGAAAAATGGGAGGAGCATGAAACGTTGTATCAAAACATGAAGAGCATGAAAAGGTGTGAAAAATATGAAGAGCTTCAAAATGTGTGAAAAATATGAGGAGCATGAAACAGTCTGAAAAATAGGAGGAGCATGATACGGTGTTGAAAAACATGAAGAGCCTGAAAACGTGTGAAAAATATGAAGAGCTTCAAAAGGTGTCAAATATAAGAGGAACATGAAACAGTGTTCAAAAACATGAAGAGCCTGAAAAGCTGTGAAAAATATGAAGAGCTTCAATAGGGTTAAAAATATGAGGAGCATGAAACGATCTGAAAAATATGAGGAGCATGAAGCGGTGTTCCAAAACATTAAGAGCCTGAAAAGGTATGAAAAATATAAAGAGCTTCAAAAAGTGTCAAAAATATGAGGAGCATGAAACGGTCTGAAAAATATGAGGAGCATGAAGACGTGTTCAAAAACCTGAAGAGCATGAAGCGGTGTTGAGAAACATGAAGAGCATGAAAAGATGTGAAAAATATGAAGAGCATGAAAAAGTGTGAAAAATGTGAGGAGCATGAAACGGTCTGAAAAATACGAGGAGCATGAAGACGTGTTCAAAAACCTGAAGAGCATGAAGCGGTGTTGAGAAACATGAAGAGCATGAAAAGATGTGAAAAATATGAAGAGCATGAAAAAGTGTGAAAAATGTGAGGAGCATGAAACGGTCTGAAAAATACGAGGAGCATGAAGCCGTGTTAAAAAACCTGAAGAAACTGAAAAGGTGTGAAAAATATGAAGAGCTTCAAAAGGTGTCAAAGTTATGAGGAGCATGAAACCGTCTGAAAAATAGGAGGAGCATGAAATGTTGTTCAAAAACATGAAGAGCCTGAAAGGTGTGAAAAATATGAAGAGCATGAAAATGTGTGAAAAATATGAGGACCATGAAACTGTGTTCAAAAAAATGCAGAGCCTGAAAAGGTGTGAAAAATATGAATAACTTCAAAACGTGTCAAAAATATGAGGAGCATGAAACTGTCTGAAAAAGGAAGAGCATGAAGCAGTGTTCAAAAACATGAAGAGCCTGAAAAGGTGTAAAATATATGAAGAGCTTCAAAAGGTGTCAAAAATATGAGGAGCATGAAAGGGTCTGAAAAATAGGAGGAGCATGAAGCGGTGTTCAAAAACAAGAAGAGCCTGAAAAGGTGTGAAAAATATGAGGAGCTTCAAAAGGTGTGAAATACATGTGGAGCATTAAACGGTCTGAAAAATAGGAGGAGCATGAAACGGTGATAAAAAATGAAGAGCGTGAAATGGTGTGAAAAATATGAAGAGCTTCAAAATGTGTCAAATATAAGAGGAACATGAAGCAGTGTTCAAAAACATGAAGAGCCTGAAAAGCTGTGAAAAATATGAAGAGCTTCAAAAGGTGCCAAAAATATATGGAGCATGAAACGGTCTGAAAAATAGGAGGAGCATGAAGCGGTGTTGAAAAACATGAAGAGCCTGAAAAGGTGTGAAAAATATGAAGAGCTTCAAAAGGTGTCAAAAATATGAGGAGCATGAAACCGTATGAAAATAGGAGGAGCATGAAGCAGTGTTCACAAATATGAAGAGCCTGAAAAGGTGTGAAAAATATGAAGTGTTTCAAAACGTGTCAAAAATATGAGGAGCATGAAAAGTTCTGAAAAATGGAGGAGCATGAAGCGGCGTTCAAAAACCTGAAGAGCCTGAAAACGTGTGAAAAATATGAAGAGCTTCAAACGGTGTGAAATATATGAGGAGCATGAAACGGTCTGAAAAATACGAGGAGCATGAAGCCGTGTTCAAAAAACTGAAGATCCTGAAAAGTTGTGAAAAATATGAAGAGCTTCAATAGGGTTAAAAATATGAGGAGCATGAAACGGTCTGAAAAATATGAGGAGCATGAAGCGGTGTTCCAAAACATTAAGAGCCTGAAAAGGTATGAAAAATATGAAGAGCTTCAAAAAGTGTCAAAAATATGAGGAGCATGAAACGGTCTGAAAAATACGAGGAGCATGAAGACGTGTTCAAAAACCTGAAGAGCATGAAGCGGTGTTGAGAAACATGAAGAGCATGAAAAGATGTGAAAAATATGAAGAGCATGAAAAAGTGTGAAAAATGTGAGGAGCATGAAACGGTCTGAAAAATACGAGGAGCATGAAGCCGAGTTAAAAAACCTGAAGAAACTGAAAAGGTGTGAAAAATATGAAGAGCTTCAAAAGGTGTCAAAGTTATGAGGAGCATGAAACCGTCTGAAAAATAGGAGGAGCATGAAATGGTGTTCAAAAACATGAAGAGCCTGAAAGGTGTGAAAAATATGAAGAGCATGAAAATGTGTGAAAAATATGAGGAGCATGAAACTGTGTTCAAAAAAATGCAGAGCCTGAAAAGGTGTGAAAAATATGAAGAGCTTCAAAAGGTGTCAAAAATATGAGGAGCATGAAACCGTATGAAAATAGGAGGAGCATGAAGCAGTGTTCACAAATATGAAGAGCCTGAAAAGGTATGAAAAATATGAAGTGTTCAAAACGTGTCAAAAATATGAGGAGCATGAAAAGTTCTGAAAAATGGAGGAGCATGAAGCGGTGTTCAAAAACCTGAAGAGCCTGAAAACGTGTGAAAAATATGAAGAGCTTCAAACGGTGTGAAATATATGAGGAGCATGAAACGGTCTGAAAAATACGAGGAGCATGAAGCCGTGTTCAAAAAACTGAAGATCCTGAAAAGTTGTGAAAAATATGAAGAGCTTCAAAAGGTGTGAAATACATGAGGAGGATTAAAGAGTCTGCAAGATAGGAGGAGCATGAAGCGTTTTTGAAAAACATGAAGCGCCTGAAAAGGTTTGAAAAATATGAAGAGATTCTAAAGGTGTCAAAAATATGAGGAGCATGAAATGGTCTTAAAAATACGAGGAGTATGAAGTGGTGTTGAAAAACATGAAGAGCCTGAAATGGTGTGAAATATATGAAGAGCTTCAAAGGGTGTCAAATATATGAGGAGCATGAAACGGTCTGAAAAATAGGAGGAGCATGAAACGCTGCTGAAAAAAATGAAGAGCCTGAAAAGGTGTGAAAAATATGGAAAGCTTCAAAAGGTGTCAAAAATATGAGGAGCATAAAACGGTCTGAAAAATAGGAGTAGCATGATGCGGTGTTCAAAAACATGAAGAGCCTGAAAAGGTGTGAAAAATATGAAGAGCTTCAAAAGGTGTCAAAATTATGAGGAGCATGAAACGGTCTGAAAAATAGGAGAGCATGAAGCGGTGTTCAAAAATATAAAGAGCCTGAAAAGGTGTAAAAATACGAAGAGCTTCAAAAGGTGTCAAAAATATGAAGAGCATGAAACGGTCTTAAAAAAAGGAGGAGGATGAAGCGGTGTTGAAAACCATGAAGAGTCTGAAAACGTGTGAAAAATATGAAGAGCTTCAAAAGGTGTCAAAAATGAGATGAGCATGAAACGGTCTGAAAAATAGGAGGAGCATGAAGCGGTGTTGAAAATCATGAAGAGCCTGAAAAGGTGTGAAAAATATGAAAAGCTTCAAAAGATGTGAAAAATATGAAGAGCTTCAAAAGGTGTCACAATGAGATGAGCATGAAACGGTCTGAAAAATAGGAGGAGCATGAAGTGGTGTTGAAAAAAATGAAAAGCCTTAAAATGTGTGAAATATATGAAGAGCTTCAAAAGGTGTCAAAAATATGAGGAGAATGAAACGGTCTGCAAAATAGGAGGAGCATGAAATGGTGTTCAACAACATGAAGAGCCTGAAAAGGTGTGAAAAATATGAACAGTTTCAAAAAGTGTGAAATACATGAGGAGAATTAAACGGTCTGAAAAATAGGAGGAGCATGAAATGGTGTTCAAAAACATGAAGAGCCTGAAAAGGTGTGAAAAATATGAACAGTTTCAAAAAGTGTGAAATACATGAGGAGAATTAAACTGTCTGAAAAATAGGAGGAGCATGAAGCGGTGTTGAAAAACATGAATGCCTGAAAACGTGTGAAAAATATGAAAGCTTCAAAAGTTGTGAAAAATATGAAGAGCTTCAAAAGTTGTGAAAAATATGAAGAGCTTCAAAAGGTGTCAAAAATTTGATGAGCATGAAACGGTCTGAAAAATAGGAGGAGCACGAAGTGGTGTTGAAAAAAATGAAGAGCCTGAAAAGGTTTGAAAAATATGAAAAGCTTCAAAAGGTGTCAAAATATGAGGAGCATGAAACTGTCTCAAAAATAGGAGGAGCATGAAGCGGTGTTCAAAAACAAGAAGAGCCTGAAACGGTGTGAAAAATATGAAGAGCTTCAAAAGGTGTCAAAAATATGAGGAGCATGAAACGGTTTTGAGAAACATGAATAGCCTGAAAATATGTGAAAAATATGAAGAGCATAAAAATATGTGAAAAATATGAGGAGCATGAAACTGTGTTCAAAACATGAAGAGCCTGAAATGGTGTGAAAAATATGAAGATCTTCAGAAGGTGTCAAAATTGAAGGCATTTCCCCTGAAATCAGGAACAAGACAAGGGTGCCCACTCTCACCACTACTATTCAACATAGTGTTGGAAGTTCTGGCCACAGCAATCAGAGCAGAAAAAGAAGTAAAAAGATTCCAGATAGGAAAAGAAGAAGTAAAATTCTCACTGTTTGCAGATGACATGATCCTCTACATAGAAAACCCTAAAGATTCTGCCAGAAAATTACTAGAACTAATCAATGAATATAGTAAATTTGCAGGATATAAAATTAACACACAGAAATCCCTTGCATTCCTATATACTAACAATGAAAAAACAGACAGAGAAATTAAGGAAACAATACCATTCACCATTGCAACAAAAAGAATAAAATACTTAGGAGTATATCTACCTAAAGAAACAAAGGACCTATACATAGAAAACTATAAAACACTGATGAAAGAAATCAAAGAGGACACAAACAGATGGAGAAACATACCGTGTTCATGGATTGGAAGAATTAATATTGTCAAAATGGCTATTCTACCCAAAGCAGTCTATAGATTCAATGCAATCCCTATCAAGCTACCAATGGTATTTTTCACAGAACTAGACCAAAGAATTTCACAATTTGTATGGAAATACAAAAAACCTCGAATAGCCAAAGTAATCTTGAGAAAGAAGAATGGAGCTGGAGGAATCAACCTGCCTGACTTCAGACTCTACTACAAAGCCACAGTCATCAAGACAGTATGGTACTGGCACAAAGACAGAAATATAGATCAATGGAACAGAATAGAAAGCCCAGAGATAAATCCACGAACCTATGGACACCTTATCTTTGACAAAGGAGGCAAGGATATACAATGGAAAAAAGACAACCTCTTTAACAAGTGGTGCTGGGAAAACTGGTCAACCACTTGTAAAAGAATGAAACTAGAACACTTTCTAACACCATACACAAAAATAAACTCAAAATGGATTAAAGATCTAAATGTAAGACCAGAAACTATAAAACTCCTAGAGGAGAACATAGGCAAAACACTCTCCGACATAAATCAAAGCAAGATCCTCTATGACCCACCTCCCAGAATATTGGAAATATAAGCAAAACTAAACAAATGGGACCTAATGAAACTTAAAAGCTTTTGCACTACAAAGGAAACTATAAGTAAGGTGAAAAGACAGCCCTCAGATTGGGAGAAAATAATAGCAAATGAAGAAACAGACAAAGGATTAATCTCAAAAATATACGAGCAACTCCTGCAGCTCAATTCCAGAAAAATAAATGACCCAATCAAAAAATGGGCCAAAGAACTAAACAGACATTTCTCCAAAGAAGACATATAGATGGCTAACAAACACATGAAAAGATGCTCAACATCACTCATTATTAGAGAAATACAAATCAAAACCACAATGAGGTACCATTACACGCCAGTCAGGATGGCTGCTGTCCAAAAGTCTACAAGCAATAAATGCTGGAGAGGGTGTGGAGAAAAGGGAACCCTCTTACACTGTTGGTGGGAATGCAAACTAGTACAGCCGCTATGGAAAACAGTGTGGAGATTTCTTAACAAACTGGAAATAGAACTGCCATATGACCCAGCAATCCCACTTCTGGGCATACACACTGAGGAAACCAGAACTGAAAGAGACACGTGCACCCCAGTGTTCATCGCAGCACTGTTTATAATAGCCAGGACATGGAAGCAACCTAGATGCCCATCAGCAGATGAATGGATAAGGAAGCTGTGGTACATATACACCATGGAATATTACTCAGTCATTAAAAAGAATTCATTTGAACCAGTTCTAATGAGATGGATGAAGCTGAAGCCCATTATACAGAGTGAAGTAAGCCAGAAAGATAAAGAACATTACAGCATACTGACACATGTATATGGAATTTAGAAAGGTGATAACGATAACCCTATATGCAGAACAGAAAAAGAGACACAGAAGTACAGAACAGACTTTTGAACTTTGTGGGAGAATGTGAGGGTGGGATATTTCAAAAGAACAGCATGTATCCTATCTATGGTGAAACAGATCACCAGCCCAGGTGGGATGAACGAGACAAGTGCTCCGGCCTGGTGCACTGGGAAGACCCAGAGGAATCGGGGGGAGAGGGAGGTGGGAGGGGGGATCGGGATTGGGAATACATGTAAATCCATGGCTGATTCATATCAATGTATGACAAAACCCACTGGAAAAAAAAATATGAGAAGCATGAAACAGTCTGAAAAATAGGAGGAGCATGAAACGGTGATCAAAAACATGAAGAGCCTGAAAACGTGTGAAAAATATGAAGAGTTTCAAAAGGTGTGAAAAATATGAAGAGCTTCAAAAGGTGTCAAAAAGTAGATGAGCATGAAACGGTCTGAAAAATAGCAGCAGCATGAAGAGCTGTTGAAAAACATGAAGAGCCTGAAAACGTGTGAAAAATATGAAGACTTTCAAAAGGTGTGAAAAATATGAAGAGCTTCAAAAGGTGTCAAAAAGTAGATGAGCACGAAACGGTCTGAAAAATAGGAGGAGCATGAAGTGGTGTGGAAAAAAATGAAGAGCCTGAAAAGGTGTGAAAAATATGGAAAGCTTCAAAAGGTGTCAAAAATATGAGGAGCATGAAACGGTCTCAAAAAATAGGAGGAGCATGAAGCGGTGTTCAAAAACATGAAGAGCCTGAAAAGTTTTGAAATATATGAAGAGCTTCAAAAGGTGTCAAAAATATGAGGAGCATGAAACGGTCTGAAAAAAAGGAGGAGCATGAAGCGGTGTTCAAAAACATAAAGAGCCTGAAGAGGTTTGAAAAATATGAAGAGCTTCAAAAGGTGTCAAAAATATGAGGAGCATGAAACGGTCTTAAAAATAGGAGGAGGATGAAGTGGTGTTCAAAAACATGAAGAGCCTGAAAAGGTGTGAAAAATAGGAAAAGCCTCAAAACGTGTCAAAAATATGAGGAGCATGAAACGGTCTGAAAAATTGCAGGAGCATGAAGCGGTGTTGAAAAACATGAATAGTCTGAAAACGTGTGAAAATATGAAGAGGTTCAAAATTTCTGAAAAATATGAAGAGCTTCAAAAGGGGTCAAAAATTAGATGAGGATGACGGTCTGAAAAATAGGAGGAGCATGAAGCACTGTTGAAAATCATGAAGAGTCTGAAAAGGTGTGAAAAATATGAAAAGCTTCAAATGATGTGAAAAATATGAAGAGCTTCACAAAGTGTGAAATACATGAGGAGGATTAAACGGTCTGAAAAATAGGAGGAGCATTAAGCGGTGTTGAAGAACATGAAGGCCTGAAAACATGTGAAAAATATGAAGAGCTTCAGAAGGTGTGAAAAATATGAAGAGCTTCAAAAGGTGTCAAAAATTAGATGAGCATGAAACGGTCTGAAAAATAGGAGGAGCATGAAGTGGTGTTGAAAAAAATGAAGAGCCTGAAAAGGTTTGAAAAATATGAAAAGCTTCAAAAGGTGTCAAAATATGGGGAGCATGAAACTGTCTCAAAAATAGGAGGAGCATGAAGCGGTGTTCAAAAACAAGAAGAGCCTGAAAAGGTGTGAAAAATATGAGGAGCTTCAAAAGGTGTGAAATACATGTGGAGCATTAAACGGTCTGAAAAATAGGAGGAGCATGAAGCGGTGTTGAAAAACATGAAGAGCTTGAAAAGGTGTGAAAAATATGAAGAGTTTCTAAAGGTGTCAAAAATATGAGGAGCATGAAACGGTCTGAAAAATAGGAGGAGCATGAACTGGTGTTGAAAAACATGGAGAGCCTGAAAAGGTCTGAAAAATATGAAGAGCTTCAAAAGGTGTGAAAAATATGAGGAGCATGATACGGTCTGAAAAATAGGAGGAGCATGAAGCGGTGTTGAAAAACATGAAGAGACTTAAAACGTGTGAAAAATATGAAGAGTTTCAAAAGGTGTGAAAAATATGAAGAGCTTCAAAAGGTGTCAAAAATTAGATGAGCATGAAACGGTCTGAAAAATAGGAGGAGCATGAATAGGTGTTCAAAAACATGAAGAGCCTGAAAAATAGTGAAAAATATGAAGAGCTTCAAAAGTTGTCAAAAATATGAGGAGCATGAAACGGTCTGAAAAATAGGAGGAGCACGAAACGGTCTGAAAAACAGGAGGAGCAAGAAACAGTGTTGAAAAACATGGAGAGTCTGAAAAGGCGTAAAAAATACGAAGAGCTTCAAAAGGTGTCAAAAACATGAGGAGCAGGGAACGGTCTGAAATGTACGAGGAGCATGAAGCCGTGTTCAAAAACCTGAAGAGCCTGTAAAGGTGTGAAAAATATGAAGAGCTTCAAAAGGTGTCAAATATAAGAGGAGTATGAAACGGTCTGAAAAATAGGAGGAGCATGAAGCAGTCCTGAAAAACATGAAGAGCCTGAAAAGGTGTGAAAAACATGAAGAGCTTCAAAGGTGTCAAAGAAATGAGGAGCATGAAACGGTCTGAAAAATAGGAGGAGCATGATACGGCGTTCAAAAACATGAAGAGCCTGAAAAGGTGTGAAAAATATGAAGAGCTTCAAAAGGTGTCAAAAATATGAGGAGCATGAAACGATATGAAAAATAGGAGGAGCATGAAGCGGTGTTCAAAAACATTAAGAGTCTGAAAAGGTATGAAAAATATGAAGAGCTTCAAAAAGTGTCAAAAATATGAGGAGCATGAAACGGTCTGAAAAATACGAGGAGCATGAAGCCGTGTTGAAAACCTGAAGAGCATGAAACGGTGTTGAGAAACATGAAGAGCATGAAAAGATGTGAAAAATATGAAGAGCATGAAAAAGTGTGAAAAATATGAGGAGCATGAAATGGTCTGAAAAATACGAGGAGCATGAAGCCGTGTTCAAAAACCTGAAGAAACTGAAAAGGTGTGAAAAATATGAAGAGCTTCAAAAGGTGTCAAAATTATGAGGAGCATGAAACAGTCTGAAAAATAGGAGGAGCATGAAACGGTGTTCAAAAACATGAAGAGCCTGAAAGGTTGAAAAATATGAAGAGCATGAAAATGTGTGAAAAATATGAGGAGCATGAAACTGTGTTCAAAAAAATGCAGAGCCTGAAAAGGTGTGAAAAATATGAAGAACTTCAAAACGTGTCAAAAATGTGAGGAGCATGAAACTGTCTGAAAATAGGAGGAGCATGAAGCGGTGTTCAAAAACATGAAGAGCCTGAAAAGGTGTAAAATATATGAAGAGCTTCAAAAGGTGTTAAAAATATGAGGAGCATGAAACCTTTTGAAAAATAGGAGCAGCATGAAGCGGTGTTAGAAAACCTAAAGAGACTGAAAAGGTGTGAAAAATATGAAGAGCTCAAAAGTTGTGTAAAATATGAGGAGCATGAAACGGTCTGAAATATAGGAGGAGCATGAAACGGTGTTCAAAAATATGAAGAGGCTGAAAAGGTGTGAAAAATATGAAGAGCTTCAAAACGTGTCAAAAATATGAGGAGCATGAAACAGTCTGAAAAATAGGAGGAGCATGAAGCGGTGTTCAAAAACATGAAGAGCCTGAAAAGTTCTGCAAAATATGAAGAGCTTCAAAAGGTGTGCAAAATATGAGGAGCATTAAACGGTCTCAAAAATAGGAGAGCATGAAGCGGTGCTGAAAAATATGAAGAGCCTGAAAAGGTGTTCAAAAATATGAAGAGTTGAAAAGGTTTGAAATATATGAAGGGCTTCAAAAAGTGTGAAAACTATGAAGAGCTTCAAAAGGTGTGAAAAATATGAAGACCTTCAAAATGTGTCAAAAATGAGATGAGCATGAAACGGTCTGAAAAATACGAGCAGCACGAAGCGATGTAGAAAAACATGAAGAGCCTGAAAAGGTGTGAAAAATATGAAGAGCTTCAAAAGGTGTGAAAAATATGAAGAGCTTCAAAAGGTGTGAAAAATATGAAGAGCTTCAAAAGATGTGAAAAATATGAAGAGCTTCAAAATGTGTCAAAATTGAGAGGAGCATGAATCGGTCTGAAAAATAGGAGGAGCATGAAGCGGTGTTGAAAAACGGTAGAGCCTGAAAAGGTGTGAAAAATATGAAGACTTCAAAAGTTGTCAAAAATATGAGGAGCATGAAACGGTCTGAAAAATAGGAGGAGCATGAAGCGGTGTTGAAAAATATTAAGAGCCTGAAAAGGTGTGAAAAATATGAAGAGCTTCAAAATGTGTCAAAAATATGAGGGGCATGAAACGGTCTGAAAAATAGGAGGAGCATGAAAAGTAGTTCAAAAACATGAAGAGCCTGAAAAGGTGTGAAAAATATGAAGAGCTTCAAAAGGTTTCAAAATTATTAGTCGCATGAAACGGGTAAAAAAAATAGGAGGAGCATGAGACGGTGTTGAAAAACATGAAGATCCTGAAAAGGTGTGAAATATATGAAGAGGTTCAAAAGTTATCAAAAATATGAGGAGCATGAAAGGGTCTGAAAATAGGAGGAGCATGAAACTTTGTATGTATACATGAAGAGCATGAAAAGGTGTGAAAAATTTGAAGAGCTGCAAAAGGTGTCAAAAATATGAGGAGCATGTAACGGTGTTGAAAAACATGAAGAGCATTAAAAGTGTGAAAAATATGAAAAGCTTCAAAAGGTGTCAAAAATATGAGGAGCATGAAACGGTCTGAAAAATAGTAGGAGCATGAGATGGTGTTGAAAAACCTGAAGAACCTGAAAAGGTTGGAAATATATGAAGAGCTTTCAAGGTGTCAAAAATATGAGGAGCATGAAACGGTCTGAAAAATAGGAGAAACATGAAACGGTGTTGAAAAACATGAAGAGCATGATAAGTGTTAAAAATATAAAGAGCTTCAAAAGGTGCCAAAATTTGAGGAGCATGAAACGGTCTGAAAAATAGGAGGAGCATGAAACCATGTTTAAAAGCATGAAGAGCCTGAAAAGGTGTGAAAAATATGAATAGCTTCAAAAAGTGTCAAAAATATGAGGAGCATGAAACGGTCTGAAATATAGGAGGAGCATGAAGCGGTATTCAAATACATGAAGAGCCTGAAAAGGTGTGCAAAATATTAAGAGCTTCAAAAGGAGTTAAATATACGAGGAGCATGAAACGGTGTTGAAAAACATGAAGAGCATGAAAAGGTGTGAAAAATATGAAGAGTTTCAAAAGGTGTCAAAAATATGAGAAGCATGCAACTGTCTGAAAAATAGGAGGAGCATTAAACAGTGTTCAAAAACATGAAGAGCCTGAAAAGGTGTGAAATATATCAAGAGTTCAAAAGGTGTCAAAAATATGAGGAGCATGAAACGGTGTTCAAATACATGAAAAGCCTGAAAAGGTGCGCAAAATATGAAGAGCTTCAAAAGGTGTCAAATATATGAGGAGCATGAAACGGTGTTGAAAAACATGAGGAGCATTAAAAGTGTGAAAAATATAAACAGCTTCAAAAGCTGTCAAAAATATGAGGAGCAAGAAACGGTCTGAAAAAGAGGAGGAGCATGAAACGGTGTTGAAAAACATGAAGAGAATGAAAAGGTGTGAAAAATATGAAGAGCTTCAAAAGGTGTCAAATATATGAGGAGCATGAAACGGTCTTAAAAATAGGAGAAGCATGAGACGGTGTAAAAACATGAAGAACCTGAAAACGTTGGAAAAATATGACAAGCTTCAAAGGTGTCAAAAATATGAGGAACATGAAACTGTCAGAAAAATATGAGGAACATGAAACGGTCTAAGAAATAGGACGAGCATGAAACAGTGTTGAAAATCATGAAGACCGTGAAAAGGTGTGCACAATAAGAAGAGCTTCAGAAGGTGTCAATAATATGAGGAGCATGAAAGGGTCTGAAAAACAGGAGGAGCATGAAATGCTGTTGAACACATGAATTGCTTGAAAAGGTATGAAAAATATGAGAGTTTCAAAAGATGTTAAAAATATGAGGAGCATGAAAGGGTCATAAACATTGGAGGAGCATGAAACGGTGTTGAAAAACATGAAGAGCTTCAAAGAGTGTGAAAAATATGAAGAGCTTCAAAAGCTGTCATAAATATGAGGAGCATGAGACGCTCTGAAAAATATGAGGAGCACGAAATGGTCTGAAAAATGGAAGGAGCATGAAACGTTGTATCAAAACATGAAGAGCATGAAAAGGTTTGAAAAATATGAAGAGCTTCAAAAGGTGTGAAAAATCTGAGGAGCATGAAACGGTCTGAAAAATCGGAGGAGCAAGAAGTGGTGTTGAAAAACATGAAGAACCTGAAAAGTTGTGAAAAATATGAAGAGCTTCAAAAAGTGTCAAAAATATGAGGAGCATGAAACGGTCTGAAATAAAGGAGGAGCATGAAGCGGTGTTGAAAAACATGAAGATCCTGAAAAGGTGTGAAATATATGAAGAGTTTCAAAGGGTGTCAAATATATGAGGACCAGGAAACGGTCTGAAAAATAACAGGAGCATGAAATGGTGTTCAAAAACAAGAAGAGCCTGAAAAGGTGTGAAAAATATGAGGAGCTTCAAAAGGTGTGAAATACATGTGGAGCATTAAACGGTCTGAAAAATAGGAGGAGCATGAAGCGGTGTTCAAAAACAAGAAGAGCCTGAAAAGGTGTGAAAAATATGAGGAGCTTCAAAAGGTGTGAAATACATGTGGAGCATTAAACGGTCTGAAAAATAGGAGGAGCATGAAACGGTGATAAAAAATGAAGAGCGTGAAATGGTGTGAAAAATATGAAGAGCTTCAAAATGTGTCAAATATAAGAGGAACATGAAACAGTGTTCAAAAACATGAAGAGCCTGAAAAGCTGTGAAAAATATGAAGAGCTTCAAAAGGTGCCAAAAATATATGGAGCATGAAACGGTCTGAAAAATAGGAGGAGCATGAAGCGGTGTTGAAAAACATGAAGAGCCTGAAAAGGTGTGAAAAATATGAAGAGCTTCAAAAGGTGTCAAAAATATGAGGAGCATGAAACCGTATGAAAATAGGAGGAGCATGAAGCAGTGTTCACAAATATGAAGAGCCTGAAAAGGTGTGAAAAATATGAAATGTTTCAAAACGTGTCAAAAATATGAGGAGCATGAAAAGTTCTGAAAAATGGAGGAGCATGAAGCGGCGTTAAAAACCTGAAGAGCCTGAAAACGTGTGAAAAATATGAAGAGCTTCAAACGGTGTGAAATATATGAGGAGCATGAAACGGTCTGAAAAATACGAGGAGCATGAAACCGTGTTCAAAAAACTGAAGATCCTGAAAAGTTGTGAAAAATATGAAGAGCTTCAATAGGGTTAAAAATATGAGGAGCATGAAACGGTCTGAAAAATATGAGGAGCATGAAGCGGTGTTCCAAAACATTAAGAGCCTGAAAAGGTATGAAAAATATAAAGAGCTTCAAAAAGTGTCAAAAATATGAGGAGCATGAAACGGTCTGAAAAATATGAGGAGCATGAAGACGTGTTCAAAAACCTGAAGAGCATGAAGCGGTGTTGAGAAACATGAAGAGCATGAAAAGATGTGAAAAATATGAAGAGCATGAAAAAGTGTGAAAAATGTGAGGAGCATGAAACGGTCTGAAAAATACGAGGAGCATGAAGACGTGTTCAAAAACCTGAAGAGCATGAAGCGGTGTTGAGAAACATGAAGAGCATGAAAAGATGTGAAAAATATGAAGAGCATGAAAAAGTGTGAAAAATGTGAGGAGCATGAAACGGTCTGAAAAATACGAGGAGCATGAAGCCGTGTTAAAAAACCTGAAGAAACTGAAAAAGTGTGAAAAATATGAAGAGCTTCAAAAGGTGTCAAAGTTATGAGGAGCATGAAACCGTCTGAAAAATAGGAGGAGAATGAAATGGTGTTCAAAAACATGAAGAGTCTGAAAGGTGTGAAAAATATGAAGAGCATGAAAATGTGTGAAAAATATGAGGAGCATGAAACTGTGTTCAAAAAAATGCAGAGCCTGAAAAGGTGTGAAAAATATGAATAACTTCAAAACGTGTCAAAAATATGAGGAGCATGAAACTGTCTGAAAAAGGAGGAGCATGAAGCGGTGTTCAAAAACATGAAGAGCCTGAAAAGGTGTAAAATATATGAAGAGCTTCAAAAGGTGTAAAAAATATGAGGAGCTTGAAACGGTCTGAAAAATAAGAGGATCTGGTTTCCTCAGTGTGTATGCCCAGAAGTGGGATTGCTGGGTCATATGGCAGTTCTATTTCCAGTTTTTTAAGAAATCTCCACACTGTTTTCCATAGGGGCTGTACTAGTGTGCATTCCCACCAACAGTGTAAGAGGGTTCCCTTTTCTCCACACCATCTCCAGCATTTATTGCTTGTAGACTTTTGGATAGAAGCCATCCTGACTGGCATGTAATGGTACCTCATTGTGGTTTTGATTTGCATTTTTCTAATAATGAGTGATGTTGAGCATCTTTTCATGTGTTTGTTATCCATCTGTATGTCTTCTTTGGAGAAATGTCTGTTTAGTTCTTTGGCTCATTTTTTATTGGGTCATTTATTTTTCTGGAATTGAGCTGCAGGATTTGCTTGTATATTTTTGAGATTAATTCTTTGTCTGTTTCTTCATTTGCTATTATTTTCTCCCAATTTGAGGGCTGTCTTTTCACCTTACTTATAGTTTCCTTTGTAGTGCAAAAGCTTTTAAGTTTCATTAGGTCCCATTTGTTTAGTTTTGCTTTTATTTCCAATATTCTGGGAGGTGGGTCATAGAGGATCTTGCTTTGATTTATGTCGGAGAGTGTTTTGCCTATGTTCTCCTCTAGGAGTTTTATAGTTTCTGGTCTTACATTTAGATCTTTAATCCATTTTGAGTTTATTTTTGTGTATGGTGTTAGAAAGTGTTCTAGTTTCATTCTTTTACAAGTGGTTGACCAGTTTTCCCAGCATCACTTGTTAAAGAGGTTGTCTTTTTTCCATTGTATATCCTTGCCTCCTTTGTCAAAGATAAGGTGTCCATAGGTTCGTCTGAAAGAGACACGTGCACCCCAATGTTCATCGCAGCACTGTTTATAATAGCCAGGACATGGAAGCAACCTAGATGCCCGTCAGCAGATGAATGGATAAGAAAGCTGTGGTACATATACACCATGGAATATTACTCAGCCATTAAAAAGAATTCATTTGAATCAGTCCTAATGAGATGGATGAAGCTGGAGCCCATTATACAGAGTGAAGTAAGCCAGAAAGATAAAGAACATTAGAGCATGCTGACACATGTATATGGAATTTAGAAAAGTGATAACGATAACCCTATATGCAGAACAGAAAAAGGGACACAGAAATACAGAACAGACTTTTGAACTTTGTGGGAGAATGCGAGGTTGGGATATTTCAAAAGAACAGCATGTATGCTATCTATGGTGAAACAGATCACCAGCCCAGGTAGGATGCAAGAGACAAGTGCTCCGGCTTGGTGCACTGGGAAGACCGAGAGGAATCGGGTGGAGAGGGAGGTGGGAGGGGGGATTGGGATTGGGAATACATGTAAATCCATGGCTGATTCATATCAATGTATGACAAAACCGACAGGGAAAAAAAAATAAAAATAATAAAAAAAATTAAAAAAAAAAACAATAAAAAAAAATAAGAGGAGCATGAAATGGTGTTCAAAAATATGAAGAGCCTGAAAAGGTGTGGAAATTATGAAGAGCTTCAAAAGGTGTCAAATATGAGGAGCATAAAACGGTCTGAAACATAGGAGGAGCATGAAGCGGTGTTGAAAAACATGAAGAGCCTGAAAAGGTGTGAAAAATATGAAGAGCTTCAAAAGGTGCCAAAAATATGAAGAGCATGAAACGGTCTGAAAAATAGGAGGAGCATGAAATGGTGTTCAAAAACATGAAGACCTGAAAAGGTGTGAAAAATATGAAGAGCTTCAAAAGGTGCCAAAAATATGAGGAGCATGAAACGGTCTGACAAAGTGGAGGAGCATGAAGCGGTATTGAAAAACATGAAGAGGCTGAAAAGTTGTGAAAAATATGAAGAGCTTCATAAGGTGTCAAAATATGAGAAGCATGAAACGGTCTGAAAAATAGGAGGAGCATGAAACGGTCTGACAAATAGGAGGAGCATGAAGCAGTGTTGAAAAACATGAAGAGTCTGAAAAGGTGTGAAAAATATGAAGAGCTTCAAAGGTGTCAAAAATATGAGGAGCATGAAACGGTTTGAAAGATAGGAGGAGCATGAAGCGGTGTTGAAAAACATGAAGAGCCTGAAAATGTGTAAAACATATGAAGAGCTTCTAAAGGTGTCAAAAATATGAAGAGCTTCAAAAGGTGTCAAAAATGAGATGAGCATTAAACGGTGTGAAAAAAATGAGGAGCATGAAGCGGTGTTGGAAATCATGAAGAGTCTGAAAAGGTATGAAATATATGAGGAGCTTCAAAAGGTGTCAAAAATATGAGTGTCATGAAACGGTCTGAAAATTAGGGGGAGCATGAAGCGGTGTTGAAAAACATGAAGAGCCTGAAAAGTTGTCAAAAATATGAAGAGCTTCTAAAGGGGTCAAAAGTAGAGGAGCTTCAAAGGGTGTCAAAAATGAGATGAGCATGAAATGGTGTGAAAATATGAGGAGCATGAAGCCGTTTTGAAAATCATGAAGAGTCTGAAAAGGTGTGAAAAATATGAAGAGCATCAAAAGGTGTCAAAAATATGAGGAGCATGAAACGGTCTGAAAAAATGGAGGAGCATGAAGCGGTGTTGAAAAACATGAAGAGCCTGAAAAGGTGTGAAAAATATGAAGAGCTTCAAAATGTGTCAAAAATATGAGGATCATGAAACGGTCTGAAAAATAGGAGAAGCAGGAAGTGGTGTTGAAAAACATGAAGAGCCTGAAAACGTGTGAAAAATATGAAGAGCTTCAAAAGGTGTGAAAAATATGAAGAGCTTCAAAAGGTGATAAAAATGAGATGAGCATGAAACGGTCTGAAAAATATGAGGAGCATGAAGCGGTGTTGGAAATCATGAAGAGTCTGAAAAGGTGTGAAATATATTAAGAGCTTCAAAAGGTGTCAAAAATATGAGGAGCATGAAATGGTCTGAAAAATAGGAGGAGCATGAAGCGGTGTGGAAAAACATGAAGAACCTGAAAAGGTGTGAAAAATATGAAGAGCTTCAAAACGTGTCAAAACTATGAGGAGCTTGAAACGGTCTGAAAAATAGGAGGAGCATGAAAAGGTGTTCAAATGCATGAAGAGCCTGAACAGTGTGAAAATTATGAAGAGCTTCAAAAGGTGTAAAATACATGAGGAACATGAAACGGTCTGGAAAAAGGATGAGCATGAAGTTGTGTTGAAAAACATGAAGAGCCTGAAAAGGTGTGAAAAATATGAAGAGGTCCAAAAGGTGTGAAAAATATGACGAGTATGATACGGTCTGAAAAATAAGAGGAGCATGAAGCTCTGTTCAAATACATGAAGAGCCTGAAAATTTGTGAAAAATATGAAAAGCTTCAAAAGTTGTCAAAAATATGAGGAGCATGAAACATTCTGAAAAATAGGAGGATCATGAAGCGGTGTTCAAAATCATGAAGAGGCTGAAAAGGTGTGAAAAATATGAAGAGCTTCAAAATGTGTGAAATACATGAGGAGCATGAAACGGTCTGAAAAATAGGAGGAGCATGAAGCAGTGTTCAAAAATATGAAGAGCCTGAAAAGGTGTGAAAAATATGAAGAGCTTCAAAAAATGTCAAAAATATGAGGAGCATTAAACGGTCTGAAAAATAGGAGGAGCATGAAATGGTGTTGAAAAACATGAGGAGCCTGAAAAGTGTGAAAAATATGAAGAGCTTCAAAAGGTGTCAAAAATCGATGAGCAGGAAATGGTCTGAAAAATAGGAGGAGCATGAAGTGGTGTTAAAAACATGAAGAGCCTGAAAAGGTGTGGAATATATGAAGAGCTTCAAAAGGTGTCAAAAATATGAGGAGAATGAAACAGTCTGAAAAATAGGAGGAGCGTGAAGTGGTGTTGAAAAACATGAAGATCCTGAAATGGTGTGAAATATATGAAGATCTTCACAATGTGTGAAAAATATGAGGAGCTTCAAAAAGTGTCAGAAATATGAGGAGCATGAAGCGGTGTTGGAAATCATGAAGAGTCTGAAAAGGTGTGAAATATATTAAGAGCTTCAAAAGGTGTCAAAAATATGAGGAGCATGAAATGGTCTGAAAAATAGGAGGAGCATGAAGCGGTGTGGAAAAACATGAAGAACCTGAAAAGGTGTGAAAAATATGAAGAGCTTCAAAACGTGTCAAAACTATGAGGAGCTTGAAACGGTCTGAAAAATAGGAGGAGCATGAAAAGGTGTTCAAATGCATGAAGAGCCTGAACAGTGTGAAAATTATGAAGAGCTTCAAAAGGTGTAAAATACATGAGGAACATGAAACGGTCTGGAAAAAGGATGAGCATGAAGTTGTGTTGAAAAACATGAAGAGCCTGAAAAGGTGTGAAAAATATGAAGAGGTCCAAAAGGTGTGAAAAATATGACGAGTATGATACGGTCTGAAAAATAAGAGGAGCATGAAGCTCTGTTCAAATACATGAAGAGCCTGAAAATTTGTGAAAAATATGAAAAGCTTCAAAAGTTGTCAAAAATATGAGGAGCATGAAACATTCTGAAAAATAGGAGGATCATGAAGCGGTGTTCAAAATCATGAAGAGGCTGAAAAGGTGTGAAAAATATGAAGAGCTTCAAAATGTGTGAAATACATGAGGAGCATGAAACGGTCTGAAAAATAGGAGGAGCATGAAGCAGTGTTCAAAAATATGAAGAGCCTGAAAAGGTGTGAAAAATATGAAGAGCTTCAAAAAATGTCAAAAATATGAGGAGCATTAAACGGTCTGAAAAATAGGAGGAGCATGAAATGGTGTTGAAAAACATGAGGAGCCTGAAAAGTGTGAAAAATATGAAGAGCTTCAAAAGGTGTCAAAAATCGATGAGCAGGAAATGGTCTGAAAAATAGGAGGAGCATGAAGTGGTGTTAAAAACATGAAGAGCCTGAAAAGGTGTGGAATATATGAAGAGCTTCAAAAGGTGTCAAAAATATGAGGAGAATGAAACAGTCTGAAAAATAGGAGGAGCGTGAAGTGGTGTTGAAAAACATGAAGATCCTGAAATGGTGTGAAATATATGAAGATCTTCACAATGTGTGAAAAATATGAGGAGCTTCAAAAAGTGTCAGAAATATGAGGAGCATGAAACGGTCTGAAAAATAGGAGGAGCATGAAATGGTGTTGAAAAACATGAGGAGCCTGAAAAGTGTGAAAAATATGAAGAGCTTCAAAATGTGTCAAAAATGAGATGAGCATGAAACGGTCTGAAAAATAGGACGAGCATGAAGTGGTGTTGAAAAAAAAGAAGAGCCTGAAAAGGTGTGAAAAACATGAAGAGCTTCAAAAGGTGTCAAAAATATGAGGAGAATGAAACGGTCTGAAAAATAGGAGGTGCATGAGCGGTTTTGAAAAACATGAAGAGCCTGAAAAGGTGTGAAAAATATGAAGAGCTGCAAAAGTGTGAAAAATATGAAAAGCTTCAAAAGGTGTGAAATATATGAAGAGCCTCAAAACGTGTCAAAAATATGAGGAGTATGAAACGGTGTGAAAAATAGCAGGAGCATGAAGCGGTGTTCAAAAACATGAAGAGCGTGAAAAAGTGTGAAAAATATTAAAAGGTTCAAAAATGTGAAAAATATGTAGAGCTTCAAAAGTTGTGAAATATATGAAGAGCTTCAAAAGGTGTCAAAAATTAGATGAGCATGAAACGGTCTGAAAAATAGGAGGAGCATGAAGTGGTGTTGAAAAACATGAAGAGCCTGAAAAGGTGTGAAATATATGAAGAGCTTCAAAAGGTGTCAAAAACATGAAGAGCTTCAAAAAGTGTCAAAAATATGAAGAGCATGAAACGGTCTGAAAAATAGGGGGAGCATGAAACGGTGTTCAAAAACATGAAGAGCCTGAAAAGGTTTGAAAAATATAAAGAGCTTCAAAAGGTGTGAAATACAGGAGGAGCATGAAACGTTCTGAAAAATAGGAGGACCTTGAAGCGGTGTTCAAAAACATGAAGAGCCTGAAAAGGTGTGAAAAATATGAAGAGCTTCAAAACGTGTGAAAAATATGAAGAGCTTCAAAAGGTATCAAAAATGAGATGAAGATGAAACGGTCTGAAAAATAGGGGGAGCATGAAACGGTGTTCAAAAACATGAAGAGCCTGAAAAGGTTTGAAAAATATAAAGAGCTTCAACAGGTGTGAAAATTATGAGGAGCGTGAAACGGCCTGAAAAATAGAAGCAGCATGAAACGGTGTGGAAAACATCAAGAGCCTGAAAAGGTGTGAAAAATATGAAGAGCTTCAAAAGGCGTCAAAAATATGAAGAGCATGAAACGGTCTGAAAAATAGGAGGAGCATGAAACGGGGATCAAAAACATGAGAAGCCTGAAAAGGTGTGAAAAATATGAAGAGCTTCAAAAGGTGTGAAAATCATGAGGAGCATGAAACGGTCTGAAAAATATGAGAAGCATGAAGTCGTGTGGAAAAACATGAAGAGCCTTAAAAGGTGTGAAAAATATGATGAGCTTCAAAAGGTGTCAAAAATATGAAGAGCATGAAACGGTTTGAAAATTTGGAGGATCATGAGCGGTGTTCAAAAACATGAAGAGCCTGAAAAGGTGTGAAAAATATGAAGAGCTTCAAAAGGGGTCAAAAATATGAAGAGCATGAAACGGTCTGAAAATTTGGAGGATCATGAGCGGTGATCAAAACATGAGGAGCCTGAAAAGATGTGAAAAATATGAAGAGCTTCAAAAGTTGTGAAATACATGAGGAGCATGAAACGGTCTGAAAAATATGAGAAGCATGAAGTGGTGTGGAAAAACATGAAGAGCCTGAAAAGGTGTGAAAAATATGAAGAGCTTCAAATGGTGTCAAAAATATGAGGACCATGTAACGTTCTGAAAAATAGGAGCATGAAACGGTGATCAAAAACATGAGGAGCCTGAAAAGGTGTGAAAAATATGAAGAGCTTCAAATGGTGTCAAAAATATGAGAAGCATGAAACGGTCTGAAAGATAGGAGGAGCATGAAACGGTGATCAGAAACATGAAGAACCTGAAAAGTTGTGAAAAATATGAAGAGCTTCAAAAGGTGTGAAATTCATGAGGATCATGAAACGGTCTGAAAAATAGGAGAAGCATGAAGTGGTGTGGAAAAACATGAAGAGCCTGAAAAGGTGTGAAAAATATGAAAAGCTTCAAAAGATGTCAAAAATATGAAGAGCATGAAACGGTCTGAAAAATAGATGCGGCATGAAATGGTGTTGAAAAACATGAAGAGAGTGAAAACGTGTGAAAAATATGTAGAGCTTTAAAACGTGTGAAATACATGAGGAGCATGAAACGAGATGAAAAAAAGAAGCATGAAGTGGTGTGGAAAAACATGAAGAGCCTGAAAAGGTGTGAAAAATATGAAGAGCTTCAAAAGGTGACAAATATATGAGGAGTATGAAACGGTCTGGAAAATAGGAGGAGCATGAAGCGGTGTTCAAAAACATGAAGAGCCTGAAAAGGTGTGAAAAATATGAAGAGCTTCAAAAGGTGTCAAAAATATGAGGAGCATGAAACAGTCTGAAAAATAGGACGAGCATGAAGCGGTGTTCAAAAACATGAAGAGCCTGAAAAGGTGTGAAAAATATGAAGAGCTTCAAAAGGTGTGAAAAATATGAAGAGCTTCAAAAGGTGTCAAAAATTAGATTAGCATGAAAGGGTCTGAAAAATAGGAGGAACATGAAGTGGTGTTGAAAAACATGAAGAGCCTGAAAAGGTTTGAAAAGTATGAAGAGCTTCAAAAGGTGTGAAAAATATGAGGAGCTTCAAAATGTTTCAAAAATATGATGAGCATGAAACCCTCTTAAAAATAGGAGGAGGATGAAGCGGTGTTCAACAACATGAAGAGCCTGAAAAGGTGTGCAAAATATGAAGAGCTTCAAAAGGTGTGAAATACATGAGGAACATGAAACGGTGTTCAAAACACGCAGAGACTGAAAAGGTGTGAAAAATATGAAGAGCCTCAAAACGTGTCAAAAATATGGTGAGGATGAAACGGTCTGCAAAAAAGGAGGAGCATGAAGTGGTGTTGAAAAACTTGAACAGCCAGAAAATGTGTGAAAAATATGAAAAGCTTCAAAAGGTGGTAAATATATGCGGAGCATGAAACGGTTGAAAAATCGGAGGAGCATGAACCGGTGTTCAAAAACAAGAAGAGCCTGAAAAGGTGTGAGAAATATGAAGAGCTTCAAAATGTGTCAAAATATGAGGAGCATGAAACGGTCTGAAAAAGAGGAGGAGCATGAATCGGTGTTGAAAAACATGAAGAGCCTAAAAAGTTGTGAAAAATATGAAGAGCTTCAAAAATTGTCAAAAATATGAGGAGCATGAAACGGTCTGAAAAATAGGAGGAGCATGAAGCGTTGTTGAAAAACATGAAGAGCCTGAAAAGTTGTGAAAAATATGAAGAGCTTCAAAAGGTTTGAAAAATATGAAGAGCTTCAAATGTGTCAAAAATGAGATGAACATGAAAAGGTCTGAAAAATAAGAGAAGCATGAAGTGGTGTTGATAAAAAAGAAGAGGCTGAAAAGGTGTGAAATATATGAAGATCTTCAAAAGGTGTCAAAAATATGAGGAGAATGAAACGTTCTGAATAATAGGACGAGCATGAAGCGGTGTTGAAAAACATGAAGAGCCTGAAAACGTGTGAAAAATATGAAGAGCTTCAAAAGGTGTGAAAAATATGAAGAGCTACAAATGTGTCAAAAATGAGATGAGCATGAAACGGTCTGAAAAATAAGAGGAGCATGAAGTGGAGTTGAAAAAAAAAGAAGAGCCTGAAAAGATGTGAATATATGAAGACCTTCAAAAGGTGTCAAAAATATGAGGAGAATGAAACGGTCTGAATAATAGGAGGAGCATGAAGCGGTGTTGAAAAACATGAAGAGCCTGAAAAGGTGTGAAAAATACGGAGAGATTCTAAAGGTTTCAAAAATGAGAAGAGCATGAAACGGTCTGAAAAATAAGAGGAGCATGAAGTGGTGGTGAAAATCATGAAGAGACTGAAAAGGTGTGAAAAATATGAAGAGCTTCTAAAGGTGTCAAAAATATGAGGAGCATGAAACGGTCTGAAAAATAGGAGGATCATGAAGCGTGTTCAAAAACATGAAAAGCATGAAAAGGTGTGAAAATATGAAGAACTTCAAAAAGTGTCAAAAATATGAGGAGAATGAAACGGTCTGAAAAAACGGAGCATGAAGTGGTGTGGAAAAACATGAAGAGACTGAAAAGTTGTGAAAAATATGAAGAGCTTCAAAAGGTGTGAAATACATGAGGAGCATGAAACTCTCTGAAAAATAGGAGGAGCATGAAGCTGTGTTAAAAACATGAAGAGCCTGAAAAGGTGTGAAAAATATGAAGAGCTTTAAAAGCTGTGAAACATACGAGGAGCATGAAACCGTCTGAAAAACAGAAGCAGCATGAAACGGTGTTGAAAAACATGAAGAGCCTGCAAACGTGTGAAAAATATGAAGAGCTTCAAAAGGTGTGAAATATATGAAGAACTTCAAAAGGTGTCAAAAATGAGATGAGCATGAAATGGTCTGAAAAATAGGAGGAGCATGAAACGGTGATCAGAAACATGAAGAGCCTGAAAAGGTGTGAAAAATATGAAGAGCTTCAAAGGCATGAAATTCATGAGGAGCATGAAACGGTCTGAAAAATAGGAGAAGCATGAAGTGGTGTGGAAAAACATGAAGTGCCTGAAAAGGTGTGAAAAATATGAAGAGCTTCAAAAGGTGTGAAATACATGAAGAGCATGAAACTCTCTGACAAATAGGAGGAGCATGAAGTGGTGTTCAAAAACATGAAGAGTCTGAAAAGGTGTGAAAAATATGAAGAGCTTCAAAAAGTGTCAAAATTATGAGGAGCATGAAAGGCTCTGAAAAATAGGAGGAGCATGAAGCGGTCTTGAAAAACATGAAGAGCCTGAAAACGTGTTAAAAATATGAAGAGCTTCAAAAGGTGTAAAAAATATGGGGAGCATGAAACGGTCTGCAAAAAAGGAGGAGCATGAAGTGGTGTTGAAAAACTTGAACAGCCAGAAAATGCGTGAAAAATATGAAAAGCTTCAAAAGGTGGTAAAAATATGCGGAGCATGAAACGGTCTGAAAAATAGGAGGAGCATGAAGCGGTGTTCAAAAACATGAAGAGCCTGAAAAAGTGTGAAAAATATGAAGAGCTTAAAAATGTGTCAAAATATGAGGAGCATGAAACGGTCTGAAAAATAGGAGGAGCATGAAGCATTGTTGAAAAACATGAAGAGCCTGAAAAGTTGTGAAAAATATGAAAAACTTCAAAAGGTGTCAAAAATATGATGAGCATGAAACGGTTTGAGACATAGGAGGAGCATGAAGTGGTGTTGAAAAAAAAGAAGAGACTGAAAAGGTGTGAAAAATATGAGGATCATCAAAAGGTGTGAAAAATATGAGGAGCATGAAAAGGTCTGCAAAAAGGAGGAGCATGCAGTGGTGTTGAAAAAAATGAAGAGCCTGAAAAGGTTTGAAAAATATGAAAAGCTTCAAAAGGTGTCAAAAATATGAGGAGCATGAAACGGTCGGAAAAATAGGAGGCACATGAAGCGGTGTTCAAAATCATGACGAGACTGAAAAGGTGTGTAAAATATGAAGAGCTTCAAAAGGTGTGAAATACATTAGGAGCATGAAACGGGCTGAAAAGTAGGAGAAGCATGAAGTGGTGTGGAAAAACATGAAGAGCCTGAAAAGGTGTGAAAAATATGAAAAGCTTCAAAAGGTGTCAAAATTATGAGGAGCATGAAACGGTCTGAAAAATAGGAGGAGCATGAAACGGTCTGAAAAAGAGGAGGAGCATGAAGTGGTGTTCAAAAACATGAAGAGCCTGAGAAGGTGTGAAAAATATGAAGAGCTTCAAAAATATGAAAAATATGAAGAGCTTCAAAAGGTGTGAAAAATATGAAGAGCTTCAAAAGTTGTGAAAAATATGAAGAGCTTAAAATGGTGTCAAAATGAGATGAGCATGAAACGGTCTGAAAAACAGGAGGAGAATGAAGCGGTGTTGAAAATTATCAAGAGACTGAAAAGGTGTGAAAAATATGAAGAGCTTCAAAAGGTGTGAAATACATGTGGAGCATGAAACGGTCTGAAAAAAAGGAGGAGCATGAAGCGGTCTTGAAAAACATGAAGAGCCTGAAAACGTGTGAAAAATATGAAGAGCTTCAAAAGGTGTAAAAAATATGGGGAGCATGAAAGGGTCTGCAAAAAAGGAGGAGCATGAAGTGGTGTTGAAAAACTTGAACAGCCAGAAAATGTGTGAAAAATATGAAAAGCTTCAAAAGGTGGTAAAAATATGCGGAGCATGAAACGGTATGAAAAATCGGAGGAGCATGAACCGGTGTTCAAAAACATGAAGAGCCTGAAAAGGTGTGAGAAATATGAAGAGCTTCAAAATGTGTCAAAATATGAGGAGCATGAATCGGTGTTGAAAAACATGAAGAGCCTAAAAATTTGTGAAAAATATGAAGAGCTTCAAAAAGTGTCAAAAATATGAGGAGCATGAAACGGTCTGAAAAATAGGAGGAGCATGAAGCGTTGTTGAAAAACATGAAGAGCCTGAAAAGTTGTGAAAAATATGAAGAGCTTCAAAAGGTGTGAAAAATATGAAGAGCTTCAAATGTGTCAAAAATGAGATGAACATGAAAAGGTCTGAAAAATAAGAGGAGCATGAAGTGGTGTTGAAAAAAACAAAGAGGCTGAAAAGGTGTGAAATATATGAAGACCTTCAAAAGGTTCAAAAATATGAGGAGCATGAAACGGTCTGAATAATAGGAGGAGCATGAAGCGGTGTTGAAAAACATGAAGAGCCTGAAAAGGTGTGAAAAATATGGAGAGATTCTAAAGGTTTCAAAAATGAGAAGAGCATGAAACGGTCTGAAAAATAAGAGGAGCATGAAGTCGTGGTGAAAATCATGAAGAGCCTGAAAAGGTGTGAAAAATATGAAGAGCTTCTAAAGGTGTCAAAAATATGAGGAGCATGAAAAGGTCTGAAAAATAGGAGGATCATGAAGCGGTGTTCAAAAACATGAAAAGCCTGAAAAGGAGTGAAAATATGAAGAGCTTCAAAAAGTGTCAAAAATATGAGGAGCATGAAACGGTCTGAAAAAAAGGAGGAGCATGAACTGGTGTGGAAAAACATGAAGAGACTGAAAAGGTGTGAAAAATATGAAGAGCTTCAAAAGGTGTGAAATACATGAGGAGCATGAAACTCTCTGAAAAATAGGAGGAGCATGAAGCTGTGTTAAAAACATGAAGAGCCTGAAAAGGTGTGAAAAATATGAAGAGCTTTAAAAGCTGTGAAAAATATGAGGAACATGAAACCGTCTGAAAAACAGGAGGAGCATGAAGCGGTGTTGAAAAACATGAAGAGCCTGAAAAGGTGTGAAAAATATGAAGAGTTTCAAAAGGTGTCAAAAATATGAGGAGCATGAAACGGTGTTGAAAAACATGAAGAGCCTGAAAAGGTGTTAAAAATATGAACAGCTTCAAAAAGTGTCAAAAATATGAGGAGCATGAAACGGTCTGAAAAATAGGAGGAGCATGAAGCGGTGTTGAAAAACATGAAGACCCTGAAAAGGTGTGAAAAATATGAAGAGATTCAAAATGTGTCAAAAATATGAGGAGCATGAAACGGTGTTGAAAAACATGAAGAGCCTGAAAAGGTGTGAAAAATATGAACAGCTTCAAAAAGTGTCAAAAATATGAGGAGCATGAAACGGTCTGAAAAATAGGAGGTGCATGAAGCGGTGTTGAAAAACATGAAGAGCCTGAAAACGTGTGAAAAATATGAAGAGCTTCAAAAAGGTGTGAAAAATATGAAGAGCTTCAAAATGTGTCAAAAATATGAGGAGCATGAAACGGTCTGAAAAATACGAGGAGGATGAAGAGGTGTTGAAAAACATGAAGAGCCTGAAAAGGTGTGAAAAATATGAAGAGCTTCAGAAATGTGAAAAATATGAAGAGCTTCAAAAGGTGTGAAATATATGAAGAGCATGAAACGGTCTGAAAAATAGGAGGAGCATGAAACGGTGTTCAAATACATGAAGAGCCTGAAAATGTGCGAATAAAATGAGGAGCTTCAAAAGGTGTGAAAAACATGAGGAGCATGAAACTGTCTAAAAAATAGGAGGAGCATGAAGCGGTGTTCAAAAACATTAAGAGCCTGAAAAGGTATGAAAAATATAAAGAGCTTCAAAAAGTGTCAAAAATATGAGGAGCATGAAACGGTCTGAAAAATATGAGGAGCATGAAGACGTGTTCAAAAACCTGAAGAGCATGAAGCGGTGTTGAGAAACATGAAGAGCATGAAAAGATGTGAAAAATATGAAGAGCATGAAAAAGTGTGAAAAATGTGAGGAGCATGAAACGGTCTGAAAAATACGAGGAGCATGAAGACGTGTTCAAAAACCTGAAGAGCATGAAGCGGTGTTGAGAAACATGAAGAGCATGAAAAGATGTGAAAAATATGAAGAGCATGAAAAAGTGTGAAAAATGTGAGGAGCATGAAACGGTCTGAAAAATACGAGGAGCATGAAGCCGTGTTAAAAAACCTGAAGAAACTGAAAAAGTGTGAAAAATATGAAGAGCTTCAAAAGGTGTCAAAGTTATGAGGAGCATGAAGCCGTCTGAAAAATAGGAGGAGAATGAAATGGTGTTCAAAAACATGAAGAGTCTGAAAGGTGTGAAAAATATGAAGAGCATGAAAATGTGTGAAAAATATGAGGAGCATGAAACTGTGTTCAAAAAAATGCAGAGCCTGAAAAGGTGTGAAAAATATGAATAACTTCAAAACGTGTCAAAAATATGAGGAGCATGAAACTGTCTGAAAAAGGAGGAGCATGAAGCGGTGTTCAAAAACATGAAGAGCCTGAAAAGGTGTAAAATATATGAAGAGCTTCAAAAGGTGTAAAAAATATGAGGAGCTTGAAACGGTCTGAAAAATAAGAGGATCTGGTTTCCTCAGTGTGTATGCCCAGAAGTGGGATTGCTGGGTCATATGGCAGTTCTATTTCCAGTTTTTTAAGAAATCTCCACACTGTTTTCCATAGGGGCTGTACTAGTGTGCATTCCCACCAACAGTGTAAGAGGGTTCCCTTTTCTCCACACCATCTCCAGCATTTATTGCTTGTAGACTTTTGGATAGAAGCCATCCTGACTGGCATGTAATGGTACCTCATTGTGGTTTTGATTTGCATTTTTCTAATAATGAGTGATGTTGAGCATCTTTTCATGTGTTTGTTATCCATCTGTATGTCTTCTTTGGAGAAATGTCTGTTTAGTTCTTTGGCTCATTTTTTATTGGGTCATTTATTTTTCTGGAATTGAGCTGCAGGATTTGCTTGTATATTTTTGAGATTAATTCTTTGTCTGTTTCTTCATTTGCTATTATTTTCTCCCAATTTGAGGGCTGTCTTTTCACCTTACTTATAGTTTCCTTTGTAGTGCAAAAGCTTTTAAGTTTCATTAGGTCCCATTTGTTTAGTTTTGCTTTTATTTCCAATATTCTGGGAGGTGGGTCATAGAGGATCTTGCTTTGATTTATGTCGGAGAGTGTTTTGCCTATGTTCTCCTCTAGGAGTTTTATAGTTTCTGGTCTTACATTTAGATCTTTAATCCATTTTGAGTTTATTTTTGTGTATGGTGTTAGAAAGTGTTCTAGTTTCATTCTTTTACAAGTGGTTGACCAGTTTTCCCAGCATCACTTGTTAAAGAGGTTGTCTTTTTTCCATTGTATATCCTTGCCTCCTTTGTCAAAGATAAGGTGTCCATAGGTTCGTCTGAAAGAGACACGTGCACCCCAATGTTCATCGCAGCACTGTTTATAATAGCCAGGACATGGAAGCAACCTAGATGCCCGTCAGCAGATGAATGGATAAGAAAGCTGTGGTACATATACACCATGGAATATTACTCAGCCATTAAAAAGAATTCATTTGAATCAGTCCTAATGAGATGGATGAAGCTGGAGCCCATTATACAGAGTGAAGTAAGCCAGAAAGATAAAGAACATTAGAGCATGCTGACACATGTATATGGAATTTAGAAAAGTGATAACGATAACCCTATATGCAGAACAGAAAAAGGGACACAGAAATACAGAACAGACTTTTGAACTTTGTGGGAGAATGCGAGGTTGGGATATTTCAAAAGAACAGCATGTATGCTATCTATGGTGAAACAGATCACCAGCCCAGGTAGGATGCAAGAGACAAGTGCTCCGGCTTGGTGCACTGGGAAGACCGAGAGGAATCGGGTGGAGAGGGAGGTGGGAGGGGGGATTGGGATTGGGAATACATGTAAATCCATGGCTGATTCATATCAATGTATGACAAAACCGACAGGGAAAAAAAAATAAAAATAATAAAAAAAATTAAAAAAAAAAACAATAAAAAAAAATAAGAGGAGCATGAAATGGTGTTCAAAAATATGAAGAGCCTGAAAAGGTGTGGAAATTATGAAGAGCTTCAAAAGGTGTCAAATATGAGGAGCATAAAACGGTCTGAAACATAGGAGGAGCATGAAGCGGTGTTGAAAAACATGAAGAGCCTGAAAAGGTGTGAAAAATATGAAGAGCTTCAAAAGGTGCCAAAAATATGAAGAGCATGAAACGGTCTGAAAAATAGGAGGAGCATGAAATGGTGTTCAAAAACATGAAGACCTGAAAAGGTGTGAAAAATATGAAGAGCTTCAAAAGGTGCCAAAAATATGAGGAGCATGAAACGGTCTGACAAAGTGGAGGAGCATGAAGCGGTATTGAAAAACATGAAGAGGCTGAAAAGTTGTGAAAAATATGAAGAGCTTCATAAGGTGTCAAAATATGAGAAGCATGAAACGGTCTGAAAAATAGGAGGAGCATGAAACGGTCTGACAAATAGGAGGAGCATGAAGCAGTGTTGAAAAACATGAAGAGTCTGAAAAGGTGTGAAAAATATGAAGAGCTTCAAAGGTGTCAAAAATATGAGGAGCATGAAACGGTTTGAAAGATAGGAGGAGCATGAAGCGGTGTTGAAAAACATGAAGAGCCTGAAAATGTGTAAAACATATGAAGAGCTTCTAAAGGTGTCAAAAATATGAAGAGCTTCAAAAGGTGTCAAAAATGAGATGAGCATTAAACGGTGTGAAAAAAATGAGGAGCATGAAGCGGTGTTGGAAATCATGAAGAGTCTGAAAAGGTATGAAATATATGAGGAGCTTCAAAAGGTGTCAAAAATATGAGTGTCATGAAACGGTCTGAAAATTAGGGGGAGCATGAAGCGGTGTTGAAAAACATGAAGAGCCTGAAAAGTTGTCAAAAATATGAAGAGCTTCTAAAGGGGTCAAAAGTAGAGGAGCTTCAAAGGGTGTCAAAAATGAGATGAGCATGAAATGGTGTGAAAATATGAGGAGCATGAAGCCGTTTTGAAAATCATGAAGAGTCTGAAAAGGTGTGAAAAATATGAAGAGCATCAAAAGGTGTCAAAAATATGAGGAGCATGAAACGGTCTGAAAAAATGGAGGAGCATGAAGCGGTGTTGAAAAACATGAAGAGCCTGAAAAGGTGTGAAAAATATGAAGAGCTTCAAAATGTGTCAAAAATATGAGGATCATGAAACGGTCTGAAAAATAGGAGAAGCAGGAAGTGGTGTTGAAAAACATGAAGAGCCTGAAAACGTGTGAAAAATATGAAGAGCTTCAAAAGGTGTGAAAAATATGAAGAGCTTCAAAAGGTGATAAAAATGAGATGAGCATGAAACGGTCTGAAAAATATGAGGAGCATGAAGCGGTGTTGGAAATCATGAAGAGTCTGAAAAGGTGTGAAATATATTAAGAGCTTCAAAAGGTGTCAAAAATATGAGGAGCATGAAATGGTCTGAAAAATAGGAGGAGCATGAAGCGGTGTGGAAAAACATGAAGAACCTGAAAAGGTGTGAAAAATATGAAGAGCTTCAAAACGTGTCAAAACTATGAGGAGCTTGAAACGGTCTGAAAAATAGGAGGAGCATGAAAAGGTGTTCAAATGCATGAAGAGCCTGAACAGTGTGAAAATTATGAAGAGCTTCAAAAGGTGTAAAATACATGAGGAACATGAAACGGTCTGGAAAAAGGATGAGCATGAAGTTGTGTTGAAAAACATGAAGAGCCTGAAAAGGTGTGAAAAATATGAAGAGGTCCAAAAGGTGTGAAAAATATGACGAGTATGATACGGTCTGAAAAATAAGAGGAGCATGAAGCTCTGTTCAAATACATGAAGAGCCTGAAAATTTGTGAAAAATATGAAAAGCTTCAAAAGTTGTCAAAAATATGAGGAGCATGAAACATTCTGAAAAATAGGAGGATCATGAAGCGGTGTTCAAAATCATGAAGAGGCTGAAAAGGTGTGAAAAATATGAAGAGCTTCAAAATGTGTGAAATACATGAGGAGCATGAAACGGTCTGAAAAATAGGAGGAGCATGAAACGGTCTGAAAAAGAGGAGGAGCATGAAGTGGTGTTGAAAAACTTGAACAGCCAGAAAATGCGTGAAAAATATGAAAAGCTTCAAAAGGTGGTAAAAATATGCGGAGCATGAAACGGTCTGAAAAATAGGAGGAGCATGAAGCGGTGTTCAAAAACATGAAGAGCCTGAAAAAGTGTGAAAAATATGAAGAGCTTAAAAATGTGTCAAAATATGAGGAGCATGAAACGGTCTGAAAAATAGGAGGAGCATGAAGCATTGTTGAAAAACATGAAGAGCCTGAAAAGTTGTGAAAAATATGAAAAACTTCAAAAGGTGTCAAAAATATGATGAGCATGAAACGGTTTGAGACATAGGAGGAGCATGAAGTGGTGTTGAAAAAAAAGAAGAGACTGAAAAGGTGTGAAAAATATGAGGATCATCAAAAGGTGTGAAAAATATGAGGAGCATGAAAAGGTCTGCAAAAAGGAGGAGCATGCAGTGGTGTTGAAAAAAATGAAGAGCCTGAAAAGGTTTGAAAAATATGAAAAGCTTCAAAAGGTGTCAAAAATATGAGGAGCATGAAACGGTCGGAAAAATAGGAGGCACATGAAGCGGTGTTCAAAATCATGACGAGACTGAAAAGGTGTGTAAAATATGAAGAGCTTCAAAAGGTGTGAAATACATTAGGAGCATGAAACGGGCTGAAAAGCAGGAGAAGCATGAAGTGGTGTGGAAAAACATGAAGAGCCTGAAAAGGTGTGAAAAATATGAAAAGCTTCAAAAGGTGTCAAAATTATGAGGAGCATGAAACGGTCTGAAAAATAGGAGGAGCATGAAACGGTCTGAAAAAGAGGAGGAGCATGAAGTGGTGTTCAAAAACATGAAGAGCCTGAGAAGGTGTGAAAAATATGAAGAGCTTCAAAAATATGAAAAATATGAAGAGCTTCAAAAGGTGTGAAAAATATGAAGAGCTTCAAAAGTTGTGAAAAATATGAAGAGCTTAAAATGGTGTCAAAATGAGATGAGCATGAAACGGTCTGAAAAACAGGAGGAGAATGAAGCGGTGTTGAAAATTATCAAGAGACTGAAAAGGTGTGAAAAATATGAAGAGCTTCAAAAGGTGTGAAATACATGTGGAGCATGAAACGGTCTGAAAAAAAGGAGGAGCATGAAGCGGTCTTGAAAAACATGAAGAGCCTGAAAACGTGTGAAAAATATGAAGAGCTTCAAAAGGTGTAAAAAATATGGGGAGCATGAAAGGGTCTGCAAAAAAGGAGGAGCATGAAGTGGTGTTGAAAAACTTGAACAGCCAGAAAATGTGTGAAAAATATGAAAAGCTTCAAAAGGTGGTAAAAATATGCGGAGCATGAAACGGTATGAAAAATCGGAGGAGCATGAACCGGTGTTCAAAAACATGAAGAGCCTGAAAAGGTGTGAGAAATATGAAGAGCTTCAAAATGTGTCAAAATATGAGGAGCATGAATCGGTGTTGAAAAACATGAAGAGCCTAAAAATTTGTGAAAAATATGAAGAGCTTCAAAAAGTGTCAAAAATATGAGGAGCATGAAACGGTCTGAAAAATAGGAGGAGCATGAAGCGTTGTTGAAAAACATGAAGAGCCAGAAAAGTTGTGAAAAATATGAAGAGCTTCAAAAGGTGTGAAAAATATGAAGAGCTTCAAATGTGTCAAAAATGAGATGAACATGAAAAGGTCTGAAAAATAAGAGGAGCATGAAGTGGTGTTGAAAAAAACAAAGAGGCTGAAAAGGTGTGAAATATATGAAGACCTTCAAAAGGTTCAAAAATATGAGGAGCATGAAACGGTCTGAATAATAGGAGGAGCATGAAGCGGTGTTGAAAAACATGAAGAGCCTGAAAAGGTGTGAAAAATATGAAGAGCTTCAAAAGGTGTGAAATACATGAGGAGCATGAAACTCTCTGAAAAATAGGAGTAGCATGAAGCGGTGTTCAAAAACATGAAGAGCTGAAAACGTGTGAAAAATATGAAGAGCTTCAAAAGGTGTCAAAAATATGAGGAGCAAAAAACGGTCTGAAAAAAAGGAGAAGCATGAAGCGTGTTCAAATACATGAAAAGCCTGAAAAGTTGTGAAAAATATGAAGAGCTTCAAAAGGTTCAAAAATATGAGGAGCATGAAACGGTCTGAATAATAGGAGGAGCATGAAGCGGTGTTGAAAAACATGAAGAGCCTGAAAAGGTGTGAAAAATATGGAGAGATTCTAAAGGTTTCAAAAATGAGAAGAGCATGAAACGGTCTGAAAAATAAGAGGAGCATGAAGTGGTGGTGAAAATCATGAAGAGCCTGAAAGGTGTGAAAAATATGAAGAGCTTCTAAAGGTGTCAAAAATATGAGGAGCATGAAAAGGTCTGAAAAATAGGAGGATCATGAAGCGGTGTTCAAAAACATGAAAAGCCTGAAAAGGTGTGAAAAATATAAAGAGCTTCAAAAGGTGTCAAAAATATGAGGAGCATGAAACGGTCTGAAAAATAGGAGGAACATGAAAAGGTGATCAAAAACATGAAGAGCCTGAAAAAGTGTGAAAAATATGAAGAGATTCAAAAGGTGTCAAAAATATGAGGAGCATGAAACGGTCTGAAAAATAGGAGCAGCATGAAACGGTCTGAAAAAGAAGAGGAGGATGAAGCGGTGTTGAAAAACAAGAAGAGCCTGAAAAGGTGTGAAATATATGAAGAGCTTGAAAAGGTGTCAAAAATATGAGGAGAATGAAATGGTCTGAAAAATAGGAAGAGCATGAAGCGGTGTTAAAAAACATGAAGCGCCTGAAAAGGTGTGAAAAATATGAAGAGTTTCTAAAGGTGTCAAAATGAGATGAGCATGAAACGGTCTGAAAAATAGGAGGAGAATGAAGAGGTGTTGAATATCATCAAGAGCCTGAAAAGGTGTGAAAAATATGAAGAGCTTCAAAAGGTGTCAAAAAGAAATGAGCATGAAAAGGTCTGAAAAATAGGAGGAGCATGAAGTTGTGTTGAAAAAAATGAAAACCCTGAAAAGGTGTGAAATATATGAAGAGCTTCTAAAGGTGTTAAATACATTAGGAGCATGAAACGTTCTGAAAAATAGCAGGAGCATGAAGCGGTGTTGAAAATCACGAAGGGTCTGAAAAGTGTGATAATATGAAGAGCTTCAAAAATATGAAAAATATGAAGAGCTTCAAAAGGTCTGAAAAATATGAAGAGCTTCAAAAGGTGTCAAAAATGGGATGAGCATGAAACTGTCTGAAAAATACAGGAGCATGAAGCGGTGTTGAAAATCATGAAGAGCCTGAAAAGGTGTGAAAAAGATGAAGAGCATGAAAAGGTGTGAAAAATATGAAGAGCTTCAAAAGGTGTCAAAAATATGAGGAGCATGAAACGGTCTGAAAAATAGGAGGAGCATGAAGTGGTGTTGAAAAACATGAAGAGCCTGAAAACGTGTGAAAAATACGAAGAGTTTCAAAAGATGTGAAAAATAAGAAGAGCTTCAAAAGTTGTCAAAAATGATGTGAGCATGAAACGGTCTGAAAAGTAGGAGGAGCATGAAGTGGTGTTGAAAAAATGAAGAGCCTGAAAAGGTGTGAAATATATGAAGAGCTTCAAAAGGTGTCAAAAATATGAGGAGCATGAAATGATCTAAAAAATAGGAGGAACATGAAACGGTCTGAAAAATAGGAGGAGCATGAAACGGTGTTCAAAAACATGAAGAGCCTGAAAAGGTGTGAAAAATATGAAGAGCTTCAAAAGGTGTGAAAAATATGAACAGCTTCAAAAGGTGTCAAAAATGAGATGAGCATGAAGCGGTCTGAAAAATAGGAGGAGCATGAAGTGGTGTTGAAAAACATGAAGAGCCTGAAAAGGTGTGAAAAATATGAAGAGCTTCAAAAGGTGTCAAATATATGAGGAGCATGAAACTGTCTGAGATATAGGAGGAGCATGAAGCAGTGTTGAAAAACATGAAGACCCTGAAAAGTTGTGAAAAATATGAAGAGGTTCTAAAGGTGTCAAAAATATGAGGAGCATGAAACAGTCTTTAAAATAGGATGAGAATGAGACGGTTCTGAAAAAGATGAAGAGCATGAAAAGGTGTGAAAAACATGAAGAGCTTCAAAAGTTGTAAAAATTATGAGAGGCATGAAACGACTGAAAAATAGGAGGAACATGATGCGGTGGTCAAAAACATGAAGAGCCTGAAAAGGTGTGAAAAATATGAAGAGTTTCAAAAGATGTTAAAAATATGAGGAGCATGAAACTTTCTGAAAATTTGGAGGAGCATGAAGCGGTGTTGAAAAACATGAAGAGCCTGAAAACGTGTGAAAAATATGAAGAGCTTCAAAAGGTGTGAAAAATATGAAGAGCTTCAAAAAGTGTCAAAAATTAGATGAGCATGAAACGGTCTGAAAAATAGGAGTAGCATGAAGTGGTGTTGAAAAACATGAAGAGCCTGAAAACGTGTGAAAAATAGGAAGAGCATCAAAATGTGTGAAAAATATGAAGAGCTTCAAAAGGTGTCAAAATGAGATGAGCAGGAAACGGTCTGAAAAATAGGAGTAGAATGAAGCGGTGTTGAAAAACATGAAGAGCATGAAAACGTGTGAAAAATATGAAGAGCTTCAAAAGGTGTGAAAAATATGACGAGCTTCAAATGGTGTCAAATATTAGATGAGCCTGAAACGGCCTGAAAAATAGGAGGAGCATGAAGTGGTGTTGAAAAAAATGAAGAGCCTGAAGAGGTGTGAAAAATATGAAAAGCTTCAAAAGGTGTCAAAAATATGAGGAGCATGAAACGGTCTGAAAAATAGGAGGAGCATGAAGCGGTGTTCAAAAACCTGAAGAGCCTGAAAAGGTGTGAAAAATATGAAGAGCTTCAAAAGGTGTCAAAAATGAGATGAGAATGAAACGGTCTGAAAAATAGGAGGAGCATGAAGTGCTGTTGAAAAACATGAAGAACCTGAAAAGGTGTGAAAAATATGAAGAGTTTCTAAAGGTGTCAAAAATATGAGGAGCATAAAACGGTCTGAAAAATATGAGGAGCATGAACTGGTGTTGAAAAACATGAAGAGTCTGAAAAGGGGAAAAATATGAAGAGCTTCAAAATGTGTGAAAAATATGAGGAGCATGAAACGGTCTGAAAAATAGGAGGAGCATGAAGCGGTGTTCAAAAACATGAAGAGCCTGAAAAGGTGTGAAAAATATAAAGAGCTTCAAAAGGTGTCAAAATTAAGAGGAGCATGAAACGGTCTGAAAAATAGGAGGAACATGAAAAGGTGATCAAAAACATGAAGAGCCTGAAAAAGTGTGAAAAATATGAAGAGATTCAAAAGGTGTCAAAAATATGAGGAGCATGAAACGGTCTGAAAAATAGGAGCAGCATGAAACGGTCTGAAAAAGAGGAGGAGGATGAAGCGGTGTTGAAAAACAAGAAGAGCCTGAAAAGGTGTGAAATATATGAAGAGCTTGAAAAGGTGTCAAAAATATGAGGAGAATGAAATGGTCTGAAAAATAGGAAGAGCATGAAGCGGTGTTAAAAAACATGAAGCGCCTGAAAAGGTGTGAAAAATATGAAGAGTTTCTAAAGGTGTCAAAATGAGATGAGCATGAAACGGTCTGAAAAATAGGAGGAGAATGAAGAGGTGTTGAAAATCATCAAGAGCCTGAAAAGGTGTGAAAAATATGAAGAGCTTCAAAAGGTGTGAAAAATATGAACAGCTTCAAAAGGTGTCAAAAATGAGATGAGCATGAAGCGGTCTGAAAAATAGGAGGAGCATGAAGTGGTGTTGAAAAACATGAAGAGCCTGAAAAGGTGTGAAAAATATGAAGAGCTTCAAAAGGTGTCAAATATATGAGGAGCATGAAACTGTCTGAGATATAGGAGGAGCATGAAGCAGTGTTGAAAAACATGAAGACCCTGAAAAGTTGTGAAAAATATGAAGAGGTTCTAAAGGTGTCAAAAATATGAGGAGCATGAAACAGTCTTTAAAATAGGATGAGAATGAGACGGTTCTGAAAAAGATGAAGAGCATGAAAAGGTGTGAAAAACATGAAGAGCTTGAAAAGGTGTAAAAATTATGAGAGGCATGAAACGACTGAAAAATAGGAGGAACATGATGCGGTGGTCAAAAACATGAAGAGCCTGAAAAGGTGTGAAAAATATGAAGAGTTTCAAAAGATGTTAAAAATATGAGGAGCATGAAACTTTCTGAAAATTTGGAGGAGCATGAAGCGGTGTTGAAAAACATGAAGAGCCTGAAAAGGTGTGAAATGTATGAAGAGCTTCAAAATTTGTCAAAAATATGAGGAGCATGAAACGGTCTGAAAAATAGGAGAAGCATGAAGCGGTGTTGAAAAACATGAAAAGCCTGAAAATGTGGAAAAATATGAAGAGCTTCAAAAAGTGTCAACAATATGAGGAGCATGAAACGGTCTGAAAATTAGGAAGAGCATGAAACTGTGTTGATAAACATGAAGAGCCTGAAAAGGTGTGAAAAATATGAAGAGCTTCAAAAGGTTTCAAATATATGAGGAGCATGAAACAGTGTGAAAAATAGGATGAGCATGAAACGGTTTTAAAAAGACGAAGAGCCTAAAAGGTGTGACATATATGAAGAGCTTCAAAAGGTGTGAAATACATGAGGAGGTCGAAACGGTCTGAAAATAGTAGGAGCATGAAGCGGCGTTGAAAAACATGAAGAGCCTGAAAACGTGTGAAAAATATGAAGAGCTTCAAAAGGTGTGAAATATATGAAGAGCTACAAAAGGTGTCAAAAATATGAGGAGCATGAACCGGTCTGAAATATAGGAGGAGCATGAAGAGGTGTTGAAAAACATGAAGAGCCTGAAAAGGTGTGAAAAATATGAAGAGCTTCAAAAGGTGTCAAAAATATGAGGAGAATGAACCGGTCTGAAAAATAGGAGGAGCATGAAGTGCTGTTGAAAAACATGAAGTGCCTGAAAAGTTGTGATTTATATGAAGAGTTTCAAAAGGTGTGAAAAATATGAGGAGCTTCAAAAGGTGTCAAAAATATGAGGAGCCTGAAACGGTCTGAAAAATAGGAGGAGCATGATACGGTGTTCAAAAATATGAAGAGCCTGAAAAGGTGTGAAAAACATGAATATCTTCAAAAGGGGTCAAAAATATGAGGAGCATGAAACGATCTGAAAAATAGGAGGAGCATGAAGTGGTGTTCAAAAACATGAAGAGCCTGAAAAGGTTTCAAAAACATGAAGAGCCTCAAAACGTGTCAAAAATATGAAGAGCATGAAACGGTCTGAAAAATAGGAGGAGCATGAAGCGGTGTTGAAAAACATGAAGAGCCTGAAAACTTGTGAAAAATATGAAGAGCTTCAAAAGGTGTTAAATATATGAAGAGTTTCCAAAGGTGTCAAAAATGAGATGAGCATGAAAAGGTCTGAAAAATAGGAGGAGCATGAAGTGGTCGTGAAAATCATGAAGTGCCTGAAAAGGTGTGAAATACATGAAGAGCTTCAAAAGTTGTTAAAAAATGAAGAGGTTCAAAAGGTGTCAAAAATATGAGGAGCATGAAACGGTCTGAAAAATAGGAGGAGCATGAAACGGTGTTCAAAAACATGAAGAGCCTGAAAAGGTGTGAAAAATCTGAAGAGCTTGAAAAGGTGTGAAATACATGAGGAGCCTGACGCGGTCTGAAAAATAGGAGGAGCATGAAACGGTGTTGAAAAACATGAAGAGCCTGAAAAGGTGTGAAAAATAGGAAGAGCTTCACAAGGTGTCAAATATATGAGGAGCATGAAACGGTCTGAAAAATAGGAGGAGCATGAAGCAGTCGTCAATAACATGAAGAACCTGAAAAGTTTTGTAAAATATGAAGAGCTTCCAAAGGCGTGAAAAATATGAGGAACATGACACGGTCTGAAAAATAGGAGCAGCATGAAGCAGTGTTGAAAGACATGAAGAGCTTCAAAAGTGTCAAGAATATGAGGAGCATGAAACGGTCTGAAAAATAGGAGAAGCAGGAAACGGTCTGAAAAATAGAGGCAGCATGGAATGGTGTGGAAAAATATGAAGAGCTTCAAAAGTTGTGAAAAAATGAGGAGGTTCAAAAGGTGTCAAAAATATGAGGAGCATGAAACGGTCTGAAAAATAGGAGGGGCTTGAAATGGTGTTCCAAAACATGAAGAGCCTGAAAAGGTGTGAAATATATGAAGAGCTTGAAACGGTGTCAAAAATATGAGGAGCATGAAACGGTGTGAAAAATAGAAGAAGCATGAAGTGATGTTGAGAAACATGAAGAGCCTGAAAAGGTGTGAAAAAAATGAAGAGCTACAAAAGGTGTCAAATACATGAGGAGCATGAAACGATCTGAAGAATAGGAGGAGCATGAAGTGGTGTTGAAAAATATGAAGAGCCTGAAAAGGTGTGAAAATTATGAAGAGCTTCAAGATGTGTCAAAAAAAAGGAGGATAATGAAACAGTGTTCAAATACATTAAGAGCGTAAATAGGTGTGAAAAATATGAAGAGCTTCAAAATGTGTCAAAAAAATAGGAGGAGCATGAAGCAGTGTTTAAAAACAAGAAGTGCCTGAAAAGGTGTGAAATATATGAAGAGCTTCAAAAGGTGTCAAAAATATGAGGAGCATGAAAAGGTCTGAAAAATAGGAGGAGCATGAAGTAGTGTTGAAAAACATGAAGAGCCTGAAAAAGTGTGAAAAATATGAAGAGCTTTAAAAGGTCTCAAATATATGAGGAGCATGTAACTTTCTGAAAAATAGGAGGAGCATGAAACGGTGTTCAAAACATGAAGAGCCTGAAAAGGTGTGAAAAATATGAAGAGCTTCAAAACTTGTCAAACATTGAGGTGCATGAATCTATCTGAAAAATAGAAAGAGCATGATGCCGTGTTGAAAATCATGAAGAGCCTGAAAAGGTGTGAAATATATGATGAGCTTCAAAAGGTGTCAAAAATATGAGGAGCATGAAACGGCCTGAAAAATAGGAGGAGAATGAAGCGGTGTTGAAAAACATGAAGAGCCTTAAAAGTTGTGAATAATATGAAGAGCTTCAAAAGGTGTGAAAAATATGAAGAGCTTCAAAAGGTGTCAAAAATGAGAGGAGCATGAAACGGTGTGAAAAATAGGAGGAGCATGAAGCTGTGTTGAAAAATATGAAGAGCCTGAAAAGCTGTGAACAATTTGAAGAGCTTCAAAAGGTGTCAAATATATGAGGAGCATGAAATGGTCTGAAAAATAGGAGGAGCATGAAGCGGTGTTGAAAAATATTAAGAGTGTGAAAAGGTTTTCAAAAACATGAAGAGCCTGAAACGGTGTGAAAAATATGAAGAGCTTCAAAACGTGTGAAAAATAAGAGGAGCATGAAACAGTGTGAAAAATAGGAGAAGCATAAAGCGGTGTTCAAATACATGAAGAGCCTGAAAATTTGTGAAAAATATGAAGAGCTTCAAAAGGTGTCAAAAATATGAGGAGCATGAAACGGTCTGAAAAAATCGAGGAGCATGAAGCGGTGTTGAAAACTTGAAGAGCCTAAAAAGGTGCAAAAAATATGAAGAGCTTCAAAAGGTGTCAAAATATGAGGAGCAGGAAACGGTCTGAAAAATAGGAGGACCATGAATCGGTGTTGAAAAACATGAAGAGTCTTAAAAGATGTGAAAAATATGAAGAGCTTCAAAATGTGTCAAAAATAGGAGGAGGATGAAACGTTGATATAAAACCATGAAGAGCCTGAAAAGGTGTGAAATATATGAAGAGCTTCAAAAGGTGTGAAAAATATGAAGAGCTTCAAAAGGTGTGAAAAATATGAGGAGCATGAAACGGTCTGAAAAATAGGAGTCGCAAGAAGCGGTGTTCAAAAACATGAAGAGCCAGAAAAGGTGTGAAAATTATGAAGAGCTTCAAAAGCTGTGAAAAATATGAAGAGCTTCAAAAGGTGTGAAAAATATGAGGAGCATGAAACGGTCTGAAAAATAGGAGTCGCAAGAAGCGGTGTTCAAAAACATGAAGAGCCAGAAAAGGTGTGAAAATTATGAAGAGCTTCAAAAGCTGTGAAAAATATGAAGAGCTTCAAAAGGTGTGAAATACATGACGAGCATGAAACTCTCTGAAAAATAGGAGGAGCATGAAGCGGTGTTCAATAATATGAAGAGCCTGGAAAGGTGTGAAAAATATGACGAGCTTCCAAAGTTGTCAAAAATATGAGGAGCATGAAAAGGTCTGAAAAATAGGAGCATGAAGCGGTGTTCAATAAAATGAAGAGCCTGAAAATGTGTGAAATACATGAATAGCTTCAGAAGGTGTCAAAAATATGAGGAGCAGGAAACGGCCTGAAAAATAGGAGGAGCATTAAACGGTGTTCAAAAATATGAGGAGCAAGAAACGGTCTGAAAAATAAGAGGAGCATTAAACGGTGTTCAAAAACATGAAGAGCCTGGAAAGGTGTGAAAAATATGAAGAGCTTCAAAAGGTGTCAAAAATATGAGGAGCATGAAACGGTCTGAAAAATAGGAGGAGCATGAAGTGGTGTTGAAAAAAATGAAGAGCCTGAAAAAGGTGTGAAAATTATGAGGAGAATGAAACGGTCTGAAAAATAGGAGGAGCTTGAAGTGGTGTTGAAAAATATGAAGAGCTTCTAAAATTGTCAAAAATATCAGGAGCATGAAACGGTCTGAAAAATAGGAGGATCATGAAGCGGTGTAGAAAAACATGAAGAGCCTGAACAGGTGTGAAAAATATGAAGAGCTTCAAAAGCTGAGAAAAATATGAGGAGCATGAAATGGTCTGAAAAATAGGAGGAGCAGGAAGTGGTGTTGAAATTCATGAAGAGCCTGAAAAGGTTTGTAAAATATGAAGAGCTTCAAAATGTGTGAAATACATGAGGAACATGAAACGGTCTGAAAAATAGGAGGAGCATGAAGTGGTGTTGACAATCATGAAGAGTCTGAAAAGGTGTGAAAAATATGAAGAGCTTCAAAAGGAGTCAAAAATATGAGGAGTATGTAACGATCTGAAAAAATAGGAGGAGCATGAAGCGGTGTTCAAAAACATGAAGAGCCTGAAAAGGGTGAAAAATATGAAGAGCTTCAAAGGGTGTCAAAAACATGAGGAGCATGATACGGTCTGAAAAATAGGAGGAGTATGAAGCGGTGATCAAAAATATGAAGAGCCTGAAAACTTCTGAAAAATATGAAGAGCTTCAAAAGGTGTGAAATACATGGGGAGCATGAAACGGGCTGAAAAAAAGGAGAAGCATGAAGTGGTGTGGAAAAACATGAAAAGCTTGAAAAGGTGTGAAAAATATGAAGAGCTTCAAAAGGTGTGAAATACATGAGGAGAATGAAGTTCTCTGAAAAATAGAAGGAGCATGAAGTGGTGTTCAAAAACATGAAGAGCCAGAAAATGTGTGAAAAATATGAAGAGCTTCAAAAGGTGTCAAAAATACGAGGAGCATGAAACAGTCTGAAAAATAGGAGGAGCATGAAGCAGTGTTCAAAAATATGAAGAGCCTGAAAATGTGTGAAAAAATATGAAGAGCTTCAAAAGGTATCAAAAATATGAGGAGCATGAAACGGTCTGAAAAATAGGAGGAGCATGAAGTGGTGTTGAAAAACATGAAGAGCCTGAAAAGGTGTGAAAAATATGAAGAGCTTCAAAAGGTGTCAAAAATATGAGGAGCATGAAACGGTGTGAAAAATAGGTGGAGCAAGAAGGAGTGTTGAAAAACATGAAGAGCCTGAAAATGTGTGAAAAATATAAAGAGCTTCAAAAGATGTGAAAAATATGAAGAGCTTCAAAAGGTGTCAAAAATGAGATGAGCAAGAAACGGTTTGAAAAATAGGAGGAGCATGAAGCGGTGTTGAAAAAGATGAAGAACCTGAAAAGTTGTGAGAAATATGAAGAGCTTCAATAGGTGTCAAAAATATGAGGAGCATGAAACGGTCTGAAAAAGAGGAGGAGCATGAAGCGGTGTTGAAAAACATGAAGAACCTGAAAAGTAGTAAAAATATGAAGAGCTTCTAAAGGTGTCAAAAATATGAGTAGCATGTAACGGTCTGAAAAATAGGAGGAGCATGAAATGGTGTTCAAAAACATGAAGAGCCTGAAAAGTTGTGAAAAACCTGAAGAGCCGGAAAAGGTGTGAAAAATATGAAGAGCTTCAAAAGGTGTGAAATACATGAGGAGTTTGAAAAGGGCAGAAAAATAGGAGAAGCATGAAGTGGTGTGGAAAAATATGAAGAGCCTGAAAAGGTGTGGAAAATATGAAGACCTTCAAAAGGTGTGAAATACATGAGGAGCATGAAACTCTCTGAAAAAAAGAAGGAGCATGAAGCGGTGTTCAAAACCATGAAGAGCCTGAAAAGGTGTGAAAAATATGAAGAGCTTCAAAAGTTGTCAGAAATGATAGAAACATGAAACGTCTGAAAAATAGGATGAGCAAGAAGGGGTGTTGAAAAACATGAAGAGCGTGAAAACGTTTGAGAAATATGAAGAGATTCAAAAGGTGTGAAAATTATGAAGAGCTTCAAAAGGTGTCAAAAATGAGATGAGCATGAAACAGTCCGAAAAATAGGAGGAGCCTGAAATCGTGTTCAAAAACATGAAGAGCCTGAAAAGGTGTGAAAAATATAAAGAGCTTCAAAAGGTGTGAAATGCAGGAGGAGCATTAAAGGGTCTGAAAATTAGGAGGAGCATGAAGTGGTGTTGAAAAACATGAAGAGCCTGAAAATGTGTGAAATATATGAAGAGCTTCAAAAGGTGTCAGAAATGAGAGGAGCATGAAACGGTCTGAAAAATAGGAGAAGCATGAAATGGCTTTGAAAAACATGAAGAGCCTGAAAAGGTGTGAAAAATATGAAGAGCTTCAAAAGGTGTCAAAAATATGAGGAGCATGAAACGGTCTGAAAAATAGGTGGAGCATGAAACGGTGTTCAAAAACATGAAGAGCCTGAAAAGGTGTGAAAAATATGAAGAGCTTCAAAACATGTCAAAAATATGAGGAGCATGAAACGGTCTGAAAAATAGGAGGAGCAAGAAGCGGTGTTGAAAAAGATTAAGAGCCTGAAATGTTTGAAAAATATGAAGAGCTTTAAAAGGTGTGGAAAATATGAAGAGCTTCAAAATGTGTCAAAAGCGAGATGAGTAAGAAACGGTCTGAAAAATAGGAGGAGCATGAAGTGGTGTTGAAAAACATGAAGAGCCTGAAAATGTGTGAAATATATGAAGAGCTTCAAAATGTGTCATAAATGAGAGAAGCATGAAACGGTCTGAAAAATAGGATGAGCAGAAGGGGTGTTGAAAACCATGAAGAGCCTGAAAACGTTTGAGAAATATGAAGAGCTTCAAAAGGTGTGAAAAATATGAAGAGCTTCAAAAGTTGTTAAAAATGAGATGAGCATGACACAGTTCGAAAAATAGGAGGAGAATGAAAACGTGTTGAAAAACATGAAGAGCCTAAAAAGGTTGAAAAACATGAAGAGCTTCAAAAGGTGTGAAAAATACGAGGAGCATAAAACGCTCTGAAAAATAGGAGAAGCAAGAAGTGGTGTTGAAAAACATGAAGAGCCTGAAAACGTGTGAAATATATGAAGAGCTTCAAAAGGTGTCAAAAATATGAGGAGCATGAAACGGTCTGAAAAATAGGAGGAACACAAGTGGTGTTCAAAAACATGAAGAGCCTGAAAAGGTGTGAAAAATATGAAGAGATTCAAAAGGTGTCAAAAATATGAGGAGCATGAATCGGTGTTGAAAAACATGAAGAGCCTGAAAATGTGTGAAAAATATGAAGAGCTTCAAAAGGTGTCAAAAATATTAGGAGCATGAAACGGTCTGAAAAATAGGAGAAGCATGAAGCGGTGTTGAAAAACATGAAGAACATGAAAAGGTGTGAAAAATATGAAGAGCTTCAAAAGGTGTCAAAAATATGAGGAGCATGAACCGGTCTGAAAAATAGGAGGAGCATGAAGCATTGTTCAAAAACATGTAGAGCATGAAAAGGTGTGAAAAATATGAAGAGCTTCAAAAGGTGTCAAAAATATGAGGAGCATGAACCGGTCTGAAAAATAGGAGGAGCATGAAGCGGTGTTCAAAAACATGAAGAGCATGAAAAGGTGTGAAAAATATGAAGAGATTCAAAAGGTGTCAAAAATATGAGGAGCATGAAACGGTCTGAAAAATAGGAAGAGAATGAAGCGGTGTTGAAAAACATGAAAAGCCTGAAAAGGTGTGAAAAATATGAAGAGCTTCAAAAGGTGTCAAAAATATGAGGAGCATGAAACGGTCTGAAAAATAGGAGGAGCATGAAACGGTCTGAAAAATGGGAGGAGCATGAAGCGGTGTTGAAAAACATGAAGAGACTGAAAACGTGTGAAAAACATGAAGAGCTTAAAAGGTGTGAGAAATATGAAGAGCTTCAAAAGGTGTCAAAAATGAGACGAGCATGAAATGGTCTGGAAAATAGGGCGAGCATGAAGCGGTGTTGAAAAACATGGGGAGCCTGAAAAGGTGTGAAAAATATGAAGAGCTTTAAAAGGTGTGAAATACATGAGGAGCATGAAACGGTCTGAAAAATAGGAGGAGCATGAAACCGTGTTCAAAAACATGAAGAGCCTGAAAAGTTGTGAAAAATATGAAGAGCTCAAACGGTTGGAAATACATGAGGAGCATGAAACGGTGTTGAAAAACATGAAGAGCCTGAAAACGTGGGTAAAATATGAAGAGCTTCAAAAGGTGTCAAAAATATGAGGAGCATGAAACGGTCTGAAAAATAGGAGGAGCATTAAACGGTGTTCAAAAACATGAAGAGCCTGAAATGGTGTGAAATATGAAGAGGTTCAAAAGGTGTCAAAAATATGAGGAGCATGAAACGGTCTGAAAAACAGGAGGAACATGAAGCGATGTTCAAAAACATGAAGAGCCTGAAAAGGTGTGAAAAATATGAAGAGCTTCAAAAGCTGAGAAAAATATGAGGAGCATGAAATGGTCTGAAAAATAGGAGGAGCAGGAAGTGGTGTTGAAATTCATGAAGAGCCTGAAAAGGTTTGTAAAATATGAAGAGCTTCAAAATGTGTGAAATACATGAGGAACATGAAACGGTCTGAAAAATAGGAGGAGCATGAAGTGGTGTTGACAATCATGAAGAGTCTGAAAAGGTGTGAAAAATATGAAGAGCTTCAAAAGGAGTCAAAAATATGAGTAGCATGTAACGGTCTGAAAAATAGGAGGAGCATGAAATGGTGTTCAAAAACATGAAGAGCCTGAAAAGGTGTGAAAAACATGAAGAGCCGGAAAAGGTGTGAAAAATATGAAGAGCTTCAAAAGGTGTGAAATACATGAGGAGTTTGAAAAGGGCAGAAAAATAGGAGAAGCATGAAGTGGTGTGGAAAAATATGAAGAGCCTGAAAAGGTGTGGAAAATATGAAGACCTTCAAAAGGTGTGAAATACATGAGGAGCATGAAACTCTCTGAAAAAAAGAAGGAGCATGAAGCGGTGTTCAAAACCATGAAGAGCCTGAAAAGGTGTGAAAAATATGAAGAGCTTCAAAAGTTGTCAGAAATGATAGAAACATGAAACGTCTGAAAAATAGGATGAGCAAGAAGGGGTGTTGAAAAACATGTAGAGCGTGAAAACGTTTGAGAAATATGAAGAGATTCAAAAGGTGTGAAAATTATGAAGAGCTTCAAAAGGTGTCAAAAATGAGATGAGCATGAAACAGTCCGAAAAATAGGAGGAGCCTGAAATCGTGTTCAAAAACATGAAGAGCCTGAAAAGGTGTGAAAAATATAAAGAGCTTCAAAAGGTGTGAAATGCAGGAGGAGCATTAAAGGGTCTGAAAATTAGGAGGAGCATGAAGTGGTGTTGAAAAACATGAAGAGCCTGAAAATGTGTGAAATATATGAAGAGCTTCAAAAGGTGTCAGAAATGAGAGGAGCATGAAACGGTCTGAAAAATAGGAGAAGCATGAAATGGCTTTGAAAAACATGAAGAGCCTGAAAAGGTGTGAAAAATATGAAGAGCTTCAAAAGGTGTCAAAAATATGAGGAGCATGAAACGGTCTGAAAAATAGGAGGAGCATGAAACGGTGTTCAAAAACATGAAGAGCCTGAAAAGGTGTGAAAAATATGAAGAGCTTCAAAACATGTCAAAAATATGAGGAGCATGAAACGGTCTGAAAAATAGGAGGAGCAAGAAGCGGTGTTGAAAACGATTAAGAGCCTGAAAATGTTTGAAAAATATGAAGAGCTTTAAAAGGTGTGGAAAATATGAAGAGCTTCAAAATGTGTCAAAAGCGAGATGAGTATGAAACGGTCTGAAAAATAGGAGGAGCATGAAGTGGTGTTGAAAAACATGAAGAGCCTGAAAATGTGTGAAATATATGAAGAGCTTCAAAATGTGTCAGAAATGAGAGAAGCATGAAACGGTCTGAAAAATAGGATGAGCAAGAAGGGGTGTTGAAAAACATGAAGAGCCTGAAAACGTTTGAGAAATATGAAGAGCTTCAAAAGGTGTGAAAAATAAGAAGAGCTTCAAAAGTTGTCAAAAATGATGTGAGCATGAAACGGTCTGAAAAGTAGGAGGAGCATGAAGCGGTGTTCAAAAACATGAAGAGCCTGAAAAGGGTGAAAAATATGAAGAGCTTCAAAGGGTGTCAGAAACATGAGGAGCATGATACGGTCTGAAAAATAGGAGGAGTATGAAGCGGTGATCAAAAATATGAAGAGCCTGAAAAGTTCTGAAAAATATGAAGAGCTTCAAAAGGTGTGAAATACATGGGGAGCATGAAACGGGCTGAAAAAAAGGAGAAGCATGAAGTGGTGTGGAAAAACATGAAAAGCCTGAAAAGGTGTGAAAAATATGAAGAGCTTCAAAAGGTGTGAAATACATGAGGAGAATGAAGTTCTCTGAAAAATAGAAGGAGCATGAAGTGGTGTTCAAAAACATGAAGAGCCAGAAAATGTGTGAAAAATATGAAGAGCTTCAAAAGGTGTCAAAAATACGAGGAGCATGAAACAGTCTGAAAAATAGGAGGAGCATGAAGCAGTGTTCAAAAATATGAAGAGCCTGAAAATGTGTGAAAAAATATGAAGAGCTTCAAAAGGTATCAAAAATATGAGGAGCATGAAACGGTCTGAAAAATAGGAGGAGCATGAAGTGGTGTTGAAAAACATGAAGAGCCTGAAAAGGTGTGAAAAATATGAAGAGCTTCAAAAGGTGTCAAAAATATGAGGAGCATGAAACGGTGTGAAAAATAGGTGGAGCAAGAAGGAGTGTTGAAAAACATGAAGAGCCTGAAAATGTGTGAAAAATATAAAGAGCTTCAAAAGATGTGAAAAATATGAAGAGCTTCAAAAGGTGTCAAAAATGAGATGAGCAAGAAACGGTTTGAAAAATAGGAGGAGCATGAAGCGGTGTTGAAAAAGATGAAGAACCTGAAAAGTTGTGAGAAATATGAAGAGCTTCAATAGGTGTCAAAAATATGAGGAGCATGAAACGGTCTGAAAAAGAGGAGGAGCATGAAGCGGTGTTGAAAAACATGAAGAACCTGAAAAGTAGTAAAAATATGAAGAGCTTCTAAAGGTGTCAAAAATATGAGTAGCATGTAACGGTCTGAAAAATAGGAGGAGCATGAAATGGTGTTCAAAAACATGAAGAGCCTGAAAAGTTGTGAAAAACCTGAAGAGCCGGAAAAGGTGTGAAAAATATGAAGAGCTTCAAAAGGTGTGAAATACATGAGGAGTTTGAAAAGGGCAGAAAAATAGGAGAAGCATGAAGTGGTGTGGAAAAATATGAAGAGCCTGAAAAGGTGTGGAAAATATGAAGACCTTCAAAAGGTGTGAAATACATGAGGAGCATGAAACTCTCTGAAAAAAAGAAGGAGCATGAAGCGGTGTTCAAAACCATGAAGAGCCTGAAAAGGTGTGAAAAATATGAAGAGCTTCAAAAGTTGTCAGAAATGATAGAAACATGAAACGTCTGAAAAATAGGATGAGCAAGAAGGGGTGTTGAAAAACATGAAGAGCGTGAAAACGTTTGAGAAATATGAAGAGATTCAAAAGGTGTGAAAATTATGAAGAGCTTCAAAAGGTGTCAAAAATGAGATGAGCATGAAACAGTCCGAAAAATAGGAGGAGCCTGAAATCGTGTTCAAAAACATGAAGAGCCTGAAAAGGTGTGAAAAATATAAAGAGCTTCAAAAGGTGTGAAATGCAGGAGGAGCATTAAAGGGTCTGAAAATTAGGAGGAGCATGAAGTGGTGTTGAAAAACATGAAGAGCCTGAAAATGTGTGAAATATATGAAGAGCTTCAAAAGGTGTCAGAAATGAGAGGAGCATGAAACGGTCTGAAAAATAGGAGAAGCATGAAATGGCTTTGAAAAACATGAAGAGCCTGAAAAGGTGTGAAAAATATGAAGAGCTTCAAAAGGTGTCAAAAATATGAGGAGCATGAAACGGTCTGAAAAATAGGAGGAGCATGAAACGGTGTTCAAAAACATGAAGAGCCTGAAAAGGTGTGAAAAATATGAAGAGCTTCAAAACATGTCAAAAATATGAGGAGCATGAAACGGTCTGAAAAATAGGAGGAGCAAGAAGCGGTGTTGAAAACGATTAAGAGCCTGAAAATGTTTGAAAAATATGAAGAGCTTTAAAAGGTGTGGAAAATATGAAGAGCTTCAAAATGTGTCAAAAGCGAGATGAGTATGAAACGGTCTGAAAAATAGGAGGAGCATGAAGTGGTGTTGAAAAACATGAAGAGCCTGAAAATGTGTGAAATATATGAAGAGCTTCAAAATGTGTCAGAAATGAGAGAAGCATGAAACGGTCTGAAAAATAGGATGAGCAAGAAGGGGTGTTGAAAAACATGAAGAGCCTGAAAACGTTTGAGAAATATGAAGAGCTTCAAAAGGTGTGAAATATATGAAGAGCTTCAAAAGGTGTCAAAAATATGAGGAGCATGAAATGATCTAAAAAATAGGAGGAACATGAAACGGTCTGAAAAATAGGAGGAGCATGAAACGGTGTTCAAAAACATGAAGAGCCTGAAAAGGTGTTAAAAATATGAAGAGCTTCAAAAGGTGTGAAATACATGAGGAGCATGAAACTCTCTGAAAAATAGGAGGAGCATGAAGCTGTGTTAAAAACATGAAGAGCCTGAAAAGGTGTGAAAAATATGAAGAGCTTTAAAAGCTGTGAAACATACGAGGAGCATGAAACCGTCTGAAAAACAGAAGCAGCATGAAACGGTGTTGAAAAACATGAAGAGCCTGCAAACGTGTGAAAAATATGAAGAGCTTCAAAAGGTGTGAAATATATGAAGAACTTCAAAAGGTGTCAAAATGAGATGAGCATGAAATGGTCTGAAAAATAGGAGGAGCATGAAACGGTGATCAGAAACATGAAGAGCCTGAAAAGGTGTGAAAAATATGAAGAGCTTCAAAGGCATGAAATTCATGAGGAGCATGAAACGGTCTGAAAAATAGGAGAAGCATGAAGTGGTGTGGAAAAACATGAAGTGCCTGAAAAGGTGTGAAAAATATGAAGAGCTTCAAAAGGTGTGAAATACATGAAGAGCATGAAACTCTCTGACAAATAGGAGGAGCATGAAGTGGTGTTCAAAAACATGAAGAGTCTGAAAAGGTGTGAAAAATATGAAGAGCTTCAAAAAGTGTCAAAATTATGAGGAGCATGAAAGGCTCTGAAAAATAGGAGGAGCATGAAGCGGTCTTGAAAAACATGAAGAGCCTGAAAACGTGTTAAAAATATGAAGAGCTTCAAAAGGTGTAAAAAATATGGGGAGCATGAAACGGTCTGCAAAAAAGGAGGAGCATGAAGTGGTGTTGAAAAACTTGAAAAGCCAGAAAATGCGTGAAAAATATGAAAAGCTTCAAAAGGTGGAAAAAATATGCAGAGCATGAAACGGTCTGAAAAATAGGAGGAGCATGAAGCGGTGTTCAAAAACATGAAGAGCCTGAAAAAGTGTGAAAAATATGAAGAGCTTAAAAATGTGTCAAAATATGAGGAGCATGAAACGGTCTGAAAAATAGGAGGAGCATGAAGCGTTGTTGAAAAACATGAAGAGCCTGAAAAGTTGTGAAAAATATGAAAAACTTCAAAAGGTGTCAAAAATATGATGAGCATGAAACGGTTTGAGACATAGGAGGAGCATGAAGTGGTGTTGAAAAAAAAGAAGAGACTGAAAAGGTGTGAAAAATATGAGGATCATCAAAAGGTGTGAAAAATATGAGGAGCATGAAAAGGTCTGCAAAAAGGAGGAGCATGCAGTGGTGTTGAAACAAATGAAGAGCCTGAAAAGGTTTGAAAAATATGAAAAGCTTCAAAAGGTGTCAAAAATATGAGGAGCATGAAACGGTCTGAAAAATAGGAGGCACATGAAGCGGTGTTCAAAAACATGACGAGACTGAAAAGGTGTGTAAAATATGAAGAGCTTCAAAAGGTGTGAAATACATTAGGAGCATGAAACGGGCTGAAAAGTAGGAGAAGCATGAAGTGGTGTGGAAAAACATGAAGAGCCTGAAAAGGTGTGAAAAATATGAAAAGCTTCAAAAGGTGTCAAAATTATGAGGAGCATGAAACGGTCTGAAAAATAGGAGGAGCATGAAACGGTCTGAAAAAGAGGAGGAGCATGAAGTGGTGTTCAAAAACATGAAGAGCCTGAGAAGGTGTGAAAAATATGAAGAGCTTCAAAAATATGAAAAATATGAAGAGCTTCAAAAGGTGTGAAAAATATGAAGAGCTTCAAAAGTTGTGAAAAATATGAAGAGCTTAAAATGGTGTCAAAATGAGATGAGCATGAAACGGTCTGAAAAACAGGAGGAGAATGAAGCGGTGTTGAAAATTATCAAGAGACTGAAAAGGTGTGAAAAATATGAAGAGCTTCAAAAGGTGTAAAAAATATGGGGAGCATGAAAGGGTCTGCAAAAAAGGAGGAGCATGAAGTGGTGTTGAAAAACTTGAACAGCCAGAAAATGTGTGAAAAATATGAAAAGCTTCAAAAGGTGGTAAAAATATGCGAAGCATGAAACGGTATGAAAAATCGGAGGAGCATGAACCGGTGTTCAAAAACATGAAGAGCCTGAAAAGGTGTGAGAAATATGAAGAGCTTCAAAATGTGTCAAAATATGAGGAGCATGAATCGGTGTTGAAAAACATGAAGAGCCTAAAAATTTGTGAAAAATATGAAGAGCTTCAAAAAGTGTCAAAAATATGAGGAGCATGAAACGGTCTGAAAAATAGGAGGAGCATGAAGCGTTGTTGAAAAACATGAAGAGCCTGAAAAGTTGTGAAAAATATGAAGAGCTTCAAAAGGTGTGAAAAATATGAAGAGCTTCAAATGTGTCAAAAATGAGATGAACATGAAAAGGTCTGAAAAATAAGAGGAGCATGAAGTGGTGTTGAAAAAAACAAAGAGGCTGAAAAGGTGTGAAATATATGAAGACCTTCAAAAGGTTCAAAAATATGAGGAGCATGAAACGGTCTGAATAATAGGAGGAGCATGAAGCGGTGTTGAAAAACATGAAGAGCCTGAAAAGGTGTGAAAAATATGGAGAGATTCTAAAGGTTTCAAAAATGAGAAGAGCATGAAACGGTCTGAAAAATAAGAGGAGCATGAAGTGGTGGTGAAAATCATGAAGAGCCTGAAAAGGTGTGAAAAATATGAAGAGCTTCTAAAGGTGTCAAAAATATGAGGAGCATGAAAAGGTCTGAAAAATAGGAGGATCATGAAGCGGTGTTCAAAAACATGAAAAGCCTGAAAAGGAGTGAAAATATGAAGAGCTTCAAAAAGTGTCAAAAATATGAGGAGCATGAAACGGTCTGAAAAAAAGGAGGAGCATGAACTGGTGTGGAAAAACATGAAGAGACTGAAAAGGTGTGAAAAATATGAAGAGCTTCAAAAGGTGTGAAATACATGAGGAGCATGAAACTCTCTGAAAAATAGGAGGAGCATGAAGCTGTGTTAAAAACATGAAGAGCCTGAAAAGGTGTGAAAAATATGAAGAGCTTTAAAAGCTGTGAAAAATATGAGGAACATGAAACCGTCTGAAAAACAGGAGGAGCATGAAGCGGTGTTGAAAAACATGAAGAGCCTGAAAAGGTGTGAAAAATATGAAGAGTTTCAAAAGGTGTCAAAAATATGAGGAGCATGAAACGGTGTTGAAAAACATGAAGAGCCTGAAAAGGTGTTAAAAATATGAACAGCTTCAAAAAGTGTCAAAAATATGAGGAGCATGAAACGGTCTGAAAAATAGGAGGAGCATGAAGCGGTGTTGAAAAACATGAAGACCCTGAAAAGGTGTGAAAAATATGAAGAGATTCAAAATGTGTCAAAAATATGAGGAGCATGAAACGGTGTTGAAAAACATGAAGAGCCTGAAAAGGTGTGAAAAATATGAACAGCTTCAAAAAGTGTCAAAAATATGAGGAGCATGAAACGGTCTGAAAAATAGGAGGTGCATGAAGCGGTGTTGAAAAACATGAAGAGCCTGAAAACGTGTGAAAAATATGAAGAGCTTCAAAAAGGTGTGAAAAATATGAAGAGCTTCAAAATGTATCAAAAATATGAGGAGCATGAAACGGTCTGAAATATAGGAGGAGGATGAAGAGGTGTTGAAAAACATGAAGAGCCTGAAAAGGTGTGAAAAATATGAAGAGCTTCAGAAATGTGAAAAATATGAAGAGCTTCAAAAGGTGTGAAATATATGAAGAGCATGAAACGGTCTGAAAAATAGGAGGAGCATGAAACGGTGTTCAAATACATGAAGAGCCTGAAAATGTGCGAATAAAATGAGGAGCTTCAAAAGGTGTGAAAAACATTAGGAGCATGAAACTGTCTAAAAAATAGGAGGAGCATGAAGCGGTGTTCAAAAACATGAAGAGCCTGAAAAGGTGTGAAAAATATGAAGAGCTTCAAAACGTGTCAAAAATATGAGGAGCATGAAACGGTCTGAATAATAGAAGCCGCATGAAGCGGTGTTGAAAAACATGAAGAGCCTGAAAACGTGTGAAAAATATGAAGAGCTTCAAAGTTGTGAAAAATATGAAGAGCTTCAAAAGGTGTCAAAAATGAGATGAGCATGAAATGGTCTGAAAAATAGGAGGAGCATGAAGTGGTGATGAAAAAATAGAAGAGCCTGTAAAGGTGTGAAATATATGAAGAGTTTCAAAAGGTGTCAAAATATGAGGAGAATGAAGCGGTCTGAAAAATAGGAGGAGCATGAAGCAGTGTTGAAAAACATGAAGAGCCTGAGAAGGTGTGAAAAATATGAAGAGCTTCAAAAGGTGTCAAATATGAGGAGCATGAAACGGTCTAAAAAATAGGAGGAGCATGGAACAGTGATCAAAAACATGAAGAGCCTGAAAAGGTGTGAAAAATATGAAGAGCTTCAAAAGGTGTGAAATACATGAGGAGCATGAAACGGGCTGAAAAATAGGAGAAGCATGAAGTGGTGAGGAAAAACATGAGGAGCCTGTAAAGGTGTGAAAAATATGAAGAGCTTCAAAAGGTGTGAAATACATGAGGAGCATGAAACTCTCTGAAAAATAGGAGTAGCATGAAGCGGTGTTCAAAAACATGAAGAGCTGAAAACGTGTGAAAAATATGAAGAGCTTCAAAAGGTGTCAAAAATATGAGGAGCAAAAAACGGTCTGAAAAAAAGGAGAAGCATGAAGCGTGTTCAAATACATGAAAAGCCTGAAAAGTTGTGAAAAATATGAAGAGCTTCAAAACGTGTCAAAAATATGAGGAGCATGAAACGGTCTGAAAAATAGAAGCAGCATGAAGTAGTGTTGAAAAACATGAAGAGCCTCAAAAAGTGTGAAAAATATGAAGAGCTTCAAAGTTTTGAAAAGTATGAAGAGCTTCAAAAGGTGTCAAAAATGAGATGAGCATGAAACGGTCTGAAAAATAGGAGGAGCATGATGTGGTGTTGAAAAAAAAGAAGAGCCTGTAAAGGTGTGAAATATATGAAGAGCTTCAAATGGTGTCAAAATATGAGGAGAATGAAGCGGTCTGAAAAATAGGAAGAGCATGAAGCGGTGTTGAAAAACATGAAGTGCCTGAGAAGGTGTGAAAAATATGAAGAGCTTCTAAAGGTGTCAAAAATATGAGGAGCATTAAACGGTCTGAAAAATAGGAGGAGCATGAAGTGGTGTTGAAAAACATGAAGAGCCTGAAAAGGTGTGAAAACTATGAAGAGCTTCAAAAGGTGTCAAAAATATGAGGAGTATGAAACGGTCTGCAAAATAGGAGGATCATGTAGTGGTGTTCAAAAACCTGATGAGCATGAAAAGGTATGAAAAATATGAAGAGCTTCAAAATGTGTCAAATATGATGACCATGAAACGGTCTGAAAAATAGGAGGAGCATGGAACAGTGGTGAAAAACATGAAGAGCCTGAAAAGGTGTGAAAAATATGAAGAGCTTCAAAAGGTGTGAAATACATGAGGAGCATGAAACGGGCTGAAAATAGGAGAAGCATGAAGTGGTGTGGAAAAACATGAAGAGCCTGAAAAGGTGTGAAAAATATGAAGAGCTTCAAAAGGTGTGAAATACATGAGGAGCATGAAACGGGCTGAAAAATAGGCAGAGCATGATGTGGTGTTCAAAAACATGAAGAGCCTGAAAAGGTGTGAAAAATATGAAGTGATTCAAAAGGTGTGAAATACATGAGGAGGATTAAACGGTCTGAAACATAGGAGGAGCATGAAGCGGTGTTGAAAAACATGAAGAGCCTGAAAACGTGTGAAAAATATGAAGAGCTTCAAAAGGTGTGAAAAATATGAAGAGCTTCAAAAAGTGTCAAAAATTAGATGAGCATGAAACGGTCTGAAAAATAGCAGGAGCATGAAGCGGTGTTGAAAATCACGAAGTGTCTGAAAAGTGTGATAATATGAAGAGCTTCAAAAATATGAAAAATATGAAGAGCTTCAAAAGGTCTGAAAAATATGAAGAGCTTCAAAAGGTGTCAAAAATGGGATGAGCATGAAACTGTCTGAAAAATACAGGAGCATGAAGCGGTGTTGAAAATCATGAAGAGCCTGAAAAGGTGTGAAAAAGATGAAGAGCATGAAAAGGTGTGAAAAATATGAAGAGCTTCAAAAGGTGTCAAAAATATGAGGAGCATGAAACGGTCTGAAAAATAGGAGGAGCATGAAGTGGTGTTGAAAAACATGAAGAGCCTGAAAACGTGTGAAAAATACGAAGAGTTTCAAAAGATGTGAAAAATAAGAAGAGCTTCAAAAGTTGTCAAAAATGATGTGAGCATGAAACGGTCTGAAAAGTAGGAGGAGCATGAAGTGGTGTTGAAAAAAATGAAGAGCCTGAAAAGGTGTGAAATATATGAAGAGCTTCAAAAGGTGTCAAAAATATGAGGAGCATGAAATGATCTAAAAAATAGGAGGAACATGAAACGGTCTGAAAAATAGGAGGAGCATGAAACGGTGTTCAAAAACATGAAGAGCCTGAAAAGGTGTGAAAAATATGAAGAGCTTCAAAAGGTGTGAAAAATATGAACAGCTTCAAAAGGTGTCAAAAATGAGATGAGCATGAAGCGGTCTGAAAAATAGGAGGAGCATGAAGTGGTGTTGAAAAACATGAAGAGCCTGAAAAGGTGTGAAAAATATGAAGAGCTTCAAAAGGTGTGAAAAATATGAGGAGCATGAAACGGTCTGAAAAATAGGAGGAGCATGAAACTGTGTTCAAAAACATGAAGAGACTGAAAAGCTGTGAAAAATCTGAAGAGCTTCAAAAGGTGTCAAATATATGAGGAGCATGAAACTGTCTGAGATATAGGAGGAGCATGAAGCAGTGTTGAAAAACATGAAGACCCTGAAAAGTTGTGAAAAATATGAAGAGGCTCTAAAGGTGTCAAAAATATGAGGAGCATGAAACAGTCTTTAAAATAGGATGAGAATGAGACGGTTCTGAAAAAGATGAAGAGCATGAAAAGGTGTGAAAAACATGAAGAGCTTGAAAAGGTGTAAAAATTATGAGAGGCATGAAACGACTGAAAAATAGGAGGAACATGATGCGGTGGTCAAAAACATGAAGAGCCTGAAAAGGTGTGAAAAATATGAAGAGTTTCAAAAGATGTTAAAAATATGAGGAGCATGAAACTTTCTGAAAATTTGGAGGAGCATGAAGCGGTGTTGAAAAACATGAAGAGCCTGAAAAGGTGTGAAATGTATGAAGAGCTTCAAAATTTGTCAAAAATATGAGGAGCATGAAACGGTCTGAAAAATAGGAGAAGCATGAAGCGGTGTTGAAAAACATGAAAAGCCTGAAAATGTGGAAAAATATGAAGAGCTTCAAAAAGTGTCAACAATATGAGGAGCATGAAACGGTCTGAAAATTAGGAAGAGCATGAAACTGTGTTGATAAACATGAAGAGCCTGAAAAGGTGTGAAAAATATGAAGAGCTTCAAAAGGTTTCAAATATATGAGGAGCATGAAACAGTGTGAAAAATAGGATGAGCATGAAACGGTTTTAAAAAGACGAAGAGCCTAAAAGGTGTGACATATATGAAGAGCTTCAAAAGGTGTGAAATACATGAGGAGGTCGAAACGGTCTGAAAATAGTAGGAGCATGAAGCGGCGTTGAAAAACATGAAGAGCCTGAAAACGTGTGAAAAATATGAAGAGCTTCAAAAGGTGTGAAATATATGAAGAGCTACAAAAGGTGTCAAAAATATGAGGAGCATGAACCGGTCTGAAATATAGGAGGAGCATGAAGAGGTGTTGAAAAACATGAAGAGCCTGAAAAGGTGTGAAAAATATGAAGAGCTTCAAAAGGTGTCAAAAATATGAGGAGAATGAACCGGTCTGAAAAATAGGAGGAGCATGAAGTGCTGTTGAAAAACATGAAGTGCCTGAAAAGTTGTGAAATATATGAAGAGTTTCAAAAGGTGTGAAAAATATGAGGAGCTTCAAAAGGTGTCAAAAATATGAGGAGCCTGAAACGGTCTGAAAAATAGGAGGAGCATGATACGGTGTTCAAAAATATGAAGAGCCTGAAAAGGTGTGAAAAACATGAATATCTTCAAAAGGGGTCAAAAATATGAGGAGCATGAAACGATCTGAAAAATAGGAGGAGCATGAAGTGGTGTTCAAAAACATGAAGAGCCTGAAAAGGTGTCAAAAACATGAAGAGCCTCAAAACGTGTCAAAAATATGAAGAGCATGAAACGGTCTGAAAAATAGGAGGAGCATGAAGCGGTGTTGAAAAACATGAAGAGCCTGAAAACTTGTGAAAAATATGAAGAGCTTCAAAAGGTGTTAAATATATGAAGAGTTTCCAAAGGTGTCAAAAATGAGATGAGCATGAAAAGGTCTGAAAAATAGGAGGAGCATGAAGTGGTCGTGAAAATCATGAAGTGCCTGAAAAGGTGTGAAATATATGAAGAGCTTCAAAAGTTGTTAAAAAATGAGGAGGTTCAAAAGGTGTCAAAAATATGAGGAGCATGAAACGGTCTGAAAAATAGGAGGAGCATGAAACGGTGTTGAAAAACATGAAGAGCCTGAAAAGGTGTGAAAAATAGGAAGAGCTTCACAAGGTGTCAAATATATGAGGAGCATGAGACGGTCTGAAAAATAGGAGGAGCATGAAGCAGTCGTCAATAACATGAAGAACCTGAAAAGTTTTGTAAAATATGAAGAGCTTCCAAAGGCGTGAAAAATATGAGGAACATGAAACGGTCTGAAAAATAGGAGCAGCATGAAACAGTGTTGAAAGACATGAAGAGCTTCAAAAGTGTCAAGAATATGAGGAGCATGAAACGGTCTGAAAAATAGGAGAAGCAGGAAACGGTCTGAAAAATAGAGGCAGCATGGAATGGTGTGGAAAAATATGAAGAGCTTCAAAAGTTGTGAAAAAATGAGGAGGTTCAAAAGGTGTCAAAAATATGAGGAGCATGAAACGGTCTGAAAAATAGGAGGGGCTTGAAATGGTGTTCCAAAACATGAAGAGCCTGAAAAGGTGTGAAATATATGAAGAGCTTCAAACGGTGTCAAAAATATGAGGAGCATGAAACGGTGTGAAAAATAGAAGAAGCATGAAGTGATGTTGAGAAACATGAAGAGCCTGAAAAGGTGTGAAAAAAATGAAGAGCTACAAAAGGTGTCAAATACATGATGAGCATGAAACGATCTGAAAAATAGGAGGAGCATGAAGTGGTGTTGAAAAATATGAAGAGCCTGAAAAGGTGTGAAAATTATGAAGAGCTTCAAGATGTGTCAAAAAAAAGGAGGATAATGAAACAGTGTTCAAATACATTAAGAGCGTAAATAGGTGTGAAAAATATGAAGAGCTTCAAAATGTGTCAAAAAAATAGGAGGAGCATGAAGCAGTGTTTAAAAACAAGAAGTGCCTGAAAAGGTGTGAAATATATGAAGAGCTTCAAAAGGTGTCAAAAATATGAGGAGCATGAAAAGGTCTGAAAAATAGGAGGAGCATGAAGTAGTGTTGAAAAACATGAAGAGCCTGAAAGTGTGAAAAATATGAAGAGCTTTAAAAGGTCTCAAATATATGAGGAGCATGTAACTTTCTGAAAAATAGGAGGAGCATGAAACGGTGTTCAAAACATGAAGAGCCTGAAAAGGTGTGAAAAATATGAAGAGCTTCAAAACTTGTCAAACATTGAGGTGCATGAATCTATCTGAAAAATAGAAAGAGCATGATGCCGTGTTGAAAAGCATGAAGAGCCTGAAAAGGTGTGAAATATATGATGAGCTTCAAAAGGTGTCAAAAATATGAGGAGCATGAAACGGCCTGAAAAATAGGAGGAGAATGAAGCGGTGTTCAAAAACATGAAGAGCCTGAAAATGTGTGAAAAATATGAAGAGCTTCAAAACGTGTGAAAAATAAGAGGAGCATGAAACAGTGTGAAAAATAGGAGAAGCATAAAGCGGTGTTCAAAAACATGAAGAGCCTGAAAATGTGTGAAAAATATGAAGAGCTTCAAAAGGTGTCAAAAATATGAGGAGCATGAAACGGTCTGAAAAAATCGAGGAGCATGAAGCGGTGTTGAAAACTTGAAGAGCCTAAAAAGGTGCAAAAAATATGAAGAGCTTCAAAAGGTGTCAAAATATGAGGAGCAGGAAACGGTCTGAAAAATAGGAGGACCATGAATCGGTGTTGAAAAACATGAAGAGTCTTAAAAGATGTGAAAAATATGAAGAGCTTCAAAATGTGTCAAAAATAGGAGGAGGATGAAACGTTGATATAAAACCATGAAGAGCCTGAAAAGGTGTGAAATATATGAAGAGCTTCAAAAGGTGTGAAAAATATGAAGAGCTTCAAAAGGTGTGAAAAATATGAGGAGCATGAAACGGTCTGAAAAATAGGAGTCGCAAGAAGCGGTGTTCAAAAACATGAAGAGCCAGAAAAGGTGTGAAAATTATGAAGAGCTTCAAAAGCTGTGAAAAATATGAAGAGCTTCAAAAGGTGTGAAAAATATGAGGAGCATGAAACGGTCTGAAAAATAGGAGTCGCAAGAAGCGGTGTTCAAAAACAAGAAGAGCCAGAAAAGGTGTGAAAATTATGAAAAGCTTCAAAAGCTGTGAAAAATATGAAGAGCTTCAAAAGGTGTGAAATACATGACGAGCATGAAACTCTCTGAAAAATAGGAGGAGCATGAAGCGGTGTTCAATAATATGAAGAGCCTGGAAAGGTGTGAAAAATATGACGAGCTTCCAAAGTTGTCAAAAATATGAGGAGCATGAAAAGGTCTGAAAAATAGGAGCATGAAGCGGTGTTCAATAATATGAAGAGCCTGAAAATGTGTGAAATACATGAATAGCTTCAGAAGGTGTCAAAAATATGAGGAGCAGGAAACGGCCTGAAAAATAGGAGGAGCATTAAACGGTGTTCAAAAATATGAGGAGCAAGAAACGGTCTGAAAAATAAGAGGAGCATTAAACGGTGTTCAAAAACATGAAGAGCCTGGAAAGGTGTGAAAAATATGAAGAGCTTCAAAAGGTGTCAAAAATATGAGGAGCATGAAACGTTCTGAAAAATAGGAGGAGCATGAAGTGGTGTTGAAAAAAATGAAGAGCTTCTAAAATTGTCAAAAATATCAGGAGCATGAAACGGTCTGAAAAATAGGAGGATCATGAAGCGGTGTAGAAAAACATGAAGAGCCTGAACAGGTGTGAAAAATATGAAGAGCTTCAAAAGCTGAGAAAAATATGAGGAGCATGAAATGGTCTGAAAAATAGGAGGAGCAGGAAGTGGTGTTGAAATTCATGAAGAGCCTGAAAAGGTTTGTAAAATATGATGAGCTTCAAAATGTGTGAAATACATGAGGAACATGAAACGGTCTGAAAAATAGGAGGAGCATGAAGTGGTGTTGACAATCATGAAGAGTCTGAAAAGGTGTGAAAAATATGAAGAGCTTCAAAAGGAGTCAAAAATATGAGGAGTATGTAACGGTCTGAAAAAATAGGAGGAGCATGAAGCGGTGTTCAAAAACATGAAGAGCCTGAAAAGGGTGAAAAATATGAAGAGCTTCAAAGGGTGTCAAAAACATGAGGAGCATGATACGGCTGAAAAATAGGAGGAGTATGAAGCGGTGATCAAAAATATGAAGAGCCTGAAAAGTTCTGAAAAATATGAAGAGCTTCAAAAGGTGTGAAATACATGGGGAGCATGAAACGGGCTGAAAAAAAGGAGAAGCATGAAGTGGTGTGGAAAAACATGAAAAGCCTGAAAAGGTGTGAAAAATATGAAGAGCTTCAAAAGGTGTGAAATACATGAGGAGAATGAAGTTCTCTGAAAAATAGAAGGAGCATGAAGTGGTGTTCAAAAACATGAAGAGCCAGAAAATGTGTGAAAAATATGAGGAGCTTCAAAAGGTGTCAAAAATACGAGGAGCATGAAACAGTCTGAAAAATAGGAGGAGCATGAAGCAGTGTTCAAAAATATGAAGAGCCTGAAAATGTGTGAAAAAATATGAAGAGCTTCAAAAGGTATCAAAAATATGAGGAGCATGAAACGGTCTGAAAAATAGGAGGAGCATGAAGTGGTGTTGAAAAACATGAAGAGCCTGAAAAGGTGTGAAAAATATGAAGAGCTTCAAAAGGTGTCAAAAATATGAGGAGCATGAAACGGTATGAAAAATAGGTGGAGCAAGAAGGAGTGTTGAAAAACATGAAGAGCCTGAAAATGTGTGAAAAATATAAAGAGCTTCAAAAGATGTGAAAAATATGAAGAGCTTCAAAAGGTGTCAAAAATGAGATGAGCAAGAAACGGTTTGAAAAATAGGAGGAGCATGAAGCGGTGTTGAAAAAGATGAAGAACCTGAAAAGTTGTGAGAAATATGAAGAGCTTCAATAGGTGTCAAAAATATGAGGAGCATGAAACGGTCTGAAAAAGAGGAGGAGCATGAAGCGGTGTTGAAAAACATGAAGAACCTGAAAAGTAGTAAAAATATGAAGAGCTTCTAAAGGTGTCAAAAATATGAGTAGCATGTAACGGTCTGAAAAATAGGAGGAGCATGAAATGGTGTTCAAAAACATGAAGAGCCTGAAAAGGTGTGAAAAACATGAAGAGCCGGAAAGGTGTGAAAAATATGAAGAGCTTCAAAAGGTGTGAAATACATGAGGAGTTTGAAAAGGGCAGAAAAATAGGAGAAGCATGAAGTGGTGTGGAAAAATATGAAGAGCCTGAAAAGGTGTGGAAAATATGAAGACCTTCAAAAGGTGTGAAATACATGAGGAGCATGAAACTCTCTGAAAAAAAGAAGGAGCATGAAGCGGTGTTCAAAACCATGAAGAGCCTGAAAAGGTGTGAAAAATATGAAGAGCTTCAAAAGTTGTCAGAAATGATAGAAACATGAAACGTCTGAAAAATAGGATGAGCAAGAAGGGGTGTTGAAAAACATGAAGAGCGTGAAAACGTTTGAGAAATATGAAGAGATTCAAAAGGTGTGAAAATTATGAAGAGCTTCAAAAGGTGTCAAAAATGAGATGAGCATGAAACAGTCCGAAAAATAGGAGGAGCCTGAAATCGTGTTCAAAAACATGAAGATCCTGAAAAGGTGTGAAAAATATAAAGAGCTTCAAAAGGTGTGAAATGCAGGAGGAGCATTAAAGGGTCTGAAAATTAGGAGGAGCATGAAGTGGTGTTGAAAAACATGAAGAGCCTGAAAATGTGTGAAATATATGAAGAGCTTCAAAAGGTGTCAGAAATGAGAGGAGCATGAAACGGTCTGAAAAATAGGAGAAGCATGAAATGGCTTTGAAAAACATGAAGAGCCTGAAAAGGTGTGAAAAATATGAAGAGCTTCAAAAGGTGTCAAAAATATGAGGAGCATGAAACGGTCTGAAAAATAGGAGGAGCATGAAACGGTGTTCAAAAACATGAAGAGCCTGAAAAGGTGTGAAAAATATGAAGAGCTTCAAAACATGTCAAAAATATGAGGAGCATGAAACGGTCTGAAAAATAGGAGGAGCAAGAAGCGGTGTTGAAAAAGATTAAGAGCCTGAAAATGTTTGAAAAATATGAAGAGCTTTAAAAGGTGTGGAAAATATGAAGAGCTTCAAAATGTGTCAAAAGCGAGATGAGTATGAAACGGTCTGAAAAATAGGAGGAGCATGAAGTGGTGTTGAAAAACATGAAGAGCCTGAAAAGGTGTGAAAAATATGAAGAGCTTCAAAAGGTGTCAAAAATGAGATGATAATGAAGCGGTCTGAAAAATTGGAGGAGCATGAAGCGCTGTTGATAACCATGAAGAGCCTGAAAATGTGTGAAAAATATGAAGAGCTTCAAAAGCTGTGAAAAATATGAAGAGCTTCAAAAGGAGACAAACATATAAGGAGCATGAAACGGTCTGAAAAATAGGAGGAGCATGAAACGGTGTTGAAAAACATGAAGAGCCTGAAAACATGTGAAAAATATGAAGAGTTTAAAAAGATGTGAAAAATAAGAAGAGCTTCAAAAGGTGTCAAAAATGATGTGAGCATGAAACGGTTTGAAAAATAGGAGGAGAATGAAGTGGGGTTGAAAAAAATGAAGAGCCTGAAAAGGTGTGAAATATATGAAGAGCTTCAATAGGTGTGAAAAATATGAGGAGCATGAAATGATCTGAAAAACAGGAGGAACATGAAACGGTCTGAAAAATAGGAGGAGCATGAAACGGTCTGAAAATAGGTGGAGCATGAAGCTGTGTTGAAAAACATGAAGAGCCTGAAAAGGTGTGAAAAATATGAAGAGCTTCAAAAGGTGTGAAACACATGAAGAGCATGAATCGTTCTGAAAAATAGGAAGAGCATGAAACGCTGTCCAAAAACATGAAGAGCCTGAAAAGATGTGAAAAATATGAAGAACTTCAAAAGGTGTCAAAAAGATGAGGAGCATGAAACGGTCTGAAAAATAGGAGAAGCATGAAACGGTGTTAGAAACATGAAGAGCATGAAAAGGTGTGAAGAATATGAAGAGCTTCAAAAGTGTGAAATATAAGAGGAGCATGAAACGGTGTGAAAAATAGGAGGAGCATGAAAAGGTGTTCAAAATCATGAAGAGTCTGAAAAGCTGTGAAAAATATGAAGAGCTTCAAATGGTGTCAAAATATGAGGAGCATGAATCGGTCTAAAAAATATGAGGAGCATGAAGTGGCATTGAAAAACATTAAGAGACTGAAAAAGTGTGAAAAATATGAAGTGCTTCAAAAGCTGTGAAAAAAGAGATGAGCATGAAAAGGACTGAAAAATAGGAGGAGCATGAAGTGGTGTTGAAAAACATGAAGAGCCTGAAAAGGTGTGAAAAATATGAAGAGCTTCAAAAGGTGTGAAATACATGAGGAGCATGAAGTGGTCTGAAAAATAGTAGGAGCATGAAGCGGTCTGAAAATTAGGAGGAGCAAGAAGCGGTGTTGAGAAAACTGAAGAGCCTGAAAATGTGTCAAAAATATGAAAAGCTTCAAAAGTTGTGAAAAATATGAAGAGCTTCAAAAGGTGTCAAAAATGAGATGAGCATGAAACGGTCTGAAAAATAGGAGGAGCATGAAGTGGTGTTGAAAAACATGAAGAGCCTGAAAATGTTTGAAATATTTGAAGAGCTTCAAAATGTGTCAGATATGAGAGGAGCATGAAACACTCTGAAAAATAGGAGGAGCATGAAGCGGTGTTGAAAAACATGAAGAGCCTGAAAAGATGAGAAAAATATGAAGAGCTTCAAAAGGTGTCAAAAATATGAGGAGCATGAAATGGTCTGAAATATAGGAGGAGCATGAAACGGTGTTCAAAAACATGAAGAGCCTGAAAAGATGAGAAAAATATGAAGAGCTTCAAAAGGTGTCAAAAATATGAGGAGCATGAAATGGTCTGAAATATAGGAGAAGCATGAAACGGTGTTAGAAACATGAAGAGCATGAAAAGGTGTGAATAATATGAAGAGCTTCAAAATGTGTCATAAATATGAGGAGCATGAAACCGTCTCAAAATTAGGAGGAGCACGAAGCGTTGTTCAAAATATGGAAAGCCTGAAAAGGTATGAAAAATATGAAGAGCCTCAAAAGGTGTCTAAAATATGAAGAGCATGAAACGGTCTGAAAAATAGGAGGAGCATGAAACGGTGTTCAAAAACATGAAGTGCTTGAAAAGGAGTGAAAAATATGAACAGCTTCAAAAGATGTCAAAAATATGCGGAGCATGAAATGGTCTGAAAAATAGGAGGAGCATGAAACGGTGTTCCAAAACATGAAGAGCCTGAAAAGGTATGGAAAATATGAAGAGCTTCAAAAGGTGTTAAAAATATGAGGAGCATGAAACGGTCTTAAAAATAGGAGGAGCATGAAACGGTGTTTTATAAACATGAAGAGCTTCAAAAGATGTCAAAATATGAGGAGCATGAAACGGTCTGAAAAGTAGGAGGAGCATGAATCGGTGTTAAAGAATATGAAGAGCCTGAAAAGTTGTGAAAAATAGGAAGAGCTTCAAAAGGTGTCAAAAATATGAGGAGCATGAAACGGTCTGAAAAATATGAGGAGCATGAGGTTGTGTTGAAAAATATGAAGAGCCTGAAAAGGTGTGAAAAATATGGAGAGTTTCAAAAGGTGTCAAAATATGAGCAGCATGAAACGGTCTGAAAAACAGGAAGAGCATGAAACAGTGTTCAAAAACAAGAAGAACCAGGAAAGGTGTGTAAAATATGAAGAGCTTCAAAAGGTGTCAAAAATAAGAGAAGCATGAAACGGTCTGAAAAATAGGAGGAGCATGAAACAGTGATGAAAAACATGAAGAGCCTGAAAAGGTGTGAAATATATGAAGAGCTTCAAAAGATGTCAAAAATATTAAGAGCATGAAACGGTCTGAAAAATAGGAGGAGCATGCAGCGGTGTTGAAAACCATGAAGAGCCTGAAAACGTGTGAAAAATATGAAGAGTTTCAAAAGGTGTCAAATATATAGGAGCATGAAACTGTCTGAAAAATAGTATGAGAATGAAACGGTTTTGAAAAAGATGAAGAGCATGAAAACCTGTGAAAAATATGATGAGCTTCAGAAGGTGTCAAAAATATGAGGAGCATGAAACGGTCTCAAAAATAGTACGAGCATGAAGCTGTGCTGAAAAACATGAAGAGAATGAAAAGGTGTGAAAAATATGAAGAGCTTCAAAAGGTGTAAAAAATATGAGGAGGATGAAACGGTCTGTAAAAGAGGAGGAGCATGAAGCTCTGTGGAAAAACATGAAGAGAATGAAAGGTGTTAAAAATATGAAGAGCTTCAAAAGTTGTCAAAAATATGAGGAGCATGAAACGTTTTGAAAAATAGGAGGAACATGAAGCGTTGTTTAAAAACGTGAAGAACCTGAAAAGGTGTGAAAAATATGAAGAGCTTCAAAAGGTGTCAAAAATATGAGGAGCATGAAACAGACTGAAAAAAAATGAGGAGCATGAAACTGTGTTGAAAAACATGAAGAGATTGAAAATGTGTGAAAAATATGAAGAGCTTCAAAAGGTGTCAAAAATATGAGGAGCATGAAACGGACTGAAAAATAAGAGGAGCATGAAGTGGTGTTGAAAAACAAGAAGAGCCTGAAAAGGTGTGAAAAATATGAAAGGCTTCAAAAGGTGTCAAAAATATTTGCAGCATGAAAAGGTCTGAAAAATAGTAGCAGCAAGAAACGGTGTTCAAAAACATGAAGAGCCTGAGAAGGTGTGAAAAATATGAAGAGCTTCAAAAGGTGACAAAAATATTAACAGCATGAAACGTTCTGAAAAAAGGAGGAGCATGAGGCGGTCTTGAAAAACATGAAGAGACTGAAAAGGTGTGAAAAATATGAAGAGCTTCAAAAGGTGTCAAAAATATGAGGTGCATGAAACTGTCTGAAAATAGGAGGAGTAAGAAGTGGTGTTTAAAAATATGAAGAGCCTGAAATGGAGTGAAAAATATGAAGAGCTTCAAAAGGTGTCAAAAATATGAGGAGCATGAAACAGTCTGAAAAATCGGAGGCACATGAAACGTTCTGAAAAATAGGAGGAGCATGAAGCGGTGTTCAAAATCATGAAGAGCCTGAAAGGTGTGAAGAATATGAAGAGCTTCACAAGGTGTCAAATATATGAGGAGCACGAAACGGTCTGAAAAATATGAGGAGCATGAAACGGTGTTCAAAAACATGAAGAGCCTGAAAAGGTGTGAAATATATGAAGAGCTTTAAAAGGTGTCAAATATATGAGGAGCATGAAACGGTCTGAAAATAGGAGGAGCATGAAACGGTGTTGAAAAACATGAAAAGCATGAAAAGGTGTGAAAAATAAGAAGAGCTTCAAAAGATGTCAAATATATGAGGAGCAGGAAACGGTCTGAAAAATAGGAGGAGCATGAAGTGGTATTGAAAAACAGAAAGAGCCTGAAATGGTGTGAAAAATATGAAGAGCTTCAAAAGGTGTGAAAAATACCAAAAGCTTCAAAAGGTGTTAAAAATGAGATGAGCATGAAACGGTCTGAATAATAGGAGGAACATGAAGTGGTGTTGAAAAACATGAAGAGCCTGAAAAGGTGTGAAAAATATGAAGAGCTTCAAAAGGTGTGAAAAATATGAGGAACATGAAACAATCTGAAATTTAGTAGGAGCATATAGCGGTGTTGAAAAACATGAAGAGCCTGAAAAGGTGTGAAAAATATGAAGAGCTTCCAAAATTGTCAAAAATATGAGGAGCATGAAACGGTCTGAAATATAGGAGGAGCATGAAACGGTAGGAAAAATAGGAGGAACATGAAACGGTGTTGAAAAACATGAAGAGCCTGAAAACGTGTGGAAAATAGGAGGAGCTTCAAATTGTTTCAAAAATATGAGGAGCATGAACGGTCTGAAAAATAGGAGGAGCATGAAGAGGTGTTGAAAAACATGAAGAGCTTCAAAAGGTGTAAAATATATGAAGAGCTTCAAAAGGTGTGAAAAATATGAAGAGCTTCAAAAGGTGTGAAATACATGAGGAGAATGAAACGGTCTGAAAAATAGGAGGAGCATGAAGCAGTGTTCAAAAACATGAAGAGCCTGAAAAGGTGTGAAAAATATGAAAAGCTTCAAAAGGTGTCAAAAATATGAGGATCATGAAACGGTCTGAAAAATAGGAGGAGCATGAAGCGGTGTTCAAAATATGCAGAGACAGAAAAGGTGTGAAAAATATGAAGAGCTTCAAAAGGTGTCAAAAATATGAAGAGCATACAACGGTCTGTAAAATAGGAGGAGCATGAAGAGGTGTTCAAAAACATGAAGAGCCTGAAAAGGTCTGAAAAATATGAAGAGCTTCAAAAGGTGTGAAATACATGAGGAGCATTAAACTTTCTGAAAAATAGGAGGAGCATGAAGCGGTGTTCAAAAACATGAAAATCCTGAAAAGGTGTGAAAAATATGAAGAGCTTCAAAACGTCTCAAAAACAAGAGTAGCATGAAACAGTCTGAAAATAGAAGGAGCATGAAGCGGTGTTCAAAAACATGAAGAGCCAGAAAAGGTTTGAAATATATGAAGAGCTTCAAAAGGTGTCAAAAATATGAGGAGCATGAAACAGTGTTGAAAAACATGAAAAGCCTGAAAAGTTGTGAAATATATGAAGAGCTTCAAAAGGTGTTAAAAATGTGAGGAGCATGAAACGGTCTGAACAATAGGAGGAACATGAATCGGTGTTGAAAAACATGAAGAACCTGAAAAGGTGTGAAAAATATGAAGAGCTTCAAAAGGTGTCAAAAATATGAGGAGCATGAACAGTCTGAAAAATAGTAGGAGCAGTAAACAGTGTTCGAAAACATGAAGAGCCTTAAATGGTGTGAAAAATATGAAGAGCTTCAAAAGGTGTCAAAAATATGAGGAGAATGAAACAGTCCGAAAAATAGGAGCAGCATGAATCGGTTTGGAAAAACATGAAGAGCCTTAAAAGATGTGAAAAATATGAAGCACTTCAAAAGGTTTCAAAAATATGAGGAGCATGAAACGGTCTGAAAAATAGGAGGAGCATGAAACGCTTTTCAAATCGTGAAGAGCCTGAAAATGTGTGAAATATATGAAGAGCTCCAAAAGGTGTCAAAAATAGGAGGAGCATGAAGCGGTGTAGAAAAACCTGAATAGACTGAAAAGGTGTGAAAAATATGAAGATCATCAAAAGGTGTCAAAAATATGAGGAGCATGACACGGTCAGAAATATAGCAGGAGCATGAAGTGGTGTTGAAAACATGAAGAACCTGAAAAGTTGTGAAATGATGAAGAGCTTCAAAAGGTGTCAAATATATGAGCAGCATGAAACGTTCTGAAAAACTGGAGGTGCAAGAAACGATGTTCAAAACATGAAGAGCCTGAAAAGGTGTGAAAAATATGAAGGGCTTCAAAACGTATCAAAAATATGAGGAGCATGAAACGGTTTGAAAAACAGGAGGAGCATGAAGCCGTGTTGAAAAACATGAAGAGCCTGAAAAGGTGTGAAAAATATGAAGAGCTTCAATATGTATCAAAAATATGAGGAGCATGAAACGGTCTGAAAAATAAGAGCATGAAGCAGTGTTGAAAAATATGAAGACCATGAAAACGTGTGAAAAATATGAAGAGCTTCAAAAGGTGTGAAAATTATGAAAATCTTCTAAAGGTGTCAAAAATGAGATGGGCATGAAACGGTCTGAAAATGAGGAGGAGCATGAAGTGGTGTTGAAAAACATGAAGAGACTGAAAAGGTGTGAAATATACGATGAGCTTCAAAAGGTGTGAAAATATGAAGAGCTTCAAAAGGTGTGAAATACATGAGGAGAATGAAACGGTCTGAAAAATAGGAGGAGCATGAAGCAGTGTTCAAAAACATGAAGAGCCTGAAAAGGTGTGAAAAATATGAAAAGCTTCAAAAGGTGTCAAAAATATGAGGATCATGAAACGGTCTGAAAAATAGGAGGAGCATGAAGCGGTGTTCAAAATATGCAGAGACAGAAAAGGTGTGAAAAATATGAAGAGCTTCAAAAGGTGTCAAAAATATGAAGAGCATACAACGGTCTGTAAAATAGGAGGAGCATGAAGAGGTGTTCAAAAACATGAAGAGCCTGAAAAGGTCTGAAAAATATGAAGAGCTTCAAAAGGTGTGAAATACATGAGGAGCATTAAACTTTCTGAAAAATAGGAGGAGCATGAAGCGGTGTTCAAAAACATGAAAATCCTGAAAAGGTGTGAAAAATATGAAGAGCTTCAAAACGTCTCAAAAACAAGAGTAGCATGAAACAGTCTGAAAATAGAAGGAGCATGAAGCGGTGTTCAAAAACATGAAGAGCCAGAAAAGGTTTGAAATATATGAAGAGCTACAAAAGGTGTCAAAAATATGAGGAGCATGAAACAGTGTTGAAAAACATGAAAAGCCTGAAAAGTTGTGAAATATATGAAGAGCTTCAAAAGGTGTTAAAAATGTGAGGAGCATGAAACGGTCTGAACAATAGGAGGAACATGAATCGGTGTTGAAAAACATGAAGAACCTGAAAAGGTGTGAAAAATATGAAGAGCTTCAAAAGGTGTCAAAAATATGAGGAGCATGAACAGTCTGAAAAATAGTAGGAGCAGTAAACAGTGTTCGAAAACATGAAGAGCCTTAAATGGTGTGAAAAATATGAAGAGCTTCAAAAGGTGTCAAAAATATGAGGAGAATGAAACAGTCCGAAAAATAGGAGCAGCATGAACCGGTTTGGAAAAACATGAAGAGCCTTAAAAGATGTGAAAAATATGAAGCACTTCAAAAGGTTTCAAAAATATGAGGAGCATGAAACGGTCTGAAAAATAGGAGGAGCATGAAACGCTTTTCAAATCGTGAAGAGCCTGAAAATGTGTGAAATATATGAAGAGCTCCAAAAGGTGTCAAATATAGGAGGAGCATGAAGTGGTGTAGAAAAACCTGAATAGCCTGAAAAGGTGTGAAAAATATGAAGATCTTCAAAAGGTGTCAAAAATATGAGGAGCATGACACGGTCAGAAATATAGCAGGAGCATGAAGTGGTGTTGAAAACATGAAGAACCTGAAAAGTTGTGAAATGATGAAGAGCTTCAAAAGGTGTCAAATATATGAGCAGCATGAAACGTTCTGAAAAACTGGAGGTGCAAGAAACGATGTTCAAAACATGAAGAGCCTGAAAAGGTGTGAAAAATATGAAGGGCTTCAAAACGTATCAAAAATATGAGGAGCATGAAACGGTTTGAAAAACAGGAGGAGCATGAAGCCGTGTTGAAAAACATGAAGAGCCTGAAAAGGTGTGAAAAATATGAAGAGCTTCAATATGTATCAAAAATATGAGGAGCATGAAACGGTCTGAAAAATAAGAGCATGAAGCAGTGTTGAAAAATATGAAGACCATGAAAACGTGTGAAAAATATGAAGAGCTTCAAAAGGTGTGAAAATTATGAAAATCTTCTAAAGGTGTCAAAAATGAGATGGACATGAAACGGTCTGAAAATGAGGAGGAGCATGAAGTGGTGTTGAAAAACATGAAGAGACTGAAAAGGTGTGAAATATACGATGAGCTTCAAAAGGTGTGAAAATATGAAGAGCTTCAAAAGGTGTCAAAAATATGAGGAGCATGAAGCGGTCTGAAAAATAGGAGGAGCATGAAGTGGTGTTGAAAAACATGAAGAGTTTGAAAAAGGTGTGAAACATATGAGTAGAATAAAACGGTCTGAAAAATAGGAGGAGCATGAAGTAGTCTTGAAAAACATGAAGAGCCTGAAAAGGTGTGAAAAATATGAAGAGTTTCAAATCGTGTCAAAAATATGAGGAGTATAAAACAGTGTGAAAAATAGGAGGAGCATGAAGCGGTGTTGAAAAACATGAAGAGCGTGAAAGGTGTGAAAAATATGAAGAGCCTGAAAAGGTGTGAAAAATATGAAGAGCTTCTAAACGTGTCAAAAATATGAGGAGCATGAAACCTTCTTAAAAATTGGAGGAGCATGAAGCGGTGTTCAAAAATCTAAAGAGCCTGAAAAGGTGTGAAAAATATGAAGAGCTTCAAAAGGTGTCAAATATATGAGGAGCACGAAACGGTCTGAAAAATAGGAGGAGCATGAAACGGTGTTGAAAAACATGAAAAGCGTGAAAAGGTGTGAAAAATATGAAAAGCTTCAAAGGGTGTGAAAAATATGAGGAGCAGGAAACGGTCTGAAAAATAGGAGGAGCATGAAACGGTGTTGAAAAACATGAAGAACATGAAAAGCTGTGAAAAATATGAAAAGCTTCAAAGGGTGTGAAAAATATGAGGAGCAGGAAACGGTCTTAAAAATAGGAGGAGCATGAAACGGTGTTGAAAAACATGAAGAGCTTCAAAAGGTGTCAAAATATGAGGAGCATGAAACGGTCTGAAAAGTAGGAGGAGCATGAATCGGTGTTAAAGAACATGAAGAGCCTGAAAAGGTGTGAAATATATGAAGAGCTTCAAAAGGTGTCAAAAATATGAGGAGCATGAAACGATCTGAAAAATAGGAGGAGAATGAAGTGGTTTTCAAAAACATGAAGAGCCTGAAAAGTTGTGAAAAATAGGAAGAGCTTCAAAAGGTGTCAAAAATATGAGGAGCATGAAACGGTCTGAAAAATATGAGGAGCATGAGGTTGTGTTGAAACATATGAAGAGCCTGAAAAGGTGTGAAAAATATGGAGAGCTTCAAAAGGTGTCAAAATATGAGCAGCATGAAACGGTCTGAAAAACAGGAAGAGCATGAAACAGTGTTCAAAAACAAGAAGAACCAGGAAAGGTGTGTAAAATATGAAGAGCTTCAAAAGGTGTCAAAAATAAGAGAAGCATGAAACGGTCTGAAAAATAGGAGGAGCATGAAACAGTGTTGAAAAACATGAAGAGCCTGAAAAGGTGTGAAATATATGAAGAGCTTCAAAAGATGTCAAAAATATTAAGAGCATGAAACGGTCTGAAAAATAGGAGGAGCATGCAGCGTTGTTGAAAACCATGAAGAGCCTGAAAACGTGTGAAAAATATGAAGAGTTTCAAAAGGTGTCAAATATATAGGAGCATGAAACTGTCTGAAAAATAGTATGAGAATGAAACGGTTTTGAAAAAGATGAAGAGCATGAAAACCTGTGAAAAATATGATGAGCTTCAGAAGGTGTCAAAAATATGAGGAGCATGAAACGGTCTCAAAAATAGTACGAGCATGAAGCTGTGCTGAAAAACATGAAGAGAATGAAAAGGTGTGAAAAATATGAAGAGCTTCAAAAGGTGTCAAAAATATGAGGAGGATGAAACGGTCTGTAAAAGAGGAGGAGGATGAAGCTCTGTGGAAAAACATGAAGAGAATGAAAGGTGTTAAAAATATGAAGAGCTTCAAAAGTTGTCAAAAATATGAGGAGCATGAAACGTTTTGAAAAATAGGAGGAACATGAAGCGTTGTTTAAAAACGTGAAGAACCTGAAAAGGTGTGAAAAATATGAAGAGCTTCAAAAGGTGTCAAAAATATGAGGAGCATGAAACAGACTGAAAAAAAATGAGGAGCATGAAACTGTGTTGAAAAACATGAAGAGATTGAAAATGTGTGAAAAATATGAAGAGCTTCAAAGGTGTCAAATATATGAGGAGCATGAAACGGACTGAAAAATAAGAGGAGCATGAAGTGGTGTTGAAAAACAAGAAGAGCCTGAAAAGGTGTGAAAAATATGAAAGGCTTCAAAAGGTGTCAAAAATATTTGGAGCATGAAAAGGTCTGAAAAATAGTAGCAGCAAGAAACGGTGTTCAAAAACGTGAAGAGCCTGAGAAGGTGTGAAAAATATGAAGAGCTTCAAAAGGTGACAAAAATATTAACAGCATGAAACGTTCTGAAAAAAGGAGGAGCATGAGGCGGTGTTGAAAAACATGAAGAGACTGAAAAGGTGTGAAAAATATGAAGAGCTTCAAAAGGTGTCAAAAATATGAGGTGCATGAAACTGTCTGAAAATAGGAGGAGTAAGAAGTGGTGTTTAAAAATATGAAGAGCCTGAAATGGGGTGAAAAATATGAAGAGCTTCAAAAGGTGTCAAAAATATGAGGAGCATGAAACAGTCTGAAAAATCGGAGGCGCATGAAACGTTCTGAAAAATAGGAGGAGCATGAAGCGGTGTTCAAAATCATGAAGAGCCTGAAAAGGTGTGAAGAATATGAAGAGCTTCACAAGGTGTCAAATATATGAGGAGCACGAAACGGTCTGAAAAATAGGAGGAGCATGAAACGGTGTTGAAAAACATGAAAAGCGTGAAAAGGTGTGAAAAATAAGAAGACCTTCAAACGATGTCAAATATATGAGGAGCACGAAACGGTCTGAAAAATATGAGGAGCATGAAACGGTGTTCAAAAACATGAAGAGCCTGAAAAGGTGTGAAATATATGAAGAGCTTTACAAGGTGTCAAATATATGAGGAGCAGGAAACGGTCTGAAAATAGGAGGAGCATGAAACGGTGTTGAAAAACATGAAAAGCATGAAAAGGTGTGAAAAATAAGAAGAGCTTCAAAAGATGTCAAATATTTGAGGAGCAGGAAACGGTCTGAAAAATAGGAGGAGCATGAAGTGGTATTGAAAAACAGAAAGAGCCTGAAATGGTGTGAAAAATATGAAGAGCTTCAAAAGGTGTGAAAAATACCAAAAGCTTCAAAAGGTGTCAAAAATGAGATGAGCATGAAACGGTCTGAATAATAGGAGGAACATGAAGTGGTGTTGAAAAACATGAAGAGCCTGAAAAGGTGTGAAAAATATGAAGAGCTTCAAAAGGTGTGAAAAATATGAGGAACATGAAACAGTCTGAAATTTAGTAGGAGCATATAGCGGTGTTGAAAAACATGAAGAGCCTGAAAAGGTGTGAACAATATGAAGAGCTTCCAAAATTGTCAAAAATATGAGGAGCATGAAACGGTCTGAAATATAGGAGGAGCATGAAACGGTAGGAAAAATAGGAGGAACATGAAACGGTGTTGAAAAACATGAAGAGCCTGAAAACGTGTGGAAAATAGGAGGAGCTTCAAATTGTTTCAAAAATATGAGGAGCATGAACGGTCTGAAAAATAGGAGGAGCATGAAGAGGTGTTGAAAAACATGAAGAGCTTCAAAAGGTGTAAAATATATGAAGAGCTTCAAAAGGTGTGAAAAATATGAAGAGCTTCAAAAGGTGTGAAATACATGAGGAGAATGAAACGGTCTGAAAAATAGGAGGAGCATGAAGCAGTGTTCAAAAGCATGAAGAGCCTGAAAAGGTGTGAAAAATATGAAAAGCTTCAAAAGGTGTCAAAAATATGAGGATCATGAAACGGTCTGAAAAATAGGAGGAGCATGAAGCGGTGTTCAAAATATGCAGAGACAGAAAAGGTGTGAAAAATATGAAGAGCTTCAAAAGGTGTCAAAAATATGAAGAGCATACAACGGTCTGTAAAATAGGAGGAGCATGAAGAGGTGTTCAAAAACATGAAGAGCCTGAAAAGGTCTGAAAAATATGAAGAGCTTCAAAAGGTGTCAAAATATGAGCAGCATAAAACTGTCTGAAAAACAGGAAGAGCATCAAACAGTGTTCAAAAACAAGAAGAACCAGGAAAGGTGTGTAAAATATGAAGAGCTTCAAAAGGTGTCAAAATTAAGAGAAGCATGAAACGGTCTGAAAAATAGGAGGAGCATGAAAAAGTGTTGAAAAACATGAAGAGCCTGAAAAGGTGTGAAATATATGAAGAGCTTCAAAAGATGTCAAAAATATTAAGAGCATGAAACGGTCTGAAAAATAGGAGGAGCATGCAGCGGTGTTGAAAACCATGAAGAGCCTGAAAACGTGTGAAAAATATGAAGAGTTTCAAAAGGTGTCAAATATATAGGAGCATGAAACTGTCTGAAAAATAGTATGAGAATGAAACGGTTTTGAAAAAGATGAAGAGCATGAAAACCTGTGAAAAATATGATGAGCTTCAGAAGGTGTCAAAAATATGAGGAGCATGAAACGGTCTCAAAAATAGTACGAGCATGAAGCTGTGCTGAAAAACATGAAGAGAATGAAAAGGTGTGAAAAATATGAAGAGCTTCAAAAGGTGTCAAAAATATGAGGAGGATGAAACGGTCTGTAAAAGAGGAGGAGCATGAAGCTCTGTGGAAAAACATGAAGAGAATGAAAGGTGTTAAAAATATGAAGAGCTTCAAAAGTTGTCAAAAATATGAGGAGCATGAAACGTTTTGAAAAATAGGAGGAACATGAAGCGTTGTTTAAAAACGTGAAGAACCTGAAAAGGTGTGAAAAATATGAAGAGCTTCAAAAGGTGTCAAAAATATGAGGAGCATGAAACAGACTGAAAAAAAATGAGGAGCATGAAACTGTGTTGAAAAACATGAAGAGATTGAAAATGTGTGAAAAATATGAAGAGCTTCAAAAGGTGTCAAAAATATGAGGAGCATGAAACGGACTGAAAAATAAGAGGAGCATGAAGTGGTGTTGAAAAACATGAAGAGACTGAAAAGGTGTGAAAAATATGAAGAGCTTCAAAAGGTGACAAAAATATTAACAGCATGAAACGTTCTGAAAAAAGGAGGAGCATGAGGCGGTGTTGAAAAACATGAAGAGACTGAAAAGGTGTGAAAAATATGAAGAGCTTCAAAAGGTGTCAAAAATATGAGGTGCATGAAACTGTCTGAAAATAGGAGGAGTAAGAAGTGGTGTTTAAAAATATGAAGAGCCTGAAATGGGGTGAAAAATATGAAGAGCTTCAAAAGGTGTCAAAAATATGAGGAGCATGAAACAGTCTGAAAAATCGGAGGCGCATGAAACGTTCTGAAAAATAGGAGGAGCATGAAGCGGTGTTCAAAATCATGAAGAGCCTGAAAAGGTGTGAAGAATATGAAGAGCTTCACAAGGTGTCAAATATATGAGGAGCACGAAACGGTCTGAAAAATAGGAGGAGCATGAAACGGTGTTGAAAAACATGAAAAGCGTGAAAAGGTGTGAAAAATAAGAAGACCTTCAAAAGATGTCAAATATATGAGGAGCACGAAACGGTCTGAAAAATATGAGGAGCATGAAACGGTGTTCAAAAACATGAAGAGCCTGAAAAGGTGTGAAATATATGAAGAGCTTTACAAGGTGTCAAATATATGAGGAGCATGAAACGGTCTGAAAATAGGAGGAGCATGAAACGGTGTTGAAAAACATGAAAAGCATGAAAAGGTGTGAAAAATAAGAAGAGCTTCAAAAGATGTCAAATATATGAGGAGCAGGAAATGGTCTGAAAAATAGGAGGAGCATGAAACGGTGTTCAAAAACCTGAAGAGCCTGAAAAGGTGTGAAAAATATGAAGCGCATGAAAATGTGTGAAAAATATGAGGAGCATAAACTGTGTTCAAAAACATGAAGATCCACAAAAGGTGTGAAAAATATGAAGAGCGTCAAAATGTCTCAAAGAAATGAGGAGCATGAAACGGTCTGAAAATAGAAGGAGCATGAAGAGGTGTTCAAAAACATGAAGAGACTGAAAAGGTGTGAAAAATATGAAGAGCTTCAAAATGTGTCAAAAATATGAGGAGCAGGAAACGGTCTGAAAAATAGGAGGAGCATGAAGTGGTGTTGAAAAACATGAAGAGCCTGAAAAGGTGTGAAAAATATGAAGAGCTTCAAAAGGTGTCAAAAATATGAGGAGCATGAAACGGTCTGAAAAGTAGGAAGAGCATGAAGTGGTGTTGAAAAACATGAAGAGTCTGAAAAGGTGTGTAAATATGAAGGGCATCAAAAAGTGTGAAAAATATGAAGAGCATGAAATGGTCTGAAAAATATGAGGAGCATGAAACGGTGTTCAAAAACATGAAGAGCCTGAAAAGGTGTGCAATATATGAAGAGCTTCAAAAGGTGTCAAAAATATGAATTGCATGAAACCGTCTGAAAAATAGGAGGAGCATGAAAAGGTCTGAAAAAATGGAGGAGCATGAAATGGTGTTGAAAATCATGAAGAGCCTGAAAATGTGTGAAAAATATGAAGAGCTTCAAAAAGTGTCAAAAATATGAGGATCATCAAAAGGTCTGAAAAATAGGAAGAGAATGAAGCAGTGTTTAAAAACAGGAAGCGCCTGAAAAGGTGTGAAAAATACGAAGAGCTTCAAAATGTGTCAAAAATATGAGGAGCAAGAAATCGTCTGAACAAGAGGAGGAGCCTGAAAAGGAGTTCAAAAACATGAAGAGCCTGAAAAGATGTGAAAAATATTAAGAGCTTCTAAAGGTGTCAAAAATATGAGGAGCATGAAACGGTCTGAAAAATAGGAGGAGCATGAAGCGGTGTTGAAAAACAGGAAGCGCCTGAAAAGGTGTGAAAAATATGAAGATCTTCACAAGGTGGCAGAAATACGAGGAGCATGAAACGGTCTCAAAAATAGGAGGAGCATGAAACGGTGTTGAAAAACATGAACAGCATGAAAAGCTTTGAAAAATATGAAGAGCTTCACAAGGTGTCAGAAATACGAGGAGAATGAAACGGTCTGAAAAATATGAGGAGCATGAAACGGAGTTCAAAAACATGAAAACCCTGAAAAGTTGTGAAATCTATGAAGAGCTTCAAAATATGTTAAAAATTGGAGGAGCATGAAACGGTCTGAAAAATATGAGGAGCAAGAAACGGTGTGAAAAATATGAAGAGCTTCAAAAGGTGTCAAAATAATGAGGAGCATGACACGGTCAGAAATATAGGAGGAGGATGATGCGGATTTGAAAATCATGAAGAGCCTGAAAAGGTGTGACAATTATGAAGCGCTTCAAAAGGTGTCAAAATAATGGGGAGCATTAAACGGTCTGAAAAACAGGAGGAGCATGAAATGGTGTTGAAAAATATGAAGAGCATTAAAAGGTTTGAAAAATATGAAGAGCTTCAAAAGGTGTCAAAAATATGAGGAGCATGAAACGGTGTTCAAAAACATGAAAAGCCTGAAAAGTTGTGAAAAATATGAAGAGCTTCAAAAGGTGTGAAAAATATGAGGAGCATGAAACGGTCTGAAAAATAGGAGGAGCATCAAATGGTGTTCAAAGACGTGAAGAGCATGAAAAGGTGTGCAATATAAGAAGAGCTTCAATATGTATCAAAAATATGAGGAGCATGAAACGGTCTGAAAAATAAGAGGAGCATGAAGCGGTGTTGAAAAATATGAAGAGCATGAAAACGTGTGAAAAATATGAAGAGCTTCAAAAGGTGTGAAAATATGAAGAGCTTCAAAAGGTGTCAAAAATATGAGGAGCATGAAGCGGTCTGAAAAATAGGAGGAGCATGAAGTGGTGTTGAAAAACATGAAGAGTTTAAAAAAGGTGTGAAACATATGAGTAGAATAAAACGGTCTGAAAAATAGGAGGAGCATGAAGTAGTCTTGAAAAACATGAAGAGCCTGAAAAGGTGTGAAAAATAGGAAGAGCTTCAAAAGGTGTCAAAAATATGAGGAGCATGAAACGGTCTGAAAAATATGAGGAGCATGAGGTTGTGTTGAAAAATATGAAGAGCCTGAAAAGGTGTGAAATATATGGAGAGCTTCAAAAGGTGTCAAAACATGAGCAGCATGAAACGGTCTGAAAAACAGGAGGAGCATGAAACAGTGTTCAAAAACAAGAAGAACCAGGAAAGGTGTGTAAAATATGAAGAGCTTCAAAAGGTGTCAAAAATATGAGGAGCATGAAACGGTCTAAAAAATAAGAGGAGCATGAAGTGGTGTTGCAAAAGAAGAAGACCCTGAAAAGGTGTGAAAAATATGAAGCACTTCAAAAGGTGTCAAAAATAAGAGAAGCATGAAACGGTCTGAAAAATAGGAGGAGCATGAAACAGTGTTGAAAAACATGAAGAGCCTGAAAAGGTGTGAAATATATGAAGAGCTTCAAAAGATGTCAAAAATATTAAGAGCATTAAAAGGTCTGAAAAATAGGAGGAGCATGCAGCGGTGTTGAAAACCATGAAGAGCCTGAAAACGTGTGAAAAATATGAAGAGTTTCAAAAGGTGTCAAATATATAGGAGCATGAAACTGTCTGAAAAATAGTATGAGAATGAAACGGTTTTGAAAAAGATGAAGAGCATGAAAACCTGTGAAAAATATGATGAGCTTCAGAAGGTGTCAAAAATATGAGGAGCATGAAACGGTCTCAAAAATAGTACGAGCATGAAGCTGTGCTGAAAAACATGAAGAGAATGAAAAGGTGTGAAAAATATGAAGAGCTTCAAAAGGTGTCAAAAATATGAGGAGGATGAAACGGTCTGTAAAAGAGGAGGAGCATGAAGCTCTGTGGAAAAACATGAAGAGAATGAAAGGTGTTAAAAATATGAAGAGCTTCAAAAGTTGTCAAAAATATGAGGAGCATGAAACGTTTTCAAAAATAGGAGGAACATGAAGCGTTGTTTAAAAACGTGAAGAACCTGAAAAGGTGTGAAAAATATGAAGAGCTTCAAAAGGTGTCAAAAATATGAGGAGCATGAAAGAGACTGAAAAAAAATGAGGAGCATGAAACTGTGTTGAAAAACATGAAGAGATTGAAAATGTGTGAAAAATATGAAGAGCTTCTAAAGGTGTCAAAAATATGAGGAGCATGAAATGGTCTGAAAAATAAGAGGAGCATGAAGTGGTGTTGAAAAACAAGAAGAGCCTGAAAAGGTGTGAAAAATATGAAAGGCTTCAAAAGGTGTCAAAAATATTTGGAGCATGAAAAGGTCTGAAAAATAGTAGCAGCAAGAAACGGTGTTCAAAAACATGAAGAGCCTGAGAAGGTGTGAAAAATATGAAGAGCTTCAAAAGGTGACAAAAATATTAACAGCATGAAACGTTCTGAAAAAAGGAGGAGCATGAGGAGGTGTTGAAAAACATGAAGAGACTGAAAAGGTGTGAAAAATATGAAGAGCTTCAAAAGGTGTCAAAAATATGAGGTGCATGAAACGGTCTGAAAATAGGAGGAGTAAGAAGTGGTGTTTAAAAATATGAAGAGCCTGAAATGGGGTGAAAAATATGAAGAGCTTCAAAAGGTGTCAAAAATATGAGGAGCATGAAACAGTCTGAAAAATAGGAGGCGCATGAAACGTTCTGAAAAATAGGAGGAGCATGAAACGGTGTTGAAAAACATGAAAAGCGTGAAAAGGTGTGAAAAATAAGAAGACCTTCAAAAGATGTCAAATATGAGGAGCACGAAACGGTCTGAAAAATATGAGGAGCATGAAACGGTCTGAAAAATAGGAGGAGCATGAAGCGGTGTTGAAAAACAGGAAGCGCCTGAAAAGGTGTGAAAAATATGAAGATCTTCACAAGGTGTCAGAAATACGAGGAGCATGAAACGGTCTCAAAAATAGGAGGAGCATGAAAGGGTGTTGAAAAACATGAACAGCAAGAAAAGCTTTGAAAAATATGAAGAGCTTCACAAGGTGTCAGAAATACGAGGAGCATGAAACGGTCTGAAAAATATGAGGAGCATGAAACGGTGTTGAAAAACATGAAGAGCCTGAAAAGGTGTAAAATATATGAAGAGCTTCAAAAGGTGTAAAAAATATGAGGAGTTTGAAACGGTCTGAAAAATAAGAGGATCTGGTTTCCTCAGTGTGTATGCCCAGAAGTGGAATTGCTGGGTCATATGGCAGTTCTATTTCCAGTTTTTTAGGAAATCTCTACACCGTTTTCCATAGCGGCTGTACTAGTGTGCATTCCCACCAACAGTATAAGAGGGTTCCCTTTTCTCCACTCCCTCTCCAGCATTTATTGCTTGTAGACTTTTGGATAGCAGCCATCCTGACTGGCATGTAATGGTACCTCATTGTGGTTTTGATTTGCATTTCTCTAATAATGAGTGATGTTGAGCATCTTTTCATGTGTTTGTTATCCATCTGTATGTCTTCGTTGGAGAAATGTCTGTTTAGTTCTTTGGCTCATTTTGTATTGGGTCATTTATTTTTCTGGAATTGAGCTGCAGGATTTGCTTGTATATTTTTGAGATTAATCCTTTGTCTGTTTCTTCATTTGCTATTATTTTCTCCCAATCTGAGGGCTGTCTTTTCACCTTACTTATAGTTTCCTTTGTAGTGCAAAAGCTTTTAAGTTTCATTAGGTCCCATTTGTTTAGTTTTGCTTTTATTTCCAATATTCTGGGAGGTGGGTCATAGAGGATCTTGCTTTGATTTATGTTGGAGAGTGTTTTGCCTATCTTCTCCTCTAGGAGTTTTATAGTTTCTGGTCTTACATTTAGATCTTTAATCCATTTTGAGTTTATTTTTGTGTATGGTGTTAGAAAGTGTTCTATTTTCATTCTTTTACAAGTGGTTGACCAGTTTTCCCAGCACCACTTGTTAAAGAGGTTGTCTTTTTTCCATTGCATATCCTTGCCTCCTTTGTCAAAGATAAGGTGTCCATAGGTTCGTCTGAAAGAGACACGTGCACCCCAATGTTCATCGCAGCACTGTTTATAATAGCCAGGACATGGAAGCAACCTAGATGCCCGTCAGCAGATGAATGGATAAGAAAGCTGTGGTACATATACACCATGGAATATTACTCAGCCATTAAAAAGAATTCATTTGAATCAGTCCTAATGAGATGGATGAAGCTGGAGCCCATTATACAGAGTGAAGTAAGCCAGAAAGATAAAGAACATTACAGCATACTGACACATGTATATGGAATTTAGAAAGGTGACAACGATAACCCTATATGCAGAACAGAAAAAGAGATACAGAAATACAGAACAGACTTTTAAACTTTGAGGGAGAATGTGAGGGTGGGATATTTCAAAAGAACAGCATGTATGCTATCTATGGTGAAACAGAGCACAAGCCCAGGTAGGATGCACGAGACAAGTGTTCCGGCTTGGTGCACAGGGAAGACCCAGAGGAATCGGGTGGAGAGGGAGGTGGGAGGGGGAATCGGGATTGGGAATACATGTAAATCCATGGCTGATTCATATCAAAGTATGACAAAACAACTGGAAAAATAAATAATAAAAAAAATAAAAAAATAACAATAAAAAAAAAAAATAAGAGGAGCATGAAACGGTGTTCAAAAACTTGAAGAGCCAGAAAAGGTGTGAAAAATATGAAAGCTTCAAAAGGTGTCAAAAATATGAGGAGCATGATACGGTCTGAAAAATAGGAGGAGCATAAAACGATGTTCAAAAACTTGAAGAGTCTGAAAAGGGGTGAAAAACATGAAGAGATCGAAAAGGTGTGAAATATATGAAGAGCTTCAAAAGGTGTGAAAAATATGAGGAGCATGAAACGGTATGAAAAATAGGAGGTGCATGAAGCGATGTTCAAAAACATGAAGATCCTGAAAAGGTGTGAAATAAATGAAGAGCTTCAAAAGGTGTCAAAAATTTGAGGAGCATGAAATGGTCTGAAATATAGGAGGAGCATGAAGCGGTGTTGAAAAGCATGAAGAGCCTGAAAAGGTGTGAAATATATGAAGAGCTCAAAAGGTGTCAAAAATATTAGGAGCATGAATCGGTCTGAAAAACAGGAGGAGCATGAAGCGGTCTTGAAGGACATGAAGAGCCTGAAAAGGTGTGAAAAGTATGAAGAGCTTCAAAAAAGTGTCAAAAGTGTGAGGAGCATGAAACGGTCTAAAAAATAAGAGGAGCATGAAGCAGTGTTGAAAAACTTGAAGAGGCTGAAAAGTTGTGAAAAATAGGAGGAGCTTCAAAATGTGTCAAAAATATGAGGAGCATGAAACGGTCTGAAAAATAGGAGGAGCATGAAGTGGTGTTGAAAAATATGAAGAGCCTGAAAAGGTGTGAAAAATATGAAGAGTTTCAAAGGTGTCAAAAATATGAGGAGCTGAAACGGTCTGAAAAATAGGAGGAGCATGAAACGGTGTTCAAAAACATGACGAGCCAGAAAAGGTGTGAAAAATATGAAAGCTTCAAAAGTTGTCAAAAATATGAGGAGCATGAAACGGTCTGAAAAATAGGAGGAGCATGAAACGGTGTTCAAAAACATGAAGAGTCTGAAAAGGTGTGAAAAATATGAAGAGTTTCAAAAGGTGTCAAAAATATGAGGAGCATGAAACGGTATGAAAAATAGGAGGAGAATGAGGCGGTGTTGAAAAACATGAAGAGCCTGAAAATGTGTGAAATATATGAAGAGCTTCAAAACGTGTCAAAAAGATGAGGAGCACAAAACGGTCTGAAAAATAGGAGGAGCATGAAGCGGTGTTGAAAAACATGAAGAGCCTGAAAAGGTGTAAAAACATGAAGAGACTGAAAAGGTTTGAAATATATGAAAAGCTTCAAAAGGTGTCAAAAATATGAGGAGCATGAAACGGTCTGAAAAAGAGGAGGAGCATGAAGCGGTCTTGAAAGACATGAAGAGCGTGAAAAGGTGTGAAAAATATGAAGAGCTTCAAAAGTTGGAAAAATATGAAGAGCTTCAATAGGTGTGAAAAATAGGAGGAGCATGAAGCGGTTTCACAAACATGAAGAGCCTGAAAAGGTGTGAAAAATATGAAGAGCTTCAAAAGTTGGAAAAATATGAAGAGCTTCAAAAAGTGTCAAAAATATCAGGAGCATGAAACGGTCTGGAAAATAGGATGAGCATGAAGTGGGGTTCAGAAAAATGACGAGCCTGAAAAGGTGTGAAATATATGAAGAGCTTCAAAAGGTGTCAAAAATATGTGGAGCATGAAACGGTCTGAAAAAAAGGAGGAGCATGAAGCGGTTTCAAAAACATGAAGAGCCTGAAACGAGTGAAAAATATGAAGAGCTTCAAAAGGTGTGAAAAATATGAAGAGCTTCAAAAGATGTCAAACATGAGATGAGCATGAAACGGTCTGAAAAATAGGAGGAGCATGAAGTCATGTTCAGAAAAATGACGAGCCTGAAAAGTTGTGAAATATATGAAGAGCTTCAAAAGGTGTCAAAAATATGTGGAGCATGAAACGGTCTGAAAAATGGGAGGAGCATGAAGCGGTGTTGAAAAACAGAAAGAGCCTGAAAAGGTGTGAAAAATATGAAGAGGTTCAAAAGGTGTCAAAAATGACATGAGCATGAAGCCGTCTGAAAAACATGTGGAGGATGAAGTGGTGTTGAAAAACATGAAGAGCCTGAAATGGTGTGAAATATATGAAGAGTTTCAAAAGGTGTCAAAAATATGAGGAGCATGAAACGTTCTGAAAAAGAGGAGGAGCAAGAAGCGGTGTTGAAAAACCTGAAGAGCCTGAAAAGTTGTCAAAAATATGAAGAGCTTCAAAAGGTGTGAAATATATGAAGAGCTTCAAAATGTGTAAAAAATGAGATGAGCCTGAAACGGTCTGAAAAAAATGAGGAGCATGAAGTGGTGTTGAAACACATGAAGAGCCTGAAAAGGTGTGAAAAATATGAAGACGTTCAAAGGTGTGAAATAAATGAGGATCATGAAACGGTTTGAAAAATAGCAGGAGCATGAAGCGGTGTTCAAAAACATGAAGAGCGTGAAAAGGTTTGAAAAACATGAAGAGCTTCATAGGTGTGAAATACATGAGGAGCATGAAACTGTCTGAAATAGGAGGAGCATGATGCGCTGTTCAAAAATATGTGGAGCCTGAAAAGGAGTGAAAAATATGAAAAGCTTCAAAATGTGTCAAAAATATGAGGAGCATGAAACGCCCTGAAAAAAAGGAGGAGCATGAAGCGGTGTTCAAAAACATGAAGAGCCTGAAAAGGTGTGAAAAATATCAAGAGCTTCCAAATGTGTGAAATACATGAGGAGCATGAAACGGTCTGAAAATAGGAGGAGCATGAAGCAGAGTTCAAAAACATGAAGAGCCTAAAAACGTGTGAAAAATATGAAGAGCTTCGAAAGGTTTCAGAAATGAGAGGAGCATGAAACGGTCTGAAAAATAGAAGGAGCATGAAGCGGTGTTGAAAAACATGAAGAGCCTGAAAAGGTGTGAAAAATATGAAGAGGTTCAAAAGGTGTCAAACATATGAGCAGCAAGAATCGGTCTGAATTATAGGAGGAGCATGAAACGGTGTTCAAAACATGAAAAGCCTGTAAAGTTGTGAAAAATATGAAGAGCTTCAAAAGGTGTGAAAAACATGAAGAACTTCAAAAGGTGTCAAAAATTAGATGAGCATTAAACGGTCTGAAAAATAGGAGGAGCATGAAGTCGTATTGAAAAACATGAAGAGCCTGAAAAGGTGTGAAATATATGAAGAGCTTCAAAAGGTGTAAAAAATATGAGGACCTTCAAAAGGTGTCAAAAATATCAGGAGCATGAAACGGTCTGGAAAATAGGATGAGTATGAAGCGGTGGTTAAAAACATGAAGAGCCTGAAACGTGTGAAAAATATGATGTGCTTCAAAAGATGTCAAAAATGAGATGAGCATGAAACGGTCTGAAAAATAGGAGGAGCATGATGTGGTGTTCAGAAAAATGACGAGCCTGAAAAAGTGTGAAATATATGAAGAGCTTCCAAAGGTGTCAAAAATATATGGAGCATGAAACGGTCTGAAAAATAGGAGGAGCATGAAGCGGTGTTGAAAAACATGAAGAGCCGAAAAAGTGTGAGAAATATGAAGAGCTTCAAAAGGTGTCAAAAATATGAAGAGCTTCAAAAGGTGTCAAAAATGAGATGAGCATGAAGCCGTCTGAAAAACATGTGGAGGATGAAGTGGTGTTGAAAAACATGAAGAGCCTGAAAATGTGTGAAATATATGAAGAGCTTCAAAATGTGTCAAAAATATGAGGAGCATGAAACGGTCTGAAAATAGGAGGAGCATGATGTGCTGTTCAAAAACATGTGGAGCCTGAAAAGGACTGAAAAATATGAAGAGCTTCAAAAGGGGTCATAAAAAAGAGTAGCATGAAATGACCTGAAAAGTAGGAGGAGCATGAAGTGGTGTTGAAAAACATGAAGAGCCTGAAAAAGTGTGAAATATATGAAGAGCTTCAAAAGGTGTCAAACAGATGAGGAGGATGAAAAGGTCTGAAAAATAGGAGGAGCATGAAGCGGTGTTGAAAAACATGAAGAACCTGAAAAGGTGTGAAAAATATGAAGAGCTTCAAAAGGTGTCAAAAATAAAAGGAGCATGAAATGGTCTGAAAAACAGGAGGAGCATGAAGTGGTGTTGATAAACATGAAGAGCCTGAAAAGGTGTGAAAAATATAAAGAGCATCAAAAGGTGTGAAATACATGAGGAGCATGAAACGGTCTGAAAAATAGGAGGAGCATGAAGCGGTGTTCAAAAACATGAAGAGCCTGAAAAGCTGTGAAAAATATGAAGAGCTTCAAAAGGTGTGAAAAATATGAAGAGCTTCAAAAGGTGTGAAAAATATGAAGAGCTTCAAAAGGTGTCAAAGATGAGATGAGCATCAAAAGGTCTGAAAAATAGGAAGAGCATGGAGTGGTGTTGAAAAACATGAAGACCTTGAAAAAGTGTGAAATATATGAAGAGTTTCAAAAGGTGTGAAAAATATGGGGAGTTTAAAACGTGTCAAAAATATGAGGAGCATGAAACGGTCTGAAAAATAGGAGGAGCATGAAACAGCATTCAAAACATAAAGAGCTTGAAAAGGTGTGAAAAATATGAAGAGCTTCAAAAGGTGTGAAATACATGAGGAACATGAAACGGTTTGAAAAATAGGAGGAGCTTGAAGCGGTGTTCAAAAACATGAAGAGCCTGAAAAGGTGTGAAAAACATGAAGAACTTCAAAATGTGTCAAATATATGAGGAGCATGAAACGGTCTGAAAAATAGGAGGAGCAGGAAACGGTGTGCAAATACATGAAGAGCCTGAAAAGATGTGAAAAATATGAAGAGCTTCAAAAGGTGTGAAAAATATGAAGAGCTTCAAAAGCTGTAAAAAATGAGATGAGCATGAAACGGTCTGAAAAATAGGCGGAGCATGAAGCGGTGTTCAAAACATGAAGGGCCTGAAAAGGTGTGAAAAATATGAAGAGCTTCAAAAGGTGTCAAAAATATGAGGAACATGAAACGGTCTGAAAAATAGGAGAAACACAAGTGGTGTTCAAAAACATGAAGAGCCTGAAAAGGTGTGAAAAATATGAAGAGATTCAAAAGGTGTCAAAAATATGAGGAGCATGAATCGGTGTTGAAAAACATGAAGAGCCTGAAAATGTGTGAAAAATATGAAGAGCTTCAAAAGGTGTCAAAAATATGAGGAGCATGAAACGGTCTGAAAAATAGGAGAAGCATGAAGCGGTGTTGAAAAACATGAAGAACATGAAAAGGTGTGAAAAATATGAAGAGCTTCAAAAGGTGTCAAAAATATGAGGAGCATGAACTGGTCTGAAAAATAGGAGGAGCATGAAGCGATGTTCAAAAACATGAAGAGCATGAAAAGGTGTGAAAAATATGAAGAGCTTCAAAAGGTGTCAAAAATATGAGGAGCATGAAACGGTCTGAAAAATAGGAAGAGCATGAAGCGGTGTTGAAAAACATGAAAAGCCTGAAAAGCTTTGAAAAATATGAAGAGCTTCAAAAGGTGTCAAAAATATGAGGAGCATGAAACGGTCTGAAAAATAGGAGGAGCATGAAACGGTCTGAAAAATGGGAGGAGCATGAAGCGGCGTTGAAAAACATGAAGAGCCTGAAAACGTGTGAAAAACATGAAGAGCTTAAAAGTTGTGAGAAATACGAAGAGCTTCAAAAGGTGTCAATAATGAGACGAGCATGAAACGGTCTGGAAAATAGGACGAGCATGAAGCGGTGTTGAAAACATGAAGAGCCAGAAAAGGTGTGAAAAATATGAAGAGCTTCAAAAAGTGTCAAAAATATGAAGAGCATGAAACGGTCTGAAAAATAGGAGGAGCATGAAGTGATGTTGAAAAACATGATGAGCCTAAAAAGGTGTGAAAAATATGAAGAGCTTCAAAATGTGTCAAAAATATGAGGAGCATGAAACGGTCTGAAAAACAGTAGGATCATGAAGCCGTGTTGAAAAACATGGGGAGCCTGAAAAGGTGTGAAAAATATGAAGAGCTTCAAAAGCTGTAAAATATGAGTAGCATGAAACGGTCTGAAAAATAGGAGGAGAATGAAACGGTGTTCAAAAACATGAAGAGCCTGAAAAGGTGTGAAAAATATGAAGAGCTTTAAAAGGTGTGAAATATATGAGGACCATGAAACGGTCTGAAAAATAGGAGGAGCATGAAACCGTGTTCAAAAACATGAAGAGCCTGAAAAGTTGTGAAAAATATGAAGAGCTTCAAACGGTTGGAAATACATGAGGAGCATGAAACCGTCTTGAAAAACATGACGAGCCTGAAAAGGTGGGTAAAATATGAAGAGCTTCAAAAGGTGTGAAATACATGAGAAGCATGAATCGGTCTGAAAAATAGGAGGAGCATGAAGTGGTGTTTAAAACCATGAAGAGACTGAATAGGTGTGAAAAATATGAAGAGTTTCAAAAGGTGTCAAAATATGAGGAGTATGAAACGGTCTGAAACATATGAGGAGCATGAATCGGTTTTGAAAAATATGATGAGCCTGAAAATGTGTGAAAAATATGAAGATCTTCAAAACGTGTCAAAATATGAGGAGCATGAAACGGTCTGAAAAACAGGAGGATCATGAAGCCGTGTTGAAAAACATAAGGAGCCTGCAAAGGTGTGACAAATATGAAGAGCTTCAAAAGGTTGGAAATACATGAGGAGCATGAAACGGTCTGGAAAATAGGAAGAGCATGAAGCGGTGTTGAAAAACATGAAGAGCCTGAAAAGGTGGGTAAAATATGAAGAGCTTCAAAAGGTGTCAAAAATATGAGAAGCATGAAACGGTCTGAAAAATAGGAAGAGCATGAAGCGGTGTTGAAAAACATGAAAAGCCTGAAAAGCTTTGAAAAATATGAAGAGCTTCAAAAGGTGTCAAAAATATGAGGAGCATGAAACGGTCTGAAAAATAGGAGGAGCATGAAACGGTCTGAAAAATGGGAGGAGCATGAAGCGGCGTTGAAAAACATGAAGAGCCTGAAAACGTGTGAAAAACATGAAGAGCTTAAAAGTTGTGAGAAATACGAAGAGCTTCAAAAGTTGTCAATAATGAGACGAGCATGAAACGGTCTGGAAAATAGGACGAGCATGAAGCGGTGTTGAAAACATGAAGAGCAAGAAAAGGTGTGAAAAATATGAAGAGCTTCAAAAAGTGTCAAAAATATGAAGAGCATGAAACGGTCTGAAAAATAGGAGGTGCATGAAGTGATGTTGAAAAACATGATGAGCCTAAAAAGGTGTGAAAAATATGAAGAGCTTCAAAATGTGTCAAAAATATGAGGAGCATGAAACGGTCTGAAAAACAGTAGGATCATGAAGCCGTGTTGAAAAACATGGGGAGCCTGAAAAGGTGTGAAAAATATGAAGAGTTTCAAAAGGTGTCAAAATATGAGGAGTATGAAACGGTCTGAAACATATGAGGAGCATGAATCGGTTTTGAAAAATATGATGAGCCTGAAAATGTGTGAAAAATATGAAGATCTTCAAAACGTGTCAAAATATGAGGAGCATGAAACGGTCTGAAAAACAGGAGGATCATGAAGCCGTGTTGAAAAACATAAGGAGCCTGCAAAGGTGTGACAAATATGAAGAGCTTCAAAAGGTTGGAAATACATGAGGAGCATGAAACGGTCTGGAAAATAGGAAGAGCATGAAGCGGTGTTGAAAAACATGAAGAGCCTGAAAAGGTGGGTAAAATATGAAGAGCTTCAAAAGGTGTCAAAAATTTGAGAAGCATGAAACGGTCTGAAAAATAGGAAGAGCATTAAACGGTGTTCAAAAACATGAAGAGCCTGAAATGGTGTGAAATATGAAGAGCTTCAAAAGGTGTCAAAAGTAGGAGGAGCAAGAAACAGTCTGAAAAATAGGAGGAGCATGAAGCGGTGTAAAAAACATGAAGACCCTGAAAAGGTGTGAAAAATATGAAGAGCATCAAAAGTTGTGAAAAATATGAAGAGCTTCAAAAGGTGATAAAAATTAGATGAGCATGAAACGGTCTGAAAAATATGAGGAGCATGAAGCGGTGTTGGAAATCATGAAGAGTCTGAAAAGGTGTGAAAAATATGAAGAGCTTCAAAAGGTGTCAAAACTATGAGGAGCATGAAACGGTCTGAAAATAGGAGGAGCATGAAAGGGTGTTCAAATGCATGAAGAGCCTGAAAAGGTGTGAAAAATATGAAGAGCTTCAAAAGGTGTAAAATACATGAGGAAAATGAAACGGTCTGGAAAATAGGATGAGCATGAAGTTGTGTTGAAAAACATGAAGAGACTGAAAAGGTGTGAAAAATATGAAGAGGTTCAAAAGGTGTGAAAAATATGACGAGTATGATACGGTCTGAAAAATAGGAGGAGCATGAAGCTCTGTTCAAAAACATGAAGATCCTGAAAAGTTGTGAAAAATATGAAAAGCTTCAAAAGTTGTCAAAAATATGAGGAGCATGAAACATTCTGAAAAATAGGAGGATCATGAAGCGGTGTTCAAAATCATGAAGAGGCTGAAAAGGTGTGAAAAATATGAAGAGCTTCAAAACGTGTGAAATACATGAGGAGCATGAAAAAGTCTGAAAAATAGGAGGAGCATCAAGCGGTGTTCAAAAACATGAAGAGCCTGAAAAGGTGTGAAAAATATGAAGAGCTTCAAAAGGTCTGAAAAATAGGAGGAGCATGAAACGGGCTGAAAAATAGCAGGAGCATGAAGCAGTATTCAAAAACATGAAGAGCCTGAAAAGGTGTGAAAAATATGAAGAGCTTCAAAAAATGTCAAAAATATGAGGAGCATTAAACGGTCTGAAAAATAGGAGCAGCATGAAACAATGTTCAAAAACATGAAGAGCCTGAAAAGATGTGAAAAATATGAAGAGCTTCAAAATTGTGAAATACATGAGGAGCATGAAACTCTCTGAAAAATAGGAGGAGCATGAAGCGATTTTGAAAAACATGAAGAGTCTGAAAACGTGTGAAAATATGAAGAGCTTCAAAAATATGAAAAATTTGAAGAGCTTCAAAAGGTGTGGAAAATATGAAGAGCTTCAAAATGAGTCAAAAGTGAGATGAGCATGAAACGGTCTGAAAAATAGGAGGAGCATGAAGTGGTGTTGAAAAACATGAAGAGCCTGAAAATGTGTGAAATATATGAAGAGCTGCAAAAGTTGTCAGAAATGATGGAAACATGAAACGGTCTGAAAAATAGGATGAGCAAGAAGGGGTGTTGAAAAACATGAAGAGCGTGAAAATGTTTGAGAAATATGAAGAGATTCAAAAGGTGTGAAAAATATGAAGAGCTTCAAAAGGTGTCAAAAATGAGATGAGCATGAAACAGTCCGAAAAATAGGAGGAGCCTGAAATCATGTTCAAAAACATGAAGAGCCTAAAAAGGTGTGAAAAATATAAAGAGCTTCAAAAGGTGTGAAATACATGAGGAGCGTGAAACGGTCTGAAAAATAGGAGGAGCATGAAGTGGTGTTGAAAAACATGAAGAGCCTGAAAATGTGTGAAATATATGAAGAGCTTAAAAAGGTGTCAGAAATGAGAGGAGCATGAAACGGTCTGAAAAATAGGAGAAACATGAAGTGGCTTTGAAAAACATGAAGAGCCTGAAAAGGTGTGAAAAATATGAAGAGCTTCAAAGGTGTCAAAAATATGAGGAGCATGAAACGGTCTGAAAAATAGGAGGAGCAAGAAGCGGTGTTGAAAAAGATTAAGAGCCTGAAAACGTTTGAAAAATATGAAGAGCTTCAAAAGGTGTGGAAAATATGAAGAGCTTCAAAATGTGTCAAAAGCGAGATGAGTATGAAACGGTCTGAAAAATAGGAGGAGCATGAAGTGGTGTTGAAAAACAAGAAGGGCCGGAAAATGTGTGAAATATATGAAGAGCTTCAAAATTTGTCAGAAATGAGAGAATCATGAAACGGTCAGAAAAATAGGATGAGCAAGAAGGGGTGTTGAAAAACATGAAGAGCCTGAAAACGTTTGAGAAATATGAAGAGCTTCAAAAGGTGTGAAAAATATGAAGAGCTTCAAAAGTTGTTAAAAATGAGATGAGCATGACACAGTTTGAAAAATAGGAGGAGCATGAAACCGTGTTCAAAAACATGAAGAGCCTAAAAAGGTTGAAAAATATGAAGAGCTTCAAAAGGTGTGAAAAATACGAGGAGCATAAAAGGGTCTGAAAAATAGGAGAAGCATGAAGTGGTGTTGAAAAACATGAAGAGCCTGAAAACGTGTGAAATATATGAAGAGCTTCAAATAGTGTCAAAAATATGAGGAGCATGAACCGGTCTGAAAAATAGGAGGAACACAAGTGGTGTTCAAAAACATGAAGAGCCTGAAAAGGTGTGAAAAATATGAAGAGATTCAAAAGGTGTCAAAAATATGAGGAGCATGAAACGGTCTGAAAAATAGCAGAAGCATGAAGTGGTGTTGAAAAACATGAAGAACATGAAAAGGTGTGAAAAACATGAAGAGCTTCAAAAGGTGTCAAAAATATGAGGAGCATGAACCGGTCTGAAAAATAGGAGGAGCATGAAGCGGTGTTCAAAAACATGAAGAGCATGAAAAGGTGTGAAAAATATGAAGAGCTTCAAAAGGTGTCAAAAATATGAGGAGCATGAAACGGTCTGAAAAATAGGAAGAGCATGAAGCGGTGTTGAAAAACATGAAGAGCCTGAAAAGGTGTGAAAAATATGAAGAGCTTCAAAAGGTGTCAAAAATATGAGGAGCATGAAACGGTCTGAAAAATGGGAGGAGCATGAAGCGGTGTTGAAAAACATGAAGAGCCTGAAAACGTGTGAAAAACATGAAGAGCTTAAAAGTTGTGAGAAATATGAAGAGCTTCAAAAGGTGTCAAAAATGAGACGAGCATGAAACAGTCTGGATTTAGGACGAGCATGGAGCGGTGTTGAAAAACATGGGGGGCCTGAAAAGGTGTGAAAAATATGAAGAGCTTCAAAAGGTGTCAAAAATATGAGGAGCAAGAAACGGTCTGAAAAATAGGAGGAGCATGAAACGATGATCAAAAACATGAAGAGCCTGAAAAGATGTGAAAAATATGAAGAGCTTCAAAAGGTGTGAAATACATGAGGAGCATGAAACGGGCTGAAAAATAGGAGAAGCATGAAGTGGTGTGGAAAAACATGAAGAGCCTGAAAAGGTGTGAAAAATATGAAGAGCTTCAAAAGGTGTGAAATAAATGAGGAGCATGAAACGGTCTGGAATATAGGAGGAGCATGAAGCGGTGTTCAAAAACATGAAGAGCCTGAAATGGTGTGAATAATATGAAGAGCTTCAAAAGGTGTGAAATAAATGAAGAGCATGAAACGGTCTGGAATATAGGAGGAGCAAGAAGCGGTTTTCAAAAACATGACGAGCCTGAAAAGGTGTGAAAAATATGAAGAGCTTCAAAAGGTGTGAATAAATGAGGAGCATGAAACGGTCTGGAAAATAGGAGGAGCATGAAGCGGTGTTCAAAAACATGAAGAGCCTGAAAAGGTGTGAAAAATATGAAGAGCTTCAAATGGTGTCAAAATTATGAGGAGCATGTAACGTTCTGAAAAATAAGAGGAGCATGAAACGTTGATCAAAAACATGAGGAGCCTGAAAAGGTGTGATAAATATGAAGAGCTTCAAATCATGTCAAAAATAGGAGAAGCATGAAACGGTCTGAAAGATAGGAGGAGCATGAAACGGTGATCAGAAACATGAAGAACCTGAAAAGATGTGAAAAATATGAAGAGCTTCAAAAGGTGTGAAATTCATGAGGAGCATGAAACGGTCTGAAAAATAGGAGAAGCATGAAGTGGTGTGGAAAAACATGAAGAGCCTGAAAAGGTGTGAAAAATATGAAGAGCTTCAAAAGGTGTCAAAAATATGAAGAGCATGAAATGGTCTGAAAATTTGGAAGATCATGAGCGGTGTTCAAAAATATGAAGAGACTGAAAAGGTGTGAAAAATATGAAGAGCTTCAAATGGTGTCAAAAATATGAGTAGCATGAAACGGTCTGAAAGATAGGAGGAGCATGAAACGGTGATCAGAAACATGAAGAGCCTGAAAAGTTGTGAAAAATATGAAGAGCTTCAAAAGTTGTCAAAAATATGAGGAGCATGATACTGTCTGAAAAATAGGAGAAGCATGAAGTGGTGTGGAAAAACATGAAGAGCCTGAAAAGTTGTGAAAAATATGAAGAGGTTCAAAAGGTGTGAAATACATGAGGAGCATGAAACTCTCTGAAAAATAGGAGGAGTATGAAGTGGTGTTCAAAAACATGAAGAGCCTGAAAAGTTGTGAAAAATATGAAGAGCTTCAAAAGGTGTGAAAAATACAAGGAGCATGAAACGGTCTGAAAGATAGATGCGGCATGAAATGGTGTTGAAAAACATGAAGAGCCTGAAAAGGTGTGAAAAATATGAAGAGCTTCAAAAGGTGTGAAATACATGAGGAGTATGAAATGGGCTGAAAAATAGAAGCATGAAGTGGTGTGGAAAAACATAAAGAGCCTGAAAAGGCGTGAAAAATATGAAGAGCTTCAAAAGATGTGAAAAATATGAAGAGCATCAAAAGATGTCAAAATGAGATGAGCATGAAACGGTCTGAAAAATAAGAGGAGCATGAAGGTGTGTTGAAAATCATGAAAAGCCTGAAAAGGCGTGAAAAATATGAAGAGCTTCAAAAGATGTGAAAAATATGAAGAGCATCAAAAGATGTCAAAATGAGATGAGCATGAAACGGTCTGAAAAATAGGAGGAGCATGAAGTGGTGGTGCAAAACATGAAGAGCCTGAAAATGCGTGAAAAATATGAAGAGGTTCAAAAGGTGTGAAATACATGAGGTGCATGAAACTCTCTGAAAAATAGGAGGAGCATGAAGCGGTGTTCAAAAACATGAAGAGCCTGAAATGTTGTGAAAAATTTGAAAAGCTTCAAAAGGTGTCAAAAATATGAGGAGAATGAAACGGTCTGCAAAATAGGAGGAGCATGAAATGGTGTTCAAAAACATGAAGATCCTGAAAAGGTGTGAAAAATATGAAGAGCTTCAAAAGGTGTCAAAAATATGAGTAGCATGAATAGGTCTGAAAAATAGGAGGAGCATGACGCGGTGTTCAAAAACATGAAGAGCCTGAAAAGGTGTGAAAAATATGAAGAGCTTCAAAAGGTGTCAAAAATATGAGGAGCAAGAAATGGTCTGAAAAATAGAAGGAGCATGAAACGGTCTTCAAAAACATGAAGAGCCTGAAAAGGTGTGAAAAATATGAAGAGCTTCAAAAGGTGTCAAAGATGTAAGGAGCATGAAACGGTCTGAAAAATAGGAGGAGCATGAAGCGGTGTTCAAAAACATGAAGAGCCTGAAAAGGTGTGAAAAATATGAAGAGATTCAAAACGTGTCAAATATATGAGGAGCATGAAACTGTCTGAAAAAAGGAAGAGCAAGAAAGGGTGTTAAAAACATGAAGAGACTGAAAACGTGTGAAAAATATGAAGAGCTTCCAAAGATGTGAAAAATATGAAGAGCTTCAAAAGGTGTCAAAAGTGAGATGAGCATGAAACGGTCTGAAATATAGGAGGATCATGAGCGGTGTTGAAAGACATGAAGAACCTGAAAAGTTGTGAGAAATATGAAGAGCTTTCACAGGAGTCAAAAATATAAGGAGCATGAAACGGTCTGAAAAAGAGGAGGAGCATGAAGCGGTGTTGAAAAATATGAAGAGCCTGAAAAGGTGTGAAAAATATGAAGAGCTTACAAAGATGTGAAAAATAGGAAGAGCTTCAAAAGGTGTCAAAAATGAGATGAGCACGAAACGGTTTGAAAAATACGAGGAGCATGAAGGTGTGTTGAAAATATGAAAAGCCTGAAAAGGCGTGAAAAATATGAAGAGCTTCAAAAGATGTGAAAAATATGAAGAGCATCAAAAGATGTCAAAATGAGATGAGCATGAAACGGTCTAAAAAATAGGAGGAGCATGAAGTGGTGTTGAAAAAAATGAAAAGCCTGAAAAGTGTGAAATATATGAAGAGCTTCAAAAGGTGTCAAAAATATGAGGAGAAAGAAACGGTCTGCAAAATAGGAGGAGAATGAAATGGTGTTCAAAAACACGAAGAGCATGAAAAGTTGTGAGAAATATGAAGAGCTTCAAAAGGTGTGAAAAATATGAGGAGCATGAAATGGTCTGAAAAATAGGAGGAGCATGAAGCGGTGTTCAAAACAAGACGAGCCTGAAAAGGTGTGAAAAATATGAAGAGCTTCAAAAGGTGTGAAATAAATGAGGAGCATGAAACGGTCTGAAATATAGGAGGAGCATGAAGCGGTGTTCAAAAACATGAAGAGCTTGAAAAGGTGTTAAAAATATGAAGAGCTTCTCAAGGTGTCAAAATATGAGGAGCATGAAACGGTCTGAAAAACAGGAGTAGCATGAAGTGGTGTTGAATAACATCAAGAGCCTGAAAAGGTGTGAAACATATGAAGAACTTCAAAAGGTGTGAAATTCATGAGGAGCATGAAATGATCTGAAAAATATGGAAGCATGACGTGGTGTGGAAAAACATGAAGAGCCTGAAAAGGTGTGAAAAATATGAAGAGCTTCAAAAGGTGTCAAAAATATGAAGAACATGAAACGGTCTGAAATTTTGGAGGATCATGAGCGGTGTTCAAAAACATGAAGTGCCTGAAAATGTGTGAAAAATATGAAGAGCTTCAAATGGTGTCAAAAAGATGAGAAGCATGAAACGGTCTGAAAGATAGGAGGAGCATGAAACGGTGATCAGAAACATGAAGAGCCTGAAAAGTTGTGAAAAATATGAATAGCTTCAAAAGGTGTGAAATTCATGAGGAGCATGAAACCTTTCTGAAAAATAGGAGAAGCATGAAGTGGTGTGGAAAAACATGAAGAGCCTGAAAAGGTGTGAAAAATATGAAGAGCTTCAAAAGGTGTGAAAAATATGAGGAGCATGAAACGGTCTGAAAAATAGAAGCAGCATGAAACGGTGTTGAAAAACATGAAGAGCCTGAAAAGGTGTGAAAAATATGAAGAGCTTCAAAAGGTGTCAAAAATATGAGGAGCATGAAACGGCCTGAAAAATAGAAGCAGCATGAAACGGTGTTGAAAAATATGAAGAGCCTGAAAAGGTGTGAAAAATATGAAGAGCTTCAAAAGGGGTCAAAAATATAAAGAGCATGAAACGGTCTGTAAAATAGGAGGTTCATGAAGCGGTGTTCAAAATCATGAAGAGCCTGAAAACGTGTGAAAAATATGAAGAGCTTCAATAGGTGTCAAAAATATGAGGAGCATGAAACGTTCTGAAAAATAGGAGGAGCATGAAACGGTGATCAGAAACATGAAGAGCCTGAAAAGTTGTGAAAAATATGAAGAGCTGCAAAAGGTGTGAAATTCATGAGGAGCATGAAACGGTCTGAAAAATAGAAGCATGAAGTGGAGTGGAAAAACATGAAGAGCCTGAAAAGGTGTGAAAAATATGAAAAGTTTGAAAAGGTGTCAAAAATGAGATGAGCATGAAACGGTCTGAAAAATAGGAGGAGCATGAAGCGGTGATCAGAAACATGAAAGCCTGAAAAGTTGTGAAAAATATGAAGAGCTTCAAAAGGTGTGAAATTCATGAGGAGCATGAAACGGTCTGAAAAATAGAAGCATGAAGCGGTGTTCAAAAACATGAAGAGCCTGATAAGGTGTGAAAAATATGAAAAGTTTGAAAAGGTGTCAAAAATGAGATGAGCATGAAACGGTCTGAAAAATAGGAGGAGCATGAAGCGGTGTTGAAAAACATGAAGAGCCTGAAAAGGTGTGAAAAATATGGAGAGATTCTAAAGGTTTCAAAAATGAGATGAGCATGAAACGGTCTGAAAAATAGGAGGAGCATGAAGTGGTGGTGCAAAACATGAAGAGCCTGAAAATGCGTGAAAAATATGAAGAGGTTCAAAAGGTGTGAAATACATGAGGTGCATGAAACTCTCTGAAAAATAGGAGGAGCATGACGCGGTGTTCAAAAACATGAAGAGCCTGAAATGTTGTGAAAAATTTGAAAAGCTTCAAAAGGTGTCAAAAATGAGATGAGCATGAAACTGTCTGAAAAATAGGAGGACCATGAAGTGGTGTTGAAAAACATGAAGAGACTGAAAAGGAGTGAAAAATATGAAGAGCTTCAATAAGTGTCAAAAATATGAGGAGCATGAAACGGTCTGAAAAATAGGAGGAGCATGAAACGGTGATCAAAAACATGAAGAGTCTGAAAAGGTGTGAAAAATATGAAGAGCTTCAAAAGCTGTCAAAAATATGAGGAGCATGAAAGATCTGAAAAATAGGACGAGCATGAAGTGGTGCTAAAACACAGGAAGAGCCAGAAAAGTTGTGAAATAATGAAGAGCTTCTAAAGGTGTCAAAAATATGAGGAGGATGAAAGGGTCTGAAAAATAGGAGGAGCATGAAGTGGTGTTGAAAAACCTGAAGAGCCTGAAAAGGTGTGAAAAATATGAAGAGCTTCAAAATGTGTCAAAAATATGAGGAGCATGAAACGGTCTGGAAAATAGGAGGGTCATGAAGCGGTGTTCAAAAACATGAAGAGTCTGAAAGCGTGTGAAAACTATGAAGAGCTTCAAAAGGTGTCAAAATTATTAGGGGCATGAAACGGTCTGAAAAATACGAGGAGCATGAAGTGGTGTTGAAAAACATGAAGAGCCTGAAAAGGTGTGAAAATTATGAAGAGCTTCAAAAGGTGTCAAAAATATGAGGAGCATGAAACAGTCTGAAAAATAGGAGAAGCGTGAAGCTGTGTTCAAAAACATGAAGAGCCTGATAAGGTGTGAAAAATATGAAGAGCTTCAAAAGGTGTGAAATTCATGAGGAGCATGAAACGGTCTGAAAAATAGAAGCATGAAGTGGTGTGGAAAAACATGAAGAGCCTGAAAAGGTGTGAAAAATATGAAGAGCTTGAAAAGGTGTGAAATACATGAGGAGCATGAAACTCTCTGAAAAATAGGAGGAGCATGAAGTGGTGTTCAAAAACATGAAGAGTCTGAAAAGGTGTGAAAAATATGAAGAGCTTCAATAGGTGTGAAAAATATGAGGAGCAGTATACGGTGTGAAAAATAGGAGAAGCATGAAGCGGTGTTCAAAAACATGAAGAGCCTGGTAAGGTGTGAAAAATATGAAAAGTTTGAAAAGGTGTCAAAAATGAGATGAGCATGAAACGGTCTGAAAAATGGGAGGAGCATGAAGCGGTGTTGAAAAACATGAAGAGCCTGAAAAGGTGTGAAAAATATGGAGAGATTCTAAAGGTTTCAAAAATGAGATGAGCATGAAACGGTCTGAAAAATAGGAGGAGCATGAAGTGGTGGTGCAAAACATGAAGAGCCTGAAAATGCGTGAAAAATATGAAGAGGTTCAAAAGGTGTGAAATACATGAGGTGCATGAAACTCTCTGAAAAATAGGAGGAGCATGACGCGGTGTTCAAAAACATGAAGAGCCTGAAATGTTGTGAAAAATTTGAAAAGCTTCAAAAGGTGTCAAAAATGAGATGAGCATGAAACTGTCTGAAAAATAGGAGGACAATGAAGTGGTGTTGAAAAACATGAAGAGACTGAAAAGGAGTGAAAAATATGAAGAGCTTCAATAAGTGTCAAAAATATGAGGAGCATGATACGGTCTGAAAAATAGGAGGAGCATGAAACGGTGATCAAAAACATGAAGAGTCTGAAAAGGTGTGAAAAATATGAAGAGCTTCAAAAGCTGTCAAAAATATGAGGAGCATGAAAGGTCTGAAAAATAGGACGAGCATGAAGTGGTGCTAAAACACATGAAGAGCCAGAAAAGTTGTGAAATAATGAAGAGCTTCTAAAGGTGTCAAAAATATGAGGAGGATGAAACGGTCTGAAAAATAGGAGGAGCATGAAGTGGTGTTGAAAAACCTGAAGAGCCTGAAAAGGTGTGAAAAATATGAAGAGCTTCAAAATGTGTCAAAAATATGAGGAGCATGAAACGGTCTGGAAAATAGGAGGGGCATGAAGCAGTGTTCAAAAACATGAAGAGTCTGAAAGCGTGTGAAAACTATGAAGAGCTTCAAAAGGTGTCAAAATTATTAGGGGCATGAAACGGTCTGAAAAATACGAGGAGCATGAAGTGGTGTTGAAAAACATGAAGAGCCTGAAAAGGTGTGAAAATTATGAAGAGCTTCAAAAGGTGTCAAAAATATGAGGAGCATGAAACGGTCTGAAAAATAGGAGAAGCGTGAAGCTGTGTTCAAAAACATGAAGAGCCTGATAAGGTGTGAAAAATATGAATAGCTTCAAAAGGTGTGAAAAATATGAGGAGCATGAAGAGGTCTGAAAAATAGAAGCAGCATGAAATGGTGTTGAAAACCATGAAGAGCCTGAAAAGGTGTGAAAAATATGAAGAGCTTCAAAAATGTGAAAAACATGAAGAGCTTCAAAAGGTGTGAAATATATGAAGAGTTTCAAAAGGTGTTAAAAATTAGATGAGCATGAAAAGATCTGAAATATAGGAGCAGCATGAAGTGCTGTTGAAAAACATGAAGAGCCAGAAAAGGTGTGAAAAATATAAAGAACTTCAAAAGGTGTGAATTACATGAGGAGCATGAAAAAGTCTGAAAAAAAGGAGGAGCATAAGGCGGTGTTGAAAAGCATGAAGAGCCTGAAAAGGTGTGAAAAATATGAAGAGATTCAAAAGGTGTCAATAATATGAGGAGCATGAAACGGTCTGAAAAATGGCAGGGGCATGAAGCTGTGTTCAAAAACATGAAGAGCCTGAAAAGGTGTGAAAAATATGAGGAGCATGAAATTTTCTGAAAAATAGGAGGTGCATGAAGTGGTGTTCAAAAACATGAAGAGCCTGAAAAGTTGTGAAAAATATGAAGAGCTTCAAAAGGTGTCAAAAATACGAGGAGCATGAAACGGTCTGAAATATAGGAGGAGCATGAAGCGTTGTTCAAAAACGTGAAGAGCCTGAAAAGGTGTAAAAAATATGAAGAGCTTCAAACGTGTCAAAAATATGAGGAGCATGAACCGGTCTGAAAAATAGAAGCAGCATGATGCGGTGTTCAAAAACATGAAGAGCCTGAAAACGTGTGAAAAATATGAAGAGCTTCAAAAGGTGTGAAAAATATGAAGATCTTCAAAAAGTGTCAAAAATTAGATGAGCATGAAACGGTCTGAAAAATAGGAGGAGCATGAAGCGTTGTTCAATAAGGTGAAGAGCCTGAAAAGGTGTGAAAAATATGGAGAGCTTCAAAAGTTGTCAAAAATATGAGGAGCATGAATAGGTCTGAAAAATAGGAGGAGCATGAAGCGGTGTTCAAAAACATGAAGAGCCTGAAAAGGTGTGAAAAATATGAAGAGCTTCAAAAGGTGTCAAAAATATGAGGAGCAAGAAATGGTCTGTAAAATAGAAGGAGCATGAAATGGTCTTCAAAAACATGAAGAGCCTGAAAAGGTGTGAAAAATATGAAGAGCTTCAAAACGTGTCAAAAATGTGAGGAGCATGAAACGGTCTGAAAAATAGGAGGAGCATGAAGCGGTGTTCAAAAACATGAAAAGCCTGAAATGGTGTGAAAAATATGAAGAGCTTCAAAAGATGTGAAAAATATGAAGAGCATCAAAAGATGTCAAAATGAGATGAGCATGAAACGGTCTGAAAAATAGGAGGAGCATGAAGTGGTGTTGAAAAAAATGAAAAGCCTGAAAAGTTGTGAAATATATGAAGAGTCAAAAGATGTTAAAAATATGAGGAGAAAGAAATGGTCTACAAAATAGGAGGAGCATGAAATGGTGTTCAAAAACACGAAGAGCATGAAAAGCTGTGAGAAATATGAAGAGCTTCAAAAGGTGTGAAATAAATGAGGAGCATGAAACGGTCTGAAATATAGGAGGAGCATGAAGCGGTGTTCAAAAACATGAAGAGCCTGAAAAGGTGTTAAAAATATGAAGAGCTTCTAAAGGTGTCAAAAATATGAGGAGCATGAAACGGTCTGAAAAACAGGAGTAGCATGAAGTGGTGTTGAATAACATCAAGAGCCTGAAAAGGTGTGAAAAATATGAAGAGCTTCAAAAGGTGTTAAAAATATGAAGAGCATGAAACGGTCTGAAAATTTGGAGGATCATGAGCGGTGTTCAAAAACATGAAGAGCCTGAAAAGGTGTGAAAAATATGAAGAGCTTCAAATGGTGTCAAAAATATGAGGAGCATGAAACGGTCTGAAAAATAGGAGGACCATGAAGTGGTGTTGAAAAACATGAAGAGACTGAAAAGGAGTGAAAAATTTGAAGAGCTTCAATAAGTGTCAAAAATATGAGGAGCATGAAACGGTCTGAAAAATAGGAGGAGCATGAAACGGTGATCAAAAACATGAAGAGTCTGAAAAGGTGTGAAAAATATGAAGAGCTTCAAAAGCTGTCAAAAATATGAGGAGCATGAAAGGTCTGAAAAATAGGACGAGCATGAAGTGGTGCTAAAACACATGAAGAGCCAGAAAAGTTGTGAAATAATGAAGAGCTTCTAAAGGTGTCAAAAATATGAGGAGGATGAAACGGTCTGAAAAATAGGAGGAGCATGAAGTGGTGTTGAAAAACCTGAAGAGCCTGAAAAGGTGTGAAAAATATGAAGAGCTTCAAAATGTGTCAAAAATATGAGGAGCATGAAACGGTCTGGAAAATAGGAGGGGCATGAAGCAGTGTTCAAAAACATGAAGAGTCTGAAAGCGTGTGAAAACTATGAAGAGCTTCAAAAGGTGTCAAAATTATTAGGGGCATGAAACGTTCTGAAAAATACGAGGAGCATGAAGTGGTGTTGAAAAACATGAAGAGCCTGAAAAGGTGTGAAAATTATGAAGAGCTTCAAAAGGTGTCAAAAATATGAGGAGCATGAAACGGTCTGAAAAATAGGAGAAGCGTGAAGCTGTGTTCAAAAACATGAAGAGCCTGATAAGGTGTGAAAAATATGAATAGCTTCAAAAGGTGTGAAAAATATGAGGAGCATGAAGAGGTCTGAAAAATAGAAGCAGCATGAAATGGTGTTGAAAACCATGAAGAGCCTGAAAAGGTGTGAAAAATATGAAGAGCTTCAAAAATGTGAAAAACATGAAGAGCTTCAAAAGGTGTGAAATATATGAAGAGTTTCAAAAGGTGTTAAAAATTAGATGAGCATGAAAAGGTCTGAAATATAGGAGCAGCATGAAGTGCTGTTGAAAAACATGAAGAGCCAGAAAAGGTGTGAAAAATATAAAGAGCTTCAAAAGGTGTGAATTACATGAGGAGCATGAAAAAGTCTGAAAAAAAGGAGAAGCATAAGGCGGTGTTGAAAAGCATGAAGAGCCTGAAAAGGTGTGAAAAATATGAAGAGATTCAAAAGGTATCAATAATATGAGGAGCATGAAACGGTCTGAAAAATGGGAGGGGCATGAAGCTGTGTTCAAAAACATGAAGAGCCTGAAAAGGTGTGAAAAATATGAGGAGCATGAAATTTTCTGAAAAATAGGAGGTGCATGAAGTGGTGTTCAAAAACATGAAGAGCCTGAAAAGTTGTGAAAAATATGAAGAGCTTCAAAAGGTGTCAAAAATACGAGGAGCATGAAACGGTCTGAAATATAGGAGGAGCATGAAGCGTTGTTCAAAAACGTGAAGAGCCTGAAAAGGTGTAAAAAATATGAAGAGCTTCAAAACGTGTCAAAAATATGAGGAGCATGAACCGGTCTGAAAAATAGAAGCAGCATGATGCGGTGTTCAAAAACATGAAGAGCCTGAAAACGTGTGAAAAATATGAAGAGCTTCAAAAGGTGTGAAAAATATGAAGATCTTCAAAAAGTGTCAAAAATTAGATGAGCATGAAACGGTCTGAAAAATAGGAGGAGCATGAAGCGTTGTTCAATAAGGTGAAGAGCCTGAAAAGGTGTGAAAAATATGGAGAGCTTCAAAAGTTGTCAAAAATATGAGGAGCATGAATAGGTCTGAAAAATAGGAGGAGCATGAAGCGGTGTTCAAAAACATGAAGAGCCTGAAAAGGTGTGAAAAATATGAAGAGCTTCAAAAGGTGTCAAAAATATGAGGAGCAAGAAATGGTCTGTAAAATAGAAGGAGCATGAAATGGTCTTCAAAAACATGAAGAGCCTGAAAAGGTGTGAAAAATATGAAGAGCTTCAAAAGGTGTCAAAAATGTGAGGAGCATGAAACGGTCTGAAAAATAGGAGGAGCATGAAGCGGTGTTCAAAAACATGAAAAGCCTGAAATGGTGTGAAAAATATGAAGAGCTTCAAAAGATGTGAAAAATATGAAGAGCATCAAAAGATGTCAAAATGAGATGAGCATGAAACAGTCTGAAAAATAGGAGGAGCATGAAGTGGTGTTGAAAAAAATGAAAAGCCTGAAAAGTTGTGAAATATATGAAGAGTCAAAAGATGTTAAAAATATGAGGAGAAAGAAATGGTCTGCAAAATAGGAGGAGCATGAAATGGTGTTCAAAAACACGAAGAGCATGAAAAGCTGTGAGAAATATGAAGAGCTTCAAAAGGTGTGAAATAAATGAGATGAGCATGAAACGGTCTGAAATATAGGAGGAGCATGAAGCGGTGTTGAAAAACATGAAGAGCATGAAAACGTGTGAAAAATATGAAGAGCTTCAAAAGTTGTCAAAAATATGAGGAGCATGAAACGGTCTGCAAAAAAGGAGGAGCATGAAGTGGTGTTGAAAAACTTGAACAGCCAGAAAAGGTGTGAAAAATATGAAAAGCGTCAAAAGGTGGAAAAATATGTGGAGCATGAAACGGTCTGAAAAATAGGAGGAGACTAAAGCAGTGTTCAAAAACATGAAGAGTCTGAAAAGGTGTGAAAAATATGAAGAGCTTCAAAATGTGTCAAAAATATGAGTAGCATGAATCGGTCTGAAAAATAGCAAGAGCATGAAGCGGTGTTGAAAAACATGAAGAGCCTGAAAAGCTGTGAAAAATATGAAGAGCTTCAAAAAGTGTGAAAAATATGAGGAGCATGAAACGTTCTGAAAAATAGGAGGAGGATGAAGTGGTGTTCAAAAACACGAAGAGTCTGAAAACGTGTGAAAAATATGAAGAGCTTCAAAAGGTGTGAAAAATATGAAGAGCTTCAAAAGTGTCAAAATTGAGATGAGCATGAAACGGTCTGAAAAATAAGAGGAGCATGAAGTGGTGTTGAAAAAAAATGAAGAGCCTGAAAAGTTGTGAAATATATGAAGACCTTCAAAAGGTGTCAAAAACATGAGGAGAAAGAAACGGTCTGAAAAATAGGAGGAGCATGAAACGGTGATCAGAAACATGAAGAGCCTGAAAACGTGCGAAAAATATGAAGAGCTTCAAATGTGTCAAAAATGAGATGAGCATGAATCGGTCTGAAAAAGAAGAGGAGCATGAAGAGGAGTTGAAAAAAAAAGAAGAGCCTGAAAAGGTGTGAAATATATGAAGACCTTGAAAAGCTGTCCAAAATATGAGGAGAATGAAACGGTCTGAATAATAGGAGGAGCATGAAGCGGTGTTGAAAAACATGAAGAGCCTGAAAAGGTGTGAAAAATATGGAGAGATTCTAAAGGTTTCAAAAATGAAAAGAGCATGAAACGGTCTGAAAAATAAGAGGAGCATGAAGTGGTGTGGAAAAACATGAAGAGACTGAAAAGGTGTGAAAAATATGAAGAGCTTCAAAAGGTGTGAAATACATGAGGAGCATGAAACTCTCTGAACAATAGGAGGAGCATGAAACTGTGTTAAAAACATGAAGAGCCTGAAAAGGTGTGAAAAATATGAAGAGCTTTAAAAGCTGTGAAAAACATGAGGAGCATGAAACCGTCTTAAAAACAGAAGCAGCATGAAACGGTGTTGAAAAACATGAAGAGCCTGCAAACGTGTGAAAAATATGAAGAGCTTCAAAAGGTATGAAATATATGAAGAGCTTCAAAAGGTGTCAAAAATGAGATGAGCATGAAACGGTCTGAAAAATAGGAGGAGCATGAAACGGTGATCAGAAACATGAAGAGCCTGAAAAGGTGTGAAAAATATGAAGAGCTTCAAAGGCGTGAAATTCATGAGGAGCATGAAACGGTCTGAAAAATAGGAGAAGCATGAAGTGGTGTGGAAAAACATGAAGAGCCTGAAAAGGTGTGTAAAATATGAAGAGCTTCAAAAGGTGTGAAATACATGAAGAGCATGAAACTCTCTGAAAAATAGGAGGAGCATGTAGTGGTGTTCAAAAACATGAAGAGTCTGAAAAGGTGAGAAAAATATGAAGAGCTTCAAAAAGTGTCAAAAATATGAGGAGCATGAAACGGTCTGAAAAATAGGAGGAGCATGAAGCGGTCTTGAAAAACATGAAGAGCCAGAAAACGTGTGAAAAATATGAAGAGCTTCAAAAGGTGTAAAAAATATGGGGAGCATGAAACGGTCTGCAAAAAAGGAAGAGCATGAAGTGGTGTTGAAAAACTTGAACAGCCAGAAAATGTGTGAAAAATATGAAAAGCTTCAAAAGGTGGTAAAAATATGCGGAGCATGAAACAGTCTGTAAATAGGAGGAGCATGAAGCGGTGTTCAAAAACATGAAGAGCCTGAAAAGGTGTGAAAAATATGAAGAGCTTCACAATGTGTCAAAATATGAGGAGCATGAAACGGTCTGAAAAAGAGGAGGAGCATGAATCGGTGTTGAAAAACATGAAGAGCCTAAAAAGTTGTGAAAAATATGAAGAGCTTCAAAAGGTGTGAAAAATATGAAGAGCTTCAAATGTGTCAAAAATGAGATGAACATGAAACGGTCTGAAAAATAAGAGGAGCATGAAGTGGTGTTGAAAAAAAAGAAGAGGCTGAGGAGGTGTGAAATATATGAAGACCTTCAAAAGGTGTCAAAAATATGAGGAGATGGAAACGTTCTGAATAATAGGAGGAGCATGAAGCGCCTTTGAAAAACATGAAGAGCCTGAAAACGTGTAAAAAATATAAAGAGCTTCAAAAGGTGTGAAAAATATGAAGAGCTTCAAATGTGTCAAAAATGAGATGAGCATCAAACGGTCTGAAAAATAAGAGGAGCATCAAGTGGAGTTGAAAAAAAAGAAGAGCCTGAAAAGGTGTGAAATATATGAAGACCTTCAAAAGGTGTCAAAAATATGAGGAGTATGAAACGGTCTGAAAAATAGGAGGAGCATGAAGCGGTGTTGAAAAACATGAAGAGCCTGAAAAGGTGTGAAAAATATGAAGAGATTCAAAAGGTGTCAAAAATATGAGGAGCATGAAACGGTGTTGAAAAACATGAATAGCCTGAAAACGTGTGTAAAATATGAAGAGCTTCAAAAGGTGTGAAAAATATGAAGAGCTTCAAATGTGTCAAAAATGAGATGAGCATGAAGTGGTGTTGAAAAACATGAAGAGCCTGAAAAGGTGAGAAAAATATGAAGAGCATCAAAAGGTGTCAAAAATATGAGGAGAATGAAATGGTATCAAAAATAGGAGGAACATGAAGCGGTGTTCAAAAACATGAAGAGCCTGAAAAGTTTTGAAAAATATGAAAAGCTTCAAAAGGTGTCAAAAATGAGAAGATCATGAAATGGTTTGAAAAATAGGAGGAGCATGAAGTGGTGTTGAAATAAAAGAAGAGACTGAAAAGGTGTGAAAAATATGAAGAGCTTTAAAAGGTGTGAAAAATATGAGGAGCATGAAAAGGTCTGCAAAAAGGAGGAGCATGAAGTGGTGTTGAAAAACTTGAAGAGCCTGAAAAGGTGTGAAAAATATGAGGAGCTTTAAAAGGTGTCAAAAATATGAGGAGCATGAAACGGTCTGAAAAATAGGAGAAGCATGAAATGGTGATCAAAAACATGAAGAGCCTGAAAAGGTGTGAAAAATATGAAGAGCTTCAAAAGGCGTGAAATACACGAGGAGCATGTAACGGGCTGAAAAATAGGAGAACCATGAAGTGGTGTGCAAAAACATGAAGAGCCTGAAAAGGTGTGAAAAATATGAAGAGCTTCAAAAGGTGTGAAATACATGAGGAACATGAAACTCTCTGAAAAATAGGAGGAGCAAGAACCAGTGTTCAAAAACATGAAGAGCCTGAAAACTTGTGAAAAATATGAAGAGCTTCAAAAGGTGTGAAATACATGAGGCGGATGAAACTCTCTGAAAATTAGGAGGAGCAAGAAGCAGTGTTGAAAAACATGAAGAGCCTGAAAAGGTGTGAAAAATATGAAGAGCTTCAGAAAGTGCGAAAAATATGAGGAGCATGAAACGGTCTGAAAATTGGAGGAGCAAGAAGCGGTGTTGAAAAACATGAAGAGCCTGAAAAGTTGTGAAATACATGAAGAGCTTCAGAAAGTGTGAAAAATATGAGGAGCATGAAACGATCTGAAAAAAATGAGGAGCATGAAGCGGTGTTGAAAAACATGAAGAGCCTCAAAATGTGTGAAAAATATGAGGAGTTTCAAAGCTGTCAGAAATATGTGGAGCATGAAACGGTCTGAAAAATAGGAGGAGCATGAAAAGGTTTTCAAATATATGAAGAGCCTGAAAAGGTGTGAAAAATAGGAAGAGCTTCAAAAGGTGTGAAATACATGAGGAGCATGAAACGGTCTGAAAAATAGGAGGAGCATGAAGCTGTGTTCAAAAACATGAGAGCTTAAAAAGATGTGAAAAATATGAAGAGCTTTAAAAGGTGTGAAAAATACGAGGAGCATAAAACGGTCTGAAAAATAGTAGGAGCATGAAGCGGTGTTGAAAAACATGAAGAGCCTGAAAAGGTGTGAAAAATATGAAGAGCTTCAAAAGGTGTTAAAAATATGAGGAGCATAAAACGGTCTGAAAAATAGGAGCAGCTTGAAACGGTGTTCAAAAACATGAAGAGCCTGAAAAGGTGTGAAAAATATGAAGAGCTTCAAAAGGTGTGAAAAATATGAAGAGCATGAAACGGTCTGAAAAATAGGAGGAAAATGAAACGGTGTTGAAAAACATGAAGAGACTGAAAACATGTGAAAAATACGAAGAGCTTAAAAAGGTATGAAAAATATGAAGAGCGTCACAAGGTGTCAAAAATATGAGGAGCATGAAACGATCTGAAAAATATGAGGAGCATGAAGCGGTGTTCAAAAACATGAGGAGTCAGAAAAGGTGTGAAAAATATGAAGAGCTTCAAAGGTGTCAAAAATATGAGGAACATGAAACGATCTGAAAAATATGAGGAGCATGAAGCAGTGTTCAAAAACATGAAGAGCCTGAAAAGGTGTGAAAAATATGAAGAGCGTCAAAACGTGTCAAAAATATGAGGAGCATGAAACGTTCTGAAAAATAGGAGAAGCATGAAGCGGGGTTGAAAAACATGAAGAGTCTGAAAAGGTGTGAAAAATATGAAGAGCGTCAAAACGTGTCAAAAATATGAGGAGCATGAAACGCTCTGAAAAACAGGAGGAGCATGAAGCGGTGTTGAAAAACATGAAGAGCATGAAAAAGTGTGAAAAATATGAAGAGCTTCAAAAGGTGTCAAAAATATGAGGAGCATGAAACGGTGTGAAAAATAGGAGGAGCAAGAAACTGTGTTGAAAAACAAGAAGAGTCTGAAAAGGTGTGAAATATATGAAGAGCTTCAAAAGGTGTCAAAAATGAGATGATAATGAAGCGGTCTGAAAAATTGGAGGAGCATGAAGCGCTGTTGAAAACCATGAAGAGCCTGAAAAGGTGTGAAAAATATGAAGAGCTTCAAAAGGTGTGAAAAATATGAAGAGCTTCAAAAGGAGACAAACATATAAGGAGCATGAAACGGTCTGAAAAATAGGAGGAGCATGAAACGGTGTTGAAAAACATGAAGAGCCTGAAAACGTGTGAAAAATATGAAGAGTTTCAAAAGATGTGAAAAATAAGAAGAGCTTCAAAAGGTGTCAAAAATATGAGGAGCATTAAACGGTCTGAAAAATAGGAGGAGCATGAAACGGTGTTCAAAAACAGGAAGAGCCTAAAAAGGTGTGAAAAATATGAAGAGCTTCAAAACGTGTCAAAAATATGTGGAGCATGAAACGGTCTGAAAAATAGAAGGAGCATGAAGCGGAGTTGAAAAACATGAAGAACCTGAAAACGTGTGAAAAATATGAACAGCTTCAAAAGGTGTGAAAAATGAGATGAGCATGAAGCGGTCTGAAAAATAGGAGGAGCATGAAGTGTTGTTTAAAAGCATTAAGAGCCTGAAAAGGTGTGAAATATATGAAGAGCTTCAAAAGGTGTGAAAAAAAAAGAAGAGCTTCAAAAGGTGTCAAAAATATGAAGAGCATGAAACGGTCTGAAAAATAGGTGGAGCATGAAACGGTGTTGAAAACATGAAGAGCCTAAAAAGGTGTGAAAAATATGAAGAGCTTCAAAAGGTGTGAAAATATGAAGACCTGCAAAAGGTGTAAAAATCGATGAGCATGAAATGATCTGAAAATTAGGAGCAGCACGAAGCGGTGTTGAAAAACATGAAGAGCCTGGAAACGTGTAAAATATATGAAGAGCTTCAAAAGGTGTGAAAAAAAAAGAAGAGCTTCAAAAGGTGTCAAAAATATGAGGAGCATGAAACGGTCTGAAAAATACGAGGAGCATGAAACGGTCTGAAAAATAAGAGGAGCATGAAGTGGTGTTGAAAAACATGAAGAGCCTGAAAATGTGTGAAAATTCTGAAGAGCTTCAGAAGGTGTGAAATACATGAGGAGCACGAAACGGTCTGAAAAATAGGAGGAACATGAAACGGTGTTGAAAAACATGAAGAGCCTGAAGAGGTGTGAAAAATATGAAGAGGTTCAAAGGTGTGAAATACATGAGGATCATGAAACGGTTTGAAAAAATGGAGGAGCATGAAGCAGAGTTCAAAAACATGAAGAGCCTGAAAAGGTTTGAAAAATATGAAGAGGTTCAAAGGTGTGAAATACATGAGGATCATGAAACGGTTTGAAAAATTGGAGGAGCATGAAGCAGAGTTCGAAAACATGAAGAGCCTGAAAAGGTTTGAAAAATATGAAGAGCTCAAAAGGTGTCAAAAATATGAGGAGCATGAAACGATCTGAAAAAGAGGAGGAGCATGAAGCGATGTTCAAAAACATGAAGAGCCTGAAAAGGTGTGAAAAATATGAAGAGCTTCAAAAGGTGTCAAAAATATGAGGAGCATGAAACGGTCTGAAAAATAGGAGGAACATGAAGCGGTGTTCAAACACATGAAGAGCCTGAAAATGTGTGAAAATTATGAAGATCTTCAAAAGGTGTCAAAATTATGTGGAACATGAAACGGTTTGAAGAATTGGAGGAGCATGAAACGGTGTTGAAAAACATGAAGAGCCTGAAAATTTGTGAAAAATATGAAGAGCTTCAAAAGCTTTGAAAAATATGAAGAGCTTCCAAAGGTGTCAAAAATGAGATGAGCATGAAACGGTCTAAAAAATAGGAGGAGCATGAAACGGTGTTGAAAAACTTGAAGAGCCTGAAAAGCTGTGAAAAATATGAAGAGCTTCAAAAGGTGTGAAATATATGAGGAGAATGAAACGGTCTGAAAAACAGGAGGAGCATGAAGAGGTGTTCAAAAACATGAAGTCTGAAAAGTTGTGAAAAATAGGAAGAGCTTCAAAAGTGTGAAATACATGAGGAGCATGAAACGGTCTGAAAAATAGGAGGAGCATGAAACTGTGTTCCAAAACATGAGAGCCTGAAAAGTTGTGAAAAATATGAAGAGCTTTAAAAGGTGTGAAAAATACGAGGAGCATGAAACGGTCTAAAAAATAGGAGGAGCATGAAGCGGTGTTGAAAAACATGAAGAGCCTGAAAAGGTGTGAAAAATATGAAAAGCTTCAAAAGGTGTGAAAAATATGAGGAGCATAAAACGGTCTGAAAAATAGGAGGAGCATGAAACGGTGTTCTAAATCATGAAGAGCCTGAAATGCTGTTAAGAATATGAAGAGCCTCAACACGTGTCAAAAATATGAGGAGCATGAAACGGTCTGAAAAACAAGAGTAACATGAAGTGGTGTTAAAAAACATGAAGAGCCTGAAAAGGTGTGAAAAATATGAACAGCCTCAAAACGTGTCAAAAATATGAGCAGCATGAAACGGTTGAAAAATACGAGGAGCATGAAGTGGTGTTCAAAAACATGAAGAGCCTGAAAAGATGTGAAAAACATGAAGATCTTCAAAACGTGTCAAAAATATGAGGAGCATGAAACGATCTGAAAAATAGGAGGAGCATGAAGTGGTGTTCAAAAACATGAAGAGCCTGAAAAGGTGTGAAAAACATGAAGAGGTTCAAAAGGTGTGAAAAATATGACGAGCATGATACGGTCTTAAAAATAGGAGGAGCATGAAGCGGTGTACAAAAACATGAAAAGCCTCAAAAGTTGTGAAAAATATGAAAAGCTTCAAAAGGTTTCAAAAATATGAGGAGCATGAAACGATCTGAAAAATAGGAGGAGCATGACGCGGTGTTCAACAACATGAAGAGGCTAAAAAGGTGTGAAAAATATGAAGAGCTTCAAAACGTGTGAAATACATGAGGAGCATGAAACGGTCTGAAAAATGGGAGAAGCATGAAGTGGTGTGGAAAAACATGAAGAGCCTGAAAAGGTGTGAAAAATATGAAGAGATTCAAAAGGTGTGAAATACATGAGGAGCATGAAACGGTCTGAAAAATGGGAGAAGCATGAAGTGGTGTGGAAAAACATGAAGAGCCTGAAAAGGTGTGAAAAATATGAAGAGCTTCAAAAGGTGTGAAATTCATGAGGAGCATGAAACGGTCTGAAAAATGGGAGAAGCATGAAGTGGTGTGGAAAAACATGAAGAGCCTGAAAAGGTGTGAAAAATATGAAGTGATTCAAAAGGTGTGAAATACATGAGGAGCATGAAACTCTCAGAAAAATAGGAGGAGCATGAAGTGGTGTTCAAAAACATGAAGAGTCTTAAAAGGTGTGAAAAATATGAAGAGCTTCAATAGGTGTGAATAATATGAGGAGCAGGATACGGTCTGAAAATAGGAGGAGGATGAAGCGGTGTTCAAAAACATGAAGAGTCTGAAAATCTGTGAAAAATATGAAAAGCTTGAAAAGGTGTCAAAAATGAGATGAGCATGAAACGGTCTGAAAAATAGGAGGAGCATGAAGCGGTGTTGAAAAACATGAAGAGCATGAAAACGTGTGAAAAATATGAAGAGCTTCAAAAGTTGTCAAAAATATGAGGAGCATGAAACGGTCAGCAAAAAAGGAGGAGCATGAAGTGGTGTTGAAAAACTTGAACAGCCAGAAAAGGTGTGAAAAATATGAAAAGCGTCAAAAGGTGGAAAAATATGTGGAGCATGAAACGGTCTGAAAAATAGGAGGAGACTGAAGCAGTGTTCAAAAACATGAAGAGTCTGAAAAGGTGTGAAAAATATGAAGAGCTTCAAAAAGTGTGAAAAATATGAGGAGCATGAAACGTTCTGAAAAATAGGAGGAGGATGAAGTGGTGTTCAAAAACACGAAGAGTCTGAAAACGTGTGAAAAATATGAAGAGCTTCAAAAGGTGTGAAAAATATGAAGAGCTTCAAAAGTGTCAAAATTAAGATGAGCATGAAACGGTCTGAAAAATAAGAGGAGCATGAAGTGGTGTTGAAAAACATGAAGAGCCTGAAAATGTGTGAAAATTCTGAAGAGCTTCAGAAGGTGTGAAATACATGAGGAGCACGAAACGGTCTGAAAAATAGGAGGAACATGAAACGGTGTTGAAAAACATGAAGAGCCTGAAGAGGTGTGAAAAATATGAAGAGGTTCAAAGGTGTGAAATACATGAGGATCATGAAACGGTTTGAAAAAATGGAGGAGCATGAAGCAGAGTTCAAAAACATGAAGAGCCTGAAAAGGTTTGAAAAATATGAAGAGGTTCAAAGGTGTGAAATACATGAGGATCATGAAACGGTTTGAAAAATTGGAGGAGCATGAAGCAGAGTTCGAAAACATGAAGAGCCTGAAAAGGTTTGAAAAATATGAAGAGCTCAAAAGGTGTCAAAAATATGAGGAGCATGAAACGATCTGAAAAAGAGGAGGAGCATGAAGCGATGTTCAAAAACATGAAGAGCCTGAAAAGGTGTGAAAAATATGAAGAGCTTCAAAAGGTGTCAAAAATATGAGGAGCATGAAACGGTCTGAAAAATAGGAGGAACATGAAGCGGTGTTCAAACACATGAAGAGCCTGAAAATGTGTGAAAATTATGAAGATCTTCAAAAGGTGTCAAAATTATGTGGAACATGAAACGGTTTGAAGAATTGGAGGAGCATGAAACGGTGTTGAAAAACATGAAGAGCCTGAAAATTTGTGAAAAATATGAAGAGCTTCAAAAGCTTTGAAAAATATGAAGAGCTTCCAAAGGTGTCAAAAATGAGATGAGCATGAAACGGTCTAAAAAATAGGAGGAGCATGAAACGGTGTTGAAAAACTTGAAGAGCCTGAAAAGCTGTGAAAAATATGAAGAGCTTCAAAAGGTGTGAAATATATGAGGAGAATGAAACGGTCTGAAAAACAGGAGGAGACTGAAGCAGTGTTCAAAACCATGAAGAGTCTGAAAAGGTGTGAAAAATATGAAGAGCTTCAAAAGTGTGAAATACATGAGGAGCATGAAACGGTCTGAAAAATAGGAGGAGACTGAAGCAGTGTTCAAAACCATGAAGAGTCTGAAAAGGTGTGAAAAATATGAAGAGCTTCAAAATGTGTCAAAAATATGAGTAGCATGAAACGGTCTGAAAAATAGCAAGAGCATGAAGCGGTGTTGAAAAACATGAAGAGCCTGAAAAGCTGTGAAAAATATGAAGAGCTTCAAAAAGTGTGAAAAATATGAGGAGCATGAAACGTTCTGAAAAATAGGAGGAGGATGAAGTGGTGTTCAAAAACACGAAGAGTCTGAAAACGTGTGAAAAATATGAAGAGCTTCAAAAGGTGTGAAAAATATGAAGAGCTTCAAAAGTGTCAGAATTAAGATGAGCATGAAACGGTCTGAAAAATAAGAGGAGCATGAAGTGGTGTTGAAAAAAAATGAAGAGCCTGAAAAGTTGTGAAATATATGAAGACCTTCAAAAGGTGTCAAAAACATGAGGAGAAAGAAACGGTCTGAAAAATAGGAGGAGCATGAAACGGTGATCAGAAACATGAAGAGCCTGAAAACGTGCGAAAAATATGAAGAGCTTCAAATGTGTCAAAAATGAGATGAGCATGAATCGGTCTGAAAAAGAAGAGGAGCATGAAGAGGAGTTGAAAAAAAAAGAAGAGCCTGAAAAGGTGTGAAATATATGAAGACCTTGAAAAGCTGTCCAAAATATGAGGAGAATGAAACGGTCTGAATAATAGGAGGAGCATGAAGCGGTGTTGAAAAACATGAAGAGCCTGAAAAGGTGTGAAAAATATGGAGAGATTCTAAAGGTTTCAAAAATGAAAAGAGCATGAAACGGTCTGAAAAATAAGAGGAGCATGAAGTGGTGTGGAAAAACATGAAGAGACTGAAAAGGTGTGAAAAATATGAAGAGCTTCAAAAGGTGTGAAATACATGAGGAGCATGAAACTCTCTGAACAATAGGAGGAGCATGAAACTGTGTTAAAAACATGAAGAGCCTGAAAAGGTGTGAAAAATATGAAGAGCTTTAAAAGCTGTGAAAAACATGAGGAGCATGAAACCGTCTTAAAAACAGAAGCAGCATGAAACGGTGTTGAAAAACATGAAGAGCCTGCAAACGTGTGAAAAATATGAAGAGCTTCAAAAGGTATGAAATATATGAAGAGCTTCAAAAGGTGTCAAAAATGAGATGAGCATGAAACGGTCTGAAAAATAGGAGGAGCATGAAACGGTGATCAGAAACATGAAGAGCCTGAAAAGGTGTGAAAAATATGAAGAGCTTCAAAGGCGTGAAATTCATGAGGAGCATGAAACGGTCTGAAAAATAGGAGAAGCATGAAGTGGTGTGGAAAAACATGAAGAGCCTGAAAAGGTGTGTAAAATATGAAGAGCTTCAAAAGGTGTGAAATACATGAAGAGCATGAAACTCTCTGAAAAATAGGAGGAGCATGTGGTGGTGTTCAAAAACATGAAGAGTCTGAAAAGGTGAGAAAAATATGAAGAGCTTCAAAAAGTGTCAAAAATATGAGGAGCATGAAACGGTCTGAAAAATAGGAGGAGCATGAAGCGGTCTTGAAAAACATGAAGAGCCAGAAAACGTGTGAAAAATATGAAGAGCTTCAAAAGGTGTAAAAAATATGGGGAGCATGAAACGGTCTGCAAAAAAGGAAGAGCATGAAGTGGTGTTGAAAAACTTGAACAGCCAGAAAATGTGTGAAAAATATGAAAAGCTTCAAAAGGTGGTAAAAATATGCGGAGCATGAAACAGTCTGTAAATAGGAGGAGCATGAAGCGGTGTTCAAAAACATGAAGAGCCTGAAAAGGTGTGAAAAATATGAAGAGCTTCACAATGTGTCAAAATATGAGGAGCATGAAACGGTCTGAAAAAGAGGAGGAGCATGAATCGGTGTTGAAAAACATGAAGAGCCTAAAAAGTTGTGAAAAATATGAAGAGCTTCAAAAGGTGTGAAAAATATGAAGAGCTTCAAATGTGTCAAAAATGAGATGAACATGAAACGGTCTGAAAAATAAGAGGAGCATGAAGTGGTGTTGAAAAAAAAGAAGAGGCTGAAAAGGTGTGAAATATATGAAGACCTTCAAAAGGTGTCAAAAATATGAGGAGATGGAAACGTTCTGAATAATAGGAGGAGCATGAAGCGCCTTTGAAAAACATGAAGAGCCTGAAAACGTGTGAAAAATATAAAGAGCTTCAAAAGGTGTGAAAAATATGAAGAGCTTCAAATGTGTCAAAAATGAGATGAGCATCAAACGGTCTGAAAAATAAGAGGAGCATCAAGTGGAGTTGAAAAAAAAGAAGAGCCTGAAAAGGTGTGAAATATATGAAGACCTTCAAAAGGTGTCAAAAATATGAGGAGTATGAAACGGTCTGAAAAATAGGAGGAGCATGAGGCAGTGTTGAAAAACATGAAGAGCCTGAAAAGGTGTGAAAAATATGAAGATATTCAAAAGGTGTCAAAAATATGAGGAGCATGAAACGGTGTTGAAAAACATGAAGAGCCTGAAAAGGTGTGAAAAATATGAACAGCTTCAAAAAGTGTCAAAAATAAGAGGAGCATGAAATGGTCTGAAAAATAGGAGGAGCATGAAGCGGTGTTGAAAAACATGAATAGCCTGAAAACGTGTGTAAAATATGAAGAGCTTCAAAAGGTGTGAAAAATATGAAGAGCTTCAAATGTGTCAAAAATGAGATGAGCATGAAACGGTCTGAAAAATAGGAGGAGCATGAAGTGGTGTTGAAAAACATGAAGAGCCTGAAAAGGTGAGAAAAATATGAAGAGCATCAAAAGGTGTCAAAAATATGAGGAGAATGAAATGGTCTCAAAAATAGGAGGAACATGAAGCGGTGTTCAAAAACATGAAGAGCCTGAAAAGGTGTGAAAAATATGAAGAGCTTCAAAAGGCGTGAAAGACACGAGGAGCATGTAACGGGCTGAAAAATAGGAGGAGCATGAAGTGGTGTTGAAAAACATGAAGAGCCTGAAAAGGTGAGAAAAATATGAAGAGCATCAAAAGGTGTCAAAAATATGAGGAGAATGAAATGGTCTCAAAAATAGGAGGAACATGAAGCGGTGTTCAAAAACATGAAGAGCCTGAAAAGTTTTGAAAAATATGAAAAGCTTCAAAAGGTGTCAAAAATGAGATCAGCATGAAATGGTTTGAAAAATAGGAGGAGCATGAAGTGGTGTTGACATAAAAGAAGAGACTGAAAAGGTGTGAAAAATATGAAGAGCTTTAAAAGGTGTGAAAAATATGAGGAGCATGAAAAGGTCTGCAAAAAGGAGGAGCATGAAGTGGTGTTGAAAAACTTGAAGAGCCTGAAAAGGTGTGAAAAATATGAGGAGCTTTAAAAGGTGTCAAAAATATGAGGAGCATGAAACGGTCTGAAAAATAGGAGAAGCATGAAATGGTGATCAAAAACATGAAGAGCCTGAAAAGGTGTGAAAAATATGAAGAGCTTCAAAAGGCGTGAAATACACGAGGAGCATGTAACGGGCTGAAAAATAGGAGAACCATGAAGTGGTGTGCAAAAACATGAAGAGCCTGAAAAGGTGTGAAAAATATGAAGAGCTTCAAAGGTGTGAAATACATGAGGAACATGAAACTCTCTGAAAAATAGGAGGAGCAAGAACCAGTGTTCAAAAACATGAAGAGCCTGAAAACTTGTGAAAAATATGAAGAGCTTCAAAAGGTGTGAAATACATGAGGCGGATGAAACTCTCTGAAAATTAGGAGGAGCAAGAAGCAGTGTTGAAAAACATGAAGAGCCTGAAAATGTGTGAAAAATATGAAGAGCTTCAGAAAGTGTGAAAAATATGAGGAGCATGAAACGGTCTGAAAATTGGAGGAGCATGAAGCGGTGTTGAAAAACATGAAGAGCCTGAAAAGTTGTGAAATACATGAAGAGCTTCAGAAAGTGTGAAAAATATGAGGAGCATGAAACGATCTGAAAAAAATGAGGAGCATGAAGCGGTGTTGAAAAACATGAAGAGCCTCAAAATGTGTGAAAAATATGAGGAGTTTCAAAGCTGTCAGAAATATGTGGAGCATGAAACGGTCTGAAAAATAGGAGGAGCATGAAAAGATTTTCAAATATATGAAGAGCCTGAAAAGGTGTGAAAAATAGGAAGAGCTTCAAAAGGTGTGAAATACATGAGGAGCATGAAACGGTCTGAAAAATAGGAGGAGCATGAAGCTGTGTTCAAAAACATGAGAGCTTAAAAAGATGTGAAAAATATGAAGAGCTTTAAAAGGTGTGAAAAATACGAGGAGCATAAAACGGTCTGAAAAATAGTAGGAGCATGAAGCGGTGTTGAAAAACATGAAGAGCCTGAAAACGTGTGAAAAATATGAAGAGTTTCAAAAGATGTGAAAAATAAGAAGAGCTTCAAAAGGTGTCAAAAATATGAGTAGCATTAAACGGTCTGAAAAATAGGAGGAGCATGAAACGGTGTTCAAAAACAGGAAGAGCCTAAAAAGGTGTGAAAAATATGAAGAGCTTCAAAACGTGTCAAAAATATGTGGAGCATGAAACGGTCTGAAAAATAGAAGGAGCATGAAGCGGAGTTGAAAAACATGAAGAACCTGAAAACGTGTGAAAAATATGAACAGCTTCAAAAGGTGTGAAAAATGAGATGAGCATGAAGCGGTCTGAAAAATAGGAGGAGCATGAAGTGTTGTTTAAAAGCATTAAGAGCCTGAAAAGGTGTGAAATATATGAAGAGCTTCAAAAGGTGTGAAAAAAAAAGAAGAGCTTCAAAAGGTGTCAAAAATATGAAGAGCATGAAACGGTCTGAAAAATAGGTGGAGCATGAAACGGTGTTGAAAACATGAAGAGCCTAAAAAGGTGTGAAAAATATGAAGAGCTTCAAAAGGTGTGAAAATATGAAGACCTGCAAAAGGTGTAAAAATCGATGAGCATGAAATGATCTGAAAATTAGGAGCAGCACGAAGCGGTGTTGAAAAACATGAAGAGCCTGGAAACGTGTAAAATATATGAAGAGCTTCAAAAGGTGTGAAAAAAAAAGAAGAGCTTCAAAAGGTGTCAAAAATATGAGGAGCATGAAACGGTCTGAAAAATACGAGGAGCATGAAACGGTCTGAAAAATAAGAGGAGCATGAAGTGGTGTTGAAAAACATGAAGAGCCTGAAAATGTGTGAAAATTCTGAAGAGCTTCAGAAGGTGTGAAATACATGAGGAGCACGAAACGGTCTGAAAAATAGGAGGAACATGAAACGGTGTTGAAAAACATGAAGAGCCTGGAAACGTGTAAAATATATGAAGAGCTTCAAAAGGTGTGAAAAAAAAAGAAGAGCTTCAAAAGGTGTCAAAAATATGAGGAGCATGAAACGGTCTGAAAAATACGAGGAGCATGAAACGGTCTGAAAAATAAGAGGAGCATGAAGTGGTGTTGAAAAACATGAAGAGCCTGAAAATGTGTGAAAATTCTGAAGAGCTTCAGAAGGTGTGAAATACATGAGGAGCACGAAACGGTCTGAAAAATAGGAGGAACATGAAACGGTGTTGAAAAACATGAAGAGCCTGAAGAGGTGTGAAAAATATGAAGAGGTTCAAAGGTGTGAAATACATGAGGATCATGAAACGGTTTGAAAAAATGGAGGAGCATGAAGCAGAGTTCAAAAACATGAAGAGCCTGAAAAGGTTTGAAAAATATGAAGAGGTTCAAAGGTGTGAAATACATGAGGATCATGAAACGGTTTGAAAAATTGGAGGAGCATGAAGCAGAGTTCGAAAACATGAAGAGCCTGAAAAGGTTTGAAAAATATGAAGAGCTCAAAAGGTGTCAAAAATATGAGGAGCATGAAACGATCTGAAAAAGAGGAGGAGCATGAAGCGATGTTCAAAAACATGAAGAGCCTGAAAAGGTGTGAAAAATATGAAGAGCTTCAAAAGGTGTCAAAAATATGAGGAGCATGAAACGGTCTGAAAAATAGGAGGAACATGAAGCGGTGTTCAAACACATGAAGAGCCTGAAAATGTGTGAAAATTATGAAGATCTTCAAAAGGTGTCAAAATTATGTGGAACATGAAACGGTTTGAAGAATAGGAGGAGCATGAAACGGTGTTGAAAAACATGAAGAGCCTGAAAATTTGTGAAAAATATGAAGAGCTTCAAAAGCTTTGAAAAATATGAAGAGCTTCCAAAGGTGTCAAAAATGAGATGAGCATGAAACGGTCTAAAAAATAGGAGGAGCATGAAACGGTGTTGAAAAACTTGAAGAGCCTGAAAAGCTGTGAAAAATATGAAGAGCTTCAAAAGGTGTGAAATATATGAGGAGAATGAAACGGTCTGAAAAACAGGAGGAGCATGAAGCGGTGTTCAAAAACATGAAGTCTGAAAAGTTGTGAAAAATAGGAAGAGCTTCAAAAGTGTGAAATACATGAGGAGCATGAAACGGTCTGAAAAATAGGAGGAGCATGAAACTGTGTTCCAAAACATGAGAGCCTGAAAAGTTGTGAAAAATATGAAGAGCTTTAAAAGGTGTGAAAAATACGAGGAGCATGAAACGGTCTAAAAAATAGGAGGAGCATGAAGCGGTGTTGAAAAACATGAAGAGCCTGAAAAGGTGTGAAAAATATGAAAAGCTTCAAAAGGTATGAAAAATATGAGGAGCATAAAACGGTCTGAAAATTAGGAGGAGCATGAAACGGTGTTCTAAATCATGAAGAGCCTGAAATGCTGTTAAGAATATGAAGAGCCTCAACACGTGTCAAAAATATGAGGAGCATGAAACGGTCTGAAAAATAGGAGGAGCATGAAGTGGTGTTCAAAAACATGAAGAGCCTGAAAAGGTGTGAAAAATATGAACAGCCTCAAAACGTGTCAAAAATATGAGCAGCATGAAACGGTTGAAAAATAGGAGGAGCATGAAGTGGTGTTCAAAAACATGAAGAGCCTGAAAAGATGTGAAAAACATGAAGATCTTCAAAACGTGTCAAAAATATGAGGAGCATGAAACGATCTGAAAAATAGGAGGAGCATGAAGTGGTGTTCAAAAACATGAAGAGCCTGAAAAGGTGTGAAAAACATGAAGAGGTTCAAAAGGTGTGAAAAATATGACGAGCATGATACGGTCTTAAAAATAGGAGGAGCATGAAGCGGTGTTCAAAAACATGAGAAGCCTCAAAAGTTGTGATAAATATGAAAAGCTTCAAAAGGTTTCAAAAATATGAGGAGCATGAAACGATCTGAAAAATAGGAGGAGCATGACGCGGTGTTCAAAAACATGAAGAGGCTAAAAAGGTGTGAAAAATATGAAGAGCTTCAAAACGTGTGAAATACATGAGGAGCATGAAACGGTCTGAAAAATAGGAGGAGCATGAAGCGGTGTTCAAAAACATGAAAAGCCTGAAAAGGAGTGAAAAATATGAAGAGCTTCAAAAAGTGTCAAAAATATGAGGAGCATGAAACGGTCTGAAAAATAGGAGGAGCATGAAGCGGTGTTCAAAAACATGAAAAGCCTGAAAAGGTGTGAGAAATATGAAGAGCTTCAAAAGGTGTCAAAATTATGAGGAGCATTAAACGGCCTGAAAAATAGGAGGAGCATGAAGCGGTGTTCAAAAATATGAAGAGCCTGAAATGGTGTGAAAAATATGAAGAGCTTCAAAAGGTGTCAAATATATGAGGAGCATGAAACGGTCTGAAAAACAGGAGGAGCATGAAGCGGTGTTGAAAAACATGGTGAGACGGAAAAGCTGTGAAAAATATGAAGAGCTTCAAAAGGTGTAAACAATGAGAAGTGCATGAAACGGTCTTTAAAAAAGGAGGAGCATGAAGTGGGTGTGAAAAACGTGAAGAGCCTGAAAAGGTGAGCAAAATATGAAGAGGTTCAAAAGCTGTGAAATACATGAGGAGCATGAAACGGTCTGAAAAATAGGAGGAGCATGAAGCGGTGTTCATAACATGAAGAGCCTGAAAAGCTTTGAAAAATATGAAGAGCCTCAAAACGTGTCAAAAATATGAGGAGTATGAAACGGTCTGAAAAATAACAGGAGCATGAAGCGGTGTTGCAAAACATGCAGAGCCTGAAAACGTGTGAAAAATATGAAGAGCTTCAAAAATGTGAAAAATATGAAGAGCTTCAAAAGGTGTGAAAAATATGAAGAGGTTTAAAAGGTGTCAAAAATATGAGGAGCATGAAACGGTCTGAAAAACAAGAGTAACATGAAGTGGTGTTAAAAAACATGAAGAGCCTGAAAAGGTGTGAAAAATATGAAGAACTTCAAAAGGTGTCAAAAATATGAGGAGCATGAAACGGTCTGAAAATTTGGAGGATCATGAAGCGGTGTTGAAAATCATGAAGAGCCTGAAAAGGTGTGAAAAATATGAAAAGCTTCAGAAAGTGTGAAAAATATGAGGAGCATGAAACGGTCTGAAAAAAATGAGGAGCATGAAGCGGTGTTGAAAAACATGAAGAGCCTGAAAAAGTGTGAAAAATATGAAGAGCTTCAAAAGGTCTCAAAATTATGAGGAACATGAAACGGTCTGAAAAATAAGAGAAGCATGAAGTGGTGTTGAAAAACATGAAGAGACTGAAAAGGTGTGAAAAATATGAAGAGTGTCAAAAGGTGTGAAATACATGAGGAGCATTAAACGGTCTGAAAATAGTAGAAGCATGAAGCCTTGTTCAAAAACATGAAGAGCCTGAAAAGGTGTGAAAATTATGAAGAGCGTCAAAAGGTGTCAAAAATATGAGGAGGATGAAACGATCTGAAAAATATGAGGAGCATGAAGCGGTGTTCAAAAACATGACGAGCCTCAAAATGTGTGAAAAATATGAGGAGCTTCAAAGCTGTCAGAAATATGTGGAGCATGAAACGGTCTGAAAAATAGGAGGAGCATGAAAAGGTTTTCAAATATATGAAGAGCCTGAAAAGGTGTGAAAAATAGGAAGAGCTTCAAAAGGTGTGAAATACATGAGGAGCATGAAAAGGTCTGAAAAATAGGAGGAGCATGAAGCTGTGTTCAAAAACATGAGAGCTTAAAAAGATGTGAAAAATATGAAGAGCTTTAAAAGGTGTGAAAAATACGAGGAGCACAAAACGGTCTGAAAAATAGTAGGAGCATGAAGCGGTGTTGAAAAACATGAAGAGCCTGAAAAGGTGTGAAAAATATGAAGAGCTTCAAAAGGTGTTAAAAATATGAGGAGCATGAAACGGTCTGAAAAATAGGAGGAGCATGAAACGGTGTTCAAAAACATGAAGAGCCTGAAAAGGTGTGAAAAATATGAAGAGCTTCAAAAGGTGTGAAAAATATGAAGAGCATGAAACGGTCTGAAAAATAGGAGGAAAATGAAACGGTGTTGAAAAACATGAAGAGACTGAAAACATGTGAAAAATACGAAGAGCTTAAAAAGGTATGAAAAATATGAAGAGCGTCACAAGGTGTCAAAAATATGAGGAGCATGAAACGATCTGAAAAATATGAGGAGTATGAAGCGGTGTTCAAAAACATGAGGAGCCAGAAAAGGTGTGAAAAATATGAAGAGCTTCAAAGGTGTCAAAAATATGAGGAACATGAAACGATCTGAAAAATATGAGGAGCATGAAGCAGTGTTCAAAAACATGAAGAGCCTGAAAAGGTGTGAAAAATATGAAGAGCGTCAAAACGTGTCAAAAATATGAGGAGCATGAAACGTTCTGAAAAATAGGAGAAGCATGAAGCGGGGTTGAAAAACATGAAGAGTCTGAAAAGGTGTGAAAAATACGAAGAGCTTCAAAACGTGTCAAAAATATGAGGAGGATGAAATGATCTGAAAAATATGAGGAGCATGAAGCGGTGTTCAAAAACATGACGAGCCTCAAAATGTGTGAAAAATATGAGGAGCTTCAAAGCTGTCAGAAATATGTAGAGCATGAAACGGTCTGAAAAATAGGAGGAGCATGAAAAGGTTTTCAAATATATGAAGAGCCTGAAAAGGTGTGAAAAATAGGAAGAGCTTCAAAAGGTGTGAAATACATGAGGAGCATGAAACGGTCTGAAATATAGGAGGATCAGGAAGCGGTGTTGAAAAACATGAAGAGCCTGAAAATTTGTGAAAAATGTGAAGAGCGTCAAAAGGTGTCAAAAATATGAGGAGCTTGAAACGCTCTGAAAAACAGGAGGAGCATGAAGCGGTGTTGAAAAACATGAAGAGCATGAAAAAGTGTGAAAAATATGAAGAGCTTCAAAAGGTGTGAAAAATATGAAGAGCTTCAAAAGGTGTCAAAAATATGAGGAGCATGAAACGGTGTGAAAAATAGGAGGAGCAAGAAACTGTGTTGAAAAACAAGAAGAGTCTGAAAAGGTGTGAAATATATGAAGAGCTTCAAAAGGTGTCAAAAATGAGATGATAATGAAGCGGTCTGAAAAATGGGAGGAGCATGAAGCGCTGTTGAAAACCATGAAGAGCCTGAAAAGGTGTGAAAAATATGAAGAGCTTCAAAAGGTGTGAAAAATATGAAGAGCTTCAAAAGGAGACAAACATATAAGGAGCATGAAACGGTCTGAAAAATAGGAGGAGCATGAAACGGTGTTGAAAAACATGAAGAGCCTGAAAACGTGTGAAAAATATGAAGAGTTTCAAAAGATGTGAAAAATAAGAAGAGCTTCAAAAGGTGTCAAAAATATGAGTAGCATTAAACGGTCTGAAAAATAGGAGGAGCATGAAACGGTGTTCAAAAACAGGAAGAGCCTAAAAAGGTGTGAAAAATATGAAGAGCTTCAAAACGTGTCAAAAATATGTGGAGCATGAAACGGTCTGAAAAATAGAAGGAGCATGAAGCGGAGTTGAAAAACATGAAGAACCTGAAAACGTGTGAAAAATATGAACAGCTTCAAAAGGTGTGAAAAATGAGATGAGCATGAAGCGGTCTGAAAAATAGGAGGAGCATGAAGTGTTGTTTAAAAGCATTAAGAGCCTGAAAAGGTGTGAAATATATGAAGAGCTTCAAAAGGTGTGAAAAAAAAAGAAGAGCTTCAAAAGGTGTCAAAAATATGAAGAGCATGAAACGGTCTGAAAAATAGGTGGAGCATGAAACGGTGTTGAAAACATGAAGAGCCTAAAAAGGTGTGAAAAATATGAAGAGCTTCAAAAGGTGTGAAAATATGAAGACCTGCAAAAGGTGTAAAAATCGATGAGCATGAAATGATCTGAAAATTAGGAGCAGCACGAAGCGGTGTTGAAAAACATGAAGAGCCTGGAAACGTGTAAAATATATGAAGAGCTTCAAAAGGTGTGAAAAAAAAAGAAGAGCTTCAAAAGGTGTCAAAAATATGAGGAGCATGAAACGGTCTGAAAAATACGAGGAGCATGAAACGGTCTGAAAAATAAGAGGAGCATGAAGTGGTGTTGAAAAACATGAAGAGCCTGAAAATGTGTGAAAATTCTGAAGAGCTTCAGAAGGTGTGAAATACATGAGGAGCACGAAACGGTCTGAAAAATAGGAGGAACATGAAACGGTGTTGAAAAACATGAAGAGCCTGGAAACGTGTAAAATATATGAAGAGCTTCAAAAGGTGTGAAAAAAAAAGAAGAGCTTCAAAAGGTGTCAAAAATATGAGGAGCATGAAACGGTCTGAAAAATACGAGGAGCATGAAACGGTCTGAAAAATAAGAGGAGCATGAAGTGGTGTTGAAAAACATGAAGAGCCTGAAAATGTGTGAAAATTCTGAAGAGTTTCAGAAGGTGTGAAATACATGAGGAGCACGAAACGGTCTGAAAAATAGGAGGAACATGAAACGGTGTTGAAAAACATGAAGAGCCTGAAGAGGTGTGAAAAATATGAAGAGGTTCAAAGGTGTGAAATACATGAGGATCATGAAACGGTTTGAAAAAATGGAGGAGCATGAAGCAGAGTTCAAAAACATGAAGAGCCTGAAAAGGTTTGAAAAATATGAAGAGGTTCAAAGGTGTGAAATACATGAGGATCATGAAACGGTTTGAAAAATTGGAAGAGCATGAAGCAGAGTTCGAAAACATGAAGAGCCTGAAAAGGTTTGAAAAATATGAAGAGCTCAAAAGGTGTCAAAAATATGAGGAGCATGAAACGATCTGAAAAAGAGGAGGAGCATGAAGCGATGTTCAAAAACATGAAGAGCCTGAAAAGGTGTGAAAAATATGAAGAGCTTCAAAAGGTGTCAAAAATATGAGGAGCATGAAACGGTCTGAAAAATAGGAGGAACATGAAGCGGTGTTCAAACACATGAAGAGCCTGAAAATGTGTGAAAATTATGAAGATCTTCAAAAGGTGTCAAAATTATGTGGAACATGAAACGGTTTGAAGAATAGGAGGAGCATGAAACGGTGTTGAAAAACATGAAGAGCCTGAAAATTTGTGAAAAATATGAAGAGCTTCAAAAGCTTTGAAAAATATGAAGAGCTTCCAAGGTGTCAAAAATGAGATGAGCATGAAACGGTCTAAAAAATAGGAGGAGCATGAAACGGTGTTGAAAAACTTGAAGAGCCTGAAAAGCTGTGAAAAATATGAAGAGCTTCAAAAGGTGTGAAATATATGAGGAGAATGAAACGGTCTGAAAAACAGGAGGAGCATGAAGCGGTGTTCAAAAACATGAAGTCTGAAAAGTTGTGAAAAATAGGAAGAGCTTCAAAAGTGTGAAATACATGAGGAGCATGAAACGGTCTGAAAAATAGGAGGAGCATGAAACTCTGTTCCAAAACATGAGAGCCTGAAAAGTTGTGAAAAATATGAAGAGCTTTAAAAGGTGTGAAAAATACGAGGAGCATGAAACGGTCTAAAAAATAGGAGGAGCATGAAGCGGTGTTGAAAAACATGAAGAGCCTGAAAAGGTGTGAAAAATATGAAAAGCTTCAAAAGGTATGAAAAATATGAGGAGCATAAAACGGTCTGAAAATTAGGAGGAGCATGAAACGGTGTTCTAAATCATGAAGAGCCTGAAATGCTGTTAAGAATATGAAGAGCCTCAACACGTGTCAAAAATATGAGGAGCATGAAACGGTCTGAAAAATAGGAGGAGCATGAAGTGGTGTTCAAAAACATGAAGAGCCTGAAAAGGTGTGAAAAATATGAACAGCCTCAAAACGTGTCAAAAATATGAGCAGCATGAAACGGTTGAAAAATAGGAGGAGCATGAAGTGGTGTTCAAAAACATGAAGAGCCTGAAAAGATGTGAAAAACATGAAGATCTTCAAAACGTGTCAAAAATATGAGGAGCATGAAACGATCTGAAAAATAGGAGGAGCATGAAGTGGTGTTCAAAAACATGAAGAGCCTGAAAAGGTGTGAAAAACATGAAGAGGTTCAAAAGGTGTGAAAAATATGACGAGCATGATACGGTCTTAAAAATAGGAGGAGCATGAAGCGGTGTTCAAAAACATGAGAAGCCTCAAAAGTTGTGATAAATATGAAAAGCTTCAAAAGGTTTCAAAAATATGAGGAGCATGAAACGATCTGAAAAATAGGAGGAGCATGACGCGGTGTTCAAAAACATGAAGAGGCTAAAAAGGTGTGAAAAATATGAAGAGCTTCAAAACGTGTGAAATACATGAGGAGCATGAAACGGTCTGAAAAATAGGAGGAGCATGAAGCGGTGTTCAAAAACATGAAAAGCCTGAAAAGGAGTGAAAAATATGAAGAGCTTCAAAAAGTGTCAAAAATATGAGGAGCATGAAACGGTCTGAAAAATAGGAGGAGCATGAAGCGGTGTTCAAAAACATGAAAAGCCTGAAAAGGTGTGAGAAATATGAAGAGCTTCAAAAGGTGTCAAAATTATGAGGAGCATTAAACGGCCTGAAAAATAGGAGGAGCATGAAGCGGTGTTCAAAAATATGAAGAGCCTGAAATGGTGTGAAAAATATGAAGAGCTTCAAAAGGTGTCAAATATATGAGGAGCATGAAACGGTCTGAAAAACAGGAGGAGCATGAAGCGGTGTTGAAAAACATGGTGAGACGGAAAAGCTGTGAAAAATATGAAGAGCTTCAAAAGGTGTAAACAATGAGAAGTGCATGAAACGGTCTTTAAAAAAGGAGGAGCATGAAGTGGGTGTGAAAAACGTGAAGAGCCTGAAAAGGTGAGCAAAATATGAAGAGGTTCAAAAGCTGTGAAATACATGAGGAGCATGAAACGGTCTGAAAAATAGGAGGAGCATGAAGCGGTGTTCATAACATGAAGAGCCTGAAAAGCTTTGAAAAATATGAAGAGCCTCAAAACGTGTCAAAAATATGAGGAGTATGAAACGGTCTGAAAAATAACAGGAGCATGAAGCGGTGTTGCAAAACATGCAGAGCCTGAAAACGTGTGAAAAATATGAAGAGCTTCAAAAATGTGAAAAATATGAAGAGCTTCAAAAGGTGTGAAAAATATGAAGAGGTTTAAAAGGTGTCAAAAATATGAGGAGCATGAAACGGTCTGAAAAACAAGAGTAACATGAAGTGGTGTTAAAAAACATGAAGAGCCTGAAAAGGTGTGAAAAATATGAAGAACTTCAAAAGGTGTCAAAAATATGAGGAGCATGAAACGGTCTGAAAATTTGGAGGATCATGAAGCGGTGTTGAAAATCATGAAGAGCCTGAAAAGGTGTGAAAAATATGAAAAGCTTCAGAAAGTGTGAAAAATATGAGGAGCATGAAACGGTCTGAAAAAAATGAGGAGCATGAAGCGGTGTTGAAAAACATGAAGAGCCTGAAAAAGTGTGAAAAATATGAAGAGCTTCAAAAGGTCTCAAAATTATGAGGAACATGAAACGGTCTGAAAAATAAGAGAAGCATGAAGTGGTGTTGAAAAACATGAAGAGACTGAAAAGGTGTGAAAAATATGAAGAGTGTCAAAAGGTGTGAAATACATGAGGAGCATTAAACGGTCTGAAAAAGAGGAGGAGCATGAAGCGATGTTCAAAAACATGAAGAGCCTGAAAAGGTGTGAAAAATATGAAGAGCTTCAAAAGGTCTCAAAATTATGAGGAACATGAAACGGTCTGAAAAATAAGAGAAGCATGAAGTGGTGTTGAAAAACATGAAGAGACTGAAAAGGTGTGAAAAATATGAAGAGTGTCAAAAGGTGTGAAATACATGAGGAGCATGAAACGATCTGAAAAAGAGGAGGAGCATGAAGCGATGTTCAAAAACATGAAGAGCCTGAAAAGGTGTGAAAAATATGAAGAGCTTCAAAAGGTGTCAAAAATATGAGGAGCATGAAACGGTCTGAAAAATAGGAGGAACATGAAGCGGTGTTCAAACACATGAAGAGCCTGAAAATGTGTGAAAATTATGAAGATCTTCAAAAGGTGTCAAAATTATGTGGAACATGAAACGGTTTGAAGAATAGGAGGAGCATGAAACGGTGTTGAAAAACATGAAGAGCCTGAAAATTTGTGAAAAATATGAAGAGCTTCAAAAGCTTTGAAAAATATGAAGAGCTTCCAAAGGTGTCAAAAATGAGATGAGCATGAAACGGTCTAAAAAATAGGAGGAGCATGAAATGGTGTTGAAAAACTTGAAGAGCCTGAAAAGCTGTGAAAAATATGAAGAGCTTCAAAAGGTGTGAAATATATGAGGAGAATGAAACGGTCTGAAAAACAGGAGGAGCATGAAGCGGTGTTCAAAAACATGAAGTCTGAAAAGTTGTGAAAAATAGGAAGAGCTTCAAAAGTGTGAAATACATGAGGAGCATGAAACGGTCTGAAAAATAGGAGGAGCATGAAACTGTGTTCCAAAACATGAGAGCCTGAAAAGTTGTGAAAAATATGAAGAGCTTTAAAAGGTGTGAAAAATACGAGGAGCGTGAAACGGTCTAAAAAATAGGAGGAGCATGAAGCGGTGTTGAAAAACATGAAGAGCCTGAAAAGGTGTGAAAAATATGAAAAGCTTCAAAAGGTATGAAAAATATGAGGAGCATAAAACGGTCTGAAAATTAGGAGGAGCATGAAACGGTGTTCTAAATCATGAAGAGCCTGAAATGCTGTTAAGAATATGAAGAGCCTCAACACGTGTCAAAAATATGAGGAGCATGAAACGGTCTGAAAAATAGGAGGAGCATGAAGTGGTGTTCAAAAACATGAAGAGCCTGAAAAGGTGTGAAAAATATGAACAGCCTCAAAACGTGTCAAAAATATGAGCAGCATGAAACGGTTGAAAAATAGGAGGAGCATGAAGTGGTGTTCAAAAACATGAAGAGCCTGAAAAGATGTGAAAAACATGAAGATCTTCAAAACGTGTCAAAAATATGAGGAGCATGAAACGATCTGAAAAATAGGAGGAGCATGAAGTGGTGTTCAAAAACATGAAGAGCCTGAAAAGGTGTGAAAAACATGAAGAGGTTCAAAAGGTGTGAAAAATATGACGAGCATGATACGGTCTTAAAAATAGGAGGAGCATGAAGCGGTGTTCAAAAACATGAGAAGCCTCAAAAGTTGTGATAAATATGAAAAGCTTCAAAAGGTTTCAAAAATATGAGGAGCATGAAACGATCTGAAAAATAGGAGGAGCATGACGCGGTGTTCAAAAACATGAAGAGGCTAAAAAGGTGTGAAAAATATGAAGAGCTTCAAAACGTGTGAAATACATGAGGAGCATGAAACGGTCTGAAAAATAGGAGGAGCATGAAGCGGTGTTCAAAAACATGAAAAGCCTGAAAAGGAGTGAAAAATATGAAGAGCTTCAAAAAGTGTCAAAAATATGAGGAGCATGAAACGGTCTGAAAAATAGGAGGAGCATGAAGCGGTGTTCAAAAACATGAAAAGCCTGAAAAGGTGTGAGAAATATGAAGAGCTTCAAAAGGTGTCAAAATTATGAGGAGCATTAAACGGCCTGAAAAATAGGAGGAGCATGAAGCGGTGTTCAAAAATATGAAGAGCCTGAAATGGTGTGAAAAATATGAAGAGCTTCAAAAGGTGTCAAATATATGAGGAGCATGAAACGGTCTGAAAAACAGGAGGAGCATGAAGCGGTGTTGAAAAACATGGTGAGACGGAAAAGCTGTGAAAAATATGAAGAGCTTCAAAAGGTGTAAACAATGAGAAGTGCATGAAACGGTCTTTAAAAAAGGAGGAGCATGAAGTGGGTGTGAAAAACGTGAAGAGCCTGAAAAGGTGAGCAAAATATGAAGAGGTTCAAAAGCTGTGAAATACATGAGGAGCATGAAACGGTCTGAAAAATAGGAGGAGCATGAAGCGGTGTTCATAACATGAAGAGCCTGAAAAGCTTTGAAAAATATGAAGAGCCTCAAAACGTGTCAAAAATATGAGGAGTATGAAACGGTCTGAAAAATAACAGGAGCATGAAGCGGTGTTGCAAAACATGCAGAGCCTGAAAACGTGTGAAAAATATGAAGAGCTTCAAAAATGTGAAAAATATGAAGAGCTTCAAAAGGTGTGAAAAATATGAAGAGGTTTAAAAGGTGTCAAAAATATGAGGAGCATGAAACGGTCTGAAAAACAAGAGTAACATGAAGTGGTGTTAAAAAACATGAAGAGCCTGAAAAGGTGTGAAAAATATGAAGAACTTCAAAAGGTGTCAAAAATATGAGGAGCATGAAACGGTCTGAAAATTTGGAGGATCATGAAGCGGTGTTGAAAATCATGAAGAGCCTGAAAAGGTGTGAAAAATATGAAAAGCTTCAGAAAGTGTGAAAAATATGAGGAGCATGAAACGGTCTGAAAAAAATGAGGAGCATGAAGCGGTGTTGAAAAACATGAAGAGCCTGAAAAAGTGTGAAAAATATGAAGAGCTTCAAAAGGTCTCAAAATTATGAGGAACATGAAACGGTCTGAAAAATAAGAGAAGCATGAAGTGGTGTTGAAAAACATGAAGAGACTGAAAAGGTGTGAAAAATATGAAGAGTGTCAAAAGGTGTGAAATACATGAGGAGCATTAAACGGTCTGAAAATAGTAGAAGCATGAAGCCTTGTTCAAAAACATGAAGAGCCTGAAAAGGTGTGAAAATTATGAAGAGCGTCAAAAGGTGTCAAAAATATGAGGAGGATGAAACGATCTGAAAAATATGAGGAGCATGAAGCGGTGTTCAAAAACATGACGAGCCTCAAAATGTGTGAAAAATATGAGGAGCTTCAAAGCTGTCAGAAATATGTGGAGCATGAAACGGTCTGAAAAATAGGAGGAGCATGAAAAGGTTTTCAAATATATGAAGAGCCTGAAAAGGTGTGAAAAATAGGAAGAGCTTCAAAAGGTGTGAAATACATGAGGAGCATGAAAAGGTCTGAAAAATAGGAGGAGCATGAAGCTGTGTTCAAAAACATGAGAGCTTAAAAAGATGTGAAAAATATGAAGAGCTTTAAAAGGTGTGAAAAATACGAGGAGCACAAAACGGTCTGAAAAATAGTAGGAGCATGAAGCGGTGTTGAAAAACATGAAGAGCCTGAAAAGGTGTGAAAAATATGAAGAGCTTCAAAAGGTGTTAAAAATATGAGGAGCATGAAACGGTCTGAAAAATAGGAGGAGCATGAAACGGTGTTCAAAAACATGAAGAGCCTGAAAAGGTGTGAAAAATATGAAGAGCTTCAAAAGGTGTGAAAAATATGAAGAGCATGAAACGGTCTGAAAAATAGGAGGAAAATGAAACGGTGTTGAAAAACATGAAGAGACTGAAAACATGTGAAAAATACGAAGAGCTTAAAAAGGTATGAAAAATATGAAGAGCGTCACAAGGTGTCAAAAATATGAGGAGCATGAAACGATCTGAAAAATATGAGGAGTATGAAGCGGTGTTCAAAAACATGAGGAGCCAGAAAAGGTGTGAAAAATATGAAGAGCTTCAAAGGTGTCAAAAATATGAGGAACATGAAACGATCTGAAAAATATGAGGAGCATGAAGCAGTGTTCAAAAACATGAAGAGCCTGAAAAGGTGTGAAAAATATGAAGAGCGTCAAAACGTGTCAAAAATATGAGGAGCATGAAACGTTCTGAAAAATAGGAGAAGCATGAAGCGGGGTTGAAAAACATGAAGAGTCTGAAAAGGTGTGAAAAATACGAAGAGCTTCAAAACGTGTCAAAAATATGAGGAGGATGAAATGATCTGAATAATATGAGGAGCATGAAGCGGTGTTCAAAAACATGACGAGCCTCAAAATGTGTGAAAAATATGAGGAGCTTCAAAGCTGTCAGAAATATGTGGAGCATGAAACGGTCTGAAAAATAGGAGGAGCATGAAAAGGTTTTCAAATATATGAAGAGCCTGAAAAGGTGTGAAAAATAGGAAGAGCTTCAAAAGGTGTGAAATACATGAGGAGCATGAAACGGTCTGAAATATAGGAGGATCAGGAAGCGGTGTTGAAAAACATGAAGAGCCTGAAAATTTGTGAAAAATGTGAAGAGCGTCAAAAGGTGTCAAAAATATGAGGAGCTTGAAACGCTCTGAAAAACAGGAGGAGCATGAAGCGGTGTTGAAAAACATGAAGAGCATGAAAAAGTGTGAAAAATATGAAGAGCTTCAAAAGGTGTATAAATATGAAGAGCTTCAAAAGGTGTCAAAAATATGAGGAGCATGAAACGGTGTGAAAAATAGGAGGAGCAAGAAACTGTGTTGAAAAACAAGAAGAGTCTGAAAAGGTGTGAAATATATGAAGAGCTTCAAAAGGTGTCAAAAATGAGATGATAATGAAGCGGTCTGAAAAATGGGAGGAGCATGAAGCGCTGTTGAAAACCATGAAGAGCCTGAAAAGGTGTGAAAAATATGAAGAGCTTCAAAAGGTGTGAAAAATATGAAGAGCTTCAAAAGGAGACAAACATATAAGGAGCATGAAACGGTCTGAAAAATAGGAGGAGCATGAAACGGTGTTGAAAAACATGAAGAGCCTGAAAACGTGTGAAATATATGAAGAGGTTCAAAAGGTGTCAAAAATAGGAGGAGCATGAAACAGTTTGAAAAATAGGAAGAGCATGACGCGGAGTTGAAAAACATGAAGAACCTGAAAACGTGTGAAAAATATGAACAGCTTCAAAAGGTGTGAAAAATGAGATGAGCATGAAGCGGTCTGAAAAATAGGAGGAGCATGAAGTGTTGTTTAAAAGCATTAAGAGCCTGAAAAGGTGTGAAATATATAAAGAGCTTCAAAAGGTGTGAAAAAAAGAGAAGAGCTTCAAAAGGTGTCAAAAATATGAGGAGCATGAAACGGTCTGAAAAATAGGTGGAGCATGAAACGGTGTTGAAAACATGAAGAGCCTAAAAAGGTGTGAAAATTATGAAGAGCTTCAAAAGGTGTGAAAATATGAAGACCTGCAAAAGGTGTAAAAATCGATGAGCATGAAATGATTTGAAAATTAGGAGCAGCACGAAGCGGTGTTGAAAAACATGAAGAGCCTGGAAACGTGTAAAATATATGAAGAGCTTCAAAAGGTGTGAAAAAAAAAGAAGAGCTTCAAAAGGTGTCAAAAATATGAGGAGCATGAAACGGTCTGAAAAATACGAGGAGCATGAAACGGTCTGAAAAATAAGAGGAGCATGAAGTGGTGTTGAAAAACATGAAGAGCCTGAAAATGTGTGAAAATTCTGAAGAGCTTCAGAAGGTGTGAAATACATGAGGAGCACGAAACGGTCTGAAAAATAGGAGGAACATGAAACGGTGTTGAAAAACATGAAGAGCCTGAAGAGGTGTGAAAAATATGAAGAGGTTCAAAGGTGTGAAATACATGAGGATCATGAAACGGTTTGAAAAATTGGAGGAGCATGAAGCAGAGTTCGAAAACATGAAGAGCCTGAAAAGGTTTGAAAAATATGAAGAGCTCAAAAGGTGTCAAAAATATGAGGAGCATGAAACGATCTGAAAAAGAGGAGGAGCATGAAGCGATGTTCAAAAACATGAAGAGCCTGAAAAGGTGTGAAAATTATGAAGATCTTCATAAGGTATCAAAATTATGTGGAACAAGAAACGGTTTGAAGAATAGGAGGAGCATGAAACGGTGTTGAAAAACATGAAGAGCCTGAAAATTTGTGAAAAATATGAAGAGCTTCAAAAGCTTTGAAAAATACGAAGAGCTTCCAAAGGTGTCAAAAATGAGATGAGCATGAAACGGTCTAAAAAATAGGAGGAGCATGAAACGGTGTTGAAAAACTTGAAGAGCCTGAAAAGCTGTGAAAAATATGAAGAGCTTCAAAAGGTGTGAAATATATGAGGAGAATGAAACGGTCTGAAAAACAGGAGGAGCATGAAGCGGTGTTCAAAAACATGAAGTCTGAAAAGTTGTGAAAAATAGGAAGAGCTTCAAAAGTGTGAAATACATGAGGAGCATGAAATGGTCTGAAAAATAGGAGGAGCATGAAACTGTGTTCCAAAACATGAGAGCCTGAAAAGTTGTGAAAAATATGAAGAGCTTTAAAAGGTGTGAAAAATACGAGGAGCATGAAACGGTCTAAAAAATAGGAGGAGCATGAAGCGGTGTTGAAAAACATGAAGAGCCTGAAAAGGTGTGAAAAATATGAAAAGCTTCAAAAGGTGTGAAAAATATGAGGAGCATAAAACGGTCTGAAAAATAGGAGGAGCATGAAACGGTGTTCTAAATCATGAAGAGCCTGAAATGCTGTTAAGAATGTGAAGAGCCTCAACACGTGTCAAAAATATGACGAGCATGAAACGGTCTGAAAAACAAGAGTAACATGAAGTGGTGTTAAAAAACATGAAGAGCCTGAAAAGGTGTGAAAAATATGAACAGCCTCAAAACGTGTCAAAAATATGAGGAGCATGAAACGGTTGAAAAACAGGAGGAGCATGAAGTGGTGTTCAAAAACATGAAGAGCCTGAAAAGATGTGAAAAACATGAAGATCTTCAAAACGTGTCAAAAATATGAGGAGCATGAAACGATCTGAAAAATAGGAGGAGCATGAAGTGGTGTTCAAAAACATGAAGAGCCTGAAAAGGTGTGAAAAACATGAAGAGCCTCAAAACGTGTCAAAAATATGAGGAGCATGAAACGGTCTGAAAAATAGGAGGAGCATGAAGCGGTGTTGAAAAACATGAAGAGCCTGAAAACGTGTGAAAATTATGAAGAGCTTCAAAAGGTGTGAAAAATATGAAGAGCTTCCAAAGGTGTCAAATATGAGATGAGCATGAAACGGTCTGAAAAATAGGAGGAGCATGAAGTGGTCGTGAAAATCATGAAGTGCCTGAAAAGGTGTGAAATATATGAAGAGCTTCAAAAGTTGTGAAAAAATGAGGAGGTTCAAAAGGTGTCAAAAATATGAGGAGCATGAAACGGTCTGAAAAATAGGAGGAGCATGAAGTGGTGTTGTAAAAGATGAAGAGATTGAAAAGGTGTGAAAAATTTGAAGAGCGTCAAAATGTGTCAAAAATATGAGGAGCATGAAACGATCTGAAAAATATGAGGAGCATGAAGCGGTGTTCAAAAACATGAGGAGCCAGAAAAGGTGTGAAAAATTTGAAGAGCTTCAAAATGTGTGAAATACATGAGGAGCATTAAACGGTCTGAAAAAAAGGAGGAGCATGAAGCGGTGTTCAAAACCTTTAAGACTCTGAAAAGGTGTGAAATATATGAAGAGCTTCAAAAGCTGTCAAAAATATGAGGAGCATGAAACGGTCTGAAAAATTGGATGAGCATGAAGTGGTGTAAAAAAACATGAAGAGCCTGAAAAGGTGTGAAAAATTCGAAGAGCTTCAAAAGGTGTGAAATATATGAGGAGCAGGAAACGGTCTGAAAAATAGGAGAGGCTGAAACGTTGTGGAAATACATGAAGAGCCTAAAAATGTGTGAAAAATATGAAGAGCTTCAAAAGGAGTGAAATACATGAGGAGCAGGAAACGGTCTGAAAAATAGGAGAGGCTGAAACGTTGTGGAAATACATGAAGAGCCTAAAAGGATGTGAAAAATATGAAGAGCTTCAAAAGGAGTGAAATAATGAGGAGCATGAAACGGTCTGAAAAATAGGAGGAGCATGAAGCGGTGTTGAAAAACATGAAGAGCCTGAAAAGGTGTGAAAAATATGAAGAGCTTCAAAAGGTGTGAAAAATATGAGGAGCATGAAACGGTCTGAAAAATAAGAGGAGCATGAAGCCGTGTTGAAAAACATGTAGAGCCTGAAAAGGTGTAAAAAAAATGAAGAGCTTCAAAAGGTGTCAAAAATATGAGGAGCATGAAACGGTCTGAAAAGAGGAGGAGCAAGAAGTGGTGTTGAAAAACATGAAGAACCTAAAAGTTGTGAAAAATATGAAAAGCTTCAAAAGATGTCACAAATATGAGGAGCATGAAACGGTATGAGAAATAATAGGAGCATGAAACGCTGTTCAAAAACATGAAGAGCCTGAAAAGGTGTGAAAAATATGAAGAGCTTCAAAAGGTGTGAAATACATGAGGAGTATGAAACGATCTGAAAAATAGGAGGAGCATGAAGCGGTGTTGAAAAACATGAAGAGCCTGAAAAGGTGTAAAAAATATGAAGAGCTTCAAAAGGTGTCAAAAATATGAGGAGTGTGAAACGGAATGAAAAATAGGAGGAGCATGAAGTGGTGATGAAAAACATGAAGAGCCTGAAAGGGTGTGAAAATTATGAAGAGCTTCAAAAGGTGTGAAATACATGAGGAGCATGAAACTCTCTGAAATATAGAAGGAGCATGAAGCGGTGTTCAAAAACATGAAGAGCCTGAAACTGTGTGAAAATATGAAGAGCTTCAAAAGGTGTGAAAAATATGAAGAGCTTCAAAAGGTGTCAAAAATTAGATGAGTATGAAACGGTCTGAAAATTTGGAGGAGCAAGAAGTAGTGTTGAAAAAAATGAAGAGCCTAAAAAGGTGTGAAAAATATGAAAAGCTTCAAAAGGTGTCAAAAATATGAGGAGCATGAAACGTTCTGAAAAATAGCAGGAGGATGAAGCGGTGTTGAAAAACATGAAGAGCTTGAAAAGGTGTGAAAAATATGAAGAGCTTCAAAAGGTGTTAAAAAAATTAGAAGCATGAAACGGTCTGAAAAATAGGAGGAGCATGAAGCGGTGTTGAAAAACATGAGGAGCCAGAGAACTTGTGAAAAATATGAAGAGCTTCAAAAGGTGTCAAAAATGAGATGAGCATGAAACGGTCTGAAAAATAGGAGGAGCATGAAGCTGTGTTGAAAAACATGAAGAGTCTGAAAATGTGTGAAAGATATGAAGAGTTTCTAAAGATGTCAAAAATATGAGGAGCATGAAACGGTCTGAAAAATAGGAGGAGCATGAAGCGGTGTTCAAAAACATGAAGAGCCTGAAAAGGTGTGAAAAATATGAAGAGCGTCAAAAGGTATCAAAAATATGAGGAGCATGAAACGGTCTGAAACATAGGAGGAGCAAGAAAGGGTGATCAAAAACATGAACAGCCTGAAAAGGTGTGAAAAACATGACGAGCTTCAAAAGGTGTGAAAAACATGTGGAGCATGAAACGGGCTGAAAAATAGGTGAAACATGAAGTGGTGTTGAAAAACATGAAGAGCTTGAAAAAGTGTGAAAAATATGAAGAGCTTCAGAAGGTGTGAAAAATATGAAGAACTTCAACAGGTGTCAAAAATTAGATGAGCATGAAACGGTCTGAAAAATTGGAGGAGCAAGAAGAAGTGTTGAAAAAAATGAAGAGCCTGAAAAATTGTGAAAAATATGAAAAGCTTCAAAAGGTGTCAAAAATATGAGGAGCATGAAACGGTCTGAAAAATAGGTGGAGAATGAAGCGGTGTTGAAAAATATGAAGAGCCTGGAAAGGTGTGCAAAATATGAAGAGCTTCAAAACGTGTGAAATATATGAAGAGCTTCAAAAGGTGTCAAAAATGAGATGAGCATGAAACGGTCTGAAAAATAGGAGGAGCATGAAACGCTGATCAAAAACATGAAGAGCCTGAAAAGGTGTGAAAAATATGAAGAGCTTCAAAATGTGTGAAAAATATGAGGAGCATGAAATGGTCTGAAAAATAGAAGTGGCATGAAATGGTGTTCAAAAACATGAAGAGCTGAAAAGGTGTGCAAAATATGAAGAGCTTCAAAAGGTGTGAAATACATGAGGAGCATGAAACGGTCTGAAAATTAGGAGAAGCATGAAGTGGTGTTGAAAAACATGAAGAGCCTGAAAATGTGTGAAAAATACGAAGAGCTTCAAAAGGTGTCAAAATATGAGGAGCATGAAACGACCTGAAAAATAGGAGGAGCATGAAACGGCATGAAAAATAGGAGGAGCATGAATCGGTGTTCAAAACCATGAAGAGCTTGAAAAGGTGTGAAATATATGAAGAGCTTCAAAAGTTGTCAAAAATAGGAGGAGAATGAAACTGTCTGAAATAAAGGAGGAGCATGAAGCGGTGTTGAAAACCATGAAGAGCCTGAAAAGCTGTGAAAAATATTAAGAGCTTCAAAAGGTGTGAAATATATAAACAGCATGAAACGGTCTGAAAAATAGGAGGAGCATGAAGCTGTTTTCAAAAACATGAGAACCAGAAAAGGTGTGAAAAATGTGAAGAGCTTCAAAAGTTGTGAAATATATGCGGAGCATGAAACGGCCTGAAAAATAGGAGGAGCATGAAAGTGTCTGAAAAATAGGAGGAGCATGAATCGGTTTTGAAAACATGAAGAGCATGAAAAGGTGTGAAAAATATGAAGAGCTTCAAAAGGTAACAAAAATATGAGGAGCATGAAACGTTCTGAAAAATAGGAGGAGCATGAAGTGGTTTTGAAAAATATGAAGTGCCTGAAAAGGTGTGAAATATATGAAGAGCTTCAAAACTTCTCAAATGTGAGGAGCATGAAACGGTCTGAAAAATAAGAGGAGATGCAGTGGTGTTCAAAAACATGAAGAGCCTGAAAATGTGTGAAAAATATGAAGAGCTTCACAAGGTGTCAAAATATGAGGAGCATGAAACGGCCTGAAAAATAGGAGGAGCATGAAATGGTATGAAAAATAGGAGGAGCATGAATCGATGTTCAAAAACATGAAGAGCTTGAAAAGGTGTGAAATATATGAAGAGCTTCAAAAGGTGTCAAAAATAGGAGGAGAATGAAACTGTCTGAAATAAAGGAGGAGCATGAAGCGGTGTTGAAAACCATGAAGAGCCTGAAAAGATGTGAAAAATATGAAGAGCTTCAAAAGGTGTCAAAAATAGAAGGAGCATAAAACGGTCTGAAAAATAGGAGGAGCATGAAGCCGTGTTCAAAAACATGAAGAGCCTGAAAAGGTGTGAAAAATATGAAGAGCTTCAAAAGGATTGAAATACATGAGGAGCACGAAACGGTCTGAAAAAAGGAGGAGCATGAAGCGGTGTTCAAAAACATGAAGAGCCTGAAAAGGTGTGAAAAATATGAACAGCTTCAAAATGTGTCAAAAATATTAGGAGCAGGAAACGGTCTGAAAAAATAGAAGGAGCATGAAACGGTGTTCAAAAACATGAAGAGCCTGGAAATGTGTGAAAAATATGAAGACGTTCAAAAGGTGTGTAATATATGAGGAGCATGAAACGCTCTAAAAAATAGGAGGAGCATGAAGCTGTGTTGAAAAACATGAAGAGCCTGTAAAGGAGTGAAATAAATGAAGAGCTTCAAAAGGTGTCAAAAATATGAGGAGCAAGAAACGGTCTGATATATAGGAGGAGTATGAAGCGGTGTTGAAAAACATGAAGAGCCTGAAAAGGTGTGAAATATATGAAGAGCTTCAAAAGGTGTCAAAAATATGAGGAGCAAGAAACGGTCTGAAAAATATGAGGAGCATGAAGCGGTGTTGAAATACATGAAGAGCATCAAAAAGTGTCAAAAATATGAAGAGCTTCGAATGGTGTCAAAAATATTAGGAGCATAAAACGGTCTGAAAATGGGAGGAGCATGACGCGGTGTTGAAAAACATGAAGAGCATGAAAAGGTGTCAAAAATATGAGGAGCATGAAATGGTCTGACAAAAAGGAGGAGCAGGAAGCCGTGTTGAAAATATTGAAGAGCTTGAAATGGTGTCAAAAATAAGAAGAGCTTCAAAAGGTGTCAAAAATATGAGGAGCTTCAAAAGGTGTCAAAAATATGAGGAGCATGAAACATTCTGAAAAATAGGAGGAGCATGAAGTGGTATTCAAAAACATTAAGAGCATTAAAAGGTGTGAAAAATGTGAAGAGCTTCAAAAGACGTCAAAAATATGAGGAGCAAGAAACGGTGTGAGATATAGGAGGAGCTTGAAGCCGAATTCAAAAACATGAAGAGATTCAAAATGTGTCAAAATATGCAGAGCATGAAACGGCCTGAAAAATAGGAGGAGCATGAAACGGTCTGAAAAATAGGAGGAGCATGAATCGGTGTTCAAAAACATGAGGAGCTTGAAAAGGTGTGAAATATATGAAGAGCTTCAAAGGTTTCAAAAATAGGAGGAGAATGAAACTGTCTGAAATAAAGGAGGATCATGAAGCGGTGTTGAAAAACATGCAGAGCCTGAAAAGGTGTGAAAAATACGAAGAGCTCCAAAAGGTGTCAAAAATATGAGGAGCATGAAACGGTCTGAAAAATAAGAGGAGCAAGAAGCCGTGTTTGAAAACATGAAGAGCCTGAAAAGGTGTGAAAAATATGTAGAGCTTCAAAAGGTGTGTAATATATGAGGAGCATGAAACGGTCTAAAAAATAAGAGGAGCATGAAGCGGTGTTGAAAAACATGAAGAGCCTGTAAAGGAGTGAAATAAATGAAGAGCTTCAAAAGGTGTGAGAAATATGAAGAGCTTCAACAGGTGTCAAAAATGAGTTGAGCATGAAACGGTCTAAAAAATAGGAGGAGCATGAAGCGGTGGTGAAAAACATGAAGAGCCTGAAAAGGTGTGAAATAAATGAAGAGCTTCAAAAGGTGTCAAAAATAAGAGGAGCAAGAAACGGTCTGAAATATAGGAGGAGCATGAAGCCGTGTTGAAAAACATGAAGAGCCTGAAAAGGTGTGAAAAATATGAAGAGCTTCAAAAGAAGTCAAAAATATGAGGAGCAAGAAACGGTCTGAAAAATAGGAGGAGCATGAAGCAGTGTTCAAAAACACGAAGAGCCTGAAAAGGTGTGAAAAATATGAAGAGCTTCAAAAGGTTTGAAAAACATGAGGAGCACGAAACGGTCTGAAAACAGGAGGAGCATGAAATGCTGTTGAAAAACATGAAGAGCCTGAAAAGGTGTGAAAAAAATGAAGATATTCAAAAGGTGTCAAAACTATGAGGAGCATGAAACGGTGTGAGATATAGGAGGAGCTTGAAGCCGAATTCAAAAACATGAAGAGCTTCAAAATGTGTCAAAATATGCGGAGCATGAAACGGCCTGAAAAATAGGAGGAGCATGAAACGGTCTGAAAAATAGGAGGAGCATGAATCGGTGTTCAAAAACATGAAGAGCTTGAAAAGGTGTGAAATATATGAAGAGCTTCAAAGGTGTCAAAAATAGGAGGAGAATGAAACTGTCTGAAATAAAGGAGGATCATGAAGCGGTGTTGAAAAACATGCAGAGCCTGAAAAGGTTGAAAAATACGAAGAGCTCCAAAGGTGTCAAAAATATGAGGAGCATGAAACGGTCTGAAAAATAAGAGGAGCACGAAGCCGTGTTCGAAAACATGAAGAGCCTGCAAAGGTGTGAAAAATATGTAGAACTTCAAAAGGTGTGTAATATATGAGGAGCATGAAACGGTCTAAAAAATAAGAGGAGCATGAAGCGGTGTTGAAAAACATGAAGAGCCTGTAAAGGAGTGAAATAAATGAAGAGCTTCAAAAGGTGTGAGAAATATGAAGAGCTTCAACAGGTGTGAAAAATGAGATGAGCATGAAACGGTCTAAAAAATAGGAGGAGCATGAAATGGTGTTGATAAACATGAAGAGCCTGAAAAGCTGTGAAAAATATGTAGAGCTTCAAAAGGTGTGTAATATATGAGGAGCATGAAACGGTCTAAAAAATAAGAGGAGCATGAAGCGGTGTTGAATAACATGAAGAGCCTGTAAAGGAGTGAAATAAATGAAGAGCTTCAAAAGGTGTGAGAAATATGAAGAGCTTCAACAGGTGTCAAAAATGAGATGAGCATGAAATTGTCTGAAAAACAGGAGGAGCATGAAATGGTGTTGATAAACATGAAGAGCCTGAAAAGCTGTGAAAAATATGAAGAGCTTCAAAAGGTGTCAAAAATATGAGAAGTATGAAACGGTCTGAAAAATAGGAGGAGCATGAAGCGGTTTTGAAAAACATGAAGAGCCTGAAAACGTGTGAAAAATATGAAGAGCTACAAAAGGTGTCAAAAATATGAGGAGCATTAAACATTCTAAAAAATAGGAGAAGCATGAAGTGGTGTTGAGAAATAGGAATACCCAGAAAAGGTGTGAAAAATATGAAGAGCTACAAAAGGTGTCAAAAATATGAGGAGCATGGAACGGTCTGAAAAATAGGAGGAGCATGAAGTGGTGTTGAAAAACATGAAGAGCCTGAAAAGGTGTGAAAAATATGAAGCGCTTCAAAATGTGAGAAAAATATGAGGATCATGAAACGGTCTGAAAAATAGGAGGAGCAGGAAACGATGTTCAAAAACATGAAGAGCCTGGAAAGGTGTGAAAAATATGAAGAGCTTCAAAAGTGTGAAATACATGAGGAGCATGAAACGGTCTAAAAAATAGGAGGAGCATGAAGTGGTGTTGAAAAACATGAAGAGCCTGAAAAGGTGTGAAATATATGAAGAGCTTCAAAAGGTGTGAAATACATGAGGAGCACGAAACGGTCTTAAAAATAGGAGGAGAATGAAGCGGTGTTCAAAAACATGAACAGCTTTAAAACGTGTGAAAAACATGAAGAGTTTCAAAAGGTGTCAAAAATATGAGGAGCATGAAACGGTCTGAAAAATAGGAGGAGCATGAAGCGGTGTTCAAAAACATGAAGAACCTGAAAAGCTGTGAAAAATATGAAGAGCTTCAAAAGGTGTCAAAAATACGAGGACCATGAAACCGTCAGAAAACGAGGAGGAGAATGAAGCAGTGGTCAAAAACATGAGGAGCTTGAAAATGTGTGAAATATAATAAGAGCTTCAAAAGGTGTGAAAAATGGGAGGAGAATGAAACTGTCTGAAATAAAGGAGGAGCGTGAAGTGGTGTTGAAAAACATGAAGAGCCTGAAATGGTGTGAAAAATATGAAGAGCTTCAAAAGGTGTCAAAAATATGAGGAGCATGAAACGGTCTGAAAAATAGGAGGAGCATGAAGCCGTGTTCAAAAACATGAAGAGCCTGAAATGGTGTGAAAAATATGAAGAGCTTTAAAAGTGTGAAAATTATGAGGAGCATGAAACCGTCTGAAAAATAGGAGGAGCATGAAGCGCTGTTGAAAAAAATGAATTGTCTGAAAACGTGTGGAAAATATGAAGAGATTCAAAAGGTGTCAAAAATATGAGGAGCATGAAACGGTCTGAAAAATAGTAGGAGCATGAAGTGGTGTTCAAAAACATGAAGAGCCTTAAAAGGTGTGAAAAATATTAAGAGCTTTAAAAGTGTGAAAATTATGAGGAGCATGAAACCGTCTGAAAAATAGGAGGAGCATGACACGGTGCTGAGAAACATGAAGAGCCTTAAAATGTGTGAAAAATATGAAGAGCTTTAAAGGTGTGAAAAATATGAGGAGCATGAAACCGTCTGAAAAATAGGAGGAGCATAACACGGTGTTGACAAACATGAAGAGCATGAAAAGGTGTGAAAAATATGAAGAGATTCTAAAGCTGTCAAAAATATGAGGAGCCAGAAACGGTCTGAAAAATAGGAGGAGCATGAAGTGGTGTTGAAAAAGATGAAGAGCCAGAAAAGGTGTGAAAAATATGAAGAGCTTCAAAAGGAGTCAAAAATATGAGGAGCATGAAAAGGTCTGAAAAATAGGAGGAGCATGAAGCGGTGTTGAAAAACATGAAGAGCCTAAAAGGTGTGAAAAATGTGAAGAGCTTCAAAAGTTGTGAAATATATGCGGAGCATGAAACGGCCTGAAAAATAGGAGGAGCATGAAAGTGTCTGAAAAATAGGAGGAGCATGAATCGGTTTTGAAAACATGAAGAGCATGAAAAGGTGTGAAAAATATGAAGAGCTTCAAAAGGTAACAAAAATATGAGGAGCATGAAACGTTCTGAAAAATAGGAGGAGCATGAAGTGGTTTTGAAAAATATGAAGTGCCTGAAAAGGTGTGAAATATATGAAGAGCTTCAAAACTTCTCAAATGTGAGGAGCATGAAACGGTCTGAAAAATAAGAGGAGATGCAGTGGTGTTCAAAAACATGAAGAGCCTGAAAATGTGTGAAAAATATGAAGAGCTTCACAAGGTGTCAAAATATGAGGAGCATGAAACGGCCTGAAAAATAGGAGGAGCATGAAATGGTATGAAAAATAGGAGGAGCATGAATCGATGTTCAAAAACATGAAGAGCTTGAAAAGGTGTGAAATATATGAAGAGCTTCAAAAGGTGTCAAAAATAGGAGGAGAATGAAACTGTCTGAAATAAAGGAGGAGCATGAAGCGGTGTTGAAAACCATGAAGAGCCTGAAAAGATGTGAAAAATATGAAGAGCTTCAAAAGGTGTCAAAAATAGAAGGAGCATAAAACGGTCTGAAAAATAGGAGGAGCATGAAGCCGTGTTCAAAAACATGAAGAGCCTGAAAAGGTGTGAAAAATATGAAGAGCTTCAAAAGGATTGAAATACATGAGGAGCACGAAACGGTCTGAAAAAAGGAGGAGCATGAAGCGGTGTTCAAAAACATGAAGAGCCTGAAAAGGTGTGAAAAATATGAACAGCTTCAAAATGTGTCAAAAATATTAGGAGCAGGAAACGGTCTGAAAAAATAGAAGGAGCATGAAACGGTGTTCAAAAACATGAAGAGCCTGGAAATGTGTGAAAAATATGAAGACGTTCAAAAGGTGTGTAATATATGAGGAGCATGAAACGCTCTAAAAAATAGGAGGAGCATGAAGCTGTGTTGAAAAACATGAAGAGCCTGTAAAGGAGTGAAATAAATGAAGAGCTTCAAAAGGTGTCAAAAATATGAGGAGCAAGAAACGGTCTGATATATAGGAGGAGTATGAAGCGGTGTTGAAAAACATGAAGAGCCTGAAAAGGTGTGAAATATATGAAGAGCTTCAAAAGGTGTCAAAAATATGAGGAGCAAGAAACGGTCTGAAAAATATGAGGAGCATGAAGCGGTGTTGAAATACATGAAGAGCATCAAAAAGTGTCAAAAATATGAAGAGCTTCGAATGGTGTCAAAAATATTAGGAGCATAAAACGGTCTGAAAATGGGAGGAGCATGACGCGGTGTTGAAAAACATGAAGAGCATGAAAAGGTGTCAAAAATATGAGGAGCATGAAATGGTCTGACAAAAAGGAGGAGCAGGAAGCCGTGTTGAAAATATTGAAGAGCTTGAAATGGTGTCAAAAATAAGAAGAGCTTCAAAAGGTGTCAAAAATATGAGGAGCTTCAAAAGGTGTCAAAAATATGAGGAGCATGAAACATTCTGAAAAATAGGAGGAGCATGAAGTGGTATTCAAAAACATTAAGAGCATTAAAAGGTGTGAAAAATGTGAAGAGCTTCAAAAGACGTCAAAAATATGAGGAGCAAGAAACGGTGTGAGATATAGGAGGAGCTTGAAGCCGAATTCAAAAACATGAAGAGATTCAAAATGTGTCAAAATATGCAGAGCATGAAACGGCCTGAAAAATAGGAGGAGCATGAAACGGTCTGAAAAATAGGAGGAGCATGAATCGGTGTTCAAAAACATGAGGAGCTTGAAAAGGTGTGAAATATATGAAGAGCTTCAAAGGTTTCAAAAATAGGAGGAGAATGAAACTGTCTGAAATAAAGGAGGATCATGAAGCGGTGTTGAAAAACATGCAGAGCCTGAAAAGGTGTGAAAAATACGAAGAGCTCCAAAAGGTGTCAAAAATATGAGGAGCATGAAACGGTCTGAAAAATAAGAGGAGCAAGAAGCCGTGTTTGAAAACATGAAGAGCCTGAAAAGGTGTGAAAAATATGTAGAGCTTCAAAAGGTGTGTAATATATGAGGAGCATGAAACGGTCTAAAAAATAAGAGGAGCATGAAGCGGTGTTGAAAAACATGAAGAGCCTGTAAAGGAGTGAAATAAATGAAGAGCTTCAAAAGGTGTGAGAAATATGAAGAGCTTCAACAGGTGTCAAAAATGAGTTGAGCATGAAACGGTCTAAAAAATAGGAGGAGCATGAAGCGGTGGTGAAAAACATGAAGAGCCTGAAAAGGTGTGAAATAAATGAAGAGCTTCAAAAGGTGTCAAAAATAAGAGGAGCAAGAAACGGTCTGAAATATAGGAGGAGCATGAAGCCGTGTTGAAAAACATGAAGAGCCTGAAAAGGTGTGAAAAATATGAAGAGCTTCAAAAGAAGTCAAAAATATGAGGAGCAAGAAACGGTCTGAAAAATAGGAGGAGCATGAAGCAGTGTTCAAAAACACGAAGAGCCTGAAAAGGTGTGAAAAATATGAAGAGCTTCAAAAGGTTTGAAAAACATGAGGAGCACGAAACGGTCTGAAAACAGGAGGAGCATGAAATGCTGTTGAAAAACATGAAGAGCCTGAAAAGGTGTGAAAAAAATGAAGATATTCAAAAGGTGTCAAAACTATGAGGAGCATGAAACGGTGTGAGATATAGGAGGAGCTTGAAGCCGAATTCAAAAACATGAAGAGCTTCAAAATGTGTCAAAATATGCGGAGCATGAAACGGCCTGAAAAATAGGAGGAGCATGAAACGGTCTGAAAAATAGGAGGAGCATGAATCGGTGTTCAAAAACATGAAGAGCTTGAAAAGGTGTGAAATATATGAAGAGCTTCAAAGGTGTCAAAAATAGGAGGAGAATGAAACTGTCTGAAATAAAGGAGGATCATGAAGCGGTGTTGAAAAACATGCAGAGCCTGAAAAGGTTGAAAAATACGAAGAGCTCCAAAGGTGTCAAAAATATGAGGAGCATGAAACGGTCTGAAAAATAAGAGGAGCACGAAGCCGTGTTCGAAAACATGAAGAGCCTGCAAAGGTGTGAAAAATATGTAGAACTTCAAAAGGTGTGTAATATATGAGGAGCATGAAACGGTCTAAAAAATAAGAGGAGCATGAAGCGGTGTTGAAAAACATGAAGAGCCTGTAAAGGAGTGAAATAAATGAAGAGCTTCAAAAGGTGTGAGAAATATGAAGAGCTTCAACAGGTGTGAAAAATGAGATGAGCATGAAACGGTCTAAAAAATAGGAGGAGCATGAAATGGTGTTGATAAACATGAAGAGCCTGAAAAGCTGTGAAAAATATGTAGAGCGTCAAAAGGTGTGTAATATATGAGGAGCATGAAACGGTCTAAAAAATAAGAGGAGCATGAAGCGGTGTTGAATAACATGAAGAGCCTGTAAAGGAGTGAAATAAATGAAGAGCTTCAAAAGGTGTGAGAAATATGAAGAGCTTCAACAGGTGTCAAAAATGAGATGAGCATGAAATTGTCTGAAAAACAGGAGGAGCATGAAATGGTGTTGATAAACATGAAGAGCCTGAAAAGCTGTGAAAAATATGAAGAGCTTCAAAAGGTGTCAAAAATATGAGAAGTATGAAACGGTCTGAAAAATAGGAGGAGCATGAAGCGGTTTTGAAAAACATGAAGAGCCTGACAACGTGTGAAAAATATGAAGAGCTACAAAAGGTGTCAAAAATATGAGGAGCATTAAACATTCTAAAAAATAGGAGAAGCATGAAGTGGTGTTGAGAAATAGGAATACCCAGAAAAGGTGTGAAAAATATGAAGAGCTACAAAAGGTGTCAAAAATATGAGGAGCATGGAACGGTCTGAAAAATAGGAGGAGCATGAAGTGGTGTTGAAAAACATGAAGAGCCTGAAAAGGTGTGAAAAATATGAAGCGCTTCAAAATGTGAGAAAAATATGAGGATCATGAAACGGTCTGAAAAATAGGAGGAGCAGGAAACGATGTTCAAAAACATGAAGAGCCTGGAAAGGTGTGAAAAATATGAAGAGCTTCAAAAGTGTGAAATACATGAGGAGCATGAAACGGTCTAAAAAATAGGAGGAGCATGAAGTGGTGTTGAAAAACATGAAGAGCCTGAAAAGGTGTGAAATATATGAAGAGCTTCAAAAGGTGTGAAATACATGAGGAGCACGAAACGGTCTGAAAAATAGGAGGAGAATGAAGCGGTGTTCAAAAACATGAACAGCTTTAAAACGTGTGAAAAACATGAAGAGTTTCAAAAGGTGTCAAAAATATGAGGAGCATGAAACGGTCTGAAAAATAGGAGGAGCATGAAGCGGTGTTCAAAAACATGAAGAACCTGAAAAGCTGTGAAAAATATGAAGAGCTTCAAAAGGTGTCAAAAATACGAGGACCATGAAACCGTCAGAAAACGAGGAGGAGAATGAAGCAGTGGTCAAAAACATGAGGAGCTTGAAAACGTGTGAAATATAATAAGAGCTTCAAAAGGTGTGAAAAATGGGAGGAGAATGAAACTGTCTGAAATAAAGGAGGAGCGTGAAGCGGTGTTGAAAAACATGAAGAGCCTGAAATGGTGTGAAAAATATGAAGAGCTTCAAAAGGTGTCAAAAATATGAGGAGCATGAAACGGTCTGAAAAATAGGAGGAGCATGAAGCCGTGTTCAAAAACATGAAGAGCCTGAAATGGTGTGAAAAATATGAAGAGCTTTAAAAGTGTGAAAATTATGAGGAGCATGAAACCGTCTGAAAAATAGGAGGAGCATGAAGCGCTGTTGAAAAAAATGAATTGTCTGAAAACGTGTGGAAAATATGAAGAGATTCAAAAGGTGTGAAAAATATGAGGAGCATGAAACGGTCTGAAAAATAGTAGGAGCATGAAGTGGTGTTCAAAAACATGAAGAGCCTTAAAAGGTGTGAAAAATATTAAGAGCTTTAAAAGTGTGAAAATTATGAGGAGCATGAAACCGTCTGAAAAATAGGAGGAGCATGACACGGTGCTGAAAAACATGAAGAGCCTTAAAATGTGTGAAAAATATGAAGAGCTTTAAAGGTGTGAGAAATATGAGGAGCATGAAACCGTCTGAAAAATAGGAGGAGCATAACACGGTGTTGACAAACATGAAGAGCATGAAAAGGTGTGAAAAATATGAAGAGATTCTAAAGCTGTCAAAAATATGAGGAGCCAGAAACGGTCTGAAAAATAGGAGGAGCATGAAGTGGTGTTGAAAAAGATGAAGAGCCAGAAAAGGTGTGAAAAATATGAAGAGCTTCAAAAGGAGTCAAAAATATGAGGAGCATGAAAAGGTCTGAAAAATAGGAGGAGCATGAAGCGGTGTTGAAAAACATGAAGAGCCTAAAAGGTGTGAAAAATATGAAGAGCTTCAAAAGGTGTCAAAAATATCAGGAGCATGAAATGATCTGAAAAATAGCAGTAACATGAAACGGTCTGAAAAATAGGAGGAGCATGAAGTGGTGTTCAAAAATATGACGAGCCTTAAAAGGAGTGAAAAATATGTAGAGCTTCAAAAGGTGTGTAATATATGCGGAGCATGAAACGGTCTAAAAAATAAGAGGAGCATGAAGCGGTGTTGAAAAACATGAAGAGCCTGTAAAGGAGTGAAATAAATGAAGAGCTTCAAAAGGTGTGAGAAATATGAAGAGCTTCAACAGGTGTCAAAAATGAGATGAGCATGAAACGGTCTAAAAAATAGGAGGAGCATGAAATGGTGTTGATAAACATGAAGAGCCTGAAAAGCTGTGAAAAATATGTAGAGCTTCAAAAGGTGTGTAATATATGAGGAGCATGAAACGGTCTAAAAAATAAGAGGAGCATGAAGCGGTATTGAATAACATGAAGAGCCTGTAAAGGAGTGAAATAAATGAAGAGCTTCAAAAGGTGTGAGAAATATGAAGAGCTTCAACAGGTGTCAAAAATGAGATGAGCATGAAATTGTCTGAAAAACAGGAGGAGCATGAAATGGTGTTGATAAACATGAAGAGCCTGAAAAGCTGTGAAAAATATGAAGAGCTTCAAAAGGTGTCAAAAATATGAGAAGTATGAAACGGTCTGAAAAATAGGAGGAGCATGAAGCGGTTTTGAAAAACATGAAGAGCCTGAAAACGTGTGAAAAATATGAAGAGCTACAAAAGGTGTCAAAAATATGAGGAGCATTAAACATTCTAAAAAATAGGAGAAGCATGAAGTGGTGTTGAGAAATAGGAATACCCAGAAAAGGTGTGAAAAATATGAAGAGCTTCAAAAGGTGTCAAAAATATGAGGAGCATGAAACGGTCTGAAAAAGATGAGGAGCATGAAGCGGTATTGAAAATCATGAAGAGCTTGAAAAGGTGTCAAAAATAGGAAGTGCTTCAAAAGGTTTCAAAAATATGAGGATCATGAAACGGTCTGAAAAATAGGAGGAGCATGAAGCGGGGTTCAAAAACATGAAGATCCTGGAAAGGTGTGAAAATTATGAAGAGCTTCAAAAGGTGTGTAATATATGAGGAACATGAAACGATCTGAAAAATAGGAAGAGCATGAAGCGGTGTTGAAAAACATGAAGAGCCTGAAAAGCTGTGAAATATATGAAGAGCTTCAAAAGGTGTCAAAAATATGAGGAGCATGAAACGGTCTGAAAAAGATGAGGAGCATGAAGCGGTATTGAAAATCATGAAGAGCTTGAAAAGGTGTCAAAAATAGGAAGTGCTTCAAAAGGTGTCAAAAATATGAGGAGCATGAAACGGTCTGAAAAAGATGAGGAGCATGAAGCGGTATTGAAAATCATGAAGAGCTTGAAAAGGTGTCAAAAATAGGAAGTGCTTCAAAAGGTGTCAAAAATATGAGGAGCATGAAACGGTCTGAAAAATAGGAGGAGGATGAAGCGGTGTTGAAAAACATGAAGAGCCTGAAAAGGTGTGAAAAATATGAAGAGCTTCAAAAGGTGTCAAAAATATGAGGAGCATGAAACGGTCTGAAGTATAGGAGGAGCATGAAGCCGTGTTCAAAAACATGAACAGCATGAAAAAGTGTGAAAAATATGAAGAGCTTCAAAATGTGTCAGAATATGAGGAGCATGAAACGGCCTGAAAAATAGGAGGAGCATGAAGTGGTGTTCTAAAACATGAAGAGCCTCAAAAGGTGTGAAAAATATGAAGAGCTTCAAAAATATGAAAAATATGAGGAGCTTCAAAAGGTGTGACACATATGAAGAGCTTCAAAAGGTGTCAAAAATGAGATGAGCATGAAAAGGTATGAAAAATAGGAGGAGCATTAAGCGCTGTTGAAACTCATGAAGAGCCTGAAAAGGTGTGAAAAATATGAAGAGCTTCAAAAGGTGTGAAAAATATGAAGAGCTTCAAAAGGTGTCAAAATGAGATGAGCATGAAACGGTCTGAAAAACAGGAGGAGAATGAAGCGGTGTTAAAAATCATCAAGAGTCTGAAAAGGTGTGAGAAATATGAAGAGCTTCAAAAGGTGTCTAAAATATGAGAACCATGAAACGGTCTGAAAAATAGGAGGAGCATGAAGCGGTGTTCAAAAACATGAAAAGCCTGAAAAGGTGTGAAAAATATGAAGAGCTTCAAAAGGTGTCAAAATATGAGGAGCATGAAACGTTCTGAAAAATAGGACGAGCATGAAGCGGTGTTGAAAAACATGAAGAGCCTGAAAAGGTGTGAAATATATGAAGAGCTTCAAAAGGTGTCAAAAATATGAGGAGTATAAAACGTTATGATAAATAGCAGGAGCATGAAGCGGTGTTGAAAAACATGAAGAGTCGGAAATCGTGTGAAAAATATGAAGAGCTTCAAAAATGTGACAAATATGAAGAGCTTCAAAAGGTGTGAAAAATATGAAGAGCTTCAAAAGGGGTCAAAATGAGATGAGCATGAAACGGTCTGAAAAATAGGAGGAGCATGAAGTGGTGTTGAAAAACATGAAGAGCCTGAAAAGGTGTGAAAAATATAAAGAGCTTCAAAAGGTGTCAAAAATATGAGTAGCATGAAACGGTCTGAAAAATAGGTGGAGCATGAAGCGGTGTTGAAAAACATGAAGAGCCTGAAAACGTGTGAAAAATATGAAGAGCTTCAAAAGGTGTGAAAAATATGAAGAGCTTCAAAAGGAGTCAAAAATATGAGGAGCATGAAAAGGTCTGAAAAATAGGAGGAGCATGAAGCGGTGTTCAAAAACATGAACAGCTTTAAAACGTGTGAAAAACATGAAGAGTTTCAAAAGGTGTCAAAAATATGAGGAGCATGAAACGGTCTGAAAAATAGGAGGAGCATGAAGCGGTGTTCAAAAACATGAAGAACCTGAAAAGCTGTGAAAAATATGAAGAGCTTCAAAAGGTGTCAAAAATACGAGGACCATGAAACCGTCAGAAAAAGAGGAGGAGAATGAAGCAGTGGTCAAAAACATGAGGAGCTTGATAACGTGTGAAATATAATAAGAGCTTCAAAAGGTGTGAAAAATGGGAGGAGAATGAAACTGTCTGAAATAAAGGAGGAGCATGAAGCGGTGTTGAAAAACATGAAGAGCCTGAAATGGTGTGAAAAATATGAAGAGCTTTAAAAGTGTGAAAATTATGAGGAGCATGAAACCGTCTGAAAAATAGGAGGAGCATGAAGCGCTGTTGAAAAAAATGAATTGTCTGAAAACGTGTGGAAAATATGAAGAGATTCAAAAGGTGTCAAAAATATGAGGAGCATGAAACGGTCTGAAAAATAGTAGGAGCATGAAGTGGTGTTCAAAAACATGAAGAGCCTTAAAAGGTGTGAAAAATATTAAGAGCTTTAAAAGTGTGAAAATTATGAGGAGCATGAAACCGTCTGAAAAATAGGAGGAGCATGACACGGTGCTGAAAAACATGAAGAGCCTTAAAATGTGTGAAAAATATGAAGAGCTTTAAAGGTGTGAAAAATATGAGGAGCATGAAACCGTCTGAAAAATAGGAGGAGCATAACACGGTGTTGACAAACATGAAGAGCATGAAAAGGTGTGAAAAATATGAAGAGATTCTAAAGCTGTCAAAAATATGAGGAGCCAGAAACGGTCTGAAAAATAGGAGGAGCATGAAGTGGTGTTGAAAAAGATGAAGAGCCAGAAAAGGTGTGAAAAATATGAAGAGCTTCAAAAGGAGTCAAAAATATGAGGAGCATGAAAAGGTCTGAAAAATAGGAGGAGCATGAAGCGGTGTTGAAAAACATGAAGAGCCTAAAAGGTGTGAAAAATATGAAGAGCTTCAAAAGGTGTCAAAAATATCAGGAGCATGAAATGATCTGAAAAATAGCAGTAACATGAAACGGTCTGAAAAATAGGAGGAGCATGAAGTGGTGTTCAAAAATATGACGAGCCTTAAAAGGAGTGAAAAATATGAAGAGCTTTAAAGGTGCGAAAAATATGAGGAGCATGAAACCGTCTGAAAAATAGGAGGAGCATGACACGGTGTTGAAAAACATGAAGAGCATGAAAAGGTGTGAAAAATATGAAGAGCTTCAAAAGGTGTCAAAATTAAGAGGAGCATGAAATGGTCTGAAAAAAAGGAGGAACAGGAAACATTCTGAAAAACCGGAGGAGCATGAAGCGGTGTTCAAAAATATGAAGAGTCTGAAAAGGTATGAAATATATGAAGACCTTCAAAAGGTGTCAAAAATATGAGTAGCATGAAACGGTCTGAAAAATAGGAGGAGCATGAAGCGGTGTTCAAAAACATGAAGAGCCTGAAAAGTTGTGAAAATTTGGAAGAGCTTCAAAATGTGTGAAATACATGAGGAGCATGAAACGGTCTGAAAAAAAGGAGGAGAATAAAGCGGTGTTCAAATATTTTAAGAGTCTGAAAAGGCGTGAAAAATATGAAGAGCTTTAAAGGTGTGAAAAATATGAGGAGCATGAAAACGTGTGAAAAATAGGATGAGCATGAAGCGGTGTTGAAAAACAAGAAGAGCCTGAAAAGGTGTGAAAAATATGAAGAACTTCAAAAGGTGTCAAAAATATGAGGAGCATGAAATGATCTGAAAAATAGGAGGAACATGAAACGGTCTGAAAAAAAGAAGGAGCATGAAGTGGTGTTCAAAAACATGAAGAGCCTGAAAAGGTGTGAAAAATATGAAGAGCTTCAAAAGGTGTGAAAAATATGAGGAGCATGATATGGTTTGAAAAATAGGATTAGCATGAAGCGGTGTTGAAAAACATGAAGAGCCTGAAAAGGTGTGAAAAATTTGAAGAGCTTCAAAAGGTTTGAAAAATATGAAGAGCTTCAAAAGTTGTCAAAAAGGAGATCTGCATGAAACGGTCTGAAAAATAGGAGGAGCATGAAGTGGTGTTGAAAAAAATGAAGAGCCTGAAAAGGTGTGAATTATACGAAGAGCTTCAAAAGGTGTCAAAAATATGAGGAGCATGAAACGGTCTGAAAAATAGGAGGAGCATGAAGTGGTGTTGAAAAAAATGAAGAGCCTGAAAAGGTGTGAATTATACGAAGAGCTTCAAAAGGCGTCAAAAATATGAGTAGCATGAAAAGGTCTGCAAAGAAGGAGGAGCATGAAGTGGTGTTGAAAAACATGAAGAGCTTGAAAAGGTGTGAAAAATATGAAAGCTTCAAAAGGTGTCAAAAATATGAGGAGCATGAAACGGTCTGAAAAATAGGAGGAGCATGAAGCGGTGTTGAAAATCATGAAGAGTCTGAAAAGGTGTGAAAAATATGAAGAGCTTCAAAATTTGTCAAAAATATGAGGAGCATGAAACGGTCTGAAAAATAGGAGGAGCATGAAACGGTGATCAAGAACATGAAGAGCCTGAAAAGGTGTGAAAAATATGAAGAGCTTAAAAATGTGTGATATACATGAGGAGCATGAAACCCTCTGAAAAATAGGAGGAGCATGAAGTGCTGTTCAAAAACATGAAGAGCCTGAAAAGGTGAGAAAAATATGAAGAGCTTCAAAAGGTGTGAAAAATATGAGGAGCATGATATGGTAGAAAAAATAGGAGGAGCATGAAGCGGAGTTCAAAAACATGAAGAGCCTGAAAAGGTGTGAAAAATATGAAGAGCCTCAAAACGTGTCAAAAATATGAGGAGTATGAAACGGTATGATAAATAACAGGAGCATGAAGCGGTTTTGAAAAACATGAAGAGTCTGAAATCGTGTGAAAAATATGAAGAGCTTCAAAAATGTGAAAAATATGAAGAGCTTCAAAAGGTGTAAAAAATATGAAGAGCCTCAAAAGGTGTCAAAAATTAGATGAGTATGAAACGTTCTAAAAAATAGGAGGAGCAACAAGTAGTGTTGAAAAAAATGAATATCCTGAAAAGGTGTGAAAAATATGAAGAACTTCAAAAGGTGTGAAAAATATGAGGAGCATGATACGGTCTGAAAAATAGGAGGAGCATGAAGCGGTGATCAAAAACATGAAGAGCCTGAAAAGTTGTGAAAAATATGCAAAGCTTCAAATGGTGTCAAAAATGAGAGGAGCATGAAACGGTCTGAAAAATAGGAGGAGCATGAAGCGGTGATCAAAAACATGAAGAGCCTGAAAAGTTGTGAAATATATGCAAAGCTTCAAAAGGTGTCAAAAATATGAGGAGCATGAAACGGTCTGAAAAATAGGAGGATCATGAAGCGGTGTTGAAAAACATGAAGAGCCTGAAAAGGTGTGGATATATGAAGAGCTTCAAAAGGTGTCAAAAATATGAGAAGTATGAAACGGTCTGAAAAATAGGAGGATCATGAAGCGATGTTGAAAAATATGAAGTGTCTGAAAAGGTGTGAAAAATATGAAGAGCTTCAAAAGTTGTCAAAAATATGAGGAGCATGAAACGGTCTGAAAAATAGGAGGAGCATGAAACGGTGATCAAAAACATGAAGAGCCTGAAAAGGTGTGAAAAATATGAAGAGCTTCAAAATGTGTGAAATACATGAGGAGCATGAAACGGTCTGAAAAATAGGAGAAGCATGAAGTGATGTGGAAAAACATGAAGAGCCTGAAAAGGTGTGAAAAATATGAAGAGCTTCAAAAGGTGTCAAAAATATGAGGAGCATGAAACTGTCTGAAAAAGAGGAGGAGCATGAAGAAGTGTTCAAAAACATGAAGAGCCTGAAAAGGTGTGAAAAATATGAAGAGCTTCAAAAGGTGTCAAAATATGAGGAGCATGAAACGATCTGAAAAATAGGAGGAGCATGAAGCGGTGTTGAAAACATGAAGAGCCTGAAAAGGTGTGAAAAATATGAAGAGCTTCAAAAGGTGTCAAAAATATGAGGAGTATGAAACGGTCTGAAAAATAGGAGGAGCATGAAGCGATGTTGAAAAACATGAAGAGTCTGAAAAGGTGTGAAAAATATGAAGAGCTTCAAAAGTTGTCAAAAATATGAGAAGCATGAAACGGTCTGAAAAATAGGAGGAGCATGAAACGGTGATCAAGAACATGAAGAGCCTGAAAAGGTGTGAAAAATATGAAGAGCTTAAAAATGTGTGATATACATGAGGAGCATGAAACTCTCTGAAAAATAGGAGGAGCATGAAGTGCTGTTCAAAAACATGAAGAGCCTGAAAAGGTGAGAAAAATATGAAGAGCTTCAAAAGGTGTGAAAAATATGAGGAGCATGATACGGTAGAAAAAATAGGAGGAGCATGAAGCGGAGTTCAAAAACATGAAGAGCCTGAAAAGGTGTGAAAAATATGAAGAGCCTCAAAACGTGTCAAAAATATGAGGAGTATGAAACGGTATGATAAATAACAGGAGCATGAAGCGGTTTTGAAAAACATGAAGAGTCTGAAATCGTGTGAAAAATATGAAGAGCTTCAAAAATGTGAAAAATATGAAGAGCTTCAAAAGGTGTAAAAAATATGAAGAGCCTCAAAAGGTGTCAAAAATTAGATGAGTATGAAAAGTTCTAAAAAATAGGAGGAGCAACAAGTAGTGTTGAAAAAAATGAAGAGCCTGAAAAGGTGTGAAAAATATGAAGAACTTCAAAAGGTGTGAAAAATATTAGGAGAATGATACGGTCTGAAAAATAGGAGGAGCATGAAGCGGTGATCAAAAACATGAAGAGCCTGAAAAGTTGTGAAAAATATGCAAAGCTTCAAATGGTGTCAAAAATGAGAGGAGCATGAAACGGTCTGAAAAGTAGGAGGAGCATGAAACGGTGTTGAAAAACATGAAGAGCCTGAAGAGGTGTGAAAAATATGAAGAGCTTCAAAAGCATTGAAAAATATGAAGAATTTCCAAAGGTGTCAAAAATGAGATGAGCATGAAACGGTCTAAAAAATAGGAGGAGCATGAAACGTTGTTGAAAAACTTGAAGAGCCTGAAAAGCTGTGAAAAATATGAAGAGCTTCAAAAGGTGTGAAATATATGAGGAGAATGAAACGGTCTGAAAAACAGGAGAGGCATGAAGCGGTGTTCAAAAACATGAAGTCTGAAAAGTTTTGAAAAATAGGAAGAGCTTCTAAAGTGTGAAATACATGAGGAGCATGAAACGTTCTGAAAAATAGGAGGAGCATGAAGCTGAGTTCCAAAACATGAGAGCCTGAAAGGTGTGAAAAATATGAAGAGCTTTAAAAGGTGTGAAAAATACGAGGAGCATGAAACGGTCTAAAAAAAAGGAGGAGCATGAAGCGGTGTTGAAAAACATGAAGAGCCTGAAAAGGTGTGAAAATATGAAAAGCTTCAAAAGGTGTGAAAAATATGAGGAGCATCAAACGGTCTGAAAAATAGGAGGAGCATGAAACGGTGTTCTAAATCATGAAGAGCCTGAAATGCTGTTAAAAATATGAAGAGCCTCAACACGTGTCAAAAATATGAGGAGCATGAAATGGTCTGAAAAACAAGAGTAACATGAAGTGGTGTTAAAAAACATGAAGAGCCTGAAAAGGTGTGAAAAATATGAAGAGTTTCAAAAGATGTGAAAAATGTGAGGAACATGAAACGGTCTGAAAAATAAGAGGAGCATGAAATGGTCTGAAAAATAGGAGCAGCATGAAACAGTGTTGAAAGACATGAAGAGCTTCAAAATTTTCAAAAATATGAGGAGCATGAAACGGTCTGAAAAATAAGAGGATCATGAAACGGTCTGAAAAATAGGAGCAGCATGAAACGGTGCTGAAAGACATGAAGAGCTTCAAATGGTGTCAAAAATATGAGGAGAATGAAACGGTTTGAAAAATAGGAGTAGCATGAAACGGTCTGAAAAATAGAGGCAGCATGGAATGGTTTGGAAAAACATGAGGAGCTTCAAAAGTTGTGAAAAAATGAGGAGGTTCAAAAGGTGTCAAAAATACGAGGAGCATGAAACGTTCTGAAAAATAGGAGGGGCTTGAAATGGTGTTCCAAAACATGAAGAGCCTGAAAAGATGTGATAAATATGAACAGCTTCAAAAGCTGTGAAAAATATGAGGAGCATGAAACAGTTTGAAAAATAGGAGAAGCATGAAACAGTGTTGAAAACATGAAGAGCATGACAAGTGTGAAAAATATAAAGAGCATTAAAAGGTGTCATAAATATGAGGAGCATGAAACGATCTGAAAAAAAGGAGGAGCATGAAGCAGTGTTGAAAAACATTAAGAGTGTGAAAAGGTTTTCAAAAACATGAAGAGCCTGAAAAGGTGTGAAAAATATGAAGAGCTTCAAAACGTGTGAAAAATAAGAGGAGCATGAAACAGTTTGAAAAATAGGAGAAGCATAAAGCGGTGTTCAAAAACATGAAGAGCCTGAAAAAGTGTGAAAAATATGAAGAGCTTCAAAAGGTGTGAAAAATAAGAGGAGCATGAAACAGTTTGAAAAATAGGAGGCCATGAAGCGGGGTTCAAAAGCATGAAGAGCCTGGAAAGGTGTGAAAATTATGAAGAGCTTCAAAAGGTGTGTAATATATGAGGAACATGAAACGGTCTGAAAAATAGGAAGAGCATGAAGCGGTGTTGAAAAACATGAAGAGCCTGAAAAGCTGTGAAATATATGAAGAGCTTCAAAAGGTGTGAAAAATATGAGGAGCATGAAACGGTCTGAAAAAGATGAGGAGCATGAAGCGGTATTGAAAATCATGAAGAGCTTGAAAAGGTGTCAAAAATAGGAAGTGCTTCAAAAGGTTTCAAAAATATGAGGAGCATGAAACGGTCTGAAAAATAGGAGGAGCATGAAGCGGGGTTCAAAAACATGAAGATCCTGGAAAGGTGTGAAAATTATGAAGAGCTTCAAAAGGTGTGTAATATATGAGGAACATGAAACGATCTGAAAAATAGGAAGAGCATGAAGCAGTGTTGAAAATCATGAAGAGCCTGAAAAGCTGTGAAATATATGAAGAGCTTCAAAAGGTGTCAAAAATATGAGGAGCATGAAACGGTCTGAAAAAGATGAGGAGCATGAAGCGGTATTGAAAATCATGAAGAGCTTGAAAAGGTGTCAAAAATAGGAAGTGCTTCAAAAGGTGTCAAAAATATGAGGAGCATGAAACGGTCTGAAAAATAGGAGGAGGATGAAGCGGTGTTGAAAAACATGAAGAGCCTGAAAAGGTGTGAAAAATATGAAGAGCTTCAAAATGTGTCAGAATATGAGGAGCATGAAACGGCCTGAAAAATAGGAGCATGAAACGGTCTGAAAAAGAGGAGGAGCTTGAAGTGGTGTTCTAAAACATGAAGAGCCTCAAAAGGTGTGAAAAATATGAAGAGCTTCAAAAATATGAAAAATATGAGGAGCTTCAAAAGGTGTGACACATATGAAGAGCTTCAAAAGGTGTCAAAAATGAGATGAGCATGAAAAGGTATGAAAAATAGGAGGAGCATTAAGCGCTGTTGAAACTCATGAAGAGCCTGAAAAGGTGTGAAAAATATGAAGAGCTTCAAAAGGTGTGAAAAATATGAAGAGCTTAAAAGGTGTCAAAATGAGATGAGCATGAAACGGTCTGAAAAATAGGTGGAGCATGAAGCGGTGTTGAAAAACATGAAGAGCCTGAAAACGTGTGAAAAATATGAAGAGCTTCAAAAGGTGTGAAAAATATGAAGAGCTTCAAAAGGTGTCAAAAATATGAGGAGCATGAAACGGTCTGAAAAATATAAGAAGCATGAAGCGGTGTTGAAAAACATGAAGAGCCTGAAAAGGTGTGAAAAATATGAAGAGCTTAATAAGGTGTCAAAAATATGAGGAGCATGAAACTGTCTGAAAAATAGGAGGAGGATGAAGCGGTGTTCAAAAACATGAAGAGCCTGAAAAGGTGTGAAAAATATGAAGAGCTTCAAAACGTGTCAAAAATATTAGGAGCATGAAACGGTCAGAAAAATAGGAGGAGCATGAAACGGTGTTGAAAAACCTGAAAGCCTGAAAAGGTGTGAGAAGTATGAAGAGCTTCAAAAGATGTGAAAAACATGAAGAGCTTCAAAAGGTGTCAAAATGAGATGAGCATGAAACGGTCTGAAAAATAGGAGGAGCATGGAGTGGTGTTGAAAAAAAGGAAAAGTCTGAAAAGGTGTGAAATATATGAAGATCTTCAAAAGGTGTCAAAAATATGAGGAGAATGAAACGGTCTGAAAAATAGGAGGAGCATGAAGCGATGTTGAAAAACATGAATTGTCTGAAAACGTGTGGAAAATATGAGGAGCTTCATAAATGTGAAAAATATGAAGAGCTTCAAAAGGTGTGAAAAATATGAAGAGCTTCAAAAAGTGTCAAAAAAGAGATGAGCATGAAAAGGTCTGAAAAATAGGAGGAGCATGAAGCGGTGTTGAAAATAATGAAGAGCCTGAAAACGTGTGAAAAATATGAAGAACTTCAAAATTTGTCAAAAATATGAAGAGCTTCAAAAGGTGCTAAAATGAGATGAGCATGAAACGATCTGAAAAATAGGAGGAGCATGAAGTGGTGTTGAAAAAATGAAGAGCCTGGAAAGGTGTGAAATATCTGAAGAGCTTCAAAAGGTGTCAAAAATATGAGGAGCATGAAACGGTCGGCAAAATACGAAGAGCATGAAGCGATGTTTAAAAACATGAATTGTCTGAAAACGTGTGAAAAATATGAAGAGTTTCAAAAGGTGTCAAAAATATGAGGAGCATGATGCGGTCTGAAAAACAGGAGGAGCATGAAGCAGTGTTGAAAAACATGAAGAGCCTGAAAAGTTGTGAAAAATATGCAAAGCTTCAAAAGGTGTCAAAAATGAGAGGAGCATGAAACGGTCTGAAAAATAGGAGGAGCATGAAGCGGTGTTGAAAAACATGAAGAGCCTGAAAAGGTGTGAGAAATAGAACGGCTTCAAAAGGTGTCAAAAATATGAGGAGCCTGAAACGGTCTGAAAAATAGGAGAAGCATGAAGTGATGTGGAAAAACATGAAGAGCCTGAAAAGGTGTGAAAAATATGAAGAGCTTCAAAAGGTGTCAAAAATATGAGGAGCATGAAACTGTCTGAAAAAGAGGAGGAGCATGAAGCGGTGTTCAAAAACATGAAGAGCCTGAAAAGGTGTGAAAAATATGAAGAGCTTCAAAAGGTGTGAAATACATTAGGAGGATTAAACGGTCTGAAAAATAGGAGGAGCATGAAGCGATGTTCAGAAACATGAAGAGCCTGAAAAGGTGTGAAAAATAAGAAGAGCTTCAAAAGGTGTCAAAAATATGAGGAGCATGAAACGGTCTGAAAATAGGAGGAGCATGAAGCGGTCGTCAAAATCATGAAGATCCTGAAAGGGTTTGAAAAATAAGAAGAGCTTCAAAAGGTGTCAAAAATATGAGGAGCATGAAACGGTATGAAAAATAGGCGGAGCATGAAGCGGTGTTGAAAAACATGAAGAGCCTGAAAATGTGTGAAAAATATGAAGAGCTTCAAAGGGTGTCAAAAATATGAGGAGTATGTAACGGTCTGAAAAATAGGAGGAGCACGAAGCGGTGTTCATAAACTTGGAGACCCTGAAAAGGTGTGAAAAATATGAAGAGCATCAAAAGATGTTAAAAATATGAGGAGCATGAAACGGTCTGAAAAATAGGAGGAGCATGAAGCGGTGTTCAAAAATATGAAGAGCCTGAAAAGGTGTGAAGAATATGAAGAGCTTCAATAGGTGTGAAAAATATGTGGAGCATGAAACGGTCTGAAAAATAGCAGGAGCATGAAGCGGTGTTGAAAATCATGAAGAGCCTGAAAAAGTGTGAAAAATATGAAGAGGTTCAAAAGGTGTCAAAAATATGAGGAGCATGAAACGGTCTGAAAAATAGGAGGAGCATGAAACGGTCTGAAACAGAGGAGGAGCTTGAAGTGGTGTTCTAAAACATGAAGAGCCTCAAAAGGTGTGAAAAATATGAAGAGCTTCAAAAATATGAAAAATATGAGGAGCTTCAAAAGGTGTGACACATATGAAGAGCTTCAAAAGGTGTCAAAAATGAGATGAGCATGAAAAGGTATGAAAAATAGGAGGAGCATTAAGCGCTGTTGAAACTCATGAAGAGCCTGAAAAGGTGTGAAAAATATGAAGAGCTTCAAAAGGTGTGAAAAATATGAAGAGCTTCAAAAGGTGTCAAAATGAGATGAGCATGAAACGTTCTGAAAAATAGGACGAGCATGAAGCGGTGTTGAAAAACATGAAGAGCCTGAAAAGGTGTGAAATATATGAAGAGCTTCAAGGTGTCAAAAATATGAGGAGTATAAAACGTTATGATAAATAGCAGGAGCATGAAGCTGTGTTGAAAAACATGAAGAGTCGGAAATCGTGTGAAAAATATGAAGAGCTTCAAAAATGTGACAAATATGAAGAGCTTCAAAAGGTGTGAAAAATATGAAGAGCTTCAAAAGGGGTCAAAATGAGATGAGCATGAAACGGTCTGAAAAATAGGAGGAGCATGAAGTGGTGTTGAAAAACATGAAGAGCCTGAAAAGGTGTGAAAAATATAAAGAGCTTCAAAAGGTGTCAAAAATATGAGTAGCATGAAACGGTCTGAAAAATAGGTGGAGCATGAAGCGGTGTTGAAAAACATGAAGAGCCTGAAAACGTGTGAAAAATATGAAGAGCTTCAAAAGGTGTGAAAAATATGAAGAGCTTCAAAAGGTGTCAAAAATATGAGGAGCATGAAACTGTCTGAAAAATAGGAGGAGGATGAAGCGGTGTTCAAAAACATGAAGAGCCTGAAAAGGCGTGAAAAATATGAAGAGCTTCAAAACGTGTCAAAAATATTAGGAGCATGAAACGGTCAGAAAAATAGGAGGAGCATGAAACGGTGTTGAAAAACCTGAAAGCCTGAAAAGGTGTGAGAAGTATGAAGAGCTTCAAAAGATGTGAAAAACATGAAGAGCTTCAAAAGGTGTCAAAATGACATGAGCATGAAACGGTCTGAAAAATAGGAGGAGCATGGAGTGGTGTTGAAAAAAAGGAAAAGTCTGAAAAGGTGTGAAATATATGAAGATCTTCAAAAGGTGTCAAAAATATGAGGAGAATGAAACGGTCTGAAAAATAGGAGGATCATGAAGCGGTGTTGAAAAACATGAAGAGCCTGAAAAGGTGTGGATATATGAAGAGCTTCAAAAGGTGTCAAAAATATGAGAAGTATGAAACGGTCTGAAAAATAGGAGGATCATGAAGCGATGTTGAAAAATATGAAGTGTCTGAAAAGGTGTGAAAAATATGAAGAGCTTCAAAAGTTGTCAAAAATATGAGGAGCATGAAACGGTCTGAAAAATAGGAGGAGCATGAAACGGTGATCAAAAACATGAAGAGCCTGAAAAGGTGTGAAAAATATGAAGAGCTTCAAAATGTGTGAAATACATGAGGAGCATGAAACGGTCTGAAAAATAGGAGAAGCATGAAGTGATGTGGAAAAACATGAAGAGCCTGAAAAGGTGTGAAAAATATGAAGAGCTTCAAAAGGTGTCAAAAATATGAGGAGCATGAAACTGTCTGAAAAAGAGGAGGAGCATGAAGAAGTGTTCAAAAACATGAAGAGCCTGAAAAGGTGTGAAAAATATGAAGAGCTTCAAAAGGTGTCAAAATGAGATGAGCATGAAACGGTCTGAAAAATAGGAGGAGCATGAAGCGGTGTTGAAAACATGAAGAGCCTGAAAATGTGTGAAAAATATGAAGAGCTTCAAAGGGTGTCAAAAATATGAGGAGTATGTAACGGTCTGAAAAATAGGAGGAGCACGAAGCGGTGTTCATAAACTTGGAGACCCTGAAAATTGTGAAAAATATGAAGAGCATCAAAAGATGTTAAAAATATGAGGAGCATGAAACGTTCTGAAAAATAGGAGGATCCTGAAGCGGTGTTGAAAAACATGAAGAGCCTGAAAAGGTGTGGATATATGAAGAGCTTCAAAAGGTGTCAAAAATATGAGGAGTATGAAACGGTCTGAAAAATAGGAGGAGTATGAAGCGATGTTGAAAAATATGAAGTGTCTGAAAAGGTGTGAAAAATATGAAGAGCTTCAAAAGTTGTCAAAAATATGAGGAGCATGAAACGGTCTGAAAAATAGGAGGAGCATGAAACGGTCTGAAAAAGAGGAGGAGCTTGAAGTGGTGTTCTAAAACATGAAGAGCCTCAAAAGGTGTGAAAAATATGAAGAGCTTCAAAAATATGAAAAATATGAGGAGCTTCAAAAGGTGTGACACATATGAAGAGCTTCAAAAGGTGTCAAAAATGAGATGAGCATGAAAAGGTATGAAAAATAGGAGGAGCATTAAGCGCTGTTGAAACTCATGAAGAGCCTGAAAAGGTGTGAAAAATATGAAGAGCTTCAAAAGGTGTGAAAAATATGAAGAGCTTCAAAAGGTGTCAAAATGAGATGAGCATTATACGGTCTGAAAAACAGGAGGAGAATGAAGCGGTGTTAAAAATCATCAAGAGCCTGAAAAGGTGTGAGAAATATGAAGAGCTTCAAAAGGTGTCTAAAATATGAGGAGCATGAAACGGTCTGAAAAATAGGAAGAGCATGAAGCGGTGTTCAAAAACATGAAAAGCCTGAAAAGGTGTGAAAAATATGAAGAGCTTCAAAAGGTGTCAAAATATAAAGAGCATGAAACGTTCTGAAAAATAGGACGAGCATGAAGCGGTGTTGAAAAACATGAAGAGTCGGAAATCGTGTGAAAAATATGAAGAGCTTCAAAAATGTGACAAATATGAAGAGCTTCAAAAGGTGTGAAAAATATGAAGAGCTTCAAAAGGGGTCAAAATGAGATGAGCATGAAACGGTCTGAAAAATAGGAGGAGCATGAAGTGGTGTTGAAAAACATGAAGAGCCTGAAAAGGTGTGAAAAATATAAAGAGCTTCAAAAGGTGTCAAAAATATGAATAGCATGAAACGGTCTGAAAAATAGGTGGAGCATGAAGCGGTGTTGAAAAACATGAAGAGCCTGAAAACGTGTGAAAAATATGAAGAGCTTCAAAAGGTGTGAAAATATGAAGAGCTTCAAAAGGTGTCAAAAATATGAGGAGCATGAAACGGTCTGAAAAATATAAGCATGAAGCCGTGTTGAAAAACATGAAGAGCCTGAAAAGGTGTGAAAAATATGAAGAGCTTCAAAAGGTGTCAAAAATATGAGGAGCATGAAACTGTCTGAAAAATAGGAGGAGGATGAAGCGGTGTTCAAAAACATGAAGAGCCTGAAAAGGTGTGAAAAATATGAAGAGCTTCAAAACGTGTCAAAAATATTAGGAGCATGAAACGGTCAGAAAAATAGGAGGAGCATGAAACGGTGATGAAAAACCTGAAAGCCTGAAAAGGTGTGAGAAGTATGAAGAGCTTCAAAAGATGTGAAAAACATGAAGAGCTTCAAAAGGTGTCAAAATGAGATGAGCATGAAACGGTCTGAAAAATAGGAGGAGCATGGAGTGGTGTTGAAAAAAAGTAAAAGTCTGAAAAGGTGTGAAATATATGAAGATCTTCAAAAGGTGTCAAAAATATGAGGAGAATGAAACGGTCTGAAAAATAGGAGGAGCATGAAGCGATGTTGAAAAACATGAATTGTCTGAAAACGTGTGGAAAATATGAGGAGCTTCATAAATGTGAAAAATATGAAGAGCTTCAAAAGGTGTGAAAAATATGAAGAGCTTCAAAAAGTGTCAAAAAAGAGATGAGCATGAAAAGGTCTGAAAAACAGGAGGAGCATGAAGCGGTGTTGAAAATAATGAAGAGCCTGAAAACGTGTGAAAAATATGAAGAACTTCAAAATTTGTCAAAAATATGAAGAGCTTCAAAAGGTGCTAAAATGAGATGAGCATGAAACGATCTGAAAAATAGGAGGAGCATGAAGTGGTGTTGAAAAAATGAAGAGCCTGGAAAGGTGTGAAATATCTGAAGAGCTTCAAAAGGTGTCAAAAATATGAGGAGCATGAAACGGTCGGCAAAATACGAAGAGCATGAAGCGATGTTTAAAAACATGAATTGTCTGAAAACGTGTGAAAAATATGAAGAGTTTCAAAAGGTGTCAAAAATATGAGGAGCATGATGCGGTCTGAAAAATAGGAGGAGCATGAAGCAGTGTTGAAAAACATGAAGAGCCTGAAAAGTTGTGAAAAATATGCAAAGCTTCAAAAGGTGTCAAAAATGAGAGGAGCATGAATTGGTCTGAAAAATAGGAGGAGCATGAAGCCGAGTTCATAAATATGAAGAGCCTGAAAAGGTGTGAAAAATATGAAGAGCTTCAAAAGGTGTGAAAAATATGAAGAGCTTCAAAAAGTGTCAAAAAAGAGATGAGCATGAAAAGGTCTGAAAAATAGGAGGAGCATGAAGCGGTGTTGAAAATAATGAAGAGCCTGAAAACGTGTGAAAAATATGAAGAACTTCAAAATTTGTCAAAAATATGAAGAGCTTCAAAAGGTGCTAAAATGAGATGAGCATGAAACGATCTGAAAAATAGGAGGAGCATGAAGTGGTGTTGAAAAAATGAAGAGCCTGGAAAGGTGTGAAATATCTGAAGAGCTTCAAAAGGTGTCAAAAATATGAGGAGCATGAAACGGTCGGCAAAATACGAAGAGCATGAAGCGATGTTTAAAAACATGAATTGTCTGAAAACGTGTGAAAAATATGAAGAGTTTCAAAAGGTGTCAAAAATATGAGGAGCATGATGCGGTCTGAAAAACAGGAGGAGCATGAAGCAGTGTTGAAAAACATGAAGAGCCTGAAAAGTTGTGAAAAATATGCAAAGCTTCAAAAGGTGTCAAAAATGAGAGGAGCATGAAACGGTCTGAAAAATAGGAGGAGCATGAAGCGGTGTTGAAAAACATGAAGAGCCTGAAAAGGTGTGAGAAATAGTACGGCTTCAAAAGGTGTGAAAAATATGAGGAGCCTGAAACGGTCTGAAAAATAGGAGGAGCATGAAGTGGTGTTGAAAAACATGAAGAGCCTGAAAAGGTGTGAAAAATATGAAGAGCTTCAAAAGGTGTCAAAAATATGAGGAGCATGAAACGGTCTGAAAAAGAGGAGGAGCATGAAGAAGTGTTCAAAAACATGAAGAGCCTGAAAAGGTGTGAAAATTATGAGGAACTTCAAAAGGTGTCAAAATATGAGGAGCATGAAACGATCTGAAAAATAGGAGGATCATGAAGCGGTGTTGAAAAACATGAAGAGCCTGAAAAGGTGTGGATATATGAAGAGCTTCAAAAGGTGTCAAAAATATGAGGAGTATGAAACGGTCTGAAAAATAGGAGGAGTATGAAGCGATGTTGAAAAATATGAAGTGTCTGAAAAGGTGTGAAAAATATGAAGAGCTTCAAAAGTTCTCAAAAATATGAGGAGCATGAAACGGTCTGAAAAATAGGAGGAGCATGAAACGGTCTGAAAAAGAGGAGGAGCTTGAAGTGGTGTTCTAAAACATGAAGAGCCTCAAAAGGTGTGAAAAATATGAAGAGCTTCAAAAATATGAAAAATATGAGGAGCTTCAAAAGGTGTGACACATATGAAGAGCTTCAAAAGGTGTCAAAAATGAGATGAGCATGAAAAGGTATGAAAAATAGGAGGAGCATTAAGCGCTGTTGAAACTCATGAAGAGCCTGAAAAGGTGTGAAAAATATGAAGAGCTTCAAAAGGTGTGAAAAATATGAAGAGCTTCAAAAGGTGTCAAAATGAGATGAGCATGAAACGGTCTGAAAAATAGGACGAGCAAGAAGCGGTGTTGAAAAACATGAAGAGCCTGAAAAGGTGTGAAATATATGAAGAGCTTCAAGGTGTCAAAAATATGAGGAGTATAAAACGTTATGATAAATAGCAGGAGCATGAAGCTGTGTTGAAAAACATGAAGAGTCGGAAATCGTGTGAAAAATATGAAGAGCTTCAAAAATGTGACAAATATGAAGAGCTTCAAAAGGTGTGAAAAATATGAAGAGCTTCAAAAGGGGTCAAAATGAGATGAGCATGAAACGGTCTGAAAAATAGGAGGAGCATGAAGTGGTGTTGAAAAACATGAAGAGCCTGAAAAGGTGTGAAAAATATAAAGAGCTTCAAAAGGTGTCAGAAGTATGAGTAGCATGAAACGGTCTGAAAAATAGGTGGAGCATGAAGCGGTGTTGAAAAACATGAAGAGCCTGAAAACGTGTGAAAAATATGAAGAGCTTCAAAAGGTGTGAAAAATATGAAGAGCTTCAAAAGGTGTCAAAAATATGAGGAGCATGAAACTGTCTGAAAAATAGGAGGAGGATGAAGCGGTGTTCAAAAACATGAAGAGCCTGAAAAGGTGTGAAAAATATGAAGAGCTTCAAAACGTGTCAAAAATATTAGGAGCATGAAACGGTCAGAAAAATAGGAGGAGCATGAAACGGTGTTGAAAAACCTGAAAGCCTGAAAAGGTGTGAGAAGTATGAAGAGCTTCAAAAGATGTGAAAAACATGAAGAGCTTCAAAAGGTGTCAAAATGACATGAGCATGAAACGGTCTGAAAAATAGGAGGAGCATGGAGTGGTGTTGAAAAAAAGGAAAAGTCTGAAAAGGTGTGAAATATATGAAGATCTTCAAAAGGTGTCAAAAATATGAGGAGAATGAAACGGTCTGAAAAATAGGAGGATCATGAAGCGGTGTTGAAAAACATGAAGAGCCTGAAAAGGTGTGGATATATGAAGAGCTTCAAAAGGTGTCAAAAATATGAGAAGTATGAAACGGTCTGAAAAATAGGAGGATCATGAAGCGGTGTTGAAAAACATGAAGAGCCTGAAAAGGTGTGGATATATGAAGAGCTTCAAAAGGTGTCAAAAATATGAGAAGTATGAAACGGTCTGAAAAATAGGAGGATCATGAAGCGATGTTGAAAAATATGAAGTGTCTGAAAAGGTGTGAAAAATATGAAGAGCTTCAAAAGTTGTCAAAAATATGAGGAGCATGAAACGGTCTGAAAAATAGGAGGATCATGAAGCGGTGTTGAAAAACATGAAGAGCCTGAAAAGGTGTGGATATATGAAGAGCTTCAAAAGGTGTCAAAAATATGAGAAGTATGAAACGGTCTGAAAAATAGGAGGATCATGAAGCGATGTTGAAAAATATGAAGTGTCTGAAAAGGTGTGAAAAATATGAAGAGCTTCAAAAGTTGTCAAAAATATGAGGAGCATGAAACGGTCTGAAAAATAGGAGGAGCATGAAACGGTGATCAAAAACATGAAGAGCCTGAAAAGGTGTGAAAAATATGAAGAGCTTCAAAATGTGTGAAATACATGAGGAGCATGAAACGGTCTGAAAAATAGCAGAAGCATGAAGTGATGTGGAAAAACATGAAGAGCCTGAAAAGGTGTGAAAAATATGAAGAGCTTCAAAAGGTGTCAAAAATATGAGGAGCATGAAACTGTCTGAAAAAGAGGAGGAGCATGAAGAAGTGTTCAAAAACATGAAGAGCCTGAAAAGGTGTGAAAAATATGAAGAGCTTCAAAAGGTGTCAAAATGAGATGAGCATGAAACGGTCTGAAAAATAGGAGGAGCATGAAGCGGTGTTGAAAACATGAAGAGCCTGAAAATGTGTGAAATATATGAAGAGCTTCAAGGTGTCAAAAATATGAGGAGTATAAAACGTTATGATAAATAGCAGGAGCATGAAGCTGTGTTGAAAAACATGAAGAGTCGGAAATCGTGTGAAAAATATGAAGAGCTTCAAAAATGTGACAAATATGAAGAGCTTCAAAAGGTGTGAAAAATATGAAGAGCTTCAAAAGGGGTCAAAATGAGATGAGCATGAAACGGTCTGAAAAATAGGAGGAGCATGAAGTGGTGTTGAAAAACATGAAGAGCCTGAAAAGGTGTGAAAAATATAAAGAGCTTCAAAAGGTGTCAAAAGTATGAGTAGCATGAAACGGTCTGAAAAATAGGTGGAGCATGAAGCGGTGTTGAAAAACATGAAGAGCCTGAAAACGTGTGAAAAATATGAAGAGCTTCAAAAGGTGTGAAAAATATGAAGAGCTTCAAAAGGTGTCAAAAATATGAGGAGCATGAAACTGTCTGAAAAATAGGAGGAGGATGAAGCGGTGTTCAAAAACATGAAGAGCCTGAAAAGGTGTGAAAAATATGAAGAGCTTCAAAACGTGTCAAAAATATTAGGAGCATGAAACGGTCAGAAAAATAGGAGGAGCATGAAACGGTGTTGAAAAACCTGAAAGCCTGAAAAGGTGTGAGAAGTATGAAGAGCTTCAAAAGATGTGAAAAACATGAAGAGCTTCAAAAGGTGTCAAAATGACATGAGCATGAAACGGTCTGAAAAATAGGAGGAGCATGGAGTGGTGTTGAAAAAAAGGAAAAGTCTGAAAAGGTGTGAAATATATGAAGATCTTCAAAAGGTGTCAAAAATATGAGGAGAATGAAACGGTCTGAAAAATAGGAGGATCATGAAGCGGTGTTGAAAAACATGAAGAGCCTGAAAAGGTGTGGATATATGAAGAGCTTCAAAAGGTGTCAAAAATATGAGAAGTATGAAACGGTCTGAAAAATAGGAGGATCATGAAGCGATGTTGAAAAATATGAAGTGTCTGAAAAGGTGTGAAAAATATGAAGAGCTTCAAAAGTTGTCAAAAATATGAGGAGCATGAAACGGTCTGAAAAATAGGAGGAGCATGAAACGGTGATCAAAAACATGAAGAGCCTGAAAAGGTGTGAAAAATATGAAGAGCTTCAAAATGTGTGAAATACATGAGGAGCATGAAACGGTCTGAAAAATAGGAGAAGCATGAAGTGATGTGGAAAAACATGAAGAGCCTGAAAAGGTGTGAAAAATATGAAGAGCTTCAAAAGGTGTCAAAAATATGAGGAGCATGAAACTGTCTGAAAAAGAGGAGGAGCATGAAGAAGTGTTCAAAAACATGAAGAGCCTGAAAAGGTGTGAAAAATATGAAGAGCTTCAAAAGGTGTCAAAATGAGATGAGCATGAAACGGTCTGAAAAATAGGAGGAGCATGAAGCGGTGTTGAAAACATGAAGAGCCTGAAAATGTGTGAAAAATATGAAGAGCTTCAAAGGGTGTCAAAAATATGAGGAGTATGTAACGGTCTGAAAAATAGGAGGAGCACGAAGCGGTGTTCATAAACTTGGAGACCCTGAAAATTGTGAAAAATATGAAGAGCATCAAAAGATGTTAAAAATATGAGGAGCATGAAACGTTCTGAAAAATAGGAGGAGCATGAAGCGGTGTTCTAAAATATGAAGAGCCTGAAAAGGTGTGAACAATATGAAGAGCTTCAATAGGTGTGAAAAATATGTGGAGCATGAAACGGTCTGAAAAATAGCAGGAGCATGAAGCGGTGTTGAAAATCATGAAAAGCCTGAAAAAGTGTGAAAAATATGAAGAGCTTCAAAAGGTGTCAAAAATATGAGGAGCATGAAACGGTCTGAAAAATAGGAGGAGCATGAAACGGTCTGAAAAAGAGGAGGAGCTTGAAGTGGTGTTCTAAAACATGAAGAGCCTCAAAAGGTGTGAAAAATATGAAGAGCTTCAAAAATATGAAAAATATGAGGAGCTTCAAAAGGTGTCAAAAATGAGATGAGCATGAAAAGGTATGAAAAATAGGAGGAGCATTAAGCGCTGTTGAAAGTCATGAAGAGCCTGAAAAGGTGTGAAAAATATGAAGAGCTTCAAAAGGTGTCAAAATGAGATGAGCAAGAAACGGTCTGAAAAACAGGAGGAGAATGAAGCGGTGTTAAAAATCATCAAGAGCCTGAAAAGTTGTGAGAAATATGAAGAGCTTCAAAAGGTGTCTAAAATATGAGGAGCATGAAACGGTCTGAAATATAGGAGGAGCATGAAGCGGTGTTCAAAAACATGAAAAGCCTGAAAAGGTGTGAAAAATATGAAGAGCTTCAAAAGGTGTCAAAATATGAGGAGCATGAAACGTTCTGAAAAATAGGACGAGCATGAAGCGGTGTTGAAAGTCATGAAGAGCCTGAAAAGGTGTGAAAAATATGAAGAGCTTCAAAAGGTGTGAAAAATATGAAGAGCTTCAAAAAGTGTCAAAAAAGAGATGAGCATGAAAAGGTCTGTAAAATAGGAGGAGCATGAAGCGGTGTTGAAAATAATGAAGAGCCTGAAAACGTGTGAAAAATATGAAGAACTTCAAAATTTGTCAAAAATATGAAGAGCTTCAAAAGGTGCTAAAATGAGATGAGCATGAAACGATCTGAAAAATAGGAGGAGCATGAAGTGGTGTTGAAAAAAATGAAGAGCCTGGAAAGGTGTGAAATATCTGAAGAGCTTCAAAAGGTGTCAAAAATATGAGGAGCATGAAACGGTCGGCAAAATACGAAGAGCATGAAGCGATGTTTAAAAACATGAATTGTCTGAAAACGTGTGAAAAATATGAAGAGTTTCAAAAGGTGTCAAAAATATGAGGAGCATGATGCGGTCTGAAAAATAGGAGGAGCATGAAGCAGTGTTGAAAAACATGAAGAGCCTGAAAAGTTGTGAAAAATATGCAAAGCTTCAAAAGGTGTCAAAAATGAGAGGAGCATGAAATGGTCTGAAAAATAGGAGGAGCATGAAGCCGAGTTCATAAATATGAAGAGCCTGAAAAGGTGTGAAAAATATGAAGAGCTTCAAAAGGTGTGAAAAATATGATGAGCATGATACGGTCTGAAAAAAAGGAGGAGCATGAAGTGGTGTTGAAAAACATGAAGAGCCTGAAAAGGTGTGAAAAATATGAAGAGCTTCAAAAGGTGTCAAAAATATGAGGAGCATGAAACGGTCTGAAAAAGAGGAGGAGCATGAAGAAGTGTTCAAAAACATGAAGAGCCTGAAAAGGTGTGAAAATTATGAGGAACTTCAAAAGGTGTCAAAATATGAGGAGCATGAAACGATCTGAAAAATAGGAGGATCATGAAGCGGTGTTGAAAAACATGAAGAGCCTGAAAAGGTGTGGATATATGAAGAGCTTCAAAAGGTGTCAAAAATATGAGGAGTATGAAACGGTCTGAAAAATAGGAGGAGCATGAAGCGATGTTGAAAAATATGAAGTGTCTGAAAAGGTGTGAAAAATATGAAGAGCTTCAAAAGTTGTCAAAAATATGAGGAGCATGTAACGGTCTGAAAAATAGGAGGAGCATGAAACGGTGATCAAAAACATGAAGAGCCTGAAAAGGTGTGAAAAATATGAAGAGCTTCAAAATGTGTGAAATACATGAGGAGCATGAAACGGTCTGAAAAATAGGAGAAGCATGAAGTGATGTGGAAAAACATGAAGAGCCTGAAAAGGTGTGAAAAATATGAAGAGCTTCAAAAGGTGTCAAAAATATGAGGAGCATGAAACTGTCTGAAAAAGAGGAGGAGCATGAAGAAGTGTTCAAAAACATGAAGAGCCTGAAAAGGTGTGAAAAATATGAAGAGCTTCAAAAGGTGTCAAAATATGAGGAGCATGAAACGATCTGAAAAATAGGAGAAGCATGAAGCGGTGTTGAAAACATGAAGAGCCTGAAAAGGTGTGAAAAATATGAAGAGCTTCAAAAGGTGTCAAAAATATGAGGAGTATGAAACGGTCTGAAAAATAGGAGGAGCATGAAGCGATGTTGAAAAACATGAAGAGTCTGAAAAGGTGTGAAAAATATGAAGAGCTTCAAAAGTTGTCAAAAATATGAGGAGCATGAAACGGTCTGAAAAATAGGAGGAGCATGAAACGGTGATCAAGAACATGAAGAGCCTGAAAAGGTGTGGAAAATATGAAGAGCTTAAAAATGTGTGATATACATGAGGAGCATGAAACTCTCTGAAAAATAGGAGGAGCATGAAGTGCTGTCCAAAAACATGAAGAGCCTGAAAAGGTGAGAAAAATATGAAGAGCTTCAAAAGGTGTGAAAAATATGAGGAGCATGATACGGTAGAAAAAATAGGAGGAGCATGAAGCGGAGTTCAAAAACATGAAGAGCCTGAAAAGGTGTGAAAAATATGAAGAGCCTCAAAACGTGTCAAAAATATGAGGAGTATGAAACGGTATGATAAATAACAGGAGCATGAAGCGGTTTTGAAAAACATGAAGAGTCTGAAATCGTGTGAAAAATATGAAGAGCTTCAAAAATGTGAAAAATATGAAGAGCTTCAAAAGGTGTAAAAAATATGAAGAGCCTCAAAAGGTGTCAAAAATTAGATGAGTATGAAACGTTCTAAAAAATAGGAGGAGCAACAAGTAGTGTTGAAAAAAATGAAGAGCCTGAAAAGGTGTGAAAAGTATGAAGAACTTCAAAAGGTGTGAAAAATATGAGGAGAATGATACGGTCTGAAAAATAGGAGGAGCATGTAGCGGTGATCAAAAACATGAAGAGCCTGAAAAGTTGTGAAAAATATGCAAAGCTTCAAATGGTGTCAAAAATGAGAGGAGCATGAAACGGTCTGAAAAATAGGAGGAGCATGAAACGGTGTTGAAAAACATGAAGAGCCTGAAGAGGTGTGAAAAATATGAAGAGCTTCAAAAGCTTTGAAAAATATGAAGAATTTCCAAAGGTGTCAAAAATGAGATGAGCATGAAACGGTCTAAAAAATAGGAGGAGCATGAAACGTTGTTGAAAAACTTGAAGAGCCTGAAAAGCTGTGAAAAATATGAAGAGCTTCAAAAGGTGTGAAATATATGAGGAGAATGAAACGGTCTGAAAAACAGGAGAGGCATGAAGCGGTGTTCAAAAACATGAAGTCTGAAAAGTTTTGAAAAATAGGAAGAGGTTCTAAAGTGTGAAATACATGAGGACCATGAAACGTTCTGAAAAATAGGAGGAGCATGAAGCTGAGTTCCAAAACATGAGAGCCTGAAAGGTGTGAAAAATATGAAGACCTTTAAAAGGTGTGAAAAATACGAGGAGCATGAAACGGTCTAAAAAATAGGAGGAGCATGAAGCGGTGTTAAAAAACATGAAGAGCCTGAAAAGGTGTGAAAATATGAAAAGCTTCAAAAGGTGTGAAAAATATGAGGAGCATCAAACGGTCTGAAAAATAGGAGGAGCATGAAACGGTGTTCTAAATCATGAAGAGCCTGAAATGCTGTTAAAAATATGAAGAGCCTCAACACGTGTCAAAAATATGAGGAGCATGAAATGGTCTGAAAAACAAGAGTAACATGAAGTGGTGTTAAAAAACATGAAGAGCCTGAAAAGGTGTGAAAAATATGAAGGGTTTCAAAAGATGTGAAAAATGTGAGGAACATGAAACGGTCTGAAAAATAAGAGGAGCATGAAATGGACTGAAAAATAGGAGCAGCATGAAACAGTGTTGAAAGACATGAAGAGCTTCAAAATTTTCAAAAATATGAGGAGCATGAAACGGTCTGAAAAATAAGAGGATCATGAAACGGTCTGAAAAATAGGAGCAGCATGAAACGGTGCTGAAAGACATGAAGAGCTTCAAATGGTGTCAAAAATATGAGGAGAATGAAACGGTTTGAAAAATAGGAGTAGCATGAAACGGTCTGAAAAATAGAGGCAGCATGGAATGGTTTGGAAAAACATGAGGAGCTTCAAAAGTTGTGAAAAAATGAGGAGGTTCAAAAGGTGTCAAAAATACGAGGAGCATGAAACGTTCTGAAAAATAGGAGGGGCTTGAAATGGTGTTCCAAAACATGAAGAGCCTGAAAAGATGTGATAAATATGAACAGCTTCAAAAGCTGTGAAAAATATGAGGAGCATGAAACAGTTTGAAAAATAGGAGAAGCATGAAACAGTGTTGAAAACATGAAGAGCATGACAAGTGTGAAAAATATAAAGAGCATTAAAAGGTGTCATAAATATGAGGAGCATGAAACGATCTGAAAAAAAGGAGGAGCATGAAGCAGTGTTCAAAAACATTAAGAGTGTGAAAAGGTTTTCAAAAACATGAAGAGCCTGAAAAGGTGTGAAAAATATGAAGAGCTTCAAAACGTGTGAAAAATAAGAGGAGCATGAAACAGTTTGAAAAATAGGAGAAGCATAAAGCGGTGTTCAAAAACATGAAGAGCCTGAAAAGGTGTGAAAAATATGAAGAGCTTCAAAAGGTGTGTAATATATGAGGAACATGAAACGGTCTGAAAAATAGGAAGAGCATGAAGCGGTGTTGAAAAACATGAAGAGCCTGAAAAGCTGTGAAATATATGAAGAGCTTCAAAAGGGTGTAATATATGAGGAACATGAAACGGTCTAAAAAATAGGAGGAGCATGAAGCGGTGTTGAAAAACATGAAGAGCCAGTAAAGGAGTGAAATAAATGAAGAGCTTCAAAACGTTGAGCAATATGAAGAGCTTCAACAGGTGTCAAAAATGAGATGAGCATGAAATGGTGTGAAAAAAAAGAGGAGCATGAAGTGGTGTTGATAAATATGAAGAGCCTGAAAAGTTGTGAAATATATGAAGAGCTTCAAAAGGTGTCAAAAATATGAGGAGAATGAAACGGTCTGAAAATGAAGAGGAGCATGAAGTGGTGTTGATAAACATGAAGAGCCTGAAAAGTAGTGAAATATATGAAGAGCTTCAAAAGGTGTCAAAAATATGAGGAGTATGAAACAGTCTGAAAACGAAGAGGAGCATGAAGCGGTGTTGAAAAACATGAAGAGCCTGAAAAGATGTGAAAAAATATGAAGAGCTTCAAAAGGTGTCAAATATATGAGGAGCATGAAACGGTCTAAAAAATAGCAGGAGCATGAAGCCGTGTTCAAAAACATGAAGAGCCTGAAAAGGTGTGAAAAATATGAAGAGCTTCAAAAGGTGTCAAAAATATGAGGAGCATGAAACGGTCTGAAAAACAGGAGGAGAATGAGCGGTGTTGAAAAACATGAAGAGCCTGAAAACGTGTGAAAAAAATGAACAGCCTCAAAAGGTGTGAAAAATATGAAGAGCTTCAAAAGGTGTCAAAATATGAGGAGCAAGAAACCGTCTCAAAAATAGGAGCAGCATGAAACGGTCTGAAAAATAGGAGGAGCATGAAGCCGTGTTCAAAAACATGAAGAGCCTGAAAAGGTGTGAAAAATATGAAGAGCTTCAAAAGGTGTCAAAAATATGAGGAGCATGAAACGGTCTGAAAAATAGGAGGAGAATGAAGCGGTGTTGAAAAATTTGAAGAGCCTGAAAACGTGTGAAAAAAATGAACAGCCTCAAAAGGTGTGAAAAATATGAAGAGCTTCAAAAGGTGTCAAAAATATGAGTAGCATGAAACGGTCTGCAAAAAAGGAGGAACATTAAGTGGTGTTGAAAACATGAAGAGCCTGAAAAGGTGTGAAATATATGAAGAGCTTCAAAAGGTGTGAAAAATATGAAGAGCATCAAAAGGTGTCAAAAACATGAGGAGCATGAAACGGTCTGAAAAATAGGAGGAGCATGAAACGGTGTTCAAAAACAGGATGAGCCTGAAAAAGTGTGAAAAATGTGAAGAGTTTCAAAAGGTGTGAAAAATATGAAGAGTTTTAAAAGGTGTCAAAAAATAGATGAGCATGAAACGGTCTGAAAATTAGGAGGAGCATGAAATGGTGTTCAAAAACATGAAGAGACTGAAAAGGTGTGAAAAATATGAAGAGCTTCAAAAGTTGTGAAATACATGGGAAGCATTAAACGGTCTGATAAATAGGAGGAGCATGAAGCAGTGTTCAAAAACATGAAGAGACTGAAAAGGTGTGAAAAATATGAAGAGTTTCAAAATGTGTGAAATAAATGAGGAGCATTAAACGGTCTGATAAGTAGGAGGATAATGAAGCGGTGTTCAAAAACATGAAGAGGCTCAAAAGGTGTGAAAAAAATGAAGAGCTTCAAAAGGTGTGAAATACATGAAGAGCATGAAACATTCTGAAAAATAGGAGGAGCATGATGCGGTATTCAAAAACATGAAGAGCCTGAAAAGGTGTGAAAAATATGAAGAGCTTCAAAAGGTGTGAAATACATGAGGAGCATGAAACATTCTGAAAAATAGGAGGAGCATGATGCGGTGTTCAAAAACATGAAGAGACTGAAAACTTGTAAAAAATATGAAGAGCTTCAAAAGGTTTGAATAATATGAAGATTTTCGAAAGGTGTCAAAAATGAGATGAGCATGAAACGGTCTGAAAAATAGGAGGAGCATGAAGTGGTGTTGAAAAAAATGAAGAGCCTGAAAAGGTGTGAAATATATGAAGAGCTTCAAAAGGTGTGAAAAATATGAGGAGCGTGATATGGTCTGAAAAATAGGAGGAGCGTGAAGTGGTTGTGAAAAACATGAAGAGCCTGAAAAGGTGTGCAAAATATGGAGAGCTTCAAAAGGTGTGAAATACATGAGGAGCATGAAAAGGTCTGAAAAATAGGAGGAGCGTGAAGTGGTGTTGAAAAACATGAAGAGCCTGAAAACGTGTGAACAATATGAAGATCTTCAAAAATATGAAAAATATGAAGAGATTCAAAAGGTGTGAAAAATATGAAGAGCTTCAAAAAATGTCAAAAATGAGATGAGCATGAATCGGTCTGAAAAATAGGAGGAGCAAGAAGCGGTGTTGAAAATCATGAAGAGCCTGAAAAGGTGTGAAAAATATGCAGAGCTTCAAAAGTGTCAAAAATATGAGGAGAATGAAACGGTCTGAAAAACAGGAGGAGCATGAAGTGGTGTTGAAAAACATGAACAGCCTGAAAAGGTGTGAAAACTATGAAGAGCTTCAAAAAGTGTCAAAAATTTGAGGAGCAAGAAACGGTCTGAAAAATAGGAGGAGCATGAAGCGGTGTTTAAAAACATTAACAGCCTGAAAAAGTGAGAAAAATATGAAGAGCTTCAAAAGGTGTGAAAAATATGAAGAGCTTCAAAAGGTGTCAAAAATTAGATTAGCATGAAAGGGTCTGAAAAATATGACGAGCAAGAAGTGGGGTTGAAAAACTTGGAGAGCCTGAAAAGGTGTGAAATATATGAAGAGCTTCAAAAGGTGTAAAATATATGAAGAGCTTCAAAAGGTGTCAAAAATATGAGGAGCAAGAAACGGTCTGAAAAATAGGAGGAGCATGAACCGGTGTTGGAAAACATGAAGAGTCTGAAAAAGTGTGAAAAATATGAAGAGCTTCAAAAATGTGAAAAATATGAAGAGCTTCGAAAGGTGTCAAAAAGGAGATGAGCATTAAAATGTCTGAAAAATAGGAGGAGCATTAAGCGTTGTTGAAAATCATGAAGAGCCTGAAAAGGTATGAAATATATGAAGAGCTTCAAAATGTATGAAAAATATGAAGAGCTTCAAAAGGTGTCAAAAATATGAGGAGAATGAAACGGTCTGAAAAATGGGAGAAGAATGAAGCGATGTTGAAAAACATGAATTGTCTGAAAACGTGTGAAAAATATGAAGAGCTTCAAAAGGTGTCAAAAATATGAGGAGCATGAAACGGTCTGCAAAAAAGGAGGAGCATGAAGTGGTGTTGAAAAACATGAAGAGCCTGAAAAGGTGTGAAAAATATGAAGAGCATCAAAAGGTGTTAGAAATATGAGGAGCATGAAACAATCTGAAATATAGGAGGAGCATGAAGTGGTGTTGAAAAACATGAAGAGCCTGAAAACGTGTGAAAAATATGAAGAGCTTCAAAACGTGTCAAAAATGAGATGAGTATGAAAGGGTCTGAAAAATAGGAGGAGCATGGAACGGTGTTCAAAAACATGAAGAGCCTGCACAATGTGAAAAATATAAAGAGCTTCAAAAGCTGTCAAATATACGAGGAGCATCAAACGGTCTAAAAAATATGAGGAGCATGAATTGGTGTTGAAAAATATGAAGAGCCTGAAATGTGTGAAAAATATGAACAGCTTCAAAAGGTGTCAAAAATATGAGAAGCATGAAACGGTCTGAAAAATGGGAGGAGCATGAAGTGGTGTTGAAAAACATGAAGAACCTGAAAAGCTGTGAAAAATACGAAGAGCTTCAAAATGTGTGAAATACATGAGGAGCATGAAACGGTCTGAAAAATAGGAGGAGCATGAAGCGGTGTTGAAAAACATGAAGAGCCTGAAAAAGTTTGAAAACTATGAAGAGCTTCAAAAGTTGTCAAAAATATGATGAGTATGAACCGGTCTGAAAAATAGGAGGAGCATGAAGTGGTGTTGAAAAACATGAAGAGCCTGAAAAGGTGTGAAAAATATGAAGAGATTCAAAAGGTGTGAAATACATGGGGAGCATGAAACGGTCTGAAAAAAAGGAGGAGCATGAAATGGTGTTCAAAAACATGAAGAGCCTGAAATGGTGTGAAAAGTATGAAGAGCTTCAAAAGGTGTCAAATATATGAGGAGCATGAAACGGTCTGAAAAATAGAAGGAGCATGAAGCTGTGTTCAAAAACATGAAGAGCCTGAAAAGGTGTGAAAAATAAGAAGAGCTTCAAAAGGAGTCAAAAATATGAGGAGCATGTAATGGTCTGAAAAAAAGGAGGATTATGAAACGGTGTTCAAAAACATGAAGAGCCTGAAAGGGTGTGAAAAATAGGAAAAGTCTCAAAACGTGTCAAAAATATGAGGAGCATGAAACGGTCTGAAAAATTGCAGGAGCATGAAGCGGTGTTGAAAAACATGAAGAGTCTGAAAACGTGTGAAAATATGAAGAGCTTCAAAAATATTAAAAATATGAAGAGCTTCAAAAGTTGTGAAAAATATGAAGAGATTCCAAAGGTGTCAAAAATGAGATGAGCATGAAACGGTCTGAAAAATAGGAGGAGCATGAAGCGGTGTTGAAAATCATGAAGAGCCTGAAAAGGTGTGAACAATATGAAAAGCTTCAAATGTGTCAAAGTGAGATGAGCATGAAACGCTCTGAAAAATAGGAGCAGCATGAAGTGATGTTGAAAAAAATGAAAAGCCTGAAAAGGTGTGAAACATATGAAGAGCTTCAAAAGGTGTCAAAAATATGAGGAGAATGAAACGGTCTGCAAAATAGGAGGAGCATGAAATAGTGTTCAAAAACATGAAGAGCCTGAAAAGGTGTGACAAATATGAAGAGCTTCAAAAGGTGTGAAATACATGAGGAGGATTAAACGGTCTGAAAAATAGGAGGAGCATGAAGCGGTGTTCAAAAACATGAAGAGCCTGGAAAGGTGTGAAAAATATGAAGACCTTCAATAGATGTCAAAAATATGAGGAGCATGAAACGGTCTGAAAAATAGGAGGAGCATGAAGCCGTGTTCAAAATCATGAAGAGCCTGAAAAGGTGTGAAAAATTTGAAGAGCTTCAAAAGGTGTCAAAAATATGAGGAGCATGAAACGGTCTGAAAAATAGCAGGAGCATGAAGCGGTGTTCAAAAACATGAAGAGCCTGAAAATGTGTGAAAAATATAAAGAGCTTCAAAAGATGTGGAAAATATGAAGAGTTTCAAAAGGTGTCAAAAATGAGATGAGCATGAAACGGTCTGAAAAATAGGCGGAGCATGAAGCGGTGTTGAAAAACATGAAGAACCTGAAAAGGTGTGAGAAATATCAAGAGCTTCAAAAGCTGTCAAATATATGAGGAGCATGAAACGTTCTGAAAAAGAGGAGGAGCATGAAGCGGTGTTGAAAAACATGAAGAGCCTGAAAAGCTGTGTAAAATATGAAGAGGTTCTAAAGGTGTAAAAAATATGAGGAGCATGAAACGGTCTTAAAAATAGGCGGATTATGAAACGGTGTTCAAAAACATGAAGAGCCTGAAAAGGTGTGAAAAATATGAAATGCCTCAAAACCTGTCAAAAATATGAGGAGCATGAAACGGTCTGAAAAATAGCAGGGGCATGAAGCGGTGTTGAAAAACATGAAGAGTCTGAAAACGTGTGAAAATATGAAGAGCTTCAAAAATATGAAAGATATGAAGAGCTTCAAAAGCTGTCAAAAATATGAAGAGCTTCAAAAGGTGTCAAAAATGAGATAAGCATGAAACGGTCCGAAAAATACGAGGAGCATGAAGCGGTGTTGAAAATCATGAAGGGCCTGAAAAGGCGTGAAAAATATGAAGAGCTTCAAAGATGTGAAAAAGATGAAGAGCTTCAAAAGGTGTCAAAAATATGAGGAGCATGAAACGTTCTGAAAAAAAGGAGGAGCATGAAGTGGTGTTCAAAAAATGAAGAGCCTGAAAAGGTGTGATATATATGAAGAGTTTCAAAAGGTGTCAAAAATATGAAGAGCATGAAACGGTCTGAAAAATACGAGCAGCATGATGTCGTCTTGAAAAACATGAAGAACCTGAAAAGGTGTGAAAAATATGAAAAGCTTCACAAGGTGTCAAAAATATGAGGAGTATGATACGGTCTGAAAAATTGGAGTAGCATGAAGTGGTGTTGAAAACATGAATAGCCTGGAAAGGTGTGAAAAATATGAAGAGCTTCAAAAGGTGTGAAATACATGAGGAGCATGAAACTCTATGAAAAACATGAGGAGCATGAAGTGGTGTTCAAAACATGAAGAGCCTGAAAAGGTGTGAACAATATGAAGAGCTTCAAAAGGTGTCAAAAATATGAGGAGCATGAAACGGTCTTAAAAATAGGAGGTTCATGAAGCGGTGTTGAAAAACATGAAGAGCCTGAAAAGGTGTGAAAAATATGAAGAGCTTCAAAAGGTGTGAAAAATATGAAGAGCTTCAAAAGGTGTCAAATATGAGATGAGCATGAAACGGTCTGAAAAATAGGAGGAGCATGAAGCGGTATTGAAAAACGTGAATAGCCTGAAAAGGTGTGAATATATGAAGAGCTTCAAAAGGTGTCAAAACTATGAGGAGCATGAAACGGTCTGAAAAAGAGGAGGAGCATGAAGCGGTGTTGAAAAACATGAAGAGCCTGAAAAGGTGTGAAAAATATGAAGAGCTTCAAAAGGTATCAGAAATATAGGAGAATGAAACGGTGTGAAAAATAGGAGGAGCATGAAACGGTGTTCAAAACATGAAGAGCTGAAAAGGTGTGAAAAATATGAAGAGCTTCAAAATGTGTCAAAAATATGAGGAGCATGAAACGGTCTGAAAAAGAGGAGGAGCATGAAGCGGTGTTGAAAAACATGAAGAGCCTGAAAAGGTGTGAAAAATATGAAGAGCTTCAAAAGGTGTCAAAAATATGAGGAGCATGAAACAGTCTGAAAAATTGGAGGAGCATGAAACGCTGTTCAAAAACATGAAGAGCCTGAAAAGGTGTGAAATATATGAAGAGCTTCAAAAGGTGTGAAAAATATGAAGAGCTTCAAAAGGTGTCAAAATTTAGATGAGCAAGAAAAGGTCTGAAAAATAGGAGGAGCATGAAGTGGTGTTGAAAAAATGAAGAGCCTGAAAAGGTGTGAAATATATGAAGAGCTCAAAAGGTGTGAAAAATATGAAGAGCTTCAAAAGGTGTCAAAAATATGAGGAGCATGAAACGGTCTGAAAAATAGGAGGAGCAAGAAGCGGTGGTGAAAAACATGAAGAGTCTGAAAACGTGTGAAAAATATGAAGAGATTCAAAAGGTGTGAAAAATATGAAGAGCTTCAAAAGGTGTCAAAAATATGAGGAGCATGAAACGGTCTGAAAAATAGCAGGAGCATGAAGCTTTGTTGAAAAATATGAAGAGCCTGAAAAGGTGTGAAAAATATGAAGAGCATCAAAAGGTGTCAAAAATATGAGGAGCATGAAACTGTCTGAAAAATAGGAGGAGCATGAAGTCGTGTTGAAAAACATGAAGATCCGGAAAATTGTGAAAAATATGAAGAGCATCAAAAGGTGTCAAAAATATGAGGAGCATGAAACTGTCTGAAAAATAGGAGGAGCATGAAGTGGTGTTGAAAAACATGAAGATCCGGAAAATTGTGAAAAATATGAAGAGCATCAAAAGGTGTCAAAAATATGAGGAGCATGAAACGGTCTTAAAAATAGGAGGTTCATGAAGCGGTGTTGAAAAACATGAAGAACCTGAAAAGGTGTGAAAAATGTGAATAGCTTCAAAAGGTGTCAAAAATATGAGGAGCATGAAACGGGCTGAAAAATAGGAGGAGCATGAAGCGGTGTTCAAAAACATGAAGAGCATGAAAAGGTGTGAAAAATATGAAGAGATTCAAAAGGTGTCAAAAATATGAGGAGAATGAAAAGGTCTGCAAAATAGGAGGAGCATGAAATAGTGTTCAAAAACATGAAGAGCCTGAAAAGGTGTGACAAATATGAAGAGCTTCAAAAGGTGTGAAATACATGAGGAGGATTAAACGGTCTGAAAAATAGGAGGAGCATGAAGCGGTGTTCAAAAACATGAAGAGCCTGGAAAGGTGTGAAAAATATGAAGACCTTCAATAGATGTCAAAAATATGAGGAGCATGAAACGGTCTGAAAAATAGGAGGAGCATGAAGCCGTGTTCAAAATCATGAAGAGCCTGAAAAGGTGTGAAAAATTTGAAGAGCTTCAAAAGGTGTCAAAAATATGAGGAGCATGAAACGGTCAGAAAAATAGCAGGAGCATGAAGCGGTGTTCAAAAACATGAAGAGCCTGAAAATGTGTGAAAAATATAAAGAGCTTCAAAAGATGTGGAAAATATGAAGAGTTTCAAAAGGTGTCAAAAATGAGATGAGCATGAAACGGTCTGAAAAATAGGCGGAGCATGAAGCGGTGTTGAAAAACATGAAGAACCTGAAAAGGTGTGAGAAATATCAAGAGCTTCAAAAGCTGTCAAATATATGAGGAGCATGAAACGTTCTGAAAAAGAGGAGGAGCATGAAGCGGTGTTGAAAAACATGAAGAGCCTGAAAAGCTGTGTAAAATATGAAGAGGTTCTAAAGGTGTAAAAAATATGAGGAGCATGAAACGGTCTTAAAAATAGGCGGATTATGAAACGGTGTTCAAAAACATGAAGAGCCTGAAAAGGTGTGAAAATTATGAAAAGCCTCAAAACCTGTCAAAAATATGAGGAGCATGAAACGGTCTGAAAAATAGCAGGGGCATGAAGCGGTGTTGAAAAACATGAAGAGTCTGAAAACGTGTGAAAATATGAAGAGCTTCAAAAATATGAAAGATATGAAGAGCTTCAAAAGCTGTCAAAAATATGAAGAGCTTCAAAAGGTGTCAAAAATGAGATAAGCATGAAACGGTCCGAAAAATACGAGGAGCATGAAGCGGTGTTGAAAATCATGAAGAGCCTGAAATGGCGTGAAAAATATGAAGAGCTTCAAAGATGTGAAAAAGATGAAGAGCTTCAAAAGGTGTCAAAAATATGAGGAGCATGAAACGTTCTGAAAAAAAGGAGGAGCATGAAGTGGTATTCAAAAAATGAAGAGCCTGAAAAGGTGTGATATATATGAAGAGTTTCAAAAGGTGTCAAAAATATGAAGAGCATGAAACGGTCTGAAAAATACGAGCAGCATGATGTCGTCTTGAAAAACATGAAGAACCTGAAAAGGTGTGAAAAATATGAAAAGCTTCACAAGGTGTCAAAAATATGAGGAGTATGATACGGTCTGAAAAATTGGAGTAGCATGAAGTGGTGTTGAAAACATGAATAGCCTGGAAAGGTGTGAAAAATATGAAGAGCTTCAAAAGGTGTGAAATACATGAGGAGCATGAAACTCTATGAAAAACATGAGGAGCATGAAGTGGTGTTCAAAACATGAAGAGCCTGAAAAGGTGTGAAAAATATGAAGAGCTTCTAAATGTGTCAAAAATATGAGGAGCTTGAAACTGTCTGAAAAATAGGAGGAGCATGAAGTGGTGTTGAAAAACATGAAGATCCGGAAAATTGTGAAAAATATGAAGAGCTTCAAAAGGTGTCAAAAATATGAGGAGCATGAAACGGTCTTAAAAATAGGAGGAGCATGAAGCGGTTTTGAAAAAGATGAACAGCCAGAAAAGGTGTGAAAAATATGAAGAGTTTCCAAAATTGTCAAAAATATGAGGAGCATGAAATGGTCTGAAAAATAGGACGAGCAAGAAATGGTCGGAAAAATAGGAGGAGCATGAAACAGTGTTGAAAAACATGAAGAGCCTGAAAACGTGTGAAAAAAATGAAGAGCTTCAAAAGGTGTGAAAATAGGAGCAGCTTCAAAAGCTTTCAAAATTTTGAGGAGCATGAAAAGGCCTGAAAAACAGGAGGAGCATGAAGCGGTGTTGAAAAACATGAAGAGCCTGAAAAGGTGTGAAAAATATGAACAGCTTCCAAAATTGTCAAAAATATGAGGAGCATGAAACGGTCTGAAAAATACGAGGAGCATGAAGCGGTGTTCAAAAACATGGAGAGCCGGAAAAGTTGTGAAATATATGAAGAGCTTCAAAAGGTGTCAAAATTATGAGGAGCATGAAAAGGTCTGAAAAATAGTAGGAGCATGAAAGGGTGTTCAAAAACATGGAGAGCCTGAAAAGTTGTGAAAAATATGAGGAGCATGAAACGGTCTGAAAAATAGGAGGAGCATGAAGCGGTGTTCAAAAACATAGAGAGCGTGAAAAAGTGTGAAAAATATGAAGAACTTCAAAAGCTGTCAAAAATATGACGAGCATGAAACGGTCTGAAAAATAGGAAGAGCATGAAACAGTGTTCAAAAACATGAAGAGCCTGGAAAAGTTGGAAAAATATGAAGAGCCTCAAAACGTGTCAAAAATATGAGGAGCTTGAAACGGTCTGAAAAATAGGAGGAGCATGAAGCGGTGTTGAAAAACATGAAGAGCCTGAAAACGTGTGAAAAATATGAAGAGTTTCAAAAGGTGTGAAAAATCTGAAGAGCTTCAAAAGGTGTCGAAAATGAGACGAGCATGAATCGTTCTGAAAAATAGGAGGAACATGAAGCTGTGTTGAAAACCATGAAGAGCCTGAAAATGTGTGAAAAATATGAAGAGCTTCAAAACGTGTCAAAAATATGAGGAGCCTGAAACGGTCTCAAAAATAGGAGGAGCATGAAACGGTCAGAAAGATAGGAGGAGCATGAAGCGGTGTTCAAAAACATTAAGAGCCTGAAAAGGTGTGAAAATATGAAGAGCTTCAAAAGGTGTCAAAAATATAAGGAGCATGAAACGGTCTGAAAAATAGGAGGAGCATGAAGCGGTGTTCAAAAACATGAAGAGCCAGAAAAGGTGTGAAAAATATGAAGAGCTTCAAAAGGTGTCAAAAATGACATGAGCATGAAACGGTCTGAAAAATAAGAGGAGCATGAAATGGTGATCAAAATGTGAAGACCTGAAAAGGTGTGAAAAATATGAAGAGTTTCAAAAGGTGTGAAACACATGAGGAGCATGAAACGGGCTGAAAAATAGCAGAAGCATGAAGTGGGGTGGAAAAACATGAAGAGCCTGAAAAGATGTCAAAAATATGAAGAGCTTCAAAAGGTGTGAAATACATGAGGAACATGAAACTCTCTGAAAAATAGAAGGAGCATGAAGCGGTGTTCAAAAACATGAAGAGTCTGAAAAGTTGTGAAAAATATGAAGAGCTTCAAAAGGTGTCAAACATATTAGGAGCATGAAACGGTCTGAAAAATAGGAGGAGCATGAAGCGGTGTTGAAAAACATGAAGAGCCTGAAAAGTTGTGAAAAAAATGAAGAGCTTCAAACGGAGTCAAAAACATGAGAAGCATGAAACGGTCTGAAAAATATGAGGAGCATGAAGCGGTGTTGAAAAACATGAAGAGCCTGAGAACTTGAGAAAAATATGAAGAGCTTCAAAAGGTGTCAAAAATGAGATGAGCATGAAATGGTCTGAAAAATAGGAGGAGTATGAAGTGGTGTTGAAAAAAATGAAGAGCCTGAAAAGGTGTGAAATATATGAAGAGCTTCAAAAGGTGTCAAAAATATGAGGAGAATGAAACGGTCTAAAAAATAGGAGGATCATGAAGCTGTGTTGAAAAACATGAAGAGTCTGAAAAGGTGTGAAAGATATGAAGAGTTTCTAAAGATGTCAAAAATATGAGGAGCATGAAACGGTCTGAAAAATAGGAGGAGCATGAAGTGGTGTTGAAAAACATGAAGAGGCTGAAAGGGTGTGAAAATTATGAAGAGCTTCAAAAGGTGTCAAAAATATGAGGAGCATGAAACGGTCTGAAAAATAGGAGGAGCAAGAAACGGTGATCTATAACATGAAGAGCCTGAAAAGGTGTGAAAAATATGACGAGCTTCAAAAGGTGTGAAAAACATGAGGAGCATGAAACGGGCTGAAAAATAGGAGAAGCATGAAGTGGTGTTGAAAAACATGAAGAGCCTGAAAAGGTGTGAAAAATATTAAGAGCTTCAAAAGGTGTCAAAAATATGAGGAGCATGAAACGGTCTGAAAAATAGGAGGAGCAAGAAACGGTGATCAAAAACATGAAGAGCCTGAAAAGGTGTGAAAAATATGAAGAGCTTCAAAAGGTGTCAAAAATATGAGGAGCATGAAACGGTAAAAAATAGGAGGAGCATGAAGCGGTGTTCAAAAACATGAAGAGCCTGAAAAGGTGTGAAAATATGAAGAGCTTCAAAAGGTGTCAAAAATATGAGGAGCATGAAACGGTCTGAAAAATAGGAGGAGCATGAAGCGGTGTTCAAAAATATGAAGAGCTTGAAAAGGTGTGAAAAATATGAAGAGCTTGAAAATGTGTGAAATATATGAAGAGCTTCAAAAGGTGTCAAAAATGAGATGAGCATGAAACGGTCTGAAAAATAAAGGAGCATGAAATGGTGATCAAAACGTGAAGAGCCTGAAAAGGTGTGAAAAATATGAAGAGCTTCTAAAGGTGTGAAATACATGAGGAGCATGAATCGGGCTGAAAAATAGGAGAAGCATGAAGTGGTGTGGAAAAACATGAAGAGCCTGAAAAGGTGTGAAAAATATGAAGAGCTTCAAAAAGTGAGAAATACATGAGGAGCATGAAACTCTCTTAAAAATAGAAGGAGCATGAAGCGGTGTTCAAAAACATGAAGAGCCTGAAAAGGTGTGAAAATATGAAGAGCTTCAAAAGGTGTGAAAAATATGAAGAGCTTCAAAAGGTGTCAAAAATTAGATGAGTATGAAACGGTCTGAAAATTTGGAGGAGCAAGAAGTAGTGTTGAAAAAAATGAAGAGCCTGAAAAGGTGTGAAAAATATGAAAAGCTTCAAAAGGTGTCAAAAATATGAGGAGCATGAAATGGTCTTAAAAACAGGAGAAGCATGAAGCTGTGCTCAAATACATGAAGACCCTAAGAAGGTGTGAAAAATATGAAGAGCTTCAAAATGTGTGAAAAATATGAAGAGCTTGAAAAGGTGTCAAAATTATGAGCAGCATGAAAAGGTCTGAAATATACGAGGAGCTTGAAGTGGTTTTCAAAAACATAAAGAGCCTGAAAAGGTGTGAAAAATATGAAGAGCTTCAAAAGCTGTGAAAAATATGAGGAGCATGAAACGGTCTGAAAAATAGGAGGAGCATGAAGCGGTGTTCAAAAACATGAAGAGCCTGAAAAGGTGTGAAAAATATGAAGAGCTCCAAAAGTTGTCAAAAATATGTGGAGCGTAAAACCGTCTCAAAAATAGGAGGAGCGTGAAGCGGTGATGAAAAACATGAAGAACGTAAAATCGTGTGAAAAATATGAAGAGCTTCAAAAGGTGTCAAAAATATGAGGAGCATGAAACGGTCTCAAAAATAGGAGGAGCAAGAAGCGGTGTTGAAAAACATGAAGAGCCTGAAAAGGTGTGAAAAATATGAAGAGCTTCAAAAGGTGTGAAAAATATGAGAAGCATGAAACGGTCGGAAAAATAGGAGGAGCATGAAGCGGTGTTCAAAAATATAGAGCCTGAAATGGTGTGAAAAATATGAAGAGCTTCAAAAGGTGTCAAAATTATGAGGAGCATGAAACGGTCTGAAAAATAGGAGGAGCATGAAATGGTGTTCAAAGACATGAAGAGACTGAAAAGGTGTGAAAAACATGAAGAGCTTCAAATGGTGTGAAATACATGAGGAGCATGAAACGGTCTGAAAAATAGGAGGAACATGAAGCTGTGCTCAAAAACATGAAGAGCCTGAAAAGTTGTGAAAAATATGAAGAGCTACAAAAGGTGTGAAAAATATGAGGAGCATGAAACGGTCAGAAAAATAGGAGGAGGATGAAGCGGTGTTCAAAAACATGAAGTGCCTGAAAAGGTGTGAAAAATATGAAGAGCTTCAAAAGGTGTGAAAAATGAGTGTAGCATGAAACGGTCTGAAAAATAAGAGGAGCATGAAGCGGTGTTGAAAGACATGAAGAGCCTGAAAAGGTGTGAAAAATATGAAGAGCTTCAAAAGGTGTCAAATATATGAGGAGCATGAAACGGTCTCAAAAATAGGAGGAGCATGAAGCGGTTTTCAAAAACATAGAGAGCGTGAAAAAGTGTGAAAAATATGAAGAACTTCAAAAGCTGTCAAAAATATGACGAGCATGAAACGGTCTGAAAAATAGGAAGAGCATGAAAAGGTGTTCAAAAACTTGAAGAGCCTGGAAAAGTTGGAAAATTATGAAAAGCCTCAAAACGTGCCAAAAATATGAGGAGCTTGAAACGTTCTGAAAAATAGGAGGAGCATGAAGCGGTGTTGAAAAACATGAAGAGCCTGAAAACGTGTGAAAAATATGAAGAGTTTCAAAAGGTGTGAAAAATCTGAAGAGCTTCAAAAGGTGTCGAAAATGAGATGAGCATGAAACGTTCTGAAAAATAGGAGGAACATGAAGCTGTGTTGAAAACCATGAAGAGCCTGAAAATGTGTGAAAAATATGAAGAGCTTCAAAACGTGTCAAAAATATGAGGAGCTTGAAACGGTCTGAAAAATAGGAGGAGCATGAAGCGGTGTTGAAAAACATGAAGAGCCTGAAAACGTGTGAAAAATATGCAGAGTTTCAAAAGGTGTGAAAAATATGAAGAGCTTCAAAAGGTGTCGAAAATGAGATGAGCATGAAACGTTCTGAAAAATAGGAGGAACATGAAGCTGTGTTGAAAACCATGAAGAGCCTGAAAATGTGTGAAAAATATGAAGAGCTTCAAAACGTGTCAAAAATATGAGGAGCCTGAAACGGTCTGAAAAATAGGAGGAGCATGAAACGGTCAGAAAAATAGGAGGAGCATGAAGCGGTGTTCAAAAACATTAAGAGCCTGAAAAGGTGTGAAAATATGAAGAGCTTCAAAAGGTGTCAAAAATATGAGGAGCATGAAACGGTCTGAAAAATAGGAGGAGCATGAAGCAGTGTTCAAAAACATGAAGAGCCAGAAAAGGTGTGAAAAATATGAAGAGCTTCAAAAGGTGTCAAAAATGAGATGAGCATGAAACGGTCTGAAAAATAAGAGGAGCATGAAATGGTGATCAAAATGTGAAGACCTGAAAAGGTGTGAAAAATATGAAGAGTTTCAAAAGGTGTGAATTACATGAGGATCATGAAACGGGCTGAAAAATAGGAGAAGCATGAAGTGGTGTGGAAAAACATGAAGAGCCTGAAAAGGTGTCAAAAATATGAAGAGCTTCAAAAGGTGTGAAATACATGAGGAGCATGAAACTCTCTATAAAATAGAAGGAGCATGAAGCGGTGTTCAAAAACATGAAGAGCCTGAAAAGGTGTGAAAAATACGAAGAGCTTCAAAAGGTGAGAAATACATGAGGAGCATGAAACTCTCTATAAAATAGAAGGAGCATGAAGCGGTGTTCAAAAACATGAAGAGCCTGAAAAGGTGTGAAAATATGAAAAGCTTCAAAAGGTGTGAAAAATTTGAAGAGCTTCAAAAGGTGTCAAAAATTAGATGAGTATGAAACGGTCTGAAAATTTGGAGGAGCAAGAAGTGGTGTTGAAAAAAATGAAGAGCCTGAAAAGGTGTGAAAAATATGAAAAGCTTCAAAAGGTGTCAAAAATATGAGGAGAATGAATCGGTCTAAAAAATAGGAGGATCATGAAGCTGTGTTGAAAAACATGAAGAGTCTGAAAAGGTGTGAAAGATATGAAGAGCTTAAAAAGGTGTCGAATATATGAGGAGCATGTAACAACCTGAAAAATAGGAGGAGCATGAAGCGGTGTTGAGAAATATGAAGAGCCTGAAAAGGTGTGAAAAATATGAAGAGCTTCAAAAGGTGTCAAAATTACAAGGAGCATCAAACTGTCTGAAAAATAGGAGGAGCATGAAGCGGTGTTCAAAAATATGAAGAGCCTGAAAAGGTGTGAAAAATATGAAGAGCTTCAAAAGGTGTCAAATATATGAGAAGCATGAAACGGTCTGAAAAATAGGAGGAGCGTGAAGCGGTGTTGAAAAACATGAGGAGGCTCAGAACTTGTGAAAAATATGAAAAGCTTCAAAAGTGTCAAAAATGAGATGAGCATGAAACGGTCTGAAATATAGGAGGAGCATGAAGTTGTGTTGAAAAATTGAAGAGCCTGAAAAGGTGTGAAATATATGAAGAGCTTCAAAAGGTGTCAAAAATATGAGGAGAATGAAACGGTCTGAAAAATAGGAGGATCATGAAGCTGTGTTGAAAAACATGAAGAGTCTGAAAAGGTGTGAAAGATATGAAGAGTTTCTAAAGATGTCAAAAATATGAGGAGCATGAAACGGTCTGAAAAATAGGAGGAGCAAGAAACGGTGATCAATAACATGAAGAGCCAGAAAAGGTGTGAAAAATATGACGAGCTTCAAAAGGTGTTAAAACCATGAGGAGCATGAAACGGGCTGAAAAATAGGAGAAGCATGAAGTGGTGTTGAAAAACATGAAGAGCCTGAAAAAGTGTGAAAAATATGAAGAGCTTCAGAAGGTGTGAAAAATACGAAGAGCTTCAACAGGTGTCAAAAATTAGATGAGCATGAAACGGTCTGAAAAATTGGAGGAGCAAGAAGTAGGGTTGAAAAACATGAAGAGCCTGAAAAGGTGTGAAAAATATGGAGAGCTTCAAAAGGTGTCAAACATATGAAGATCATGAAATGGTCTGAAATATAGGAGGATCATGAAGCAGTGTTCAAAAACATGAAGAGCCTGAAAATGTGTGAAATATATTCAGAGCTTCAAAATGTCTCAAATATATGAGGAGCATGAAACAGTCTGAAAAATAGGAGGAGCATGAAACGGTGATTAAAAACATGAAGAGCCTGAAAAGGTGTGAAAAATATGAAGAGCTTCAGAAGGTGTGAAATACATGAGGAGCATGAAACGGGCTGAAAAATAGGAGAAGCATGAAGTGGTGTGGAAAAACATGAAGAGCCTGAAAAGGTGTGAAAAATATGAAGAGCTTCAAAAGGTGAGAAATACATGAGGAGCGTGAAACTCTCTAAAAAATAGACGGAGCATGAAGCGGTGTTCAAAAACATGAAGAGCCTGAAAAGGTGTGAAAATATGAAGAGCTTCAAAAGGTGTGAAAAATATGAAGAGCTTCAAAAGGTGTCAAAAATTAGATGAGTATGAAACGGTCTGAAAATGTGGAGGAGCAAGAAGTAGTGTTGAAAAAAATGAAGAGCCTGAAAAGGAGTGAAAAGTATGAAAAGCTTCAAAAGGTGTCAAAAATATGAGGAGCATGAAACGGTCTGAAAAATAGGAGAAGCATGAAGTGGTGTTGAAAAACATGAAGAGCCTGAAAAAGTGTGCAAAATATGAAAAGCTTCAAAAGGTGTCAAAATTACAAGGAGCATGAAACGGTCTGAAAAATAGGAGGAGCATGAAGTGGTGTTCAAAAACATGAAGAGCCTTAAAAGGTGTGAAAAATATGAAGAGCTTCAAAAGGTGTCAAATATATGAGAAGCATGAACCGGTCTGAAAATTAGGAGGAGCATGAAGCGGTGTTGAAAAACATGAGGAGCCTGTGAACTTGTGAAAAATATGAAGAGCTTCAAAAGGTGTCAAAAATGAGATGAGCATGAAACGTTCTGAAATATAGGAGGAGCATGAAGTGGTGTTCAAAAACATCAAGAGCCTTAAAAGGTGTGAAAAATATGAAGAGCTTCAAAAGGTGTCAAAAATATGAGAAGCATGAACCGGTCTGAAAATTAGGAGGAGCATGAAGCGGTTTTGAAAAACATGAGGAGCCTGAGAACTTGTGAAAAATATGAAGAGCTTCAAAAGGTGTCAAAAATGAGATGAGCATGAAACGTTCTGAAATATAGGAGGAGCATGAAGTGGTGTTCAAAAACATGAAGAGCCTTAAAAGGTGTGAAAAATATGAAGAGCTACAAAAGGTGTCAAAAATATGAGAAGCATGAACCGGTCTGAAAATTAGGAGGAGCATGAAGCGGTGTTGAAAAACATGAGGAGCCTGTGAACTTGTGAAAAATATGAAGAGCTTCAAAAGGTGTCAAAAATGAGATGAGCATGAAACGGTCTGAAATATACGAGGAGCATGAAGTGGTGTTGAAAAAAATGAAGAGCCTGAAAAGGTGTGAAATATATGAAGAGCTTCAAAAGGTGTCAAAAATATGAGGAGAATGAAACGGTCTGAAAAATAGGAGGATCATGAAGCTGTGTTGAAAAACATGAAGAGTCTGAAAAGGTGTGAAAGATATGAAGAGTTTCTAAAGATGTCAAAAATATGAGGAGCATGAAACGGTCTGAAAAATAGGAGGAGCATGAAGTGTTGAGAAACATGAAGAGGCTGAAAGGGTGTGAAAATTATGAAGAGCTTCAAAAGGTGTCAAAAATATGAGGAGCATGAAACGGTCTGAAAAATAGGAGGAGCAAGAAACAGTGATCAAAAACAGGAAGAGCCTGAAAAGGTGTGAAAAATATGACGAGCTTCAAAAGGTGTCAAAAACATGAGGAGCATGAAACGGGCTGTAAAATAGGAGAAGCATGAAGTGGTGTTGAAAAACATGAAGACCCTGAAAAAGTGTGAAAAATATGAAGAGCTTCAGAAGGTGAGAAATATATGAAAAGCTTCAACAGGTGTCAAAAATTAGATGAGCATGAAACGGTCTGAAAAATTGGAGGAGCAAGAAGTAATGTTGAAAAAAATGAAGAGCCTGAAAAGGTGTGAAAAATATGAAAAGCTTCAAAAGGTGTCAAAAATATGAGGAGCATGAAACGGTCTGAAAAATAGGTGGAGCATGAAGCGGTGTTGAAAAATATGAAGAGCCTGGAAAGGTGTGCAAAATATGAAGAGCTTCAAAAGGTGTGAAATATATGAAGTGCTTCAAAAGCTGTCAAAAATGAGATGAGCATGAAACGGTCAGAAAAATAAAGGAGCATGAAATGGTGATCAAAACGTGAAGAGCCTGAAAAGGTGTGAAAAATATGAAGAGCTTCAAAAGGTGTGAAATACATGAGGAGCATGAAACGGGCTGAAAAATAGGGGAAGCATGAAGTGGTGTGGAAAAATATCAAGAGCCTGAAAAGGTGTGAAAAATATGAAGAGCTTCAAAAGGTGAGAAATACATGAGGAGCATGAAACTCTCTGAAAAATAGAAGGAGCATGAAGCGGTGTTCAAAAACATGAAGAACCTGAAAAGGTGTGAAAATATGAAGAGCTTCAAAAGGTGTGAAAAATATGAAAAGCTTCAAAAGGTGTCAAAAATTAGATGAGTATGAAACGGTCTGAAAATGTGGAGGAGCAAGAAGTAGTGTTGAAAAAAATGAAGAGCCTGAAAAGGTGTGAAAAATATGAAAAGCTTCAAAAGGTGTCAAAAATATGAGGAGCATGAAACGGTCTGAAAAATAGGAGGTGCATGAAGCGGTGATGAAAAACATGAAGAGCCTGAAAAGGTGTGAAAAATATGAAGAGCTTCAAAAGGTGTCAAAAATATGAGGAGCATGTAACAGTCTGAAAAATAGGAGGAGCATGAAGCGGTGTTGAAAAACATGAAGAGCCTGAAAAGGTGTGAAAAATATGAAGAGCTTCAAAAGGTGTCAAAATTACAAGGAGCATGAAACGGTCTGAAAAATAGGAGGAGCTAGAAGCGGTGTTCAAAAATATGAAGAGCCTGAAAAGGTGTGAAAAATATGAAGAGCTTCAAAAGGTGTCAAAAATATGAGGTGCATGAAACGGTCTGAAAAATAGGAGGAGCATGAAGCGGTGTTGAAAATCATGAGGAGCCTGAGAACTTGTGAAAAATATGAAGAGCTTCAAAAGGTGTCAAAAATGAGATGAGCATGAAACGGTCTGAAATATAGGAGGAGCATGAAGTGGTGTTGAAAAAAATGAACAGCCTGAAAAGGTGTGAAATATATGAAGAGCTTCAAAAGGTGTCAAAAATATGAGGAGAATGAAACGGTCTGAAAAATAGGAGGATCATGAAGCTGTGTTGAAAAACATGAAGAGTCTGAAAAGGTGTGAAAGATATGAAGAGTTTCTAAAGATGTCAAAAATATGAGGAGCATGAAACGGTCTGAAAAATAGGAGGAGCATGAAGTGGTGTTGAGAAACATGAAGAGCCTGAAAGGGTGTGAAAATTATGAAGAGCTTCAAAAGGTGTCAAAAATATGAGGAGCATGAAACGGTCTGAAAAATAGGAGGAGCAAGAAACGGTGATCAAAAACATGAAGAGCCTGAAAAGGTGTGAAAAATATGACGAGCTTCAAAAGGTGTGAAAAACCTGAGGAGCATGAAACGGTCTGAAAAATAGGAGAAGCATGAAGTGGTGTTGAAAAACATGAAGAGCCTGAAAAAGTGTGAAAAATATGAAGAGCTTCAGAAGGTGTGAAAAATATGAAAAGCTTTAACAGGTGTCAAAAATTAGATGAGCATGAAACGGTCTGAAAAATTGGAGGAGCAAGAAGTAGTGTTGAAAAAAATGAGGAGCCTGAAAAGGTGTGAAAAATATGAAAAGCTTCAAAAGGTGTCAAAAATATGAGGAGCATGAAACGGTCTGAAAAATAGGTGGAGCATGAAGCGGTGTTGAAAAATATGAAGAGCCTGGAAAGGTGTGCAAAATATGAAGAGCTTCAAAAGGTGAGAAATACATGAGGAGCATGAAACTCTCTTAAAAATAGAAGTAGCATGAAGCGGTGTTCAAAAACATGAAGAGCCTGAAAAGGTGTGAAAATATGAAGAGCCTCAAAAGGTGTGAAAAATATGAGGAGCTTGAAACGGTTTGAAAAATAGCAGGAGCATGAAACGGTGTTCAAAAACATGAAGTACCTGAAACGTTGTGAAAAATATGAAGAGCTTCAAAACATGTCAAAAATATGAGGAGCATGAAACGGTCTGAAAATTAGGAGGAGCAAGAAGCGGTGTTGAAAACCATGAACAGCCTGAAAAGGTGTGAAAAATATGAAGAGCTTCAAAAGGTGTCAAAAATATGAGGAGCAATAAACGGTCTGAAAAATAGGAGCAGCATGAAACGGTGTTCAAAAACATGAAGAGCCTGAAAAGGTGTGAAAAATATGAAGAGATTCAAAAGGTGTCAAAAATATGAGGAGCATTAAACGGTCTCAAAAATAGGAGGAACATGAAGCGGTGTTCAAACACATGAAGAGCCTGAAAATGTGTGAAAAATATGAAAACCTTCAAAAGGTGTCAAAATAATGAGGAGCAGGAAACGGTCTGAAAAATAGGAGGAACATGATGCAGTGTTCAAAAACATGAAGAGCCTGAAAAGGTGTGAAAAATATGAAGAGCTTCAAAAGGTGTCAAAAATATGAGGAGCCTGAAACGTTCTGAAAAATAGGAGAAGCATGAAGTGGTGTTGAAAAAGATGAAGAGCCTGAAAACGTGTGAAAAATATGAAGAAGTTCAAAAGGTGTGAAAAATATGAAGAGCTTCAAAAGGTGTCAAAAATATGAGGAGCATGAAACGGTCTGAAAAATAGGAGGAGCATTAAGCGGTGTTTAAAAACATGAAGAGCCTGAAAAGGTGTGAAAAAAATGAAGGGCTTCAAAAGGTGTGAAAAATATGAGGTGCATGAAATGGTCAGAAAAATAGGAGTAGCATGAAGCGGTGTTGAAAAACATGAAGAGGCTGAAAATGTGTGAAAAATATGAAGAGCTTCAAACGGTGTCAAAAATATGAGGACCATGAAACGGTCTGAAAAATACGAGGAGCATGAAACGGTCATCAAAAACATGAAGAGCCTGAAAGGGTGTGGAAAAATGAAGAGCTTCAAAAGGTGTGAAATACATGAGGAGCATGAAATGGTCTGAAAAATAGGAGGATTATGAAACGGTGTTCAAAAACATGAAGAGCCTGAAAAGCTGTGAAAAATAGGAAAAGGTGCAAAGCGTGTCAAAATATGAGGAGCATGAAGCGGTGTTGAAAAACATGAAGAGTCTGAATACGTGTGAAAATATGAAGAGCTTCAAAAATATGAAATATATGAAGAGCTTCAAACGTTGTGAAAAATATGAAGAGCTTCAAAAGGTGTCAAAAATGAGATGAGACTGAAACTGTCTGAAAAATAGTAGAAGCATGAAGCGGTGTTGAAAATCATGAACAGCCTGAAATGGTGTGAAAAATATGAAGAGCTTCAAAAGGTGTCAAAATGAGATGAGCATGAAACCCTCTGAAAAATAGGAGGAGCATGAAGTGGTGTTGAAAAAAATGAAAAGCCTGAAAATGTGTGAAACTTATGAAGAGCTTCAAAAGGTGTCAAAAATATGAGGAGAATGAAACGATCTGCAAAATAGGAGGAGCTTGAAATTGTGTCCAAAATCATGAATAGCCTGAAAAGGTGTGAAAAATATGAATAGTTTCAAAAGGTGTGAAATACATGAGGAGGATTAAACGGTCTGAAAATAGGAGGAGCATGAAGTGGTGTTGAAAAACATGAAGAGCCTTAAAAGGTGTGAAAAATATGAAGAGCTTAAATATGTGTCAAATACATGAGGAGCATGAAACGGTCTGAAAAATAGGAGGAGCATGAAACGGTGTTCAAAAACATAAAGAGCCTGAAAAAGTGTGAAAAATATGAAGAGATTCAAAACGTGTCAAAAATATGAGGAGCATGAAACGGTTTGAAAAATAGAAACAGCATGAAGCGGTGTTGAAAAACCTTAAGAGCCAGAAAACGTGTGAAAAATATGAAGAGCTTCAAAAGGTGTGAAAAATATGAAGAGCTTCAAAAGGTGTCAAAAATTAGATGAGCATGAAACGGTGTGAAAAATAGGAGGAGCATGAAATGGTGTTGAAAAAAATGAAGAGCCTGAAAAGGTGTGAAAAATATGAAAAGCTTCAAAAGGTGTCAAATATATGAGGAGCATGAAACGGTCTGAAAAATAGGAGGAGCATGAAGCGGTTCAAAAACATGAAGAGCCTCAAAAGGTGTCAAAAAACTGAGGAGCATGAAACGGTCTGAAAAATAGGAGGAGCATGAAGCGGTGTTTAAAACATGAAGAGCCTGAAAAGGTTTGAAAAATATGAAGAGCCTCAAAAGGTGTGAAATAGATGAGGAGGATTAAACGGTCTGAAAAATAGGAGGAGCATGAAGCGGTGTTGAGGAACTTGAAGAGCCTGAAAACGTGTGAAAAATATGAAGAACTTCAAAAGGTGTGAAAAATATGAAGAGCTTCAAAATGTGTCAAAAATATGAAAAGCATGAAATGGTCTGAAAAATAGGAGGTTCATGAAGCGGTGTTCAAAAACATGAAGAGCCTGAAAAGATTTGAAAGATATGAAGAGCTTCAAAATGTGTCAAAAATATGAGGAGCATGAAACGGTCTGAAAAATAGGAGGAGCATGAAACGGTGATCAAAAACATGAAGAGCCTGAAAAGGTGTGAAAAATATGAAAAGCTTCAAAAGGTGTGAAATACATGAGGAGCATGAAACGGTCTGAAAAATATGAGATGCATGAAGTTCTGTGGAAAAACATGAAGAGACTGAAAAGGTGTGAAAAATATGAAGAGCTTCAAAAGGTGTGAAATACATGAGGAGCTTGAAACTCTCTGAAAAATAGAAGGAGAATGAAGTGGTGTTCAAAAATATGAAGAGCGTGAAAAGTTGTGAAAAATATGAAGAGCTTCAAAAGGTGTGAAATACATGAGGAGGATTAAACGGTCTGAAAAATAGGAGGAGCATGAAGCGGTGTTGAGAATCTTGAAGAGCCTGAAACCGTGTGAAAAATATGAAGAACTTCAAAAGGTGTGAAAAATATGAAGAGCTTCAAAAGGTGTCAAAAATATGAAAAGCATGAAACGGTCTGAAAAATAGGAGGATCATGAAGCGGTGTTCAAAAACATGAAGAGCCTGAAAAGATTTGAAAGATATGAAGAGCTTCAAAAGGTGTCAAAAATATGAGGAGCATGAAACGGTCTGAAAAATAGGAGGAGCATGAAACGGTGATCAAAAATATGAAGAGCCTGAAAAGGTATGAAAAATATGAAGAGATTCAAAAGGTGTGAAAAATATGAGGAGCATGAAACGGTCTGAAATATAGGAGGAGCATGAAACAGTGTTGAAAAACATGAAGAGCCTGAAAAAGTGTGAAAAATATGAAGAGATTCAAAACGTGTCAAAAATATGAGGAGCATGAAACGGTCTGAAAAATAGAATCAGCATGAAGCGGTGTTGAAAAACCTTACGAGCCTGAAAACGTGTGAAAAATATGAAGAGCTTCAAAAGGTGTGAAAAATATGAAGAGCTTCAAAAGGTGTCAAAAATATGAGGAGCATGAAACAGTCTGAAAAATAGGAGGAGCTTGAAGCGGTGTTGAAAAACATGAAGAGCCTGAAAACGTGTGAAAAATATGAAGAGCTTCAAAAGGTGTGAAAAATAGGAAGAGCTTCAAAAGGTGTCAAAATGAGATGAGCATGAAACGGTCTGAAAAATATGAGGAGCATGAAGTGGTGTTGAAAAAAATGAAGAGCCTGAAAAGATGTGAAATATATGAAGCGCTTCAAAAGGTGTCCAAAATATGAGGAGAAGGAAACGGTCTCCAAAATAGAAGGAGCATGATATGGTGTTCAAAAACATGAAGAGCCTGAAAAGGTGTGAAAAATATGAAGAGCTTCAAAAGGTGTGAAATACATGAGGAGGATTAAACGGTTTGAAAAATAGGAGGAGCATGAAGCAGTGTTGAAAAACATGAAGATCCTGAAAAGGTGTGAAAAATATGAAGAGGTTCAAAAGGTGTCAAAAATATGAGGAGTATGAAACGGTCTGAAAAATAGGAGGAGCTTGAAGCGGTGTTTAAAAACATGAAGAGCCTGAAAAGGTGTGAAAAATATGAAGAGCTTCAAAACTTGTCAAAAATATGAGGAGCATGAAACAGTCTGAAAATTAGGATGAGAATGAAACTGTTTTGAAAAAGATGAAGAGCATGAAAAGGTGTGAAAAATATGAAGATCTTCAAAAGGTGTCAAAGATATGAGAAGCATTAAACGGAATGAAAATAGGAGCAGCATGAAGCGTTGTTGAAAAACATGAAATCATGAAAAGCTGTGAAATATATGAAGAGATTCAAAAGGTGTCAAAAATATGAGGAGCATTTAACGGTCTGAAAAATAGGAGGAGCATGAAGTGGTTTTTTAAAAGATGAAGGGCATGAAAAGCTGTGAAAAATATGAAGTGCTTCAAAATGTGTAAAGAATTTGAGGAGCATGAAACGGTCTGAAAAATAGGAGGAGCATGAAATGCTGTAGAAAAACATGAAGAGCCTGAAAAGGTGTGAAAAATAAGAGGAGCATGAAACGTTCTGAAAAATAGGAAGAGCATGAAATGGTGTTCAAAAACATGAAGACCCTGAAAAGGTGTGAAAAATATGAAGACCTCAAAAGGTGAAAAAATATGAGGAGCATGAAACAGTCTGAAAAATAGGAGGAGCATGAAGCGGTGTTGAAAAACATGAAGAGAATGAAACCGTGTGAAAAATATGAAGACATTCAAAAGGTGTGAAAAATCTGAAGAGCTTCAAAAAGTGTCAAAAATGAGATGACCATGAAACGGTTTGACAAATAGGAGGAACATGAAGTGGTGTTGAAAAACATAAAGAGCCTGAAAAGGTGTGAAAAACATGAAGAGCTTCAAAAGGTGTCAAAATTATGAGGAGCATGAAACGGTCTGAAAAATAGGAGGAGCATGAAGCGGTGTTGAAAAACATGAAGAGCCTGAAAAGGTGTGAAAAATATGAAGAGCTTCAAAAGGTTTCAAAAATAGGATTAGCATGAAACGGTATGAAAAATAGGAGAAGTATGAAGCGGTGCCCAAAAACTTGAAGAGCCTGTAAACGTGTGAAAAATATGAAGAGCTTCAAAAGGTGTCAAAAATATGAGGAGCATGAAATGGTCAGAAAATTAGGAGGAGCTTGAAACGGTCTGAAAAATAGGAGGAGAATGAAATGGTGTTGAAAAACATGAAGAGCCTGAAAAGCTGTGAAAAATAAGAGGAGCATGAAACGTTCTGAAAAACAGGAGGAGAATGTAACGGTGTTCAAAAACATGAAGAGCCTGAAAAGGTGTGAAAAATATGAAGAGCTTCAAAAGGTGTCAAAAATTTGAGGAGCATGAAACGGTTTGAAAAATAGGAGGAGCATGAAACGCTGTTCAAAAATATGAAGAGCCTGAAAAGGTGTGAAAAATATGAAGAGATTCAAAATGTGTCAAAAATATGAGGACCATGAAACGGTCTGAAAAATCGGAGGAGCATGAAACGGTCTGAAAAATACGAGGAGCATTAAATGGTGTTGAAAAACATGAAAAGCCTGAAAAGGTGTGAAAAATATGAAGAGCTTCAAAAGGTGTTAAAAATATGAGGAGCATGAAAAGGTCTGAAAAATAGGAGGAGCATGAGGCGGTGTTCAAAAACATGAAGAGCCTGAAAAGGTGTGAGAAATATGAAGAGCTTCAAAAGCTGTCAAAAATATGAGGAGCATTAAACGGTCTGAAAAATAGGAGGAGAATGAAGAGGTCTGAAAAAGATGAAGAGCCTGAAAAGGTGTGAAAAATATGAAGAGCTTCAAAAGGTGTGAAATACATGAGGAGCATGAAACTCTCTGCAAAATACGAGCAGCATGAAGCGGTGTTCAAAAACATGAAGAGACTGAAAAGGTGTGAAAAATGTGAAGATCTTCAAAACGTGTGAAAAATATGAGGAGCATGTAACAGTCTTAAAAATAGGAGGAGCAAGAAGCAGTGTTGAAAAACATGAAGAGCTTGTAAAGGTGTGAAAAATATGAAGAGCTTCAAAAGGTGTCAAAATTATGAGGAGCATGAAACACTCTGAAAAATAGGAGGAGCATGAGGCGGTGATGTAAAACATGAAGAGCCTGAAAAGGTGTGAAAAATATGAAGAGCTTCAAAAGGTTCAAAAATATGAGGAGCATGAAACAGTCTGAAAAATAGGAGGAGTATGAAGCGGTGTTGAAAAACATGAAGAGCCTGAAAAGGTGTGAAATATATGAAGAGCTTCAAAAGATGTGAAATACATGAGGAGCATTAAATGGTCTGAAAAATTGGAGGAGCATGAAGTGGTGTTCAAAAACATGAAGAGACTGAAAAGGTGTGAAAAACATGAAGAGCTTCAAAAGGTGTGAAAATTATGAGGAGCAGGAAACAGTCTGAAAAATAGGAGGAGAATGAAGCGGTGTTGAAAAACATGAAGAGCTTGAGAAGGTGTGAAAAATATGAAGAGCTTCAAAAGGTGTTAAACTTATGAGGATCATGAAACAGTCTGAAAAATACGAGGAGAATGATGCGGTGTTGTAAAACATGAAGAACCTGAAACGGTGTGAAAAATATGAATAGCTTCAAAAGGTGTCAAAAATATGAGGAGCATGAAATGGTCTGAAAAATAGGAGGAACATGAAACGGTGTTGAATAATATGAAGAGCCTGAAAATTTGTGAAAAATATGAAGAGCTTCAGAGGGTGTGAAATACATGAGGAGAATGAAACGGTCTGTAAAATAGGATTAGCATGAAGCGGTGTTGAAAATCATGAAGAGCCTGAAAAGGTGTGAAAAATATGAAGAGCTTCAAAAGATGTGAAAAATAGGAGGAGCATGAAATGGTGCTCAAAAACATGAAGAGCCTGAAAAGGTGTGAAAAATAAGAAGAGCTTCAAAAGGTGTGAAAAATATGAGGAGCATGAAACGGTCTGAAAAATAGGAGGAGCATGAAACGGTGTTCAAAACATGAAGAGACTGAAAAGTTGTGAAAAATATGAAGAGCTTCAAAAGGTGTCAAAAATATGAGGAGCATGAAACTGTCTGAAATATAGGAGGTGCATGAAACGGTGTTGAAAAACATGAAGAGCCTGAAGAAGTGTGAAAAATATGAAGAGCTTCAAAACATGTCAAAAATATGAGGAGCATGAAACGGTCTGAAAAATAGGAGGAGCAAGAAGCGGTGTTGAAAAACATGAAGTGCCTGAAAAGGTATCAAAAATATGAAGAGATTCAAAAGGTGTGAAAAATATGAGGAGCTTGAAACGGTCTGAAAAATAGGAGGAGCATGAAACGGTGTTGAAAAACATGAAGTGCCTGAAAAGGTGTCAAAAATATGAAGAGCTTCAAAAGGTGTGAAAAATATGAGGAGCTTGAATCGGTCTGAAAAATAGGAGGAGCATGAAACGGTGTTCAAAATCATGAAGAAACTGAAAAGTTGTGAAAAATATGAAGAGCTTCAAAACATGTCAAAAATATGAGGAGCATGAAACGGTCTCAAAAATAGGAGGAACATGAAGCAGTGTTCAAACACATGAAGAGCCTGAAATTGTGTGAAAAATATGAAAACCTTCAAAAGGTGTCAAAATTATGAGGAGCAGGAAACGGTCTGAAAAATAGGAGTAACATGATGCGGTGTTCAAAAATATGAAGAGCCTGAAAAGGTGTGAAAAATATGAAGAGCTTCAAAAGGTGTCAAAAATATGAAGAGCTTCAAAAGGTGTCAAAAATATGAGGAGCATGAAGCGTTCTGAAATATAGGAGGAGCAAGAAGCGTTCTGAAAAATAGGAGGAGCATGAAGCGGTCTGAAAAATAGGAGGAGCATGAAGCGGTGTTCAAAAACATAAAGAGCCTGAAAAGGTGTGAAATATATGAAGAGCTTCAAAAGGTGTGCAATACAAGGGGAGCATGAAACAACCTTAAAAACAGGACGAGCATGAAGCTGTGTTCAAAAACATGAGAGCCTGAAAAGGTGTGAAAAATATGAAGAGATTCAAAAGGTGTCAAAAATATGAGGAGCAAGAAACGATCTGAAAAATTGGAGGAGCATGAAGCGGTGCTCAAAAATATGAAGACCTGAAAAGGTGTGAAAAATATGAAGAGCTTCAAAAGGTGTCAAAAATGAGAGGAGCATGAAGCGGTCTGAAAAATAGGAGGAGGAGGAAGTGGTGTTGAAAAATATGAAGAGCCTGCAAAGGTGTGAAATATATGAAGAGCTTCAAAATGTGTCAAATATATGAGGAGCATGAAACGGTCTGAAAAGTAGGAACAGCTTGAAACGGTGTTCAAAAACATGAAGAGCCTGAAAAGGTGTGAAAAATGTGAAGAGCTTCAAAAAGTGTGAAATACATCAGGAGCATGAAACGGTCTGAAAATAGGAGGAGCATGATGCAGTGTTCAAAAACATTATGAGCCTTAAATGGTGTGAAAAATACGAAGAGCTTCAAAAGGTGTCAAAAATATGTGGAGCATTAAACGATCTGAAAAATACGAGGAGCATGAAGCGGTGTTCAAAAACATGAAGAGCATGAAAAGGTGTGAAAAATATGAAGAGCTTCAAAAGGTGACAAAAATATGAGGAGCATGAAACTGTCTGAAAATAGGAGGAGCATGAAACCGTGTTCAAAAACATGAAGAGTATGAAAAGTTGTGAAAAATAAGAAGTCTTCAAAAGGTGTGAAAAATATGAAGAGCTTCAAAAGATGTCATAAATGAGATGAGCATGAAACGGTCTGAAAAATAGGAGGAGCATGAACTGGTGTTCAAAAAAATGACGAGCCTGAAAAGGTGTGAAAAATAGGAAAAGGCTCAAAATGTGTCAAAAATATGAGGAGCATGAAACGGTCTGAAAAATTGCAGGAGCATGAAGCGGTGTTGAAAAACATGAAGAGTCAGAAAACGTGTGGAAATATGAAGAGCTTCAAAAATATGAAAAATATTAAGAGCTTCAAAGTTGTGAAAAATATGAAGAGCTTCAACAGGTGTCAAAAATGAGCTGAGCATGAAACGGTCTGTAAAATTGGAGGAGCATCAAGCCGTGTTGAAAATCATGAAGAGGCTGAAAAGGTGTGAAAAATATGAGGAGCATGAAACAGTGTTGAAAAACCTGAAGAGCCTGAAAAGGGGTGAAAAACATGAAGTGTTTCAAAAGGATTCAACAATATGAGGAGCATGAAACAGTCTGATATTTAAGAAGAGCATGAAACGGTGTTGAAGAACATGAAGAGCCTGAAAATGTGTGCAAAATATGAAGAGCTACAAAACTTGTCAAAAATATGAGGACCATGAAACAGTCTGAAAAATACGAGGATCATGAAGTGATGTTGAAAAACATGTAGAGCCTGAAAAGCTGTGAAAAATATGAAGAGCTTCAAAAGGTGTGAAAAATATGAGGAGCATGAATCGGTCTGAAAAATAGGAGGAGCATGAAGCAGTATTGAAAAACATGAAGAGCCTGAAAAGTTGTGAAAAATATGAGGAGCATGAAACGGTCTGAAAAATAGGTGGAGTATGAAGCGGTGTTCAAAAACATGAAGAGCCTGAAGAGGTGTGAAAAATATGAAGAGCTTCAAAAGGTGTGAAAAATATGAAGAGCTTCAAACATTGTGAAAAATATGAGGAGCATGATACTGTTCTGAAAAATAGGAGCAGCATAAAGCGGTGTTAAAAACATGAAGAGGGTGAAAATGTGTGAAATATATGAAGAGCTTTAAAAAGTGTCAAAAATATGAGGAGCATGAAACGAACTGAAATATAGGAGGAGCATGAAACGGTATGGAAAAACATGAAGAAAGGGAAAGGAGTGAAAAATATGAAGAGATTCAAAAGGTGTGAAGAATATGAGGAACATGAAGCGGTGTTCAAAATCATGAAGAGCTTGAAAAGGTGTGAAATATATGAAGAGGTTCAAAGGTGTGAAAAATAGGAGGAGCATGAAGCGGTATTGAAAAACATGAAGAGCCTGAAAATTTGTGAAATATATGAAGAGCTTCAAAAGGTGTCAAAAATATGAGGAGCATGAAATGATCTGAAAATCAAGAGGAGCATGAAGCGGTGTTCAAAAACCTGAAAAGCCTGAAAAGGTGTGAAATATATGAAGAGCTTCAAAAGGTGTCAATACTATGAGGAGCATGAAACGGTCTGAAAACAGGAGGAGCATGAAGCGGTGTTGAAAAGCATTAAGAGCCTAAAAGGTGTGAACAATATGAAGAGCTTCAAAAGGTGTGAAGAATATGAAGAGCTTCAAAAGGTGTCAAATATATGAGGAGCATGAAACTGTCTGAAAAATAGGAGGAGCATGAAAGGTGTTGAAAAACATGAAGAGCCTGAAAAGATATGGAAAATATGAAGAGCTTCAAAAGGTGTCAAAAATATGAGGAGCATGAAACGGTCTGAAAAATAGGAGGAGCATGAAACGGTGTTGAAAAACATGAAGAGCCTGTAAAGGTGTGAAAAATATGAAGAGCTTCAAAAGGTGTGAAAATTATGAGGAGCATGAAACGGTCTGAAAAATTGGAGGATAATGAAGCGGTGTCAAAAACAGGAAGAGCCTGAAAAGGTGTGAAAAATATGAGGAGCATGAAATGGTCTGAAAAATAGGAGGAGCATGAAACGGTGTTGAAAAACATGAAGAACAGGAAAAGGAGTGAAAAATATGATGGGCTTCAAAAGGTGTGAAAAATATGAGGAACATGAAGCTGTGTTCAAAAACATGAAGAGCCTGAAAAGGAGTGAAAAATATGAAGAATTTCAAAAGGTGTGAAAAATATGAGGAGCATGAAACGGTCTGAAAAATAGGAGGAGCATGAAGCGGTGTTGAAAAGCCTGAAGAGCTTGAAAAGGTGTGAAAAATATGTAGTGCTTCAAAAGGTGTCAAATTTACAAGTAGCATGAAACGGTGTTTAAAACTTGAAGAGCCTGAAAAGGTGTGAAGAATATGAAGAGCTTCAAAAGGTGTGAAAAATATGAAGAGCATGATACAGTCTGAAATATAGGAGGCGCCTGAAACGGTGTTCAAAAACATGAAGACCCTGAAAAGGTGAGAAAAATATGAAGAGCTTCAAAAGGTGTGAAAATTATGAAGAGCTTCAAAAGGTGTCAAAAATAAAAGGAGCATGAAACGGTCTGAAAAATAGGAGGAGAATTAAACGGTGTTGAAAAACATGAAGAGCCTGAAATGGTGTGAAATATATGAAGAGATTCAAAAGGTGTCAAAAATATGAGGAGCATGAATCAATCTGAAAAATAGGAGGAGCAGGAAGCAGTGTTCAAAAACATGATGAGCCTGAAAAGGTGTGAAAAATATGAAGAGTTTCAAAAGATGTCAAATTTATGAGGAGCATGAAAGGGTGTGAAAATAGGAGGAGCATGAAGCGGTGTTGAAAAACATGAAGAGCCTGCAAAGGTGTGAAAAATACGAAGAGCTTCAAAAGTTGTCAAAAATATGAGGAGCTTGAAACGGTCTGAAAAATATGAGGAGCATGAAACGGTGTTCAAAAACATGAAGAGACTGAAAAGGTGTGAAAAATAAGAAATGCTTGAAAAGGTGTGAAAAATATGGGAGCAGGAAACGGTCTGAAAAATAGGAGGAGGATTAAGCGGTGTTCAAAAACATGAAGAGCCTGAAAAGGTGTGAAAAATATGAAGAGCTTCAAAAGGTGTGAAAAATATGAGGAGCATGAAACGGTCTGAAAAATAGGAGGAGCATGAAGCGGTGTTGAAAAACATGAAGAGACTGAAAAGGTTTGAAAAATATGAAGAGCTTCAAAATTTGTGAAAAATATGAAGAGCTTCAAAAGGTGTTAAAAATATGAGGCGCATGAAACGGTCTGAAAAATAGGAGGAGCATGAAGCGGTGTTGAAAAACATGAAGAGCATGAAAACGTGTGAAAAAAATGAAGAGCTTCAAAAGGTGTCAAATATATGAGGAGCATGGAACGGTCTGAAAAATAGGAGGAGCATGAAACGGTGTTCAAAAACATGAAGACCCTGAAAAGGTGTGAAAATTATGAAGAGATTCAAAAGGTATCAAAAATATGAAGAACATGAAACGGTCTGAAAAATAGGAGGAGCATGAAGCTGTGTTGAAAAACATGAAGAGCCTGAAAAGCTGTGAAAAATATGAAGAGCTTCAAAAGGTGTCAAAAATATGAGGAGCATGAAACGGTCTGAAATACAGGAGGTGGATGAAGCGGATTTGAAAAACATGAAGAGTCTGAAAAGGTGTGAAAAAAAAGAAGAGCTTCAAAAGGTGTCAAAAATATGAGGAGCTCAAAACGGTGAAATTTTGGAGGAGCATGAAGTGGTTTTGGAAAACATGAAGAGCCTGCAAAGGTGTGAAAAATATGAAGAGTTTCAAAAGGTGTCAGAAATATGAGGAGCATGAAACGCTATGAAAAATAGGACAAGCATGAAATGGTGTTGAAAACATGAAGAGCCTGAAAAGGTGTGAAAAATATGAAGAGTTTCAAAAGGTATCAAAAATATGAAGACCATGAAATGATCTGAAAAATAGGAGGAGCATGAAGCGGTGTTCAAAAACATGAAGAGCATGAAAAGGTGTGAAAAATATGAAGAGCTTCAAAAGGGGTTAAAAATATGAGGAGCATGAAATGGTCTGAAATATACGAGGAGCATTAAATGGTGTTGAAAACATGAAGAGCCTGAAAAGCTGTGAACAATATGAAGAGTTTGAAAAGATATCAAAAATATGAAGATCATGAAACGGTATGAAAAATAGGAGGAGCATGATGTGGTGCTGAAAAACATGAAGAACCTGAAAAGGTGTGAAAAACTTGAAGAGCTTCAAAAGGTGTTAAAAATATGAGGAGCATGAAACGGTATGAAAAATAGGAGGAGCATGAAGCCGTGTTCAAAAACATGAAGAGCCTGAAAAGGTGTGAAATATATGAAGAGCTTCAAAAGGCGTCAAAAATATGAGGAGCATGAAACGGTCTGAAAAATAGGAGGAGCATGATGCAGTGTTCAACAACATGAAGAGCCTGAAAAGGTGTGAAAAATATGAAGAGTTTCAAAAGGCTTCAGAATTATGAGGAGCATGGAACGGTCTGAAATAATGGAGGAGCATTAAATGTTGTTCAAAAACATGAAGAGCCTGAAAAGATGTGAAATATATGAAGAGATTCAAATGGTGTCAAAAATATGAGGACTTTGAAACTGTCTGAAAAATAGGAGGAGCATGAAAAGGTGTTCAAAAACATGAAGAGCCTGAAAAGTTGTTAAAAATATGAAGAGCTTCGAAAGGTATAAAAAATATGAGGAGCTTGATTAGGAGTTCAAAAACATGAAGAGCCTGAAAAGCTGTGAACAATATGAAGAGCTTCAAAAGGTGTGAAAAATATGAAGAGCTTCAAAAGGTTTCAAATATTGAGGAGCATGATACTGTCTGAAAAATAGGAGGACCATGAAAGGTGGTGAAAAACATGAAGAGACTGAAAAGGTGTGAAAAATATGAAGAGCTTCAAAAGGTGTTAAAAATATGAGGAGCATGAAACGGTCTGAAAAATAGGAGGAGCATGAAGCACTGTTGAAAAACATGAAGCCTGAAATGGTGTGAAAAATAGGAAGAGCTTCAAAAGGTGTGAAAAATATGAGGAGCATGAAGCGCTCTGAAAATTAGGAGGAGCATGAAGCCGTGTTCAAAAACATGAAGAGCCTGAAAAGGTGTGAAAAATATGAAGAGCTTAAAAAGGTGTCAAAAATCTGAGGAGCATGAAACGGTCTGAAAAATAGGAGGAGCATGAAACGGTCTGAAAAATATGAGGAGCATGAAACGGTGATCAAAAACATGAAGAGCCTGAAAAGGTGTGAAAAATATGAAGAGCTGCAAAAGGTTTGAAAAATGTGAAGAGCTGCAAAAGGTGTGAAAAATATGTGGAACATGAAACGTTCTGAAAAATAGGAGGAGAATGAAACGGTGATCAAAAACATGAAGAGCCTGAAAAGGGGTGAAAAATATGAAGAGTTTCAAAAGGTATCAAAAATATGAAGAGCATGAAATTGTCTGAAAAATAGGAGGAGCATGAAGCGGTGTTCAAAAACATGAAGAGCATGAAAAGGTGTGAAAAATATGAAGAGCTTCAAAAGGTTTTAAAAATATGAGGAGCATGAAACGGTCTGAAATATATGAGGAGCATTAAATGGTGTTGACAAAGATGAAGAGCTTGAAAAGGTGTGAAAAATATGAAGAGCTTTAAAGGGTGTGAAAAATATGAAGAGCTTCAAATGTTGTCAAATATATGAGGAGCTTGAAACGATGAAATATAGGAGGAGCATGAAACGGTGTTGAAAAACATGAAGAGCATGAAAACGTGTGAAAAATATGAAGAGCTTCAAAAGGTGTCAATAATATGAGGAGCTTGATACGGTGAACTATAGGAGGAGCGTGAAGTGGTGTTGAAAAGCATGCAGAGCCTGCAAAGCTGTGAAAAATATGAGGAGCATGAAACAGTGTTGAAAAACATGAGGAGCATGAAATCGTCTGAAAAATAGGAGGAGAAAGAAACGGTGTTGAAAACATGAAGAGCCTGAAAAGGAGTGAAAAATATGAAGAGCTTCAAAAGGTGTGAAAAATATGAGGAGCATGATACGGTCTGAAATATAGGAGGAGCCTGAAAAGGTGTTCAAAAACATGAAGACCCTGAAAGGGGTGAAAAATATGAAGAGCTTCAAAAGGTGTGACAAATATGAAGAGCTTCAAAAGGTGTCAAAAATAAGAGGAGCATGAAACGGTCTGAAAAATAGGAGGAGCATGAAGCTGTGTTGAAAAACATGAAGAGCCTGAAAAGGTGTGAAAAATAAGACAAGCTTCAAAAGCTTTCAGAAATAAGAGGAGCATGAAACGGTCTGAAAAATAGGAGGAGCATGAAGTGATGTTGAAAAATCATGAAGGGCCTGAAAAGTTGTGAAAAATATGAAGAACTTCAAAAGGTGTCAAATATATGAGGAGCATGAAGCGGTGTTGGAAAACATGAAGAGCATGAAAAGGTGTGAAAAATATGAAGAGCTTCAAAAGGTGTCAAAAATATGAGGAGCATGAAACGGCCTGAAAAATGGGAGGAGCATGAAGCGGTGTTGAAAAACATGAAGAGCCTGAAAAGGTGTGAAAAATAAGACAAGCTTCAAAAGGTTTCAGAAATATAAGGAGCATGAAACGGTCTGAAAAATAGGAGGAGCATGAAGCGGTTTTGAAAAACATAAAGAGCCTGAAGAGGTTTGAAATATATTAAAGGCCTCAAAAGGTGTCAAAAATATGAGGAGCATGAAACGGTCTGAAAAATAGGAGGAGCAAGAAACGGAGTTCAAAAACATGAAGAGCCTGAAATGGTGTGAAATACATGAAGAGCTTCAAAAGGTGTCAAAAATATGAGGAGCATGAAACGGGCTGAATAATATGAGGAGCAAGAAACGGTGTTCAGAAACAAGAAGAGCCTGAAAATGTGTGAAAAATATGAAGAACTTAAAAAGGTGTCAAAAATATGAGGAGCATGAAACAGTCTGGAAAATAGGAGGAGTGTGAAGTGGTGTTCAAAAACATGAAGATCCTGAAAAGGTGTGAAAAATATGAAGAGCTTAAAAAGGTGTCAAAAATCTGAGGAGCATGAAAAGGTCTGAAGAATAGGAGGAGCATGAAGCGGTGCTGAAAAACATGAAGAACCTGGACAGGTTTGAAATATATGAAGAGTTTAAAAGGTGTGAAAAATATGAGGAGCATGAAACTGTCTGAAAAATCGGAGGAGCATGGAGCGGTGTTGAAAAACATGAGGAGCCTGCAAAGGAGTGAAAAATATGACGAGCTTCAAAACGTGTCAAAAATATGAGGAGCATGAAAAGGCCTAAGAAATAGGAGGAGCATGAAGCAGTATTGAAAAACATGAACAGCATGAAAAGGTGTGAAAAATATGAAGAGCTTCAAAAGTTGTCAAAATATGAGGAGCATGAAACGGTCTGAAAAATAGGAGGAGCATGAAGTGGCCTTGAAAAACATGTAGAGCCTGAAAAGTTGTGAAAATATGAAGAGCTTCACAAGGTGTGAAAAATAGGAGGAGCATGAAGCAGTGTTGAAAAACATGCAGAGCCTGAAAAGGTGTGAAAAATATGAAGAGCTTCAAAAGGTGTCAAAATATGAGGAGCATGAAACGGTCTGAAAAATAGGAGCATGAAGCGGTGTTGAAAAACATGAAGAGCCTGAAAAAGTGTGAAAAATATGAAGAGCTTCAAAGGTGTCAAAAATATGAGTAGCATGAAACTGTCTGAAAAATAAGAGGAGCATGAATCGGTGTTGAAAAACATGAAGAGCCTGAAAAGTTGTGAAAAATATGAAGAGCTTCAAAACGTGTCAAAAATATGAGGAGCATGAAACGGTCTGAAAAATAGGAGGAGCATGAAGCTGTGTTGAAAAACATGAAGAGCATGAAAACGTGTGAAAAATATGAAGAGCTTCAAAAGATGTCAAAATATGAGGAGCATGAAACGGTCTGAAATATACGAAGAGAGTGAAGTGGTGTTCAAAAACATGAAGAGCCTGAAAAGGTGTGAAAAATATGAAGAGCTTCAAAAGGTGTCAAAATATGAGCAGCATGAAACGGTCTGAAAAATAGGAGGGGCATGAAGCGGTGTTGAAAAACATGAAGAGCCTGAAAAGGTGTGAAATATATGAAGAGCTTAAAAAGGTGTCAAAAATATGTGGAACATTAAACGGTCTGAAAAATATGAAGAGCATGAAGTGGTTTTCAAAAACATGAAGAGCCTGAAAAGGTGTGAAAAATAGGAAGAGCTTCAAAAGGTGTCAATAATATGAGGAACATGAAACGTTCTGAAAAATATGAGGAGCATGAAGCTGTGTTGAAAATCAGGAAGAGCCTGAAAATTTTGAAATATATGAAGAGCTTCAAAAGATGTCAAAATATGAGGAGCATGAAACGGTCTGAAAAATAGGAGGAGCATGAAACGGTGTTGAAAAACATGAAGAGCCTGAAAAGGTGTGAAAAATATGAAGAGCTTCAAGGGGTGTCAAAAATATGAGGAGCATGAAACGGTCTGAAAATTAGGAGGAGCAATCAACGGTTTTCAAAAACATGAAGAGCCTGAAAAGGTGTGAAAAATATGTAGAGCTTCAAAAGGTGTCAATAATATGAGGAGCATGAAACGGTCTGAAAAATAGGAGGAGCATGAAACGGTGTTGAAAAACATGAAGAGGCTGAAAAGTGGTGAAAAATATGAAGAGCTTCAAAAGGTGTCAAAAATATGAGGAGCATGAAACGGTCTGAAAAATACGAGGAGCAAGAAGTGGTGCTGGAAAACATGAAGAGCATATAAACGTGTGAAATATATGAGCAGCTTCAAAAGGTGTGAAAAATATGAAGAGCATCAAAAGGTGTCAAAAATATGAGGAGCATGAAGCGGTGTTGACAAACATAAGAGCCTGAAAAGGTGTGAAAATCTGAACAGCTTCAAAAGGTGTCAAAAATATGAGGAGCATGAAGCGGTGTTGACAAACATGAAGAGCCTGAAAAGGTGTGAAAATATGAAGAGCTTCAAAAGGTGTCAAACATATGAGGAGCATGAAACGGTCTGAAAAATAGGTGGAGCATGAAGCGGTGTTGAAAAACATGAAGAGCCTGAAAAGGTGTGAAAAACATGAAGAGCCTGAAAATGTGTGAAATATATGAAGAGCTTCAAAAGGTGTCAAAAATGTGAGGAGCATGAAACGGTCTGAAAAATAGGAGGAGCATGAAGCGGTATTCAAAATATGAAAAGCCTGAAAAGGTGTGAGAAACATGAAGAGCTTCAAAAGGTGTCAAAAATGTGAGGACCATGCAACTGTCTGAAAAGTAGGAGGAGCATTAAGCGGTATTCAAAAACATGAAGAGTCTGAAAAGGTGTGAAAAATATGAAGAGCTACAAAAGGTGTCAAATATATGAGGAGCATGAAACGGTCTGAAAAATAGGAGGAGGATGAAGCGGTGTTGAAAAACATGAAGAGCCTGAAAAGGTGTGAAATATATGAAGAGCTTCAAAAGGTGTCAAAAGTATGAGACACATGAAACGTTCTGAAAAATAGGAGCAGCATGAAGCTGTGTTGAAAATCAGGAGGAGCCTGAAAAGATTTGAAATATATGAAGAGCTTCAAAACGTGTCAAAAATATGAGGAGCATGAAAAGGTCTCAAAAATAGGAGGAGCATGAAAAGGTCTGAAAAATAGGAGGAGCATGAAACGGTGTTGAAAAACATGAAGAGCCTGAAGAAGTGTGAAAAATATGAAGAGCTTCAAAACATGTCAAAAATATGAGGAGCATGAAGCGTTCTGAAATATAGGAGGAGCAAGAAGTGTTCTGAAAAATAGGAGGAGCATGAAGCGGTCTGAAAAATAGGAGGAGTATGAAGCGGTGTTCAAAAACATGAAGAGCCTGAAAAGATGTGAAATATATGAAGAGCTTCAAAAGGTGTGCAATACAAGTGGAGCATGAAACAACCTTAAAAACAGGACGAGCATGAAGCTGTGTTCAAAAACATGAGAGCCTGAAAAGGTGTGAAAAATATGAAGAGCTTCAAAAGGTGTGAAAATTATGAGGAGCATGAAACGGTCTGAAAAATTGGAGGATAATGAAGCGGTGTCAAAAACAGGAAGAGCCTGAAAAGGTGTGAAGAATATGAAGAGCTTAAAAGGGGTGAAAAATATGAGGAGCATGAAACGGTCTGAAAAATAGGAGGAGCATGAAACGGTGTTGAAAACATGAAGAGCATGCAAAGGTGTGAAAAATATGAAGAGTTTCAAAACTTATCAAAAATATGAAGAGCATGAAACGGTCTGAAAAATAGGAGGAGCATGAAACGGTGTTGAAAACATGAAGAGCCTGCAAAGGTGTGAAAAATATGAAGAGCTTCAAACGGTGTCAAAATTATGAGGAGCATGAAACGGTCTGAAAAATAGGAGGAGCATGAAACGGTGTTGAAAACATGAAGAGCCTGAAAAGGTGTGAAAAATATGAAGAGCTTCAAAAGGTGTCAAAAATATGAGGATCTCGAAACGGTGAAATTTTGGAGGAGCATGACGTGGTTTTGGAAAACATGAAGAGCCTGCAAAGATGTGAAAAATATGAAGAGCTTCAAAAGGTGTGAAAAATATGAGGAGCATGATACAGTCTGAAATATAGGAGGAGCCTGAAACGGTGTTCAAAAACATGAAGACCCTGAAAAGGTGAGAAAAATATGAAGAGCTTCAAAAGGTGTGAAAATTATGAAGAGCTTCAAAAGGTGTCAAAAATAAAAGGAGCATAAAACGGTGAAAAATAGGAGGAGAATTAAACGGTGTTGAAAAACATGAAGAGCCTGAAATGGTGTGAAATATATGAAGAGATTCAAAAGGTGTCAAAAATATGAGGAGCATGAATCAATCTGAAAAATAGGAGGAGCAAGAAGCAGTGTTCAAAAACATGATGAGCCTGAAAAGGTGTGAAAAATATGAAGAGTTTCAAAAGATGTCAAAATTATGAGGAGCATGAAAGGGTGTGAAAATAGGAGGAGCTTGAAGCGGTGTTGAAAAACATGAAGAGCCTGCAAAGGTGTGAAAAATACGAAGAGCTTCAAAAGGTGTCAAAAATACGAGGAGCTTGAAACGGTCTGAAAAATATGAGGAGCATGAAACGGTGTTCAAAAACATGAAGAGAGTGAAAAGGTGTGAAAAATATGAAAAGCTTGAAAAGGTGTGAAAAATATGGGAGCAGGAAACGGTCTGAAAAAGAGGAGGAGGATTAAGCGGTGTTCAAAAACATGAAGAGCCTGAAAAGGTGTGAAAAATATGAAGAGCTTCAAAAGGTGTGAAATACATGAGGAGCATGAAACGGTCTGAAAAATAGGAGGAGCATGAAGCGGTGTTGAAAAACATGAAGAGACTGAAAAGGTTTGAAAAATATGAAGAGCTTCAAAATGTGTGAAAAATATGAAGAGCTTCAAAAGGTGTTAAAAATATGAGGCGCATGAAACGGTCTGAAAAATAGGAGGAGCATGAAGCGGTGTTGAAAAACATGAAGAGCATGAAAACGTTTGAAAAATATGAAGAGCTTCAAAAGGTGTCAAATATATGAGGAGCATGGAACGGTCTGAAAAATAGGAGGAGCATGAAGCGGTGTTCAAAAACATGAAGACCCTGAAAAGGTGTGAAAATTATGAAGAGATTCAAAAGGTATCAAAAATATGAAGAACATGAAACGGTCTGAAAAATAGGAGGAGCATGAAGCTGTGTTGAAAAACATGAAGAGCCTGAAAAGGTGTGAAAAATATGAAGAGCTTCAAAAGGTGTCAAAAATATGAGGAGCATGAAACGGTCTGAAATACAGGAGGTGCATGAAGCGGATTTGAAAAACATGAAGAGTCTGAAAAGGTGTGAAAAATATGAAGAGCTTCAAAAGGTGTCAAAAATATGAGGAGCTCGAAACGGTGAAATTTTGGAGGAGCATGAAGTGGTTTTGGAAAACATGAAGAGCCTGCAAAGGTGTGAAAAATATTAAGAGCTTCAAAAGGTGTCAGAAATATGAGGAGCATGAAACGCTATGAAAAATAGGACAAGCATGAAATGGTGTTGAAAACATGAAGAGCCTGAAAAGGTGTGAAAAATATGAAGAGTTTCAAAAGGTATCAAAAATATGAAGAGCATGAAATGATCTGAAAAATAGGAGGAGCATGAAGCGGTGTTCAAAAACATGAAGAGCTTGAAGAGGTGTGAAAAATATGAAGAGCTGCAAAACGTGTCAAAAATATGAGGAGTTTGAAACGATCTGAAAAATAGGAGGAGCATGAAGCGGTTTTGAAAAAGATGAAAAGCGTAAAAAGGTGTCAAAAATGTGAAGAGGTTCAAAAGGTGTCAAAAATATGAGGAACATGAAACGGTCTGAAAAATAGGAGGAGCATGAAGCGGTGTTGAAAATCATGAAGAGCCTGAAAAGGTGTGAAATATATGAAAAGCTTCAAAAGTAGTGAAAAATATGAAGAGCTTCAAAAGGTGTCAAAATGAGATGAGCATGAAACGGTCTGAAAAATAGGAGGAGCATGAAGTGGTGTTGAAAAAAATGAAAATCATGAAAAGGTGGGAAATATATGAAGAGCTTCAAAAGCTGTCCAAAATATGAGGAGAATGAAACGGTTTCCAAAATAGAAGAAGCATGAAATGGTGTTCAAAAACATGAAGAGCCTGAAAAGGTGTGAAAAATATGAAGAGCTTCAAAAGGTGTGAAATACATGAGAAGGATTAAACGGTCTGAAAAATAGGAGGAGCATGAAATGGTGATCAAAAACATGAAGAGCCTGAAAAGTTGTCAAATATATGAGGAGCATGAAGCGGTCTGAAAAATAGGAGGAGCATGAAGTGGTGTTGAAAAACATGAAGAGCCTGAAAAGGTGTGAAAAATAAGAAGAGCTTCAAAAGGTGTCAAAAATTAGATGAGCATGAAACGGTGTGAAAAATAGGAGGAGCATGAAATGGTGATGAAAAAAATGAAGAGCCTAAAAAGGTGTGAAAAATATGAAAAGCTTCAAAAGGTGTCCAAAATATGAGGAGAATGAAACGGTTCCCAAAATAGGAGGAGCATGAAATTGTGTTCAAAAACATGAAGAGCATGAAAAGGTGTGAAAAATATGAAGAGCGTCAAAAGGTGTCAAAAATGAGGAGAATGAAACGGTTTCCAAAATAGGAGGAGCATGAAATGGTGTTCAAAAACATGAAGAGCATGAAAAGGTGTGAAAAATATGAAGAGCGTCAAAAGGTGTCAAAAATATGAGGAGAATGAAACGGTTTCCAAAAGAGGAGGAGCATGAAATGGTGATGAAAAAAATGAAGAGCCTGAAAAGGTGTGAAATATATGAAGAGCTTCAACAGCTGTCCAAAATATGAGGAGAATGAAACGGTTTCCAAAATAGGAGGAGCATGAAATGGTGTTCAAAAACATGAAGAGCATGAAAAGGTGTGAAAAATATGAAGAGCTTCAAAAGCTGTCCAAAATATGAGGAGAATGAAACGGTTTCCAAAATAGGAGGAGCATGAAATGGTGTTCAAAAACATGAAGAGCATGAAAAGGTGTGAAAAATATGAAGAGCTTCAAAAGGTGTGAAATACATGAGGAGCACGAAACAGTCTGAAAAATAGGTGGAGCATGAAGCGGTGTTCAAAAACATGAAGAGCCTGAAAAGATTTGAAAGATATGAAGAGCTTCAAAAGGTGTCAAAAATATGAGGAGCATGAAACGGTCTGAAAAATAGGAGGAGCATGAAACGGTGATCAAAAACATGAAGAGCCTGAAAAGGTGTGAAAAATATGAAGAGCTTCAAAAGGTGTGAAATACATGAGGAGCATGAAACGGTCTGAAAAATATGAGATGCATGAAGTTCTGTGGAAAAACATGAAGAGACTGAAAAGGTGTGAAAAATATGAAGAGCTTCAAAAGGTGTGAAATACATGAGGAGCACGAAACAGTCTGAAAAATAGGAGGAGCATGAAGCGGTGTTGAAAAATATGAAGAGCCTGAAAAGGTGTGAAAAATATGAAGAGCTTCAAAAGGTGTCAAATATATGAGGAGCAGGAAACGGTCTGAAGAATAGGAGAAACATGAAGCGGTGTTGAAAAACATGAAGAGCCTGAAAAGGTGTGAAAAATATGAAGAGCTTCAAAATGTGTCAAAAATATGAGGAGCATGAAACGGTCTGAAAAATATGAGGAGCATGAAGCGGTGTTTAAAAACATGAAGATCCTGAAAAGGTGTGAAAAATATGAAGGGCTTCAAAAGGTGTCAAAATGAGATGAGCATGAAACGCTCTGAAAAATAGGAGGAGCATGAAGTGGTGTTGAAAAAAATGAAAAGCCTGAAAAGGTGTGAAACATATGAAGAGCTTCAAAAGGTGTCAAAAATATGAGGAGAATGAAACAATCTGCAAAATAGGAGGAGCTTGAAATTGTGTTCAAAATCATGAATAGCCTGAAAAGGTGTGAAAAATATGAATAGTTTCAAAACGTGTGAAATACATGAGGAGGATTAAATGGTCTGAAAATAGGAGGAGCATGAAGTGGTGTTGAAAAACTTGAAGAGCCTGAAAAGTTGTCAAATATATGAGGAGCATGAAGCGGTCTGAAAAATAGGAGGAGCATGAAGTGGTGTTGAAAAACATGAAGAGCCTGAAAACGTGTGAAAAATATGAAGAGCTTAAAAATGTGTCAAATATATGAGGAGCATCAAACGGTCTGAAAAATAGGAGGAGCATGAAACGGTGTTCAAAAACATGAAGAGCCTGAAAAAGTGTGAAAAATATGAAGAGATTCAAAACGTGTCAAAAATATGAGGAGCATGAAACGGTCTGAAAAATATGAGGAGCATGAAACGGTCTGAAAAATAGAATCAGCATGAAGCGGTGTTGAAAAACCGTAAGAGCCAGAAAACGTGTGAAAAATATGAAGAGCTTCAAACGGTGTGAAAAATATGAAGAGCTTCAAAAGTTGTCAAAAATTAGATGAGCAAGAAACGGTGTGAAAAATAGGAGGAGCAAGAAATGGTGTTGACAAAAATGAAGAGCCTGAAAAGGTGTGAAACATATGAAAAGCTTCAAAAGGTGTCAAATATATGAGGAGCATGAAACGGTCTGAAAAATAGGAGGAGCATGAAGCGGTGTTCAAAAACATGAAGAGCCTCAAAAGGTGTCAAAAATCTGAGGAGCATGAAACGGTCTGAAAAATAGGAGGAGCATGAAGCGGTGTTCAAAAACATGAAGAGCCTGAAAAGGTGTGAAAAATATGATGAGCTTCAAAAGGTGTCAAAAATATGAGCAGCATGAAATGGTCTGAAAAATAGGAGGAGCATGAAGCCGTGTTCAAAAACATAAAGAGCCTGAAAAGGTGTGAAAAATATGAAAAGCTTCAAAAGGTGTCAAATATATCAGGAGCATGAAACGGTCTGAAGAATAGGAGAAACATGAAGCGGTGTTGAAAAACATGAAGAGTCTGAAAACGTGTGAAAATATGAAGAGCCTCAAAAATATGAAAAATATGAAGAGCTTCAAAAGTTGTGAAAAATATGAAGAGCTTCAAAAGGTGTCAAAAATGAGATGAGCATGAAACGGTCTGAAAAATATGAGGAGCATGAAGCGGTGTTGAAAATCATGAAGAGCCTGAAAACATGTGAAAATATGAAGAGCGTCAAAAATATGAAAAATATGAAGAGCTTCAAAAGTAGTGAAAAATATGAAGAGCTTCAAAAGGTGTCAAAATGAGATGAGCGTGAAACGGTCTGAAAAATAGGAGGAGCATGAAGTGATGTTGAAAAAAATGAGAAGCATAAAAAAATGTGAAATGTATGAAGAGCTTCAAAAGCTGTCCAAAATATGAGGAGAATGAAACGGTTTCCAAAATAGGAGGAGCATGAAATGGTGTTCAAAAACATGAAGAGCCTGAAAAGGTGTGAAAAATATGAAGAGCGTCAAAAGGTGTGAAATACATGAGGAGGATTAAATGGTCTGAAAAATAGGAGGAGCATGAAGCGGTGTTGAGGAACTTGAAGAGCCTGAAAACGTGTGAAAAATATGAAGAACTTCAAAAGGTGTGAAAAATATGAAGAGCTTCAAAATGTGTCAAAAATATGAAAAGCATGAAACGGTCTGAAAAATAGGAGGATCATGAAGCGGTGTTCAAAAACATGAAGAGCCTGAAAAGATTTGAAAGATATGAAGAGCATCAAAAGGTGTCAAAAATATGAGGAGCATGAAACGGTCTGAAAAATAGGAGGAGCATGAAACGGTGATCAAAAACATGAAGAGCCTGAAAATGTGTGAAAAATATGAAGAGCGTCAAAAGATGTGAAATACATGAGGAGGATTAAACGGTCTGAAAAATAGGAGGAGCATGAAGCGGTGTTGAGGAACTTGAAGAGCCTGAAAACGTGTGAAAAATATGAAGAACTTCAAAAGGTGTGAAAAATATGAAGAGCTTCAAAATGTGTCAAAAATATGAAAAGCATGAAACGGTCTGAAAAATAGGAGGATCATGACGCGGTGTTCAAAAACATGAAGAGCCTGAAAAGGTGTGAAAAATATGAAGAGCTTCAAAAGGTGTGAAATACATGAGGAGCAAGAAACGGTCTGAAAAATAGGAGGAGCATGAAGCGGTGTTGAAAAACATGAAGAGCCTGAAAAGGTGTGAAAAATATGAAGAGCTTCAAAAGGTGTTAAAAATATTAGGAGTATGAAACGGTCTGAAAAATAGGAGGAGCATGAAACGGTTTTGAAAAACATGAAGAGCCTGAAAAGGTGTGAAAAATATGAAGAGCTCCAAAGGTGTCAAAAATATGAGGAGCATGAAACGGTCTGAAAAATATGAGAGCATGAAGCGGTGTTTAAAAACATGAAGAGCCTGAAAAGGTGTGAAAAATATGAAGGGCTTCAAAAGGTGTCAAATGAGATGAGCATGAAACGCCCTGAAAAATAAGAGGAGCATGAAGTGGTGTTGAAAAAAATGAAAAGCCTGAAAAAGTGTGAAACATATGAAGAGCTTCAAAAGGTGTCAAAAATATGAGGAGAATGAAACGATCTGCAAAATAGGAGGAGCTTGAAATGGTGTTCAAAATCATGAATAGCCTGAAAAGGTGTAAAAAGTATGAATAGTTTCAAAACGTTTGAAATACATGAGGAGGATTAAACGGTCTGAAAATCGGAGGAGCATGAAGTGGTTTTGAAAAACATGAAGAGCCTGAAAAGTTGTCAAATATATGAGGAGCATGAAGCGGTCTCAAAAATATGAGGAGCATGAAACGGTCTGAAAAATAGAATCAGCATGAAGCGGTGTTGAAAAACCTTAAGAGCCAGAAAACGTGTGAAAAATATGAAGAGCTTCAAAAGGTGTGAAAAATATGAAGAGCTTCAAAAGTTGTCAAAAATTAGATGAGCATGAAACGGTGTGAAAAATAGGAGGAGCAAGAAATGGTGTTGACAAAAATGAAGAGCCTGAAAAGGTGTGAAAAATATGAAAAGCTTCAAAAGGTGTCAAATATATGAGGAGCATGAAACGGTCTGAAAAATAGGAGGAGCATGAAGCGGTGTTCAAAAACATAAAGAGCCTCAAAAGGTGTCAAAAATCTGAGGAGCATGAAACGATCTGAAAAATAGGAGGAGCATGAAGCGGTGTTCAAAAACATGAAGAGCCTGAAAAGGTGTGAAAAATATGATGAGCTTCAAAAGGTGTAAAAATATGAGCAGCATGAAACGGTCTGAAAAATAGGAGGAGCATGAAGCCGTGTTCAAAAACATAAAGAGCCTGAAAAGGTGTGAAAAATATGAAAAGCTTCAAAAGGTGTCAAATATATCAGGAGCATGAAACGTTCTGAAGAATAGGAGAAACATGAAGCGGTGTTGAAAAACATGAAGAGTCTGAAAACGTGTGAAAATATGAAGAGCCTCAAAAATATGAAAAATATGAAGAGCTTCAAAAGTTGTGAAAAATATGAAGAGCTTCAAAAGGTGTCAAAAATGAGATGAGCATGAAACGGTCTGAAAAATATGAGGAGCATGAAGCGGTGTTGAAAATCATGAAGAGCCTGAAAACGTGTGAAAATATGAAGAGCGTCAAAAATATGAAAAATATGAAGAGCTTCAAAAGTAGTGAAAAATATGAAGAGCTTCAAAAGGTGTCAAAATGAGATGAGCGTGAAACGGTCTGAAAAATAGGAGGAGCATGAAGTGATGTTGAAAAAAATGAGAAGCATGAAAAAATGTGAAATGTATGAAGAGCTTCAAAAGCTGTCCAAAATATGAGGAGAATGAAACGGTTTCCAAAATAGGAGGAGCATGAAATGGTGTTCAAAAACATGAAGAGCCTGAAAAGGTGTGAAAAATATGAAGAGCGTCAAAAGGTGTGAAATACATGAGGAGGATTAAATGGTCTGAAAAATAGGAGGAGCATAAAGCGGTGTTGAGGAACTTGAAGAGCCTGAAAACGTGTGAAAAATATGAAGAACTTCAAAAGGTGTGAAAAATATGAAGAGCTTCAAAATGTGTCAAAAATATGAAAAGCATGAAACGGTCTGAAAAATAGGAGGATCATGTAGCGGTGTTCAAAAACATGAAGAGCCTGAAAAGATTTGAAAGATATGAAGAGCTTCAAAAGGTGTCAAAAATATGAGGAGCATGAAACGGTCTGAAAAATAGGAGGAGCATGAAACGGTGATCAAAAACATGAAGAGCCTGAAAAGGTGTGAAAAATATGAAGAGCTTTAAAAGGTGTGAAATACATGAGGAGCATGAAACGGTCTGAAAAATATGAGATGCATGAAGTTCTGTGGAAAAACATGAAGAGACTGAAAAGGTGTGAAAAATATGAAGAGCTTCAAAAGGTGTGAAATACATGAGGAGCTTGAAACTCTCTGAAAAATAGAAGGAGAATGAAGTGGTGTTCAAAACATGAAGAGCGTGAAAAGTTGTGAAAAATATGAAGAGCTTCAAAAGGTGTGAAATACATGAGGAGGATTAAACGGTCTGAAAAATAGGAGGAGCATGAAGTGATGTTGAAAAAAATGAGAAGCATGAAAAAATGTGAAATGTATGAAGAGCTTCAAAAGCTGTCCAAAATATGAGGAGAATGAAACGGTTTCCAAAATAGGAGGAGCATGAAATGGTGTTCAAAAACATGAAGAGCCTGAAAAGGTGTGAAAAATATGAAGAGCGTCAAAAGGTGTGAAATACATGAGGAGGATTAAATGGTCTGAAAAATAGGAGGAGCATGAAGCGGTGTTGAGGAACTTGAAGAGCCTGAAAACGTGTGAAAAATATGAAGAACTTCAAAAGGTGTGAAAAATATGAAGAGCTTCAAAATGTGTCAAAAATATGAAAAGCATGAAACGGTCTGAAAAATAAGAGGATCATGAAGCGGTGTTCAAAAACATGAAGAGCCTGAAAAGATTTGAAAGATATGAAGAGCTTCAAAAGGTGTCAAAAATATGAGGAGCATGAAACGGTCTGAAAAATAGGAGGAGCATGAAACGGTGATCAAAAACATGAAGAGCCTGAAAAGGTGTGAAAAATATGAAGAGCGTCAAAAGGTGTGAAATACATGAGGAGGATTAAACGGTCTGAAAAATAGGAGGAGCATGAAGCGGTGTTGAGGAACTTGAAGAGCCTGAAAACGTGTGAAAAATATGAAGAACTTCAAAAGGTGTGAAAAATATGAAGAGCTTCAAAATGTGTCAAAAATATGAAAAGCATGAAACGGTCTGAAAAATAGGAGGATCATGAAGCGGTGTTCAAAAACATGAAGAGCCTGAAAAGATTTGAAAGATATGAAGAGCTTCAAAAGGTGTCAAAAATATGAGGAGCATGAAACGGTCTGAAAAATAGGAGGAGCATGAAACGGTGATCAAAAACATGAAGAGCCTGAAAAGGTGTGAAAAATATGAAGAGCTTCAAAAGGTGTGAAATACATGAGGAGCATGAAACGGTCTGAAAAATATGAGATGCATGAAGTTCTGTGGAAAAACATGAAGAGACTGAAACGGTGTGAAAAATACGAAGAGCTTCAAAAGGTGTGAAATACATGAGGAGCTTGAAACTCTCTGAAAAATAGAAGGAGAATGAAGTGGTGTTCAAAACATGAAGAGCGTGAAAAGTTGTGAAAAATATGAAGAGCTTCAAAAGGTGTGAAATACATGAGGAGGATTAAACGGTCTGAAAAATAGGAGGAGCATGAAGCGGTGTTGAGAATCTTGAAGAGCCTGAAACCGTGTGAAAAATATGAAGAACTTCAAAAGGTGTGAAAAATATGAAGAGCTTCAAAAGGTGTCAAAAATATGAGGAGCATGAAACGGTCTGAAAAATAGGAGGAGCATGAAACGGTGATCAAAAACATGAAGAGCCTGAAAAGGTGTGAAAAATATGAAGAGCTTCAAAAGGTGTGAAATACATGAGGAGCATGAAACGGTCTGAAAAATATGAGATGCATGAAGTTCTGTGGAAAAACATGAAGAGACTGAAAAGGTGTGAAAAATATGAAGAGCTTCAAAAGGTGTGAAATACATGAGGAGCTTGAAACTCTCTGAAAAATAGAAGGAGAATGAAGTGGTGTTCAAAACATGAAGAGCGTGAAAAGTTGTGAAAAATATGAAGAGCTTCAAAAGGTGTGAAATACATGAGGAGGATTAAACGGTCTGAAAAATAGGAGGAGCATGAAGTGATGTTGAAAAAAATGAGAAGCATGAAAAAATGTGAAATGTATGAAGAGCTTCAAAAGCTGTCCAAAATATGAGGAGAATGAAACGGTTTCCAAAATAGGAGGAGCATGAAATGGTGTTCAAAAACATGAAGAGCCTGAAAAGGTGTGAAAAATATGAAGAGCGTCAAAAGGTGTGAAATACATGAGGAGGATTAAATGGTCTGAAAAATAGGAGGAGCATGAAGCGGTGTTGAGGAACTTGAAGAGCCTGAAAACGTGTGAAAAATATGAAGAACTTCAAAAGGTGTGAAAAATATGAAGAGCTTCAAAATGTGTCAAAAATATGAAAAGCATGAAACGGTCTGAAAAATAAGAGGATCATGAAGCGGTGTTCAAAAACATGAAGAGCCTGAAAAGATTTGAAAGATATGAAGAGCTTCAAAAGGTGTCAAAAATATGAGGAGCATGAAACGGTCTGAAAAATAGGAGGAGCATGAAACGGTGATCAAAAACATGAAGAGCCTGAAAAGGTGTGAAAAATATGAAGAGCGTCAAAAGGTGTGAAATACATGAGGAGGATTAAACGGTCTGAAAAATAGGAGGAGCATGAAGCGGTGTTGAGGAACTTGAAGAGCCTGAAAACGTGTGAAAAATATGAAGAACTTCAAAAGGTGTGAAAAATATGAAGAGCTTCAAAATGTGTCAAAAATATGAAAAGCATGAAACGGTCTGAAAAATAGGAGGATCATGAAGCGGTGTTCAAAAACATGAAGAGCCTGAAAAGATTTGAAAGATATGAAGAGCTTCAAAAGGTGTCAAAAATATGAGGAGCATGAAACGGTCTGAAAAATAGGAGGAGCATGAAACGGTCTGAAAAATAGGAGGAGCATGAAATGCTGTAGAAAAACATGAAGAGCCTGAAAAAGTGTGAAAAATAAGAGGAGCATGAAACGTTCTGAAAAATAGGAAGAGCATGAAACGGTGTTCAAAAACATGAAGACCCTGAAAAGGTGTGAAAAATATGAAGACCTTAAAAGGTGAAAAAATATGAGGAGCATGAAACAGTCTGAAAAATAGGATGAGAATGAAACTGTTTTGAAAAAGATGAAGAGCATGAAAAGGTGTGAAAAATATGAAGATCTTCAAAAGGTGTCAAAGATATGAGAAACATGAAACGGAATGAAAATAGGAGCAGCATGAAGCGTTGTTGAAAAACATGAAATCATGAAAAGCTGTGAAATATATGAAGAGATTCAAAAGGTGTCAAAAATATGAGGAGCATTTAACGGTCTGAAAAATAGGAGGAGCATGAAGCGGTTTTTTAAAAGATGAAGGGCATGAAAAGTTGTGAAAAATATGAAGTGCTTCAAAATGTGTAAAGAATTTGAGGAGCATGAAACGGTCTGAAAAATAGGAGGAGCATGAAATGCTGTAGAAAAACATGAAGAGCCTGAAAAAGTGTGAAAAATAAGAGGAGCATGAAACGTTCTGAAAAATAGGAAGAGCATGAAACGGTGTTCAAAAACATGAAGACCCTGAAAAGGTGTGAAAAATATGAAGACCTTAAAAGGTGAAAAAATATGAGGAGCATGAAACAGTCTGAAAAATAGGAGGAGCATGAAGCGGTGTTGAAAAACATGAAGAAAATGAAACCGTGTGAAAAATATGAAGACATTCAAAAGGTGTGAAAAATCTGAAGAGCTTCAAAAAGTGTCAAAAATGAGATGACCATGAAACGGTTTGACAAATAGGAGGAACATGAAGTGGTGTTGAAAAACATGAAGAGCCTGAAAAGCTGTGAAAAATATGAAGAGCTTCAAAAGGTGTCAAAATTATGAGGAGCATGAAACGGTCTGAAAAATAGGAGGAGCATGAAACGGTCTGAAAAATAGGAGGAGCATGAAGCGGTGTTGAAAAACATGAAGAGCCTGAAAAGGTGTGAAAAATATGAAGAGCTACAAAAGGTTTCAAAAATAGGATTAGCATGAAACGGTATGAAAAATAGGAGAAGTATGAAGCGGTGCCCAAAAACTTGAAGAGCCTGTAAACGTGTGAAAAATATGAAGAGCTTCAAAAGGTGTCAAAAATATGAGAAGCATGAAATGGTCAGAAAATTAGGAGGAGCTTGAAACGGTCTGAAAAATAGGAGGAGAATGAAATGGTGTTGAAAAACATGAAGAGCCTGAAAAGCTGTGAAAAATAAGAGGAGCATGAAACGTTCTGAAAAATAGGAGGAGAATGTAACGGTGTTCAAAAACATGAAGAGCCTGAAAAGGTGTGAAAAATATGAAGAGCTTCAAAAGGTGTCAAAAATTTGAGGAGCATGAAACGGTCTGAAAAATAGGAGGAGCATGAAACGGTGTTCAAAAATATGAGGAGCCTGAAAAGTTGTGAAAAATATGAAGAGCTTCAAAATGTGTCAAAAATATGAGGACCATGAAACGGTCTGAAAAATCGGAGGAGCATGAAACGGTCTGAAAAATAGGAGAAGCATGAAATGGTGTTGAAAAACATGAAAAGCCTGAAAAGGTGTGAAAAATATGAAGAGCTTCAAAAGGTGTTAAAAATATGAGGAGCATGAAAAGGTCTGAAAAATAGGAGGAGCATGAGGCGGTGTTCAAAAACTTGAAGAGCCTGAAAAGGTGTGAGAAATATGAAGAGCTTCAAAAGCTGTCAAAAATATGAGGAGCATGAAACGGTCTGAAAAATAGGAGGAGAATGAAGAGGTCTGAAAAAGATGAAGAGCCTGAAAATGTGTGAAAAATATGAAGAGCTTCAAAAGGTGTGAAATACATGAGGAGCATGAAACTCTCTGCAAAATACGAGCAGCATGAACCGGTGTTCAAAAACATGAAGAGACTGAAAAGGTGTGAAAAATGTGAAGATCTTCAAAACGTGTGAAAAATATGAGGAGCATGAAACAGTCTTAAAAATAGGAGGAGCAAGAAGCAGTGTTGAAAAACATGAAGAGCTTGAAAAGGTGTGAAAAATATGAAGAGCTTCAAAAGGTGTCAAAAATATGAGGAGCATGAAACACTCTGAAAATAGGAGGAGCATGAGGCGGTGATGTAAAACATGAAGAGCCTGAAAAGGTGTGAAAAATATGAAGAGCTTCAAAAGGTTCAAAAATATGAGGAGCATGAAACAGTCTGAAAAATAGGAGGAGTATGAAGCGGTGTTGAAAAACATGAAGAGCCTGAAAAGATGTGAAAAATATGAAGAGCTTCAAAAGATGTGAAATACATGAGGAGCATTAAACGGTCTGAAAAATTGGAGGAGCATGAAGTGGTGTTCAAAAACATGAAGAGACTGAAAAGGTGTGAAAAACATGAAGAGCTTCAAAAGGTGTGAAAATTATGAGGAGCAGGAAACAGTCTGAAAAATAGGAGGAGCATGAAGCGGTGTTGAAAAACATGAAGAGCTTGAGAAGGTGTGAAAAATATGAAGAGCTTCAAAAGGTGTTAAACTTATGAGGATCATGAAACAGTCTGAAAAATACGAGGAGAATGATGCGGTGTTGTAAAACATGAAGAACCTGAAAAGGTGTGAAAAATATGAATAGCTTCAAAAGGTGTCAAAAATATGAGGAGCATGAAATGGTCTGAAAAATAGGTGGAACATGAAACGGTGTTGAATAATATGAAGAGCCTGAAAATTTGTGAAAAATATGAAGAGCTTCAGAGGGTGTGAAATACATGAGGAGAATGAAACGGTCTGTAAAATAGGATTAGCATGAAGCGGTGTTGAAAATCATGAAGAGCCTGAAAAGGTGTGAAAAATATGAAGAGCTTCAAAAGATGTGAAAAATAGGAGGAGCATGAAGTGGTGCTCAAAAACATGAAGAGCCTGAAAAGGTGTGAAAAATAAGAAGAGCTTCAAAATGTGTGAAAAATATGAGGAGCATGAAACGGTCTGAAAAATAGGAGAAGCATGAAACGGTGTTCAAAACATGAAGAGACTGAAAAGTTGTGAAAAATATGAAGAGCTTCAAAAGGTGTCAAAAATATGAGGAGCATGATTCTGTCTGAAATATAGGAGGCGCATGAAACGGTGTTGAAAAACATGAAGAGCCTGAAGAAGTGTGAAAAATATGAAGAGCTTCAAAACATGTCAAAAATATGAGGAGCATGAAACGGTCTGAAAATTAGGAGGAGCAAGAAGCGGTGTTGAAAAACATGAAGTGCCTGAAAAGGTATCAAAAATATGAACAGATTCAAAGGGTGTGAAAAATATGAGGAGCTTGAAACGGTCTGAAAAATAGGAGGAGCATGAAACGGTGTTGAAAAACATGAAGTGCCTGAAAAGGTGTCAAAAATATGAAGAGCTTCAAAAGGTGTGAAAAATATGAGGAGCTTGAAACGGTCTGAAAAATAGGAGGAGCATGAAACGGTGTTCAAAAACATGAAGAAACTGAAAAGTTGTGAAAAATATGAAGAGCTTCAAAACATGTCAAAAATATGAGGAGCATGAAACGGTCTCAAAAATAGGAGGAACATGAAGCAGTGTTCAAACACATGAAGAGCCTGAAATTGTGTGAAAAATATGAAAACCTTCAAAAGGTGTCAAAATTATGAGGAGCAGGAAACGGTCTGAAAAATAGGAGTAACATGATGAGGTGTTCAAAAATATGAAGAGCCTGAAAAGGTGTGAAAAATATGAAGAGCTTCAAAAGGTGTCAAAAATATGAAGAGCTTCAAAAGGTGTCAAAAATATGAGGAGCATGAAGCGTTCTGAAAGATAGGAGGAGAAAGAAGCGTTCTGAAAAATAGGAGGAGCATGAAGTGATCTGAAAAATAGGAGGAGCATGAAGCGGTGTTCAAAAACATGAAGAGCCTGAAAAGGTGTGAAATATATGAAGAGCTTCAAAGGTGTGCAATACAAGGGGAGCATGAAACAACCTTAAAAACAGGACGAGCATGAAGCTGTGTTCAAAAACATGAGAGCCTGAAAAGGTGTGAAAAATATGAAGAGATTCAAAAGGTGTCAAAAATATGAGGAGCAAGAAACGATCTGAAAAATTGGAGGAGCATGAAGCGGTGCTCAAAAATATGAAGAACCTGAAAAGGTGTGAAAAATATGAAGAGCTTCAAAAGGTGTCAAAAATGAGAGGAGCATGAAGCGGTCTGAAAAATAGGAGGAGGAGGAAGTGGTGTTGAAAAACATGAAGAGCCTGCAAAGGTGTGAAATATATGAAGAGCTTCAAAATGTGTCAAATATATGAGGAGCATGAAACGGTCTGAAAAGTAGGAACAGCTTGAAACGGTGTTCAAAAACATGAAGAGCCTGAAAAGGTGTGAAAAATGTGAAGAGCTTCAAAAAGTGTGAAATACATCAGGAGCATGAAACGGTCTGAAAGTAGGAGGAGCATGATGCAGTGTTCAAAAACATTAGGAGCCTTAAATGGTGTGAAAAATACGAAGAGCTTCAAAAGGTGTCAAAAATTTGTGGAGCATTAAACGATCTGAAAAATACGAGGAGCATGAAGCTGTGTTCAAAAACATGAAGAGCATGAAAAGGTGTGAAAAATATGAAGAGCTTCAAAAGGTGACAAAAATATGAGGAGCATGAAACAGTCTGAAAATAGGAGGAGCATGAAACCGTGTTCAAAAACATGAAGAGTATGAAAAGTTGTGAAAAATAAGAAGTCTTCAAAAGGTGTGAAAAATATGAAGAGCTTCAAAAGATGTCATAAATGAGATGAGCATGAAACGGTCTGAAAAATAGGAGGAGCATGAAGTGGTGTTCAAAAAAATGACGAGCCTGAAAAGGTGTGAAAAATAGGAAAAGCCTCAAAATGTGTCAAAAATATGAGGAGCATGAAACGGTCTGAAAAATTGCAGGAGCATGAAGCGGTGTTGAAAAACATGAAGAGTCAGAAAACGTGTGAAAATATGAAGAGCTTCAAAAATAGGAAAAATATTAAGAGCTTCAAAGTTGTGAAAAATATGAAGAGCTTCAAAAGGTGTCAAAAATGAGCTGAGCATGAAACGGTCTGAAAAATTGGAGGAGCATCAAGCGGTGTTGAAAATCATGAAGAGGATGAAAAGGTGTGAAAAATATGAGGAGCATGAAACAGTGTTGAAAAACCTGAAGAGCCTGAAAAGGGGTGAAAAACATGAAGTGTTTCAGAAGGATTCAACAATATGAGGAGCATGAAACAGTCTGAAATTTAAGAAGAGCATGAAACGGTGTTGAAGAACATGAAGAGCCTGAAAATGTGTGAAAAATATGAAGAGCTTCAAAACCTGTCAAAAATATGAGGACCATGAAACAGTCTGAAAAATACGAGGATCATGAAGTGATGTTGAAAAACATGAAGAGCCTGAAAAGGTGTGAAAAATATGAAGAGCTTCAAAAGGTGTGAAAAATATGAGGAGCATGAATCGGTCTGAAAAATAGGAGGAGCATGAAGCAGTATTCAAAAACATGAAGAGCCTGAAAAGTTGTGAAAAATATGAGGAGCATGAAACGGTCTGAAATATAGGTGGAGTATGAAGCGGTGTTCAAAAACATGAAGAGCCTGAAGAGGTGTGAAAAATATGAAGAGCTTCAAAAGGTGTGAAAAATATGAAGAGCTTCAAACATTGTGAAAAATATGAGGAGCATGATACTGTTCTGAAAAATAGGAGCAGCATAAAGCGGTGTTAAAAACATGAAGAGCGTGAAAATGTGTGAAATATATGAAGAGCTTTAAAAAGTGTCAAAAATATGAGGAGCATGAAACGAACTGAAATATACGAGGAGCATGAAACGGTATGGAAAAACATGAAGAAAGGGAAAGGAGTGAAAAATATGATGAGATTCAAAAGGTGTGAAGAATATGAGGAACATGAAGCGGTGTTCAAAATCATGAAGAGCTTGAAAAGGTGTGAAATATATGAAGAGGTTCAAAGGTGTGAAAAATAGGAGGAGCATGAAATGGTGTTGAAAAACATGAAGAGCCTGAAAATTTGTGAAATATATGAAGAGCTTCAAAAGGTGTCAAAAATATGAGGAGCATGAAATGATCTGAAAATCAAGAGGAGCATGAAGCGGTGTTCAAAAACCTGAAAAGCCTGAAAAGGTGTGAAATATATGACGAGCTTCAAAAGGTGTCAATACTATGAGGAGCATGAAACGGTCTGAAAACAGGAGGAGCATGAAGCGGTGTTGAAAAACATGAAGAGCCTAAAAGGTGTGAACAATATGAAGAGCTTCAAAAGGTGTGAAGAATATGAAGAGCTTCAAAAGGTGTCAAATATATGAGGAGCATGAAACTGTCTGAAAAATAGGAGGAGCATGAAAGGTGTTTAAAAACATGAAGAGCCTGAAAAGATATGGAAAATATGAAGAGCTTCAAAAGGTGTCAAAAATATGAGGAGCATGAAACGGTCTGAAAAATAGGAGGAGCATGAAACGGTGTTGAAAAACATGAAGAGCCTGTAAAGGTGTGAAAAATATGAAGAGCTTCAAAAGGTGTGAAAATTATGAGGAGCATGAAACGGTCTGAAAAATTGGAGGATAATGAAGCGGTGTCAAAAACAGGAAGAGCCTGAAAAGGTGTGAAAAATATGAGGAGCATGAAATGGTCTGAAAAATAGGAGGAGCATGAAACGGTGTTGAAAAACATGAAGAACAGGAAAAGGAGTGAAAAATATGATGGGCTTCAAAAGGTGTGAAAAATATGAGGAACATGAAGCTGTGTTCAAAAACATGAAGAGCCTGAAAAGGAGTGACAATTATGAAGAATTTCAAAAGGTGTGAAAAATATGAGGAGCATGAAACGGTCTGAAAAATAGGAGGAGCATGAAGCGGTGTTGAAAAGCCTGAAGAGCCTGAAAAGGTGTGAAAAATATGTAGTGCTTCAAAAGGTGTCAAATTTACAAGTAGCATGAAACGGTGTTTAAAACTTGAAGAGCCTGAAAAGGTGTGAAGAATATGAAGAGCTTAAAAGGGGTGAAAAATATGAGGAGCATGAAACGGTCTGAAAAATAGGAGGAGCATGAAACGGTGTTGAAAACATGAAGAGCCTGCAAAGGTGTGAAAAATATGAAGAGTTTCAAAAGGTATTAAAAATATGAAGAGCATGAAACGGTCTGAAAAACAGGAGGAGCATGAAACGGTGTTGAAAACATGAAGAGCCTGCAAAGGTGTGAAAAATATGAAGAGCTTCAAACGGTGTCAAAATTATGAGGAGCATGAAACGGTCTGAAAAATAGGAGGAGCATGAAACGGTGTTGAAAACATGAAGAGCCTGAAAAGCTGTGAACAATATGAAGAGTTTGAAAAGGTATCAAAAATATGAAGATCATGAAACGGTATGAAAAATAGGAGGAGCATGATGCGGTGCTGAAAAACATGAAGAACCTGAAAAGGTGTGAAAAACGTGAAGAGCTTCAAAAGGTGTTAAAAATATGAGGAGCATGAAACGGTCTGAAAAATACGAGGAGCATGAAGTGGTGTTGAAAAACATGAAGAGCCTGAAAAGGTGTGAAAAATATGAAGAGCTTCAAAAGGTGTCAAAAATATGAGGAGCTCGAAACGGTGAAATTTTGGAGGAGCATGAAGTGGTTTTGGAAAACATGAAGAGCCTGCAAAGGTGTGAAAAATATGAAGAGCTTCAAAAGGTGTGAAAAAAATGAGGAGCATGATACATTCTGAAATATAGGAGGAGCCTGAAACGGTGTTCAAAAACATGAAGACCCTGAAAAGGTGAGAAAAATATGAAGAGCTTCAAAAGGTGTGAAAATTATGAAGAGCTTCAAAAATTGTCAAAAATAAAAGGAGGATGAAACGGTCTGAAAAATAGGAGGAGAATTAAACGGTGTTGAAAAACATGAAGAGCCTGAAATGGTGTGAAATATATGAAGAGTTTCAAAAGATGTCAAAATTAGGAGGAGCATGAAAGGGTGTGAAAATAGGAGGAGCATGAAGCGGTGTTGAAAAACATGAAGAGCCTGAAAAGGTGTGAAAAATTCGAAGAGCTTCAAAAGGTGTCAAAAATATGAGGAGCTTGAAACGGTCTGAAATATATGAGGAGCATGAAACGGTGTTCAAAAACATGAAGAGAGTGAAAAGGTGTGAAAAATATGAAAAGCTTGAAAAGGTGTGAAAAATATGGGAGCAGGAAACGGTCTGAAAAATAGGAGGAGGATTAAGCGGTGTTCAAAAACATGAAGAGCCTGAAAAGGTGTGAAAAATATGAAGAGCTTCAAAAGGTGTGAAAAATATGAGGAGTATGAAACGGTCTGAAAAATAGGAGGAGCATGAAGCGGTGTTGAAAAACATGAAGAGACTGAAAAGGTTTGAAAAATATGAAGAGCTTCAAAATGTGTGAAAAATATGAAGAGCTTCAAAAGGTGTTAAAAATATGAGGCGCATGAAACGGTCTGAAAAATAGGAGGAGCATGAAGCGGTGTTGAAAAACATGAAGAGCATGAAAACGTGTGAAAAATATGAAGAGCTTCAAAAGGTGTCAAATATATGAGGAGCATGGAACGGTCTGAAAAATAGGAGGAGCATGAAGCGGTGTTCAAAAACATGAAGACCCTGAAAAGGTCTGAAAATTATGAAGAGATTCAAAAGGTATCAAAAATATGAAGAACATGAAACGGTCTGAAAAATAGGAGGAGCATGAAGCTGTGTTGAAAAACATGAAGAGCCTGAAAAGCTGTGAAAAATATGAAGAGCTTCAAAAGGTGTCAAAAATATGAGGAGCATGAAACGGTCTGAAATACAGGAGGTGCATGAAGCGGATTTGAAAAACATGAAGAGTCTGAAAAGGTGTGAAAAATATGAGGAGCTTCAAAAGGTGTCAAAAATATGAGGAGATCGAAACGGTGAAATTTTGGAGGAGCATGAAGTGGTTTTGGAAAACATGAAGAGCCTGCAAAGGTGTGAAAAATATGAAGAGCTTCAAAAGGTGTCAGAAATATGAGGAGCATGAAACGCTATGAAAAATAGGACAAGCATGAAATGGTGTGGAAAAACATGAAGAGCCTGAAAATTTGTGAAATATATGAAGAGCTTCAAAAGGTGTCAAAAATATGAGGAGCATGAAATGAGCTGAAAATCAAGAGGAGCATGAAGCGGTGTTCAAAAACGTGAAAAGCCTGAAAAGGTGTGAAATATATGAAGAGCTTCAAAAGGGGTTAAAAATATGAGGAGCATGAAATGGTCTGAAATATACGAGGAGCATTAAATGGTGTTGACAAACATGAAGAGCCTGAAAAGGTGTGAAAAATATGAAGAGCTTTAAAGGGTGTGAAAAATATGAAGAGCTTCAAAAGTTGTCAAATATATGAGGAGCTTGAAACAATGAAATATAGGAGGAGCAGGAATCGGTGTTGAAAAACATGAAGAGCATGAAAACGTGTGAAAGATATGAAGAGCTTCAAAAGGTGTCAAAAATATGAGGAGCTTGATACGGTGAAATATAGGAGGAGCGTGAAGTGGTGTTGAAAAGCATGTAGAGCCTGCAAAGCTGTGAAAAATATGAGGAGCATGAAACAGTGTTGAAAAACATGAGGAGCATAAAATGGTCTGAAAAATAGGAGGAGAAAGAAACAGTGTTGAAAACATGAAAAGCCTGAAAAGGAGTGAAAAATATGAAGAGCTTTAAAAGGTGTGAAAAATATGAGGAGCATGATACGGTCTGAAATATAGGAGGAGCCTGAAACGGTGTTCAAAAACATGAAGACCCTGAAATGGTGTGAAAAATATAAACAGCTTCAAAAGGTGTGAAAAATATGAAGAGCTTCAAAATGTGTCAAAAATAAAAGGAGCATGAAACGGTCTGAAAAATAGGAGGAGAATTAAACTGTGTTGAAAAACATGAAGAGCCTGAAAAGGTGTGAAAAATATAAACAGCTTCAAAAGGTGTCAAAAATATGAGGAGCATGAATAAGTCTGAAAAATAGGAGGAGCATGAAACGGTGTTGAAAACATGAAGAGCCTGAAAAGCTGTGAACAATATGAAGAGTTTGAAAAGGTATCAAAAATATGAAGATCATGAAACGGTATGAAAAATAGGAGGAGCATGAAGCGGTGTTGAAAAACATGAAGAGACTGAAAAGGTTTGAAAAATATGAAGAGCTTCAAAATGTGTGAAAAATATGAAGAGCTTCAAAAGGTGTTAAAAATATGAGGCGCATGAAACGGTCTGAAAAATAGGAGGAGCATGAAGCGGTGTTGAAAAACATGAAGAGCATGAAAACGTGTGAAAAATATGAAGAGCTTCAAAAGGTGTCAAATATATGAGGAGCATGGAACGGTCTGAAAAATAGGAGGAGCATGAAGCGGTGTTCAAAAACATGAAGACCCTGAAAAGGTCTGAAAATTATGAAGAGATTCAAAAGGTATCAAAAATATGAAGAACATGAAACGGTCTGAAAAATAGGAGGAGCATGAAGCTGTGTTGAAAAACATGAAGAGCCTGAAAAGCTGTGAAAAATATGAAGAGCTTCAAAAGGTGTCAAAAATATGAGGAGCATGAAACGGTCTGAAATACAGGAGGTGCATGAAGCGGATTTGAAAAACATGAAGAGTCTGAAAAGGTGTGAAAAATATGAGGAGCTTCAAAAGGTGTCAAAAATATGAGGAGATCGAAACGGTGAAATTTTGGAGGAGCATGAAGTGGTTTTGGAAAACATGAAGAGCCTGCAAAGGTGTGAAAAATATGAAGAGCTTCAAAAGGTGTCAGAAATATGAGGAGCATGAAACGCTATGAAAAATAGGACAAGCATGAAATGGTGTGGAAAAACATGAAGAGCCTGAAAATTTGTGAAATATATGAAGAGCTTCAAAAGGTGTCAAAAATATGAGGAGCATGAAATGAGCTGAAAATCAAGAGGAGCATGAAGCGGTGTTCAAAAACGTGAAAAGCCTGAAAAGGTGTGAAATATATGAAGAGCTTCAAAAGGGGTTAAAAATATGAGGAGCATGAAATGGTCTGAAATATACGAGGAGCATTAAATGGTGTTGACAAACATGAAGAGCCTGAAAAGGTGTGAAAAATATGAAGAGCTTTAAAGGGTGTGAAAAATATGAAGAGCTTCAAAAGTTGTCAAATATATGAGGAGCTTGAAACAATGAAATATAGGAGGAGCAGGAATCGGTGTTGAAAAACATGAAGAGCATGAAAACGTGTGAAAGATATGAAGAGCTTCAAAAGGTGTCAAAAATATGAGGAGCTTGATACGGTGAAATATAGGAGGAGCGTGAAGTGGTGTTGAAAAGCATGTAGAGCCTGCAAAGCTGTGAAAAATATGAGGAGCATGAAACAGTGTTGAAAAACATGAGGAGCATAAAATGGTCTGAAAAATAGGAGGAGAAAGAAACAGTGTTGAAAACATGAAAAGCCTGAAAAGGAGTGAAAAATATGAAGAGCTTTAAAAGGTGTGAAAAATATGAGGAGCATGATACGGTCTGAAATATAGGAGGAGCCTGAAACGGTGTTCAAAAACATGAAGACCCTGAAATGGTGTGAAAAATATAAACAGCTTCAAAAGGTGTGAAAAATATGAAGAGCTTCAAAATGTGTCAAAAATAAAAGGAGCATGAAACGGTCTGAAAAATAGGAGGAGAATTAAACTGTGTTGAAAAACATGAAGAGCCTGAAAAGGTGTGAAAAATATAAACAGCTTCAAAAGGTGTCAAAAATATGAGGAGCATGAATAAGTCTGAAAAATAGGAGGAGCATGAAACGGTGTTGAAAACATGAAGAGCCTGAAAAGCTGTGAACAATATGAAGAGTTTGAAAAGGTATCAAAAATATGAAGATCATGAAACGGTATGAAAAATAGGAGGAGCATGAAGCGGTGCTGAAAAACATGAAAACCTGAAAAGGTGTGAAAAACATGAAGAGCTTCAAAAGGTGTTAAAAATATGAGGAGCATGAAACAGTCTGAAAAATAGGAGGAGCATGAAGTGGTGTTGAAAAACATGAAGAGCCTGAAAAGGTGTGAAAAATATGAGGAGCATGAATCAATCTGAAAAATAGGAGGAGCAAGAAGCAGTGTTCAAAAACATGATGAGCCTGAAAAGGTGTGAAAAATATGAATAGCTTCAAAAGGTGTGACAAATATGAAGAGCTTCAAAAGGTGTGACAAATATGAAGAGCTTCAAAAGGTGTCAAAAATAAAAGGAGCATGAAACGGTCTGAAAAATAGGAGGAGAATTAAACGGTATTGAAAAACATGAAGAGCCTGAAATGCTGTGAAATATATGAAGAGCTTCAAAAGGTGTCAAAAATATGAGGAGCATGAAGCAGTCTGAAAAATAGGAGGAGCATGAAACGGTCTAAAAATTAGGAGGAGCATGAAGCCGTGTTCAAAAACATGAAGAGCCTGAAAAGGTGTGAAAAATATGAAGAGCTTCAAAAGGTATAAAAAATATGAGGAGCTTGATTAGGAGTTCAAAAACATGAAGAGCCTGAAAAGGTGTGAACAATATGAAGAGCTTCAAAAGGTGTGAAAAATATGAAGAGCTTCAAAAGGTTTCAAATATTGAGGAGCGTGAAACTGTCTGAAAAATAGGAGAACCATGAAAGGTGGAGAAAAACATGAAGAGACTGAAAAGGTGTGAAAAATATGAAGAGCTTCAAAAGGTGTCAAAAATATGAGGAGCATGAAACGGTCTGAAAAAGAGGAGGAGCATGAGGTGGTGTTGAAAAACATGAAGAGCCTGAAAAGTTGTGAAAAATATGAAGAGCTTCACAAGGTGTGAAAAATAGGAGGAGCATGAAGCGGTGTTGAAAAACATGCAGAGCCTGAAAAGGTGTGAAAAATATGAAGAGCTTCAAAAGGTGTCAAAATATGAGGAGCATGAAACGGTCTGAAAAATAGGAGCATGAAGCGGTGTTGAAAAACATGAAGAGCCTGAAATGGTGTGAAAAACATGAAGAGCTTCAAAAGGTGTCAAAAATATGAGGAGCATGAAACGGGCTGAATAATATGAGGAGCAAGAAACGGTGTTCAGAAACATGAAGAGTCTGAAAATGTGTGAAAAATATGAAGAGCTTAAAAAGGTGTCAAAAATATGAGGAGCATGAAACAGTCTGGAAAATAGGAGGAGTGTGAAGTGGTGTTCAAAAACATGAGGATCCTGAAAAGGTGTGAAAAATATGAAGAGTTTAAAAAGGTGTCAAAAATCTGAGGAGCATGAAAAGGTCTGAAGAATAGGAGGAGCATGAAGCGGTGCTGAAAAACATGAAGAACATGGACAGTTTTGAAATATATGAAGAGTTTAAAAGGTGTGAAAAATATGAGGAGCATGAAACTGTCTGAAAAATAGGAGGAGCATGGAGCGGTGTTGAAAAACATGAGGAGCCTGCAAAGGAGTGAAAAATATGACGAGCTTCAAAACGTGTCAAAAATATGAGGAGCATGAAAAGGCCTAAGAAATAGGAGGAGCATGAAGCAGTGTTGAAAAACATGAACAGCATGAAAAGGTGTGAAAAATATGAAGAGCTTCAAAAGGTGTCAAATATATGAGGAGCATGAATCGGTCTTCAAATTAGGAGGAGCATGAAACGGTGTTTAAAAACATGAAGAGCCTGGAAAGGTGTGAAAAATATGAAGAGCTTCAAAAGGTGTCAAAAATATGAGGAGCATGAAACGGTCTTAAAAATAGGAGGGGCATGAAGCGTTGTTGGAAAACATGAAGAGACTGAAAAGGTTTGAAAAATATGAAGAGCTTCAAAAGGTGTCAAAAATATGAGGAGCATGAAACGGTCTGAAAAATAGTAGGAACGTGAATCGGTATTCAAAAACATGAAGAGCCTGAAAAGGTGTGAAAAATATTAAGAGCTTCAAAACCTATCAAAAATATGAGGAACATGAAACGGTCTGAAAAATAGGAGGAGCATGAAGCGGTGTTGAAAAACATGAAGAGCATGAAAAGGTGTGAAAAATATGAAGAGCTTCAAAATGTGTCAAAAATATAAGGAGCATGAAACGTTCTGAAAAATATGAGGAGCAGGAAAGGGTTTTCAAAAACATGAAGAGCCTGAAATGGTGTGAAAAATATGAAGAGCTTCAAAAGGTGTCAAAAATATGAGGAGCATGAAACGGTCTGAAAAATAGGAGGAGCATGAATCGGTCTGAAAAATAGGAGGAGCATGAAGCGGTGTTGAAAAACATGAAGAGCCTGAAAAAGTGTAAAAATATGAAGAGCTTCAAAGGTGTCAAAAATATGAGTAGCATGAAACTGTCTGAAAAATAGGAGGAGCATGAATCGGTGTTGAAAAACATGCAGAGCCTGAAAAGGGGTGAAAAATATGAAGAGCTTCAAAACGTGTCCAAAATATGAGGAGCCTGAAACGGTCTGAAAAATAGGAGGAGCATGAAGCGGTGTTGAAAAACATGAAGAGCATGAAAACGTGTGAAAAACATGAAGAGCTTCAAAAGGTGTCAAAATATGAGGAGCATGAAACGGTCTGAAAAATAGGAGGAGCAAGAAACGGTGTTCAGAAACATGAAGAGCCTGAAAAGGTGTGAAAAATATGAAGAGCTTCAAAAGGTGTCAAAAATATGAGGAGCATGAAACAGTCTGGAAAATAGGAGGAGTGTGAAGTGGTGTTCAAAAACATGAAGATCCTGAAAAGGTGTGAAAAATATGAAGAGATTAAAAAGGTGTCAAAAATCTGAGGAGCATGAAAAGGTCTGAAGAATAGGAGAAGCATGAAGCGGTGCTGAAAAACATGAAGAACCTGGACAGGTTTGAAATATATGAAGAGTTTAAAAGGTGTGAAAAATATGAGGAGCATGAAACAGTCTGAAAAATCGGAGGAGCATGGAGCGGTGTTGAAAAACATGAGGAGCCTGCAAAGGAGTGAAAAATATGACGAGCTTCAAAACGTGTCAAAAATATGAGGAGCATGAAAAGGCCTAAGAAATAGGAGGAGCATGAAGCAGTGTTGAAAAACATGAACAGCATGAAAAGGTGTGAAAAATATGAAGAGCTTCAAAAGGTGTCAAATATATGAGGAGCATGAATCGGTCTTCAAATTAGGAGGAGCATGAAGCCGTGTTCAAAAACATGAAGAGCCTGAAAAGGTGTGAGAAACATGAAGAGATTCAAAAGGTGTCAAAAATATGAGGAGCAAGAAACGGTCTGAAAAATAGGAGGAGCATGAAGCACTGTTGAAAAACATGAAGCCTGAAATGGTGTGAAAAATAGGAAGAGCTTCAAAAGGTGTGAAAAATATGAGGAGCATGAAGCGCTCTGAAAATTAGGAGGAGCATGAAGCCGTGTTCAAAAACATGAAGAGCCTGAAAAGGTGTGAAAAATATGAAGAGCTTCAAAAGCCATCAAAAATATGAGGGGCATGTAACGGTCTGAAAATTAGGAGGAGCATGAAGCCGTGTTCAAAAATATGAAGACCCTTAAAAGGTGTGAAAAATATGAAGAGCTTCAAAAGGTGTCAAATATATGAGGAGCATGAATCGGTCTTCAAATTAGGAGGAGCATGAAACGGTGTTTAAAAACATGAAGAGCCTGGAAAGGTGTGAAAAATATGAAGAGCTTCAAAAGGTGTCAAAAATATGAGGAGCATGAAACGGTCTTAAAAATAGGAGGGGCATGAAGCGTTGTTGGAAAACATGAAGAGACTGAAAAGGTTTGAAAAATATGAAGAGCTTCAAAAGGTGTCAAAAATATGAGGAGCATGAAACGGTCTGAAAAATAGTAGGAACATGAATCGGTATTCAAAAACATGAAGAGCCTGAAAAGGTGTGAAAAATATTAAGAGCTTCAAAACCTATCAAAAATATGAGGAACATGAAACGGTCTGAAAAATAGGAGGAGCATGAAGCGGTGTTGAAAAACATGAAGAGCATGAAAAGGTGTGAAAAATATGAAGAGCTTCAAAATGTGTCAAAAATATAAGGAGCATGAAACGTTCTGAAAAATATGAGGAGCAGGAAAGGGTTTTCAAAAACATGAAGAGCCTGAAATGGTGTGAAAAATATGAAGAGCTTCAAAAGGTGTCAAAAATATGAGGAGTATGAAACGGTCTGAAAAATAGGAGGAGCATGAATTGGTCTGAAAAATAGGAGGAGCATGAAGCGGTGTTGAAAAACATGAAGAGCCTGAAAAAGTGTAAAAATATGAAGAGCTTCAAAGGTGTCAAAAATATGAGTAGCATGAAACTGTCTGAAAAATAGGAGGAGCATGAATCGGTGTTGAAAAACATGAAGAGCCTGAAAAGGGGTGAAAAATATGAAGAGCTTCAAAACGTGTCCAAAATATGAGGAGCCTGAAACGGTCTGAAAAATAGGAGGAGCATGAAGCTGTGTTGAAAAACATGAAGAGCATGAAAACGTGTGAAAAATATGAAGAGCTTCAAAAGGTGTCAAAATATGAGGAGCATGAAACGGTCTGAAAAATAGGAGGAGCATGAAGCCATGTTCAAAAACATGAAGAGCCTGAAAAGGTGTGAAAAATATGAAGAGCTTCAAAAGGTGTCAAAAATATGAGGAGCATGAAAAGATCTGAAAAATAAGAGGAGCATGAAGCCGTGTTCAAAAACATGAAGAGCCTAAAAAGTTGTGAAAAATATGAAGAGCTTCAAATAGTGTCAAAAATATGAGGAGCATGAAACGGTCTGAAAAATAGGAGGAGCATGAAGCAGTGTTCAAAAACATGAATAGCCTGAAAAGGTGTGAAATATATGAAGAGCTTCAAAAGGCTTCAAAAATAAGAGAAGCATGAAACGGTCTGAAATAATGGAGGAGCATTAAATGGTGTTCAAAAACATGAAGAGCCTGAAAAGGGGTGAAATATATGAAGAGCTTCAAATGGTGTCAAAAATATGAGGAGTTTGAAACTGTCTGAAAAATATGAGGAGCATGAAACGGTGTTCAAAAACATGAAGAGCCTGAAAAGGTGTAAAAAATATGAAGAGCTTGAAAAGGTGTCAAAAATATGAGAAGCATGAAAAGGTCTGAAAAATATGAGGAGCATGAAGCCGTGTTCAAAAACATGAAGTGCCTGAAAAGGTGTGAAATATATGAAGAGCTTCAAAAAGCGTCAAAAATATGAGGAGCATGAAACGGTCTGAAAAATAGGAGGAGCATTATGCAGTGTTCAACAACATGAAGAGCCTGAAAAGGTGGAAAAATATGAAGAGTTTCAAAAGGTTTCCGAATTATGACGAGCATGGAACGGTCTGAAATAATGGAGGAGCATTAAATGGTGTTCAAAAACATGAAGAGCCTGAAAAGATGTGAAATATATGAAGAGATTCAAATGGTGTCAAAAATATGAGGACTTTGAAACTGTCTGAAAAATAGGAGGAGCATGAAGCCGTGTTCAAAAACATGAAGAGCCTGAAAAGGTGTTAAAAATATGAAGAGCTTCAAAAGGTATAAAAAATATGAGGAGCTTGATTAGGAGTTCAAAAACATGAAGAGCCTGAAAAGGTGTGAAGAAAATGAAGAGCTTCAAAAGGTGTGAAAAATATGAAGAGCTTCAAAAGGTTTCAAATATTGAGTAGCATGAAACGGTCTGAAAAATAGGAGGAGCATGAAACGGAATTCAAAAACATGAAGAGCCTGAAATGGTGTGAAAAACATGAAGAGCTTCAAAAGGTGTCAAAAATATGAGGAGCATGAAACGGGCTGAATAATATGAGGAGCAAGAAACGGTGTTCAGAAACATGAAGAGCCTGAAAAGGTGTGAAAAATATGAAGAGCTTAAAAAGGTGTCAAAAATATGAGGAGCATGAAACAGTCTGGAAAATAGGAGGAGTGTGAAGTGGTGTTCAAAAACATGAAGATCCTGAAAAGGTGTGAAAAATATGAAGAGCTTAAAAAGGTGGCAAAAATCTGAGGAGCATGAAAAGGTCTGAAGAATAGGAGGAGCATGAAGCGGTGCTGAAAAACGTGAAGAACCTGGACAGGTTTGAAATATATGAAGAGTTTAAAAGGTGTCAAAAATATGAGGAGCATGAAACAGTCTGAAAAATAGGAGGAGCATGGAGCGGTGTTGAAAAACATGAGGAGCATGCAAAGGAGTGAAAAATATGACGAGCTTCAAAACATGTCAAAAATATGAGGAGCATGAAAAGGCCTAAGAAATAGGAGGAGCATGAAGCAGTGTTGAAAAACATGAACAGCATGAAAAGGTGTGAAAAATATGAAGAGCTTCAAAAGGTGTCAAATATATGAGGAGCATGAATCGGTCTTCAAATTAGGAGGAGCATGAAGCCGTGTTCAAAAACATGAAGAGCCTGAAAAGGTGTGAGAAACATGAAGAGATTCAAAAGGTGTCAAAAATATGAGGAGCAAGAAACGGTCTGAAAAATAGGAGGAGCATGAAGCACTGTTGAAAAACATGAAGCCTGAAATGGTGTGAAAAATAGGAAGAGCTTCAAAAGGTGTGAAAAATATGAGGAGCATGAAACGGTCTGAAAAAGAGGAGGAGCATGAGGTGGTGTTGAAAACATGAAGAGCCTGAAAAGTTGTGAGAAACATGAAGAGATTCAAAAGGTGTCAAAACTATGAGGAGCATGAAACGGTCTGAAAAATAGGAGGAGGATGTAGCAGTGTTCAAAAATATTAAGAGCCTGAAAAGGTGTGAAAAATATGAAGAGCTTCAAAAGCCATCAAAAATATGAGGGGCATGTAACGGTCTGAAAATTAGGAGGAGCATGAAGCCGTGTTCAAAAATATGAAGACCCTTAAAAGGTGTGAAAAATATGAAGAGCTTCAAAAGGTGTCAAAAATATGAGGAGCATGAAACGGTCTGAAAAAGAGGAGGAGCATGAGGTGGTGTTGAAAACATGAAGAGCCTGAAAAGTTGTGAGAAACATGAAGAGATTCAAAAGGTGTCAAAAATATGAGGAGCAAGAAACGGTCTGAAAAATAGGAGGAGCATGAAGCACTGTTGAAAAACATGAAGCCTGAAATGGTGTGAAAAATAGGAAGAGCTTCAAAAGGTGTGAAAAATATGAGGAGCATGAAGCGCTCTGAAAATTAGGAGGAGCATGAAGCCGTGTTCAAAAACATGAAGAGCCTGAAAAGGTGTGAAAAATATGAAGAGCTTCAAAAGTTGTGAAAAATATGAGCAGCATGAAACGGTCTGAAAAATAGGAGGAGGATGTAGCAGTGTTCAAAAATATTAAGAGCCTGAAAAGGTGTGAAAAATATGAAGAGCTTCAAAAGGTGTCAAATATGAGGAGCATGAAACGGTCTGAAAAATAGGAGGAGCATGAAGCCATGTTCAAAAACATGAAGAGCCTGAAAAGGTGTGAAAAATATGAAGAGCTTCAAAAGGTGTCAAAAATATGAGGAGCATGAAAAGATCTGAAAAATAAGAGTAGCATGAAGCCGTGTTCAAAAACATGAAGAGCCTAAAAAGTTGTGAAAAATATGAAGAGCTTCAAATAGTGTCAAAAATATGAGGAGCATGATACGGTCTGAAAAATAGGAGGAGCATGAAGCAGTGTTCAAAAACATGAAGAGCCTGAAAAGGTGTGAAAAATATGAAGAGCTTCAAAAGGCTTCAAAAATAAGAGAAGCATGAAACGGTCTGAAATAATGGAGGAGCATTAAATGGTGTTCAAAAACATGAAGAGCCTGAAAAGGGGTGAAATATATGAAGAGCTTCAAATGGTGTCAAAAATATGAGGACTTTGAAACTGTCTGAAAAATAGGAGGAGCATGAAAAGGTGTTCAAAAACATGAAGAGCCTGAAAAGGTGTTAAAAATATGAAGAGCTTCAAAAGGTATAAAAAATATGAGGAGCATGAAAAGGTCTGAAAAATAGGAGGAGCATGAAGCCGTGTTCAAAAGCATGAAGAGCCTGAAAAGGTGTGAAATATATGAAGAGCTTCAAAAGGCGTCAAAAATATGAGGAGCATGAAACGGTCTGAAAAATAGGAGGAGCATGATGCAGTGTTCAACAACATGAAGAGCCTGAAAAGGTGGGAAAAATATGAAGAGTTTCAAAAGGCTTCAGAATTATGAGGAGCATGGAACGGTCTGAAATAATGGAGGAGCATTAAATGGTGTTCAAAAACATGAAGAGCCTGAAAAGATGTGAAATATATGAAGAGATTCAAATGGTGTCAAAAATATGAGGACATTGAAACTGTCTGAAAAATAGGAGGAGCATGAAAAGGTGTTCAAAAACATGAAGAGCCTGAAAAGGTGTTAAAAATATGAAGAGCTTCAAAAGGTATAAAAAATATGAGGAGCTTGATTAGGAGTTCAAAAACATGAAGAGCCTGAAAAGGTGTGAAGAAAATGAAGAGCTTCAAAAGGTGTGAAAAATATGAAGAGCTTCAAAAGGTTTCAAATATTGAGGAGCATGAAACTGTCTGAAAAATAGGAGGACCATGAAAGGTGGTGAAAAACATGAAGAGCCTGAAAAGGTGTGAAGAAAATGAAGAGCTTCAAAAGGTGTCAAAAATATGAAGAGCTTCAAAAGGTGTCAAAAATATGAGGAGCATGAAACGGTCTGAAAAAGAGGAGGAGCATGAGGTGGTGTTGAAAAACATGAAGAGCCTGAAAAGGTGTGAGAAACATGAAGAGATTCAAAAGGTGTCAAAAATATGAGGAGCAAGAAACGGTCTGAAAAATAGGAGGAGCATGAAGCACTGTTGAAAAACATGAAGCCTGAAATGGTGTGAAAAATAGGAAGAGCTTCAAAAGGTGTGAAAAATATTAGGAGCATGAAGCGCTCTGAAAATTAGGAGGAGCATGAAGCCGTGTTCAAAAACATGAAGACCCTTAAAAGGTGTGAAAAATATGAAGAGCTTCAAAAGGTGACAAATATGAGGAGCATGAAACGGTCTGAAAAATAGGAGGAGCATGAAGCCATGTTCAAAAACATGAAGAGCCTGAAAAGGTGTGAAAAATATGAAGAGCTTCAAAAGGTGTCAAAAATATGAGGAGCATGAAAAGATCTGAAAAATAAGAGGAGCATGAAGCCGTGTTCAAAAACATGAAGAGCCTAAAAAGGTGTGAAAAATATGAAGAGCTTCAAATAGGGTCAAAAATATGAGGAGCATGAAACGGTCTGAAAAATAGGAGGAGCATGAAGTCGTGTTCAAAAACATGAAGAGCCTGAAAAGATGTGAAATATATGAAGAGATTCAAATGGTGTCAAAAATATGAGGACTTTGAAACTGTCTGAAAAATAGGAGGAGCATGAAAAGTTGTTCAAAAATATGAAGAGCCTGAAAAGGTGTTAAAAATATGAAGAGCTTCAAAAGGTATAAAAAATATGAGGAGCTTGATTAGGAGTTCAAAAACATGAAGAGCCTGAAAAGGTGTGAACAATATGAAGAGCTTCAAAAGGTGTGAAAAATATGAAGAGCTTCAAAAGGTTTCAAATATTGAGGAGCATGAAACGGTCTGAAAAATAGGAGGACCATGAAAGTTGTTGAAAAACATGAAGAGACTGAAAAGGTGTGAAAAATATGAAGAGCTTCAAAAGGTGTCAAAAATATGAGGAGCATGAAACAGTCTGGAAAATAGGAGGAGCATGAGGTGGTGTTGAAAAACATGAAGAGCCTGAAAAGGTGTGAGCAACATGAAGAGATTCAAAAGGTGTCAAAAATCAGAGGAGCATGAAAAGGTCTGAAGAATAGGAGGAGCATGAAGCGGTGCTGAAAAACGTGAAGAACCTGGACAGGTTTGAAATATATGAAGAGTTTAAAAGGTGTGAAAAATATGAGGAGCATGAAACTGTCTGAAAAATCGGAGGAGCATGGAGCGGTGTTGAAAAACATGAGGAGCCTGCAAAGGCATGAAAAATATGACGAGCTTCAAAACGTGTCAAAAATATGAGGAGCATGAAAAGGCCTAAGAAATAGGAGGAGCATGAAGCAGTGTTGAAAAACATGAACAGCATGAAAAGGTGTGAAAAATATGAAGAGCTTCAAAAGTTGTCAAAATATGAGGAGCATGAAACGGTCTGAAAAATAGGAGGAGCATGAAGTGGCCTTGAAAAACATGTAGAGCCTGAAAAGTTGTGAAAAATATGAAGAGCTTCACAAGGTGTGAAAAATAGGAGGAGCATGAAGCGGTGTTGAAAAACATGCAGAGCCTGAAAAGGTGTGAAAAGTATGAAGAGCTTCAAAAGGTGTCAAAATATGAGGAGCATGAAACGGTCTGAAAAATAGGAGCATGAAGCGGTGTTGAAAAACATGAAGAGCCTAAAATGGTGTGAAAAACATGAAGAGCTTCAAAAGGTGTCAAAAATATGAGGAGCATGAAACGGGCTGAATAATATGAGGAGCAAGAAACGGTGTTCAGAAACATGAAGAGTCTGAAAATGTGTGAAAAATATGAAGAGCTTAAAAAGGTGTCAAAAATATGAGGAGCATGAAACAGTCTGGAAAATAGGAGGAGTGTGAAGTGGTTTTCAAAAACATGAAGATCCTGAAAAGGTGTGAAAAATATGAAGAGTTTAAAAAGGTGTCAAAAATTTGAGGAGCATGAAAAGGTCTGAAGAATAGGAGGAGCATGAAGCGGTGCTGAAAAACATGAAGAACCTGACAGGTTTGAAATATATGAAGAGTTTAAAAGGTGTGAAAAATATGAGGAGCATGAAACTGTCTGAAAAATAGGAGGAGCATGGAGCGGTGTTGAAAAACATGAGGAGCCTGCAAAGGAGTGAAAAATATGACGAGCTTCAAAACGTGTCAAAAATATGAGGAGCATGAAAAGGCCTAAGAAATAGGAGGAGCATGAAGCAGTGTTGAAAAACATGAACAGCATGAAAAGGTGTGAAAAATATGAAGAGCTTCAAAAGGTGTCAAATATATGAGGAGCATGAATCGGTCTTCAAATTAGGAGGAGCATGAAATGGTGTTTAATAACATGAAGAGCCTGGAAAGGTGTGAAAAATATGAAGAGCTTCAAAAGGTGTCAAAAATATGAGGAGCATGAAACGGTCTTAAAAATAGGAGGGGCATGAAGCGTTGTTGGAAAACATGAAGAGACTGAAAAGGTTTGAAAAATATGAAGAGCTTCAAAAGGTGTCAAAAATATGAGGAGCATGAAACGGTCTGAAAAATAGTAGGAACATGAATCGGTATTCAAAAACATGAAGAGCCTGAAAAGGTGTGAAAAATATTAAGAGCTTCAAAACCTATCAAAAATATGAGGAACATGAAACGGTCTTAAAAATAGGAGGAGCATGAAGCGGTGTTGAAAAACATGAAGAGCATGAAAAGGTGTGAAAAATATGAAGAGCTTCAAAATGTGTCAAAAATATAAGGAGCATGAAACGTTCTGAAAAATATGAGAAGCAAGAAAGGGTTTTCAAAAACATGAAGAGCCTGAAATGGTGTGAAAAATATGAAGAGCTTCAAAAGGTGTCAAAAATATGAGGAGCATGAAACGGTCTGAAAAATAGGAGGAGCATGAATCGGTCTGAAAAATAGGAGGAGCATGAAGCGGTGTTGAAAAACATGAAGAGCCTGAAAAAGTGTGAAAAATATGAAGAGCTTCAAAGGTGTCAAAAATATGAGTAGCATGAAACTGTCTGAAAAATAGGAGGAGCATGAATCGGTGTTGAAAAACATGAAGAGCCTGAAAAGGGGTGAAAAATATGAAGAGCTTCAAAACGTGTCCAAAATATGAGGAGCCTGAAACGGTCTGAAAAATAGGAGGAGCATGAAGCTGTGTTGAAAAACATGAAGAGCATGAAAACGTGTGAAAAATATGAAGAGCTTCAAAAGGTGTCAAAATATGAGGAGCATGAAACGGTCTGAAATATACGAGGAGCGTGAAGTGGTGTTCAAAACATGAAGAGCATGAAAAGGTGTGAAAAATATGAAGAGGTTCAAAAGGTGTCAAATCTATGAGGAGGATGAAACGGTTTGAAAAATAGGAGGAGCATGAAGCGGTGTTGAAAAACATGAAGAACCTGAAAAGGTTTGAAAATTATGATGAATTTCAAAACGTGTTAAAAATATGAGGAGCATGAAACTGTCTGAAAAATAGGAGGAGCATGAAGCGGTGTTGAAAAATATGAAGAGCCTGAAAAGGTGTGAAAATTATGATGAATTTCAAAACGTGTTAAAAATATGAGGAGCATGAAACGGCCTGAAAAATAGGAGGAGCATGAAGCGGTGTTGAAAAACATGAAAAGCCTGAAAAGGTGTGAAATATATGAAGAGCTTAAAAAGGTGTCAAAAATATTAGGAGCATGAAACGGTCTGAAAAATAGGAGGAGCATGACGTGATGTTGAAAAATCATGAAGGGCCTGAAAAGTTGTGAAAAATATGAAGAGCTTCAAAAGGTGTCAAAAATATGAGGAGCATGAAACGACCTGAAAAATGGGAGGAGCATGAAGCGGTGTTGAAAAACATGAAGAGCCGGAAAAGGTGTGAAAAATAAGACAAGCTTCAAAAGGTTTCAGAAATATAAGGAGCATGAAACGGTCTGAAAAATAGGAGGAGCATGAAGCGGTTTTGAAAAACATGAAGAGCCTGAAAAGGTTTGAAATATATTAAAGGCCTCAAAAGGTGTCAAAAATATGAGGAGCATGAAACGGGCTGAATAATATGAGGAGCAAGAAACGGTGTTCAGAAACATGAAGAGTCTGAAAATGTGTGAAAAATATGAAGAGCTTAAAAAGGTGTCAAAAATATGAGGAGCATGAAACAGTCTGGAAAATAGGAGGAGTGTGAAGTGGTGTTCAAAAACATGAAGTTCCTGAAAAGGTGTGAAAAATATGAAGAGCTTAAAAAGGTGTCAAAAATCTGAGGAGCATGAAACGGTCTGAAAAATAGGAGGAGCATGAAACGGTCTGAAAAATAGGAGGAGCATGAAACGGTGATCAAAAACATGAAGAGCCTGAAAAGGTGTGAAAAATATGAAGAGCTGCAAAAGGTGTGAAAAATATGAAGAGCTGCAAAAGGTGTGAAAAATATGTGGAACATGAAACGTTCTGAAAAATAGGAGGAGCATGAAACGGTGATCAAAAACATGAAGAGCCTGAAAAGGGGTGAAAAATATGAAGAGTTTCAAAAGGTATCAAAAATATGAAGAGCTTGAAATTATCTGAAAAATAGGAGGAGCATGAAGCGGTGTTCAAAAACATGAAGAGCATGAAAAGGTGTGAAAAATATGAAGAGCTTCAAAAAGTTTTAAAAATATGAGGAGCATGAAACGGTCTGAAATATATGAGGAGCATTAAATGGTGTTGACAAAGATGAAGAGCTTGAAAAGGTGTGAAAAATATGAAGAGCTTTAAAGGGCGTGAAAAATATGAAGAGCTTCAAAAGTTGTCAAATATATGAGGAGCTTGAAACGATGAAATATAGGAGGAGCATGAAACGGTTTGAAAAACATGAAGAGCATGAAAACGTGTGAAAAATATGAAGAGCTTCAAAGGTGTCAATAATATGAGGAGCTTGATACGGTGAAATATAGGAGGAGCGTGAAGTGGTGTTGAAAAGCATGCAGAGCCAGGAAAGCTGTGAAAAATATGAGGAGCATGAAACAGTGTTGAAAAACATGTGGAGCATGAAATCGTCTGAAAAATAGGAGGAGAAAGAAACGGTGTTGAAAATATGAAGAGCCTGAAAAGGAATGAAAAATATGAAGAGCGTCAAAAGGTGTGAAAAATATGAGGAGCATGATACGGTCTGAAATATAGGAGGAGCCTGAAACGGTGTTCAAAAACATGAAGACCCTGAAAGGGGTGAAAAATATGAAGAGCTTCAAAAGGTGTGACAAATATGAAGAGCTTCAAAAGGTGTCAAAAATAAGAGGAGCATGAAACGGTCTGAAAAACAGGAGGAGCATGAAGCTGTGTTGAAAAACATGAAGAGCCTGAAAAGGTGTGAAAAATAAGACAAGCTTCAAAAGCTTTCAGAAATAAGAGGAGCATGAAACGGTCTGAAAAATAGGAGGAGCATGAAGTGATGTTGAAAAATCATGAAGGGCCTGAAAAGTTGTGAAAAATATGAAGAACTTCAAAAGGTGTCAAATATATGAGGAGCATGAAGCGGTGTTGAAAAACATGAAGAGCATGAAAAGGTGTTAAAAATATGAAGAGCTTCAAAAGGTGTCAAAAATATGAGGAGCATGAAACGGCCTGAAAAATGGGAGGAGCATGAAGCGGTGTTGAAAAACATGAAGAGCCTGAAAAGGTGTGAAAAATAAGACAAGCTTCAAAAGGTTTCAGAAATATGAGGAGCATGAAACGGTCTGAAAAATAGGAGGAGCATGAAACGGAGTTCAAAAACATGAAGAGCCTGAAATGGTGTGAAAAACATGAAGAGCTTCAAAAGGTGTCAAAAATATGAGGAGCATGAAACGGGCTGAATAATATGAGGAGCAAGAAACGGTGTTCAGAAACATGAAGAGCCTGCAAAGGAGTGAAAAATATGACGAGCTTCAAAACGTGTCAAAAATATGAGGAGTATGAAACAGTCTGGAAAATAGGAGGAGTGTGAAGTGGTGTTCAAAAACATGAAGATCCTGAAAAGGTGTGAAAAGTATGAAGAGTTTAAAAAGGTGTCAAAAATCTGAGGAGCATGAAAAGGTCTGAAGAATAGGAGGAGCATGAAGCGGTGCTGAAAAACATGAAGAACCTGGACAGGTTTGAAATATATGAAGAGTTTAAAAGGTGTGAAAAATATGAGGAGCATGAAACTGTCTGAAAAATCGGAGGAGCATGGAGCGGTGTTGAAAAACATGAGGAGCCTGCAAAGGAGTGAAAAATATGACGAGCTTCAAAACGTGTCAAAAATATGAGGAGCATGAAAAGGCCTAAGAAATAGGAGGAGCATGAAGCAGTGTTGAAAAACATGAACAGCATGAAAAGGTGTGAAAAATATGAAGAGCTTCAAAAGGTGTCAAATATATGAGGAGCATGAAACGGTCTGAAAAATAGGAGGAGCTAGAAGTGGCCTTGAAAAACATGTAGAGCCTGAAAAGTTGTGAAAAATATGAAGAGCTTCACAAGGTGTGAAAAATAGGAGGAGCATGAAGCGGTGTTGAAAAACATGCAGAGCCTGTAAAGGTGTGAAAAATATGAAGAGCTTCAAAAGGTGTCAAAATATGAGGAGCATGAAACGGTCTGAAAAATAGGAGCATGAAGCGGTGTTGAAAAACATGAAGAGCCTGAAATTGTGTGAAAAACATGAAGAGCTTCAAAAGGTGTCAAAAATATGAGGAGCATGAAACGGGCTGAATAATATGAGGAGCAAGAAACGGTGTTCAGAAACATGAAGAGTCTGAAAATGTGTGAAAAATATGAAGAGCTTAAAAAGGTGTCAAAAATATGAGGAGTATGAAACAGTCTGGAAAATAGGAGGAGTGTGAAGTGGTGTTCAAAAACATGAAGATCCTGAAAAGGTGTGAAAAATATGAAGAGTTTAAAAAGGTGTCAAAAATCTGACGAGCATGAAAAGGTCTGAAGAATAGGAGGAGCATGAAGCGGTGCTGAAAAACATGAAGAACCTGGACAGGTTTGAAATATATGAAGAGTTTAAAAGCTGTGAAAAATATGAGGAGCATGAAACTGTCTGAAAAATAGGAGGAGCATGGAGCGGTGTTGAAAAACATGAGGAGCCTGCAAAGGAGTGAAAAATATGACGAGCTTCAAAACGTGTCAAAAATATGAGGAGCATGAAAAGGCCTAAGAAATAGGAGGAGCATGAAGCAGTGTTGAAAAACATGAACAGCATGAAAAGGTGTGAAAAATATGAAGAGCTTCAAAAGGTGTCAAATATATGAGGAGCATGAATCGGTCTTCAAATTAGGAGGAGCATGAAACGGTGTTTAATAACATGAAGAGCCTGGAAAGGTGTGAAAAATATGAAGAGCTTCAAAAGGTGTCAAAAATATGAGGAGCATGAAACGGTCTTAAAAATAGGAGGGGCATGAAGCGTTGTTGGAAAACATGAAGAGACTGAAAAGGTTTGAAAAATATGAAGAGCTTCAAAAGGTGTCAAAAATATGAGGAGCATGAAACGGTCTGAAAAATAGTAGGAACATGAATCGGTATTCAAAAACATGAAGAGCCTGAAAAGGTGTGAAAAATATGAAGAGCTTCAAAAGGTGTCAAAAATATGAGGAGCATGAAACGGTCTGAAAAATAGGAGGAGCATGAAGCGGTGTTGAAAAACATGAAGAGCATGAAAAGGTGTGAAAAATATGAAGAGCTTCAAAATGTGTCAAAAATATAAGGAGCATGAAACGTTCTGAAAAATATGAGGAGCAAGAAAGGGTTTTCAAAAACATGAAGAGCCTGAAATGGTGTGAAAAATATGAAGAGCTTCAAAAGGTGTCAAAAATATGAGGAGCATGAAACGGTCTGAAAAATAGGAGGAGCATGAATCGGTCTGAAAAATTGGAGGAGCATGAAGCGGTGTTGAAAAACATGAAGAGCCTGAAAAAGTGTGAAAAATATGAAGAGCTTCAAAGGTGTCAAAAATATGAGTAGCATGAAACTGTCTGAAAAATAGGAGGAGCATGAATCGGTGTTGAAAAACATGAAGAGCCTGAAAAGGGGTGAAAAATATGAAGAGCTTCAAAACGTGTCAAAAATATGAGGAGCATAAAACGGTCTGAAAAATAGGAGGAGCATGAAGCTGTGTTGAAAAACATGAAGAGCATGAAAACGTGTGAAAAATATGAAGAGCTTCAAAAGGTGTCAAAAATATGAAGAGCTTCAAAAGGTGTGAAAATTATGAAGTGCTTCAAAAGGTGTCAAAAATGAGATGATCATGAAATGGTCTGAAAAATAGGAGGCGCATGAAACGGTGTTCAAAACATGAAGAGCCTGAAAAGGTGTGAAATATATGAAGAGCCTCAAAACGTGTCAAAATTTTGAGGAGCATGAAAAGGTCTGAAAAATAAGAGGAGCATGAAGCGGTGTTGAAAAACATGACGAGACTGAAAACGTGTGAAAAATATGAAGAGCTTCAAAAGTTGTGAAAAATATGAAGAGATTCAAAGATGTCAAAAAAATGGGGAGCATGAAACGGTCTGAAAAATAGGAGGAGCATGAAAAGGTCTGAAAAATAGGAAGAGCCTTAAAAGGTGTCACAAATATAAAGAGTTTCAAAAGGTGTCAATAATAAACGTTGCATGAAACAGTCTGAAAAATAGGAGGAGCGTGAACGGGTTGAAAAATAGGAGCAGCATGAAATGGTGTTCAAAAACATGAAGAGCCTGAAAAGGTGTGAAAAATATGAAGAGCTTCAAAAGGTATGAAATACATGAGGAGCATGAAACGGTCTGGAAAATAGGAGGATCATGAAGCGGTGTTGAAAAACATGAAGAGCCTGAAAATGTGTGAAAAATATGAAGAGCTTCAAAAGGTGTGAAGTACATGAGGAGCATTAAACGGTCTGAAAAATAGGGGGAGCATGAAGCGGTGTTCAAAAACATGAAGAGCCTGAAAAGGTGTGAAAAATATGAAGAGCTTCATAAGGTGTGAAAAATAGGAGGAGCATTAAACGGTCTGAAATATAGGAGGAGCATGAAGCGGTGTTCGAAAATATGAAGAGCCTGAAAAGGTGTGTAAAATGTGAAGAGCTTCAAAAGGTGTGAAAAATAGGAGGAGCATGAAGCGGTGTTCAAAAACATGAAGAGCCTGAAAAGGTGTGAAAAATATGAAGAGCTTGAAAAGGTGTCAAAAATATGAGGAGCATGAAACTGTCTGAAAAATAGGAGGAGCAAGAAGCGGAGTTGAAAAACCTGAAGAGACTGAAAACGTGTGAAAAATATGAAGAGTTTCAAAAGGTGTGAAAACCATGAAGAGCTTCAAAAGATGTCAAAAATGAGATGAGCATGAAACGGTCTGAAAAATAGGAGGAGCATGAAGTGGTGCTGAAAATAATGAAGAGCCTGAAAATGTGTGAAACATGTGAAGAGCTTCAACAGGTTTTAGAAATGAGAGGAGCATGAAACGGTCTGAAAAATAGGAGGAGCATGAAGCTGTGTTCAAAAACATGAGAGCCTGAAAAGGCGTGAAAAATATGAAGAGCTTCAAAAGGTGTGAAATACATCAAGAGCATGAAACGGTCTGAAAAATAGGAGGAGCATGAGGCGGTGTTCAAAAACATGAAGAGCCTGAAAAGGTGTGAATAATATTAAGAACTTCAAAACGTGTCAAAAATATGAGGAGCATGAAACGGTTTGAAAAATAGGAGAAGCATGAAGTGTTGTTGAAAAACATGAAGAGCCTGAAAACGTGTGAAAAATATGAAGAGCTTCAAAAGGTGTCAAATATATGAGGAGCATGAATCGGTCTTCAAATTAGGAGGAGCATGAAACGGTGTTTAATAACATGAAGAGCCTGGAAAGGTGTGAAAAATATGAAGAGCTTCAAAAGATGTCAAAAATATGAGGAGCATGAAACGGTCTTAAAAATAGGTGGGGCATGAAGCGTTGTTGGAAAACATGAAGAGACTGAAAAGGTTTGAAAAATATGAAGAGCTTCAAAAGGTGTCAAAAATATGAGGAGCATGAAACGGTCTGAAAAATAGTAGGAACATGAATCGGTATTCAAAAACATGAAGAGCCTGAAAAGGTGTGAAAAATATGAAGAGCTTCAAAAGGTGTCAAAAATATGAGGAGCATGAAACCGTCTGAAAAATAGGAGGAGCATGAAGCGGTGTTGAAAAACATGAAGAGCATGAAAAGGTGTGAAAAATATGAAGAGCTTCAAAATGTGTCAAAAATATAAGGAGCATGAAACGTTCTGAAAAATATGAGGAGCAAGAAAGGGTTTTCAAAAACATGAAGAGCCCGAAATGGTGTGAAAAATATGAAGAGCTTCAAAAGGTGTCAAAAATATGAGGAGCATGAAACGGTCTGAAAAATAGGAGGAGCATGAAGCGGTGTTGAAAAACATGAAGAGCCTGAAAAAGTGTGAAAAATATGAAGAGCTTCAAAGGTGTCAAAAATATGAGTAGCATGAAACTGTCTGAAAAATAGGAGGAGCATGAATCGGTGTTGAAAAACATGAAGAGCCTGAAAAGGGGTGAAAAATATGAAGAGCTTCAAAACGTGTCAATAATATGAGGAGCATGAAACGGTCTGAAAAATAGGAGGAGCATGAAGCTGTGTTGAAAAACATGAAGAGCATGAAAACGTGTGAAAAATATGAAGAGCTTCAAAAGGTGTGAAAAATATGAAGAGCTTCAAAAGGTGTCAAAAATGAGATGTGCATGTAACAGACTGAAAAATAGAAGGAGCATGAAACGGTGATCAAAAACATGAAGAGCTTGGAAATGTGTGAAGTATATGAAGTGCTTCAAAAGTTGTGAAATACATGAGGAGCATGTAACGGTCTGAAAAATAGGAGAAGCATGAAGTGGTGTGGAAAAACATGAAGGGCCTGAAAAGGTGTGAAAAATATGAAGACCTTCAAAAGGTGTGAAATACATGAGGAGTACGAAACTCTCTGAAAAATAGGAGTTGCATGAAGTGGTGTTCAAAAACATGAAGAGCCTGAAAAGGTGTGAAAAATATGAGGAGATTCAGAAAGTGTGAAAAATATGAGGAGCATGATACGGTCTGAAAAATAGGAGGAGTATGAGGCGGAGTTCAAAAACTGAAGAGCCTGAAAAGGTGTGATAAATATGAAGAGATTCATAAAGTGTGAAAAATATGAGGAGCATGATACGGTCTGAAAAATAGGAGGAGTATGAGGCGGAGTTCAAAAACTGAAGAGCCTGAAAAGGTGTGATAAATATGAAGAGATTCATAAAGTGTGAAAAATATGAGGAGCATGATACGCTCTGAAAAATAGGAGGAGCATGAAGCGGTGTTCAAAAACAAGAAGAGCCTGAAAAGGTGTGAAAAATATGAAAAGCTTCAAAAGCTGTCAAAAATATGAGGAGCATGAAACGGTCTGAAAAATAGGAGGAGCATGAAGTAGTGTTCAAAAACATGAAGAGCCTGAAAAGGTGTGAAAAATATGAAGAGCTTCAAAAGGTGTGAAAAATATGAAGGGCTTAAAAGGTGTCAAAAATATGAGGAGCATGAAACGGTCTGAAAAATAGGAGGAGCATGAAAAGGTGTTCAAGAACATGAAGAGCCTGAAAAGGTGTGAAAAATATAAAGAGCTTCAAAAGGTGTGAAATATATGAGGAGCATGAAACTCTCTGAAAAATAGGAGGAGCATGAAGCGGTGTTGAAAAACACGAAGAGCCTGAAAAGCTGTGAAATATATGAAGAGCTTCAAAAGGCATCAAAAATATAAGGACAATGAAACGGTCTGAAAAATTGGAGGAGCATGAAGCGGTGTTCAAAAACATGAAGAGCCTGAAAAGGTGTGAAATATATAAAGAGCTTCAAAAGGTGTCAAAATTATGAAGAGCATGAAACGGTCTGAAAAATAGGAGGAGCATGAAGTGGTGTTTAAAAACATGAAGAGCCTGAAAAGCTGTGAAAAATATGAAGAGCTTCAAAAGGTGTGAAATACATGAGGAGCATTAAACGGTCTGAAAAATTGGAGGAGCATGAAGCGGTGTTGAAAAACATGAAGAGCCTGAAAAGGTGTGAAAAATATGAAGAGCTTCAAAATGTGTCAAAAATATGAGGAGCATGAAACGGGCTGAAAAATAGGAGGAGCATGAAACGGTGTTCAAAAACATGGAGAGCCTGAAAAAGTGTGAAAAATGTGAAGAGCTTCAAAAGGTGTGAAATACATGAGGAGCATTAAACGGTCTGAAAAATTGGAGGAGCATGAAGCGGTGTTCAAAAACATGAAGAGCCTGAAAAGGTGTGAAAAATATGAAGAGCTTCTAAAGGTGTCAAAATATGAGGAGCATGAAACGGTCTGATAAATCGGAGGAGCATGAAGCGGTGTTGAAAAACATGAAGAGCCTGAAAAGCTGTGAAATATATGAAGAGCTTCAAAAGGTATCAAAAATATGAGGACAATGAAACGGTCTGAAATATAGGAGGAGCATGAAGTGGTGTTGAAAAACATGAAGAGCCTGAAAAGGTGTGAAAAATATGAAGAGCTTCAAAATGTGTCAAAAACATGAGGAGCATGAAACGGACTGAAAAATAGGAGGAGCATGAAACGGTGTTGAAAAACATGAAGACCCTGAAAAGGTGTGAAAAATATGAAGAGCTTCAAAACGTGTCAAAAATAGGAGGAGCATGAAACGGTCTGAAAAATAGGAGGAGCATGAAACAGTGATCAAAAACATGAAGAGGCTGAAAAGGTGTGAAAAATATGAAGAGCTTCAAAAGGTGTGAAACACATGAGGAGCATGAAACGTGCCGAAAAATAGGAGAAGCATGAAGTGGTGTGGAAAAACATGAAGAGCCCGAAAAGGTGTGAAAAATATGAAGAGCTTCAAAAGGTGTGAAATACATGAGGAGCATGAAACGCTGTGAAAAATAGGAGGAGCGTGAAGCGGTGTTCAAAAACATGAAGAGCCTGAAAAGGTTTGAAATATTTAAAGAGCTTCAAAAGCTCTCAAAAATATGAGGAGCATGAAACGGTCTGTCAAATAGAAGGAGCATGAAACGTTGTTGAAAACATGAAGAGCCTGAAAAGGTGTGAAAAATATGAAGAGATTCTAAAGGTGTCAAAATATGAGGAGCATGGAACGGTCTGAAAAATATGAGGAACATGAAGTGGTGTTGAAAAACATGAAGAGCCTGAAAAGTTGTGAAATATATGAAGAGCTTCAAAACATGTCAAAAATATGAGGAGCATGAAACGGTCTGTAAAAAAGGAGGAGCATGAAGTGGTGTTGATAAACATGAAGAGCTTGAAAATTTGTGAAATATATGATGAGCTTCAAAAGGTGTAAAAAATATGAAGACCTTCAAAAGGTGTCAAAAATGAGATGAGTATGAAACGGTCTGAAAAATAGGAGGAGCATGAAGCGGTGTTGAAAAACATGAAGAGCCTGAAAAGGTTTGAGAAATATGAAGAGCTTCAAAAGGTGTCAAACATATGAGGAGCATGAAACGGTCTGTAAAAAAGGAGGAGCATGAAGTGGTGTTGATAAACATGAAGAGCTTGAAAATTTGTGAAATATATGATGAGCTTCAAAAGGTGTAAAAAATATGAAGACCTTCAAAAGGTGTCAAAAATATGAGGAGCATGAAACGGTCTGAAAAATAGGAGGAGCATGAAGCGGTGTTGAAAAAAATGAAGAGCTTGAAAAATGTGAAATATATGAAGAGCTTCAAAAGGTGTCAAATTTATGAGGAGCATGAAACGGTCTGAAAAATAGGAGGAGCATGAAGCGGTGTTGAAAAACATGAAGAGCCTGAAAAGGTGTGAAAAATATGAACAGCTTCAAAAGGTGTGAAAAATAGGAGGAGTATGAAACGGTCTGAAAAATAGGAGGGGCAAGAAGCAGTGTTGAAAAACAAAAACAGCCTGAAAACATGTGAAAAATATGAAGAGCTTCAATAGGTGTGAAAAATATGAAGAGCTTCAAAAGGTGTTTAAAATGAGATGAGCATGAAACGGTTTGAAAAATAGGAGGAGCATCAAGCGTTGTTGAAAACCATGAAGAGCCTGAAAAGGTGTGAAAAATATGAAGAGCTTCAAAAGGTGTCAAAATTATGAGGAGCAAGAAACGGTCTGAAAAATAGGAGGAGCATGAAGCGGGGTTCAAAAACATGAAGAGCCTGAAAAGGTGTGAAAAATAGGAAGAGCTTCAAAAGCTGTCAAAAATGTAAGGAGCATGAAACGGTCTGAAAAATAGGAGGAGCGTGAAACAGTGTTCAAAAACATGAACAGCCTGAAATGCTGTGAAAACTATGAAGAGCTTATAAAGGTGTAAAAAATATGAGGAGCATGAAACATTCTGAAATATAGGAGGATCATGAAACGTTGTTCAAAAACATGAAGAGCTTGAAAAGGTGTGAAAAATATGAAGAGCCTCAAAACGTGTCATAAATATGAGGAGTATGAAACGGTCTGGAAATAGCAGTATCATCAAGCGGTGTTGAAAAACATGAAGAGCGTGAAAAGGTGTGAAATATATGAAGAGCTTCAAAAGGTGTGAAAAATATGAGAAGCTTCAAAAAGTGTCAAAAATATGAAGAGCATGACATGGTCTGAAAAATAGGAGTAGCATGAAACGGTGTTAAAAAACATTAAGAGCCTGAAAAGTTGTGAAAAATATGAAGAGCTTCAAAAGGTGTGAAATACATGAGGAGCATGAAACGCTGTGAAAAATAGGAGGAGCGTGAAGCGGTGTTCAAAAACATGAAGAGCCTGAAAAGGTTTGAAATATTTAAAGAGCTTCAAAAGCTCTCAAAAATATGAGGAGCATGAAACGGTCTGTCAAATAGAAGGAGCATGAAACGTTGTTGAAAACATGAAGAGCCTGAAAAGGTGTGAAAAATATGAAGAGATTCTAAAGGTGTCAAAATATGAGGAGCATGGAACGGTCTGAAAAATATGAGGAACATGAAGTGGTGTTGAAAAACATGAAGAGCCTGAAAAGTTGTGAAATATATGAAGAGCTTCAAAACATGTCAAAAATATGAGGAGCATGAAACGGTCTGAAAAATAGGAGGAGCAAGAAGCGGTGTTGAAAAACATGAAGTGCCTGAAAAGGTGTCAAAAATATGAAGAGATTCAAAAGGTGTGAAAAATATGAGGAGCTTGAAACGTTATGAAAAATAGGAGGAGCATGAAACGATGTTGAAAAACATGAAGTGCCTGAAAATGTGTCAAAAATATGAAGAGCTTCAAAATTGTGAAAAATATGAGGAGCATGAAACGGTCTGAAAAATAGGAGGAGCATGAAACGGTGTTCAAAAACATGAAGATACTAAAAAGTTGTGAAAAATATGAAGAGCTTCAAAACATGTCAAAAATATGAGGAGCATGAAACGGTCTCAAAAATAGGAGGAACATGAAGCGGTGTTCAAACACATGAAGAGCCTGAAATTGTGTGAAAAATATGAAAACCTTCAAAAGGTGTCAAAATTATGAGGAGCAGGAAACGGTCTGAAAAATAGGAGGAATATGATGCGGTGTTCAAAAATATGAAGAGCCTGAAAAGGTGTGAAAAATATGAAGAGCTTCAAAAGGTGTCAAAAATATGAGGACCATGAAACGGTCTGAAAAATAGGAGGAGCATGAAACGGTCTGAAAAATAGAAGGAGAATGATATGGTGTTCAAAAACATGAAGGGCCTGAAAAGGTGTAAAAAATATGAAGAGCTTCAAAAGGTGTCAAAAATATGAGGAGCATGAATCGGTCTGAAAAATAGGAGGAGCATGAAGCGGTGTTCAAAAACATGAAGAGCCTGAAAAGGTGTGAGAAATATGAAGAGCTTCAAAAGCTTTCAAAAGTATGAGGAGCATGAAACGGTCTGAAAAATAGGAGGAGAATGAAGAGGTCTGAAAAAGAAGAAGAGCATGAAAAGGAGTGAAAAATATGAAGAGCTTCAAAAGCTGTGAAATACATGAGGAGCATGAAACTGTCTTCAAAATACGAGCAGCATGAAGCGGTGTTCAAAAACATGAAGAGCCTGAAAAGGTGTGAAAAATATGAACAGCTTCAAAAGGTGTCTAAAATATGAGGACCATGAAACGGTCTGAAAAATAGGAGGACCATGATACGCTCTGAAAAATAGGAGGAGCATGAAATGGTGTTGAAAAACATGAAGAGCCTGAAAAGGTGTGAAAAATATGAAGAGCTTCAAAAGATGTGAAATACAAGAGGAGCATGAAACGGTCTGTAAAATAGGAGGAGCATGAAGCGGTGTTCAAAAACATGGAGACCCTGAAAAGGTGTGAAAAATATGAAGAGCTTCAAAAAGTGTCAAAATTGTGAGGAGCATGAAACAGTCTGAAAAATAGGAAGAGCATGAAGTGGTGTTGAAAAACATGAAGAGCCTGAAAAGGTGTGAAAAATATGAAGAGCTTCAAACGGTGTGAAATACAAGAGGAGCATGAAACGGTCTGAAAAATAGGAAGAGCATGAAGCTGGGCTCAAACACATGAAGAGCCTGAAAAGCTGTGAAAAATATGAAGAGCTTCAAAAGGTGTCAAAAATAAGAGGAGCAAGAAACGGTCTGAAAAATAGGAGGAGCATGAAGCGGTGTTGAAAAATATTAAGAGCCTGAAAAAGTGTGAAAAATATGAAGAGCTTCAAAAGGTGTAAAAAATATGAGGAGCAAAAATGTTCAGAAAAATAGGAGAAACATGAAACGGTCTGAAAAATAGGAGGAGCATGAAGTGGTGTTGAAAAACATAAAGAGCCTGAAAAGGTGGGAAAATATGAATAGCTTCAAAAGGTCTCAAAAATATGAGGAGCATGAAATTGTCTGAAAAATAGGGGGATCATTAAGTGGTGTTGAAAATCATGAAGAGCCTGAAAAGTTGTGAAAAATATGAAGAGCTTCAAAAGGTTTGAAAAATAGGAGGAGCATGAAGTGGTGCTCAAAAACATGAAGAGCCTGAAAAGGTGTGAAAAATATGAAGAGCTTCAAAAGGTGTCAAAAATTAGATGAGCATGAAACGGTGTGAAAAATAGGAGGAGCATGAAATGGTGTTGAAAAAAATGAAGAGCCTGAAAAGGTGTGAAAAATATGAAAAGCTTCAAAAGGTGTCAAATATATGAGGAGCATGAAACGGTCTGAAAAATAGGAGGAGAATGAAGCGGTGTTCAAAAACATGAAGAGCCTCAAAAGGTGTCAAAAATCTGAGGAGCATGAAGCGGTCTGAAAAATAGGAGGAGCATGAAGCGGTGTTCAAAAACATGAAGAGCCTGAAAAGGTGTGAATATTATGAAGAGCTTCAAAAGGTGTCAAATATATGAGGAGCATGAAACGGTCTGAAGAATAGGAGAAACATGAAGCGGTGTTGAAAAACATGAAGAGTCTGAAAACGTGTGAAAATATAAAGAGCTTCAAAAATATGAAAAATATGAAGAGCTTCAAAAGTTGTGAAAAATATGAAGAGCTTCAAAAGGTGTCAAAAATGAGATGAGCATGAAACGGTCTGAAAAATAGGAGGAGCATGAAGCGTTGTTGAAAATCATGAAGAGCCTGAAAAGGTGTGAAAAATATGAAAAGCTTCAAAAGTAGTGAAAAATATGAAGAGCTTCAAAAGGTGTCAAAATGAGATGAACATCAAACGGTCTGAAAAATAGGAGGAGCATGAACTGGTGTTGAAAAAAAATGAAAATCATGAAAAGGTGGGAAATATATGAAGAGCTTCAAAAGCTCTCCAAAATATGAGGAGAATGAAACGGTTTCCAAAATAGGAGGAGCATGAAATGGTGTTCAAAAACATGAAGAGCCTGAAAAGGTGTGAAAAATATGAAGAGCTTCAAAAGGTGTGAAATACATGAGAAGGATTAAACGGTCTGAAAAATAGGAGGAGCATGAAGCGGTGTTGAGAAACTTGAAGAGCCTGAAAACGTGTGAAAAATATGAAGAGCTTCAAAATGTGTCAAAAATACGAAAAGCATGAAACGGTCTGAAAAATAGGAGGGTCATGAAGCGGTGTTCAAAAACATGAAGAGCCTGAAAAGATTTGAAAGATATGAAGAACTTCAAAAGGTGTCAAAAATATGAGGAGCATGAAACGGTCTGAAAAATAGGAGGAGCATGAAACGTAGATCAAAAACATGAAGAGCCTGAAAAGGTGTCAAAAATCTGAGGAGCATGAAACGGTCTGAAAAATAGGAGGAACATGAAACGGTGTTCAAAAACATGAAGTACCTGAAACGTTGTGAAAAATATGAAGAGCTTCAAAACATGTCAAAATTATGAGGAGCATGAAACGGTCTGAAAATTAGGAGGAGCAAGAAGCGGTGTTGAAAAACATGAACAGCCTGAAAGATGTGAAATATATGAAGAGCTTCAAAGGGTTTCAAAATGAGATGAGCATGAAACGGTCTAAAAAATAGACGGGCATGAAGTGGTGTTGAAAACCATGAACAGCCTGAAAAGGTGTGAAAAATATGAACAGCTTCAAAAGGTGTCAAAAATATGAGGAGCAATAAACGGTCTGAAAAATAGGAGCAGCATGAAACGGTGTTCAAAAACATGAAGAGCCTGAAAAGGTGTGAAAAATATGAAGAGATTCAAAAGGTGTCAAATATATGAGGAGCATGAAACGGTCTCAAAAATAGGAGGAACATGAAGCGGTGTTCAAACACATGAAGAGCCTGAAATTGTGTGAAAAATATGAAAACCTTCAAAAGGTGTCAAAATAATGAGGAGCAGGAAACGGTCTGAAAAATAGGAGGAACATGATGCAGTGTTCAAAAACATGAAGAGCCTGAAAAGGTGTGAAAAATATGAAGAGCTTCAAAAGGTGTCAAAAATATGAGGAGCCTGACACGGTCTGAAAAATAGGAGAAGCATGAAGTGGTGTTGAAAAAGATGAAGAGCCTGAAAACGTGTGAAAAATATGAAGAAGTTCAAAAGGTGTGAAAAATATGAAGAGCTTCAAAAGGTGTCAAAAATATGAGGAGCATGAAATGGTCTGAAAAATAGGAGGAGCATGAAGCGGTGTTTAAAAACATGAAGAGCCTGAAAAGGTGTGAAAAAAATGAAGGGCTTCAAAAGGTGTGAAAAATATGAGGTGCATGAAATGGTCAGAAAAATAGGAGGAGCATGAAGCGGTGTTGAAAAACATGAAGAGGCTGAAAATGTGTGAAAAATATGAAGAGCTTCAAACGGTGTCAAAAATATGAGGACCATGAAACGGTCTGAAAAATACGAGGAGCATGAAACGGTCATCAAAAACATGAAGAGCCTGAAAGGGTGTGGAAAAATGAAGAGCTTCAAAAGGTGTGAAATACATGAGGAGCATGAAATGGTCTGAAAAATAGGAGGATTATGAAACGGTGTTCAAAAACATGAAGAGCCTGAAAAGCTGTGAAAAATAGGAAAAGCTGCAAAACGTGTCAAAATATGAGGAGCATGAAACGGTCTGAAAAATTGCAGGAGCATGAAGCGGTGTTGAAAAACATGAAGAGTCTGAATACGTGTGAAAATATGAAGAGCTTCAAAAATATGAAATATATAAAGAGCTTCAAAAGTTGTGAAAAATATGAAGAGCTTCAAAAGGTGTCAAAAATGAGATGAGACTGAAACTGTCTGAAAAATAGTAGAAGCATGAAGCGGTGTCGAAAATCATGAACAGCCTGAAATGGTGTGAAAAATATGAAGAGTTTCAAAAGGTGTCAAAATGAGATGAGCATGAAACCCTCTGAAAAATAGGAGGAGCATGAAGTGGTGTTGAAAAAAATGAAAAGCCTGAAAATGTGTGAAACTTATGAAGAGCTTCAAAAGGTGTCAAAAATATGAGGAGAATGAAACAATCTGCAAAATAGGAGGAGCTTGAAATTGTGTTCAAAATCATGAATAGCCTGAAAATGTGTGAAAAATATGAATAGTTTCAAAAGGTGTGAAATACATGAGGAGGATTAAACGGTCTGAAAATAGGAGGAGCATGAAGTGGTGTAGAAAAACATGAAGAGCCTGAAAAGTTGTCAAATATATGAGGAGCATGAAGCGGTCTGAAAAATAGGAGGAGCATGAAGTGGTGTTGAAAAAGATGAAGAGCCTGAAAAAGTGTGAAAAATATGAAGAGCTTAAAAATGTGTCAAATATATGATGAGCATGGAACGGTCTGAAAAATAGGAGGAGCATGAAACGGTGTTCAAAAACATGAAGAGCCTGAAAAAGTGTGAAAAATATGAAGAGATTCAAAACGTGTCAAAAATATGAGGAGCATGAAACGGTCTGAAAAATAGAATCAGCATGAAGCGGTGTTGAAAAACCTTAAGAGCCAGAAAACGTGTGAAAAATATGAAGAGCTTCAAAAGGTGTGAAAAATATGAGGAGCATGAACTGGTCTGAAAAATAGGAGGAGCATGAAGCCATGTTCAAAAACATAAAGAGCCTGAAAAGGTGTGAAAAATATGAAAAGCTTCAAAAGGTGTCAAATATATGAGGAGCATGAAACGGTCTGAAGAATAGGAGAAACATGAAGCGGTGTTGAAAAACATGAAGAGTCTGAAAACGTGTGAAAATATGAAGAGCGTCAAAAATATGAAAAATATGAAGAGCTTCAAAAGTTGTGAAAAATATGAAGAGCTTCAAAAGGTGTCAAAAATGAGATGAGCATGAAACGGTCTGAAAAATATGAGGAGCATGAAGCGGTGTTGAAAATCATGAAGAGCCTGAAAAGGTGTGAAAAATATGAAAAGCTTCAAAAGTAGTGAAAAATATGAAGAGCTTCAAAAGGTGTCAAAATGAGATGAGCGTGAAACGGTCTGAAAAATAGGAGGAGCATGAAGTGATGTTGAAAAAAATGAGAAGCATGAAAAGATGTGAAATGTATGAAGAGCTTCAAAAGCTGTCCAAAATATGAGGAGAATGAAACGGTTTCCAAAATAGGAGGAGCATGAAATGGTGTTCAAAAACATGAAGAGCCTGAAAAGGTGTGAAAAATATGAAGAGCGTCAAAAGGTGTGAAATACATGAGGAGGATTAAACGGTCTGAAAATTAGGAGGAGCATGAAGCGGTGTTGAGGAACTTGAAGAGCCTGAAAACGTGTGAAAAATATGAAGAACTTCAAAAGGTGTGAAAAATATGAAGAGCTTCAAAATGTGTCAAAAATATGAAAAGCATGAAACGGTCTGAAAAATAGGAGGATCATGAAGCGGTGTTCAAAAACATGAAGAGCCTGAAAAGATTTGAAAGATATGAAGAGCTTCAAAAGGTGTCAAAAATATGAGGAGCATGAAACGGTCTGAAAAATAGGAGGAGCATGAAACGGTGATCAAAAACATGAAGAGCCTGAAAAGGTGTGAAAAATATGAAGAGCTTCAAAAGGTGTGAAATACATGAGGAGCATGAAACGGTCTGAAGAATAGGAGAAACATGAAGCGGTGTTGAAAAACATGAAGAGTCTGAAAACGTGTGAAAATATGAAGAGCGTCAAAAATATGAAAAATATGAAGAGCTTCAAAAGTTGTGAAAAATATGAAGAGCTTCAAAAGGTGTCAAAAATGAGATGAGCATGAAACGGTCTGAAAAATATGAGGAGCATGAAGCGGTGTTGAAAATCATGAAGAGCCTGAAAAGGTGTGAAAAATATGAAAAGCTTCAAAAGTAGTGAAAAATATGAAGAGCTTCAAAAGGTGTCAAAATGAGATGAGCGTGAAACGGTCTGAAAAATAGGAGGAGCATGAAGTGATGTTGAAAAAAATGAGAAGCATGAAAAGATGTGAAATGTATGAAGAGCTTCAAAAGCTGTCCAAAATATGAGGAGAATGAAATGGTTTCCAAAATAGGAGGAGCATGAAATGGTATTCAAAAACATGAAGAGCCTGAAAAGGTGTGAAAAATATGAAGAGCGTCAAAAGGTGTGAAATACATGAGGAGGATTAAACGGTCTGAAAATTAGGAGGAGCATGAAGCGGTGTTGAGGAACTTGAAGAGCCTGAAAACGTGTGAAAAATATGAAGAACTTCAAAAGGTGTGAAAAATATGAAGAGCTTCAAAATGTGTCAAAAATATGAAAAGCATGAAACGGTCTGAAAAATAGGAGGATCATGAAGCGGTGTTCAAAAACATGAAGAGCCTGAAAAGATTTGAAAGATATGAAGAGCTTCAAAAGGTGTCAAAAATATGAGGAGCATGAAACGGTCTGAAAAATAGGAGGAGCATGAAACGGTGATCAAAAACATGAAGAGCCTGAAAAGGTGTGAAAAATATGAAGAGCTTCAAAAGGTGTGAAATACATGAGGAGCATGAAACGGTCTGAAAAATATGAGATGCATGAAGTTCTGTGGAAAAACATGAAGAGACTGAAAAAGTGTGAAAAATATGAAGAGCTTCAAAAGGTGTGAAATACATGAGGAGCTTGAAACTGTCTGAAAAATAGAAGGAGAATGAAGTGGTGTTCAAAAACATGAAGAGCCTGAAAAGGTGTGAAAAATATGAAGAGCGTCAAAAGGTGTGAAATACATGAGGAGGATTAAACGGTCTGAAAATTAGGAGGAGCATGAAGCGGTGTTGAAGAACTTGAAGAGCCTGAAAACGTGTGAAAAATATGAAGAACTTCAAAAGGTGTGAAAAATATGAAGAGCTTCAAAATGTGTCAAAAATATGAAAAGCATGAAACGGTCTGAAAAATAGGAGGATCATGAAGCGGTGTTCAAAAACATGAAGTGCCTAAAAAGGTGTGAAAACTATGAAGAGCTTCAAAAGGTGTCAAAAATATGAAAAGCATGAAACGGTCTGAAAAATAGGAGGATCATGAAACGGTGATCAAAAACATGAAGAGCCTGAAAAGGTGTGAAAAATAATAAGGGCTTCAAATCGTGTCATAAATATGAGGAGCAGGAAACGGTCTGAAATATTAGAGAAGCATGAAACGGTGTTGTAAAACATGAAGAGCATGAAAATGTGTGAAAAATATGAAGAGTTTCAAAAGGTGTCAAAAATATGAGGAGCAAGAAATGGTGTTGAAAAAATGAAGAGCATGAATAGGTGTTAAAAACTTGAAGAGCTTCAAAATGTGTGAAAAATATGAGGAGCATGAAACGGTGTTAAAAATAGGAGATCATGAAGTGGTGTTGAAAAACATGAGGAGCCTGAAAACGTGTGAAAAATATGAAGAGCTTCAAAAGGTGTGAAAAATATGAACAGCTTCAAAGGTGTCAAAATTATGAGGAGCATGAAACGGTCTGAAAAATATGAGGAGCATGAAACGGTGTTCAAAAATTTGAAGAACCTGAAAAGGTATGAAAAATATGAAGAACTTCAAAAGGTGTCAAAAATATGAGGAGATTGAAACAGTCCGAAAAATAGGAGGAGCATGAAACGGTCTGAAAAATAGGAGAAGCATGAAGTGGTGTTGAAAAGCATGAAGAGACTGAAAAGGTTTGAAAAACATGAACAGCTTCAAAAGCTGTCAAAAATATGAGGACCATGAAACGGTCTGAAAAATAGGAGGAGCATGAAAAGGTGTTGTAAAACATGAAGAGCTTGAAAAGGTGTGAAAAATATGAAGAGCTTCAAAAGGTGTCAAAAATATGAGGAGCATGAAACGGTCTGAAAAATAGGAGGAGCATGAAGCGTTGTTGAAAATCATGAAGAAGAGGAAAACGTATGAAAAATATATAGAGCTTCAAAAGGTGTGAAAAATATGAGGAGCATGAAACGGTCTCTAAAATAGGAGGAGCATGAAGCGGTGTTGAAAAACATGAAGATCCAGAAAAGGTTTTAAAAAAATGAAGAGCTTCAAAATCTGTCAAAAATATGAGGAGCATGAAACGGTCTGAAAAATAGGAGAAGCATGAAGCGGTGTTGAAAAACATGCAGAGCCTGAAAAGGTGTGAAATATATGAAGAGCTTCAAAAGGTGTCAAATATATGAGGAGCATGAAACGGTCTGAAAAATAGGAGGGACAGGAAGCGGTGTTGAAAAACAGGAATTGCCTGAAAAGGTGTGAAATATATGAAGAGCTTCAAAACGTGTCAAAATATGAGCAGCATGAAATGGTCTGAAAAATAGGAGGAGCATGAAGTGGTGTTGAAAAACATGAAGAGCCTGAAAATGTGTGAAATATATGATGAGCTTCAAAAGGTGTCAATAATGTGAGGAGCATGAAACGGTCTGAAAAATAGGAGGAGCATGAAGCGGTATTCAAATTATGAAGAGCCTGAAAAGGTGTGAAAAATATGAAGAGCTTCAAAAGGTGTTAAACTTATGAGGATCATGAAACAGTCTGAAAAATACGAGGAGAATGATGCGGTGTTGTAAAACATGAAGAAACTGAAAAGGTGTGAAAAATATGAATAGCTTCAAAAGGTGTCAAAAATATGAGGAGCATGAAATGGTCTGAAAAATAGGAGGAACATGAAACGGTGTTGAATAATATGAAGAGCCTGAAAATTTGTGAAAAATATGAAGAGCTTCAGAGGGTGTGAAATACATGAGGAGAATGAAACGGTCTGTAAAATAGGATTAGCATGAAGCGGTGTTGAAAATCATGAAGAGCCTGAAAAGGTGTGAAAAATATGAAGAGCTTCAAAAGATGTGAAAAATAGGAGGAGCATGAAGTGGTGCTCAAAAACATGAAGAGCCTGAAAAGGTGTGATAAATAAGAAGAGCTTCAAAAGGTGTGAAAAATATGAGGAGCATGAAACGGTCTGAAAAATAGGAGGAGCATGAAACGGTGTTCAAAACATGAAGAGACTGAAAAGTTGTGAAAAATATGAAGAGCTTCAAAAGGTGTCAAAAATATGAGGAGCATGATTCTGTCTGAAATATAGGAGGCGCATGAAACGGTGTTGAAAAACATGAAGAGCCTGAAGAAGTGTGAAAAATATGAAGAGCTTCAAAACATGTCAAAAATAGGAGGAGCATGAAACGGTCTGAAAAATAGGAGGAGCAAGAAGCGGGGTTGAAAAACATGAAGTGCCTGAAAAGGTATCAAAAATATGAAGAGATTCAAAAGGTGTGAAAAATATGAGGAGCTTGAAACGGTCTGAAAAATAGGAGGAGCATGAAACGGTGTTGAAAAACATGAAGTGCCTGAAAAGGTATCAAAAATATGAAGAGCTTCAAAAGGTGTGAAAAATATGAGGAGCTTGAAACGGTCTGAAAAATAGGAGGAGCATGAAACGGTGTTCAAAAACATGAAGAAACTGAAAAGTTGTGAAAAATATGAAGAGCTTCAAAACATGTCAAAAATATGAGGAGCATGAAACGGTCTCAAAAATAGGAGGAACATGAAGCAGTGTTCAAACACATGAAGAGCCTGAAATTGTGTGAAAAATATGAAAACCTTCAAAAGGTGTAAAAATTATGAGGAGCAGGAAACGGTCTGAAAAATAGGAGTAACATGATGCGGTGTTCAAAAATATGAAGAGCCTGAAAAGGTGTGAAAAATATGAAGAGCTTCAAAAGGTGTCAAAAATATGAAGAGCTTCAAAAGGTGTCAAAAATATGAGGAGCATGAAGCGTTCTGAAATATAGGAGGAGCAAGAAGCGTTCTGAAAAATAGGAGGAGCATGAAGCGGTCTGAAAAATAGGAGGAGTATGAAGCGGTGTTCAAAAACATGAAGAGCCTGAAAAGGTGTGAAATATATGAAGAGCTTCAAAAGGTGTGCAATACAAGGGGAGCATGAAACAACCTTAAAAACAGGACGAGCATGAAGCTGTGTTCAAAAACATGAGAGCCTGAAAAGGTGTGAAAAATATGAAGAGATTCAAAAGGTGTCAAAAATATGAGGAGCAAGAAACGATCTGAAAAATTGGAGGAGCATGAAGCGGTGCTCAAAAATATGAAGAACCTGAAAAGGTGTGAAAAATATGAAGAGCTTCAAAAGGTGTCAAAAATGAGAGGAGCATGAAGCGGTCTGAAAAATAGGAGGAGGAGGAAGTGGTGTTGAAAAACATGAAGAGCCTGCAAAGGTGTGAAATATATGAAGAGCTTCAAAATGTGTCAAATATATGAGGAGCATGAAACGGTCTGAAAAGTAGGAACAGCTTGAAACGGTGTTCAACAACATGAAGAGCCTGAAAAGGTGTGAAAAATGTGAAGAGCTTCAAAAAGTGTGAAATACATCAGGAGCATGAAACGGTCTGAAAATAGGAGGAGCATGATGCAGTGTTCAAAAACATTAGGAGCCTTAAATGGTGTGAAAAATACGAAGAGCTTCAAAAGGTGTCAAAAATATGAGGAGCATGAAATGATCTGAAAATCAAGAGGAGCATGAAGCGTTGTTCAAAAACCTGAAAAGCCTGAAAAGGTGTGAAATATATGAAGAGCTTCAAAACGTGTCAATACTATGAGGAGCATGAAACGGTCTGAAAACAGGAGGAGCATGAAGCGGTGTTGAAAAACATGAAGAGCCTAAAAGGTGTGAACAATATGAAGAGCTTCAAAAGGTGTGAAGAATATGAAGAGCTTCAAAAGGTGTCAAATATATGAGGAGCATGAAACTGTCTGAAAAATAGGAGGAGCATGAAAGGTGTTTAAAAACATGAAGAGCCTGAAAAGATATGGAAAATATGAAGAGCTTCAAAAGGTGTCAAAAATATGAGGAGCATGAAACGGTCTGAAAAATAGAAGGAACATGAAACGGTGTTGAAAAACATGAAGAGCCTGTAAAGGTGTGAAAAATATGAAGAGCTTCAAAAGGTGTGAAAATTATGAGGAGCATGAAACGGTCTGAAAAATCGGAGGATAATGAAGCGGTGTCAAAAACAGGAAGAGCCTGCTTCCCAGCCAGGCTGAAAGGGCTCGGGAAGCTAGCTGGCCTTGTTGGCCCTTAAATCGCATACTGAATGGCCTGGCCCCAGCTACCCTCGCCGAGCCGCGCAAAGAAGGATGCTCCTGGCTCTCGTCGGCCTCCCAGGTTTGCTTTCTTTCTTTTCCCGAAGGTGGGCCCTTAGGTTCACCGTCCGGAGCCTGCGGCCGCCGGGAAAACCAAACCCCGAGTGTCCGGAGAGTAACCGGAAGTGCCCTCCCAGGCGGAGGGGCGGCGCCGGCTGCAGCCGGGGAGAGGGAAGAATTGAGTATTGTTAGTAACTATGGACTGGAGACCTTTTGGAGCCAAAAGGAAGACAGTCTTGAGTCTTTCTTGTTATGGGTTGTAAATACCACATAAAGAATAAGTGCATGTGATGCTGGAAACTTGTAGAGAGGAACTACTCATGACTGAAAGGCCTAAAACAGATGTATCTTTCAAGTTCTTATCGAGAAAATGACTATGAAGAAAATGATGGGTCAGGAAGACCAGTGGAAAACTCCCTAGGAGAGAGCCATAGAAAATGTACACTTCAGAAGAGAGAGAGAATCAGAGAACTCAAAAAAGGAAAATATATCATGTATGCCCTCAGAAGGGTAAAAAGATTTTTATTCATGTGCATGAGATTACTCAAATAGATGATCAGATATACCAGTGCCTTGAACGTGAGCAAAACTTTTGTGAAAACTTAGCTCTTATTATGTGTGAGAGAACCCACACTGGGGAGAAACCTTATAGATGTGATATGTGTGAGAAAACCTTCATCCAAAGCTCAGATCTTATTTCACATCAGAGGATCCACAGTTATGAGAAACCTTATAAATGTAGCAAATGTGAGAAGAGCTTTTCGCACCACTTAGCCCTTTCAGGACACCAGAGAACACATGCAGGTAAAAAATTCTATACATGTGATATCTGTGGCAAGAATTTTGGTCAGAGCTCTGATCTGCTTGTCCACCAGCGAAGCCATACAGGCGAGAAACCGTATCTGTGTAGTGAGTGTGATAAATGCTTCAGCCGAAGTACAAACCTCATAAGGCACCGAAGAACTCACACAGGTGAGAAACCATTTAAGTGTCTGGAGTGTGAAAAAGCTTTTAGTGGGAAATCCGATCTTATTAGCCACCAGAGAACTCATACTGGTGAAAGACCCTACAAATGTAGTAAGTGTGAGAAAAGTTACCGACACCGGTCAGCCTTCATTGTTCATAAAAGAGTACATACTGGGGAGAAGCCCTATAAGTGTGGTGCCTGTGAGAAATGCTTTGGCCAGAAATCAGACCTTATTGTACACCAGAGAGTCCACACAGGTGAGAAGCCGTATAAATGCTTGGAATGTATGAGAAGTTTTACCCGGAGTGCCAACCTCATCAGGCACCAGGCAACTCACACTCACACTTTTAAATGCCTTGAATATGAGAAGAGCTTCAGCTGTAGTTCAGACCTTATTGTACATCAAAGAATTCACATGGAAGAGAAACCGCATCAGTGGTCTGCATGTGAAAGTGGCTTCCTCCTAGGCATGGACTTCGTTGCCCAACAGAAAATGAGAACTCAGACAGAGGAGCTGCATTATAAATACAGTGTCTGTGATAAAAGCTTTCACCAGAGCTCAGCCCTTTTTCAACATCAGACAATCCACATCGGTGAAAAACCATATATCTGTAATGTGGCTGAGAAAGATCTTGAGCTCAGCCCTCCCCATGTATCAGAAGCCTCACAGATGTCTTGACCAGACAAGAAGTTATTATACCATAAACAAACAAACAAAAAAAGGTGTATTTACAATGTAAGAGAACTCATTTAAGATGGAGAACTCAAAGCAAATCTCAGATTTTCCTCAGAGCTCAGACTTTATTGGGGACCAGAAAATCTGCAGTTATAGGAACCTGAGAAATGGTTTGACCAGAGAGCTGTCTTTACAGAACCGTATCAATAACTCCAGTGAGAAACCTTACAAATGCCCTGAGTTTTTTGAAAACCTTCAGTCCAAGCTCATGTCTGATCACCCACAAGAGGATTTATACGGGTGGGAAGCTTACAAGTTTGGTGAATGTGAGAAAGCTCTCTAGCAATGCTCACCTCTCCTCATTCCAAGAGAATTCAGATCAGAGGACGATATTTTTTTAATGCCCTGTGAAACAGTGCTTCAGACAGTATGCACGCCTCATTGGACATCAGAAAGCCCCACTGGAAAGAAACCCCAGCAGTTGTGAAAAAAGCCTCTTAACATAACTGTGACTTTATTACCTATCAGAGAAGCCATACAGGTGAAAATTTGTGTATTTGCCTTGAATGTGGCAAAAGCATTAAGTGAAGAGCCTTCTTGGGTTTGCAACCCCCCCTCCCCCAAAAAAAGAAAATCTGATGAAGGACCTTATGAATGCTCTGAATGAGAAAACTTCTGTCAATGATCAGTTCTTGTACACCAGGGAACTTGTATAAGTGAAAGACCCTATAAGTAACCCTAAGTCTGGGGGAGAAAAAAAAATCCTTGCAGGAAATCTCTACCTTATTGGGCCCCAAAGAAACTACTCTGGAGAGCATTTTGTAGACCTCTATAGAGGTCTAACTGTGAACTGTGTACATTTAACAGGTATGAGAAGAACTGTTCTCATAGTTAGTTGACCCCTGTAGTAGAGATGACTTTTAATGGAGTCGACATGCAAACAGTTTTGTTTAGATACCCAGAAACTTGTTCTGGGAAGAGCTAGGGCAGGTCAGAGTAGGCCTGATGGGTTACTCAGGTAAAGATGCTTTTCTTTTATCTGAACCACTGAATGATTGCTTTACTTTCAGTTTTTAAAATTTGGAACTCTAATAAAAGAAAGGACTATAATTGAAAAAAAAAAAAAAAAACAAAACAGGAAGAGCCTGAAAAGGTGTGAAAAATATGAGGAGCATGAAATGGTCTGAAAAATAGGAGGAGCATGAAACGGTGTTGAAAAACATGAAGAACAGGAAAAGGAGTGAAAAATATGATGGGCTTCAAAAGGTGTGAAAAATATGAGGAACATGAAGCTGTGTACAAAAACATGAAGAGCCTGAAAAGGAGTGAAAAATATGAAGAATTTCAAAAGGTGTGAAAAATATGAGGAGCATGAAACGGTCTGAAAATTAGGAGGAACATGAAGCGGTGTTGAAAAGCCTGTAGAGCCTGAAAAGGTGTGAAAAATATGTAGTGCTTCAAAAGGTGTCAAATTTACAAGTAGCATGAAACGGTGTTTAAAACTTGAAGAGCCTGAAAAGGTGTGAAGAATATGAAGAGCTTAAAAGGGGTGAAAAATATGAGGAGCATGAAACGGTCTGAAAAATAGGAGGAGCATGAAACGGTGTTGAAAACATGAAGAGCATGCAAAGGTGTGAAAAATATGAAGAGTTTCAAAAGGTATCAAAAATATGAAGAGCATGAAACGGTCTGAAAAATAGGAGGAGCATGAAACGGTGTTGAAAACATGAAGAGCCTGCAAAGGTGTGAAAAATATGAAGAGCTTCAAACGGTGTCAAAATTATGAGGAGCATGAAACGGTCTGAAAAATAGGAGGAGCATGAAACGGTGTTGAAAACATGAAGAGCCTGAAAAGGTGTGAAAAATATGAAGAGCTTCAAAAGGTGTCAAAAATATGAGGATCTCGAAACGGTGAAATTTTGGAGGAGCATGACGTGGTTTTGGAAAACATGAAGAGCCTGCAAAGGTGTGAAAAATATGAAGAGCTTCAAAAGGTGTGAAAAATATGAGGAGCATGATACAGTCTGAAATATAGGAGGAGCCTGAAACGGTGTTCAAAAACATGAAGACCCTGAAAAGGTGAGAAAAATATGAAGAGCTTCAAAAGGTGTGAAAATTATGAACAGCTTCAAAAGGTGTCAAAAATAAAAGGAGCATGAAACGGTGAAAAATAGGAGGAGAATTAAACGGTGTTGAAAAACATGAAGAGCCTGAAATGGTGTGAAATATATGAAGAGATTCAAAAGGTGTCAAAAATATGAGGAGCATGAATCAATCTGAAAAATAGGAGGAACAAGAAGCAGTGTTCAAAAACATGATGAGCCTGAAAAGGTGTGAAAAATATGAAGAGTTTCAAAAGATGTCAAAATTATGAGGAGCATGAAAGGGTGTGAAAATAGGAGGAGCTTGAAGCGGTGTTGAAAAACATGAAGAGCCTGCAAAGGTGTGAAAAATACGAAGAGCTTCAAAAGGTGTCAAAAATATGAGGAGCTTGAAACGGTTTGAAAAATATGAGGAGCATGAAACGGTGTTCAAAAACATGAAGAGACTGAAAAGGTGTGAAAAATATGAAAAGCTTGAAAAGGTGTGAAAAATATGGGAGCAGGAAACGGTCTGAAAAAGAGGAGGAGGATTAAGCGGTGTTCAAAAACATGAAGAGCCTGAAAAGGTGTGAAAAATATGAAGAGCTTCAAAAGGTGTGAAAAATATGAGGAGCATGAAACGGTCTGAAAAATAGGAGGAGCATGAAGCGGTGTTGAAAAACATGAAGAGACTGAAAAGGTTTGAAAAATATGAAGAGCTTCAAAATGTGTGAAAAATATGAAGAGCTTCAAAAGGTGTTAAAAATATGAGGCGCATGAAACGGTCTGAAAAATAGGAGGAGCATGAAGCGGTGTTGAAAAACATGAAGAGCATGAAAACGTTTGAAAAATATGAAGAGCTTCAAAAGGTGTCAAATATATGAGGAGCATGGAACGGTCTGAAAAATAGGAGGAGCATGAAGCGGTGTTCAAAAACATGAAGACCCTGAAAAGGTGTGAAAATTATGAAGAGATTCAAAAGGTATCAAAAATATGAAGAACATGAAACGGTCTGAAAAATAGGAGGAGCATGAAGCTGTGTTGAAAAACATGAAGAGCCTGAAAAGGTGTGAAAAATATGAAGAGCTTCAAAAGGTGTCAAAAATATGAGGAGCATGAAACGGTCTGAAATACAGGAGGTGCATGAAGCGGATTTGAAAAACATGAAGAGTCTGAAAAGGTGTGAAAAATATGAAGAGCTTCAAAAGGTGTCAAAAATATGAGGAGCTCGAAACGGTGAAATTTTGGAGGAGCATGAAGTGGTTTTGGAAAATATGAAGAGCCTGCAAAGGTGTGAAAAATATTAAGAGCTTCAAAAGGTGTCAGAAATATGAGGAGCATGAAACGCTATGAAAAATAGGACAAGCATGAAATGGTGTTGAAAACATGAAGAGCCTGAAAAGGTGTGAAAAATATGAAGAGTTTCAAAAGGTATCAAAAATATGAAGAGCATGAAATGATCTGAAAATAGGAGGAGCATGAAGCGGTGTTCAAAAACATGAAGAGCTTGAAGAGGTGTGAAAAATATGAAGAGCTGCAAAACGTGTCAAAAATATGAGGAGTGTGAAACGATCTGAAAAATAGGAGGAGCATGAAACGGTGTTCAAAAACATGAAGAAACTGAAAAGTTGTGAAAAATATGAAGAGCTTCAAAACATGTCAAAAATATGAGGAGCATGAAACGGTCTCAAAAATAGGAGGAACATGAAGCAGTGTTCAAACACATGAAGAGCCTGAAATTGTGTGAAAAATATGAAAACCTTCAAAAGGTGTAAAAATTATGAGGAGCAGGAAACGGTCTGAAAAATAGGAGTAACATGATGCGGTGTTCAAAAATATGAAGAGCCTGAAAAGGTGTGAAAAATATGAAGAGCTTCAAAAGGTGTCAAAAATATGAAGAGCTTCAAAAGGTGTCAAAAATATGAGGAGCATGAAGCGTTCTGAAATATAGGAGGAGCAAGAAGCGTTCTGAAAAATAGGAGGAGCATGAAGCGGTCTGAAAAATAGGAGGAGTATGAAGCGGTGTTCAAAAACATGAAGAGCCTGAAAAGGTGTGAAATATATGAAGAGCTTCAAAAGGTGTGCAATACAAGGGGAGCATGAAACAACCTTAAAAACAGGACGAGCATGAAGCTGTGTTCAAAAACATGAGAGCCTGAAAAGGTGTGAAAAATATGAAGAGATTCAAAAGGTGTCAAAAATATGAGGAGCAAGAAACGATCTGAAAAATTGGAGGAGCATGAAGCGGTGCTCAAAAATATGAAGAACCTGAAAAGGTGTGAAAAATATGAAGAGCTTCAAAAGGTGTCAAAAATGAGAGGAGCATGAAGCGGTCTGAAAAATAGGAGGAGGAGGAAGTGGTGTTGAAAAACATGAAGAGCCTGCAAAGGTGTGAAATATATGAAGAGCTTCAAAATGTGTCAAATATATGAGGAGCATGAAACGGTCTGAAAAGTAGGAACAGCTTGAAACGGTGTTCAAAAACATGAAGAGCCTGAAAAGGTGTGAAAAATGTGAAGAGCTTCAAAAAGTTTGAAATACATCAGGAGCATGAAACGGTCTGAAAATAGGAGGAGCATGATGCAGTGTTCAAAAACATTAGGAGCCTTAAATGGTGTGAAAAATACGAAGAGCTTCAAAAGGTGTCAAAAATATGAGGAGCATGAAATGATCTGAAAATCAAGAGGAGCATGAAGCGTTGTTCAAAAACCTGAAAAGCCTGAAAAGTTGTGAAATATATGAAGAGCTTCAAAACGTGTCAATACTATGAGGAGCATGAAACGGTCTGAAAACAGGAGGAGCATGAAGCGGTGTTGAAAAACATGAAGAGCCTAAAAGGTGTGAACAATATGAAGAGCTTCAAAAGGTGTGAAGAATATGAAGAGCTTCAAAAGGTGTTAAATATATGAGGAGCATGAAACTGTCTGAAAAATAGGAGGAGCATGAAAGGTGTTTAAAAACATAAAGAGCCTGAAAAGATATGGAAAATATGAAGAGCTTCAAAAGGTGTCAAAAATATGAGGAGCATGAAACGGTCTGAAAAATAGAAGGAGCATGAAACGGTGTTGAAAAACATGAAGAGCCTGTAAAGGTGTGAAAAAGATGAAGAGCTTCAAAAGGTGTGAAAATTATGAGGAGCATGAAACGGTCTGAAAAATTGGAGGATAATGAAGCGGTGTCAAAAACAGGAAGAGCCTGAAAAGGTGTGAAAAATATGAGGAGCATGAAATGGTCTGAAAAATAGGAGGAGCATGAAACGGTGTTGAAAAACATGAAGAACAGGAAAAGGAGTGAAAAATATGATGGGCTTCAAAAGGTGTGAAAAATATGAGGAACATGAAGCTGTGTACAAAAACATGAAGAGCCTGAAAAGGAGTGAAAAATATGAAGAATTTCAAAAGCTGTGAAAAATATGAGGAGCATGAAACGGTCTGAAAAATAGGAGGAACATGAAGCGGTGTTGAAAAGCCTGTAGAGCCTGAAAAGGTGTGAAAAATATGTAGTGCTTCAAAAGGTGTCAAATTTACAAGTAGCATGAAACGGTGTTTAAAACTTGAAGAGCTTGAAAAGGTGTGAAGAATATGAAGAGCTTAAAAGGGGTGAAAAATATGAGGAGCATGAAACGGTCTGAAAAATAGGAGGAGCATGAAACGGTGTTGAAAACATGAAGAGCCTGCAAAGGTGTGAAAAATATGAAGAGCTTCAAACGGTGTCAAAATTATGAGGAGCATGAAACGGTCTGAAAAATAGGAGGAGCATGAAACGGTGTTGAAAACATGAAGAGCCTGAAAAGGTGTGAAAAATATGAAGAGCTTCAAAAGGTGTCAAAAATATGAGGATCTCGAAACGGTGAAATTTTGGAGGAGCATGACGTGGTTTTGGAAAACATGAAGAGCCTGCAAAGGTGTGAAAAATATGAAGAGCTTCAAAAGGTGTGAAAAATATGAGGAGCATGATACAGTCTGAAATATAGGAGGAGCCTGAAACGGTGTTCAAAAACATGAAGACCCTGAAAAGGTGAGAAAAATATGAAGAGCTTCAAAAGGTGTGAAAATTATGAAGAGCTTCAAAAGGTGTCAAAAATAAAAGGAGCATGAAACGGTGAAAAATAGGAGGAGAATTAAACGGTGTTGAAAAACATGAAGAGCCTGAAATGGTGTGAAATATATGAAGAGATTCAAAAGGTGTCAAAAATATGAGGAGCATGAATCAATCTGAAAAATAGGAGGAGCAAGAAGCAGTGTTCAAAAACATGATGAGCCTGAAAAGGTGTGAAAAATATGAAGAGTTTCAAAAGATGTCAAAATTATGAGGAGCATGAAAGGGTGTGAAAATAGGAGGAGCTTGAAGCGGTGTTGAAAAACATGAAGAGCCTGCAAAGGTGTGAAAAATACGAAGAGCTTCAAAAGGTGTCAAAAATATGAGGAGCTTGAAACGGTCTGAAAAATATGAGGAGCATGAAACGGTGTTCAAAAACATGAAGAGACTGAAAAGGTGTGAAAAATATGAAAAGCTTGAAAAGGTGTGAAAAATATGGGAGCAGGAAACGGTCTGAAAAAGAGGAGGAGGATTAAGCGGTGTTCAAAAACATGAAGAGCCTGAAAAGGTGTGAAAAATATGAAGAGCTTCAAAAGGTGTGAAAAATATGAGGAGCATGAAACGGTCTGAAAAATAGGAGGAGCATGAAGCGGTGTTGAAAAACATGAAGAGACTGAAAAGGTTTGAAAAATATGAAGAGCTTCAAAATGTGTGAAAAATATGAAGAGCTTCAAAAGGTGTTAAAAATATGAGGCGCATGAAACGGTCTGAAAAATAGGAGGAGCATGAAGCGGTGTTGAAAAACATGAAGAGCATGAAAACGTTTGAAAAATATGAAGAGCTTCAAAAGGTGTCAAATATATGAGGAGCATGGAACGGTCTGAAAAATAGGAGGAGCATGAAGCGGTGTTCAAAAACATGAAGACCCTGAAAAGGTGTGAAAATTATGAAGAGATTCAAAAGGTATCAAAAATATGAAGAACATGAAACGGTCTGAAAAATAGGAGGAGCATGAAGCTGTGTTGAAAAACATGAAGAGCCTGAAAAGGTGTGAAAAATATGAAGAGCTTCAAAAGGTGTCAAAAATATGAGGAGCATGAAACGGTCTGAAATACAGGAGGTGCATGAAGCGGATTTGAAAAACATGAAGAGTCTGAAAAGGTGTGAAAAATATAAAGAGCTTCAAAAGGTGTCAAAAATATGAGGAGCTCGAAACGGTGAAATTTTGGAGGAGCATGAAGTGGTTTTGGAAAACATGAAGAGCCTGCAAAGGTGTGAAAAATATTAAGAGCTTCAAAAGGTGTCAGAAATATGAGGAGCATGAAACGCTATGAAAAATAGGACAAGCATGAAATGGTGTTGTAAACATGAAGAGCCTGAAAAGGTGTGAAAAATATGAAGAGTTTCAAAAGGTATCAAAAATATGAAGAGCATGAAATGATCTGAAAAATAGGAGGAGCATGAAGCGGTGTTCAAAAACATGAAGAGCTTGAAGAGGTGTGAAAAATATGAAGAGCTGCAAAACGTGTCAAAAATATGAGGAGTGTGAAACGATCTGAAAAATAGGAGGAGCATGAAGCGGTTTTGAAAAAGATGAAAAGCGTAAAAAGGTGTCAAAAATGTGAAGAGTTTCAAAAGGTGTCAAAAATATGAGGAACATGAAACGGTCTGAAAAATAGGAGGAGCATGAAGCGGTGTTGAAAATCATGAAGAGCCTGAAAAGGTGTGAAATATATGAAAAGCTTCAAAAGTAGTGAAAAATATGAAGAGCTTCAAAAGGTGTCAAAATGAGATGAGCATGAAACGGTCTGAAAAATAGGAGGAGCATGAAGTGGTGTTGAAAAAAATGAAAATCATGAAAAGGTGGGAAATATATGAAGAGCTTCAAAAGCTGTCCAAAATATGAGGAGAATGAAACGGTTTCCAAAATAGGAGGAGCATGAAATGGTGTTCAAAAACATGAAGAGCCTGAAAAGGTGTGAAAAATATGAAGAGCTTCAAAAGGTGTGAAATACATGAGAAGGATTAAACGGTCTGAAAAATAGGAGGAGCATGAAATGGTGATCAAAAACATGAAGAGCCTGAAAAGTTGTGAAATATATGAGGAGCATGAAGCGGTCTGAAAAATAGGAGGAGCATGAAGTGGTGTTGAAAAACATGAAGAGCCTGAAAAGGTGTGAAAAATAAGAAGAGCTTAAAAATGTGTCAAATATATGAGGAGCATTAAACGGTCTGAAAAATAGGAGGAGCATGAAACGGTGTTCAAAAACATGAAGAGCCTCAAAAAGTGTGAAAAATATGAAGAGATTCAAAACGTGCCAAAAATATGAGGAGCATGAAACGGTCTGAAAAATAGAATCAGCATGAAGCGCTGTTGAAAAACCTTAAGAGCCAGAAAACGTGTGAAAAATATGAAGAGCTTCAAAAGGTGTGAAAAATATGAAGAGCTTCAAAAGGTGTCAAAAATTAGATGAGCATGAAACGGTGTGAAAAATAGGAGGAGCATGAAATGGTGATGAAAAAAATTAAGAGCCTGAAAAGGTGTGAAAAATATGAAAAGCTTCAAAAGGTGTCCAAAATATGAGGAGAATGAAACGGTTTCCAAAATAGGAGGAGCATGAAATGGTGTTCAAAAACATGAAGAGCATGAAAAGGTGTGAAAAATATGAAGAGCGTCAAAAGGTGTCAAAAATGAGGAGAATGAAACGGTTTCCAAAATAGGAGGAGCATGAAATGGTGTTCAAAAACATGAAGAGCATGAAAAGGTGTGAAAAATATGAAGAGCGTCAAAAGGTGTCAAAAATATGAGGAGAATGAAACGGTTTCCAAAATAGGAGGAGCATGAAATGGTGATGAAAAAAATGAAAAGCATGAAAAGGTGTGAAATATATGAAGAGCTTCAAAAGCTGTCCAAAATATGAGGAGAATGAAACGGTTTCCAAAATAGGAGGAGCATGAAATGGTGTTCAAAAACATGAAGAGCATGAAAAGGTGTGAAAAATATGAAGAGCTTCAAAAGGTGTCAAAAATGAGGAGCATGAAACGGTCTGAAAAATAGGAGGAGCATGAAGCGGTGTTGAGGAACTTGAAGAGCCTGAAAACGTGTGAAAAATATGAAGAACTTCAAAAGGTGTGAAAAATATGAAGAGCTTCAAAATGTGTCAAAAATATGAAAAGCATGAAACGGTCTGAAAAATAGGAGGATCATGAAGCGGTGTTCAAAAACATGAAGAGCCTGAAAAGATTTGAAAGATATGAAGAGCTTCAAAAGGTGTCAAAAATATGAGGAGCATGAAACGGTCTGAAAAATAGGAGGAGCATGAAACGGTGATCAAAAACATGAAGAGCCTGAAAAGGTGTGAAAAATATGAAGAGCTTCAAAAGGTGTGAAATACATGAGGAGCATGAAACGGTCTGAAAAATATGAGATGCATGAAGTTCTGTGGAAAAACATGAAGAGACTGAAAAGGTGTGAAAAATATGAAGAGCTTCAAAAGGTGTGAAATACATGAGGAGCACGAAACAGTCTGAAAAATAGGAGGAGCATGAAGCGGTGTTGAAAAATATGAAGAGCATGAAAAGGTGTGAAAAATATGAAGAGCTTCAAAATGTGTGAAAATATGAAGAGCTTCAAAAGGTGTTAAAAATATGAGGCGCATGAAACGGTCTGAAAAATAGGAGGAGCATGAAGCGGTGTTGAAAAACATGAAGAGCATGAAAACGTTTGAAAAATATGAAGAGCTTCAAAAGGTGTCAAATATATGAGGAGCATGGAACGGTCTGAAAAATAGGAGGAGCATGAAGCGGTGTTCAAAAACATGAAGACCCTGAAAAGGTGTGAAAATTATGAAGAGATTCAAAAGGTATCAAAAATATGAAGAACATGAAACGGTCTGAAAAATAGGAGGAGCATGAAGCTGTGTTGAAAAACATGAAGAGCCTGAAAAGGTGTGAAAAATATGAAGAGCTTCAAAAGGTGTCAAAAATATGAGGAGCATGAAACGGTCTGAAATACAGGAGGTGCATGAAGCGGATTTGAAAAACATGAAGAGTCTGAAAAGGTGTGAAAAATATGAAGAGCTTCAAAAGGTGTCAAAAATATCAGGAGCTCGAAACGGTGAAATTTTGGAGGAGCATGAAGTGATTTTGGAAAACATGAAGAGCCTGCAAAGGTGTGAAAAATATTAAGAGCTTCAAAAGGTGTCAGAAATATGAGGAGCATGAAACGCTATGAAAAATAGGACAAGCATGAAATGGTGTTGAAAACATGAAGAGCCTGAAAAGGTGTGAAAAATATGAAGAGTTTCAAAAGGTATCAAAAATATGAAGAGCATGAAATGATCTGAAAAATAGGAGGAGCATGAAGCGGTGTTCAAAACATGAAGAGCTTGAAGAGGTGTGAAAAATATGAAGAGCTGCAAAACGTGTCAAAAATATGAGGAGTGTGAAACGATCTGAAAAATAGGAGGAGCATGAAGCGGTTTTGAAAAAGATGAAAAGCGTAAAAAGGTGTCAAAAATGTGAAGAGGTTCAAAAGGTGTCAAAAATATGAGGAACATGAAACGGTCTGAAAAATAGGAGGAGCATGAAGCTGTGTTGAAAATCATGAAGAGCCTGAAAAGTTGTCAAATATATGAGGAGCATGAAGCGGTCTGAAAAATATGAGGAGCATGAAACGGTCTGAAAAATAGAATCAGCATGAAGCGGTGTTGAAAAACCTTAAGAGCCAGAAAACGTGTGAAAAATATGAAGAGCTTCAAAAGGTGTGAAAAATATGAAGAGCTTCAAAAGTTGTCAAAAATTAGATGAGCAAGAAACGGTGTGAAAAATAGGAGGAGCAAGAAATGGTGTTGACAAAAATGAAGAGCCTGAAAAGGTGTGAAACATATGAAAAGCTTCAAAAGGTGTCAAATATATGAGGAGCATGAAACGGTCTGAAAAATAGGAGGAGCATGAAGCGGTGTTCAAAAACATGAAGAGCCTCAAAAATATGAAAAATATGAAGAGCTTCAAAAGTTGTGAAAAATATGAAGAGCTTCAAAAGGTGTCAAAAATGAGATGAGCATGAAACGGTCTGAAAAATATGAGGAGCATGAAGCGGTGTTGAAAATCATGAAGAGCCTGAAAACGTGTGAAAATATGAAGAGCGTCAAAAATATGAAAAATATGAAGAGCTTCAAAAGTAGTGAAAAATATGAAGAGCTTCAAAAGGTGTCAAAATGAGATGAGCGTGAAACGGTCTGAAAAATAGGAGGAACATGAAGTGATGTTGAAAAAAATGAGAAGCATGAAAAAATGTGAAATGTATGAAGAGCTTCAAAAGCTGTCCAAAATATGAGGAGAATGAAACGGTTTCCAAAATAGGAGGAGCATGAAATGGTGTTCAAAAACATGAAGAGCCTGAAAAGGTGTGAAAAATATGAACAGCGTTAAAAGGTGTGAAATACATGAGGAGGATTAAATGGTCTGTAAAATAGGAGGAGCATGAAGCGGTGTTGAGGAACTTGAAGAGCCTGAAAACGTGTGAAAAATATGAAGAACTTCAAAAGGTGTGAAAAATATGAAGAGCTTCAAAATGTGTCAAAAATATGAAAAGCATGAAACGGTCTGAAAAATAGGAGGATCATGAAGCGGTGTTCAAAAACATGAAGAGCCTGAAAAGATTTGAAAGATATGAAGAGCTTCAAAAGGTGTCAAAAATATGAGGAGCATGAAACGGTCTGAAAAATAGGAGGAGCATGAAACGGTGATCAAAAACATGAAGAGCCTGAAAAGGTGTGAAAAATATGAAGAGCGTCAAAAGGTGTGAAATACATGAGGAGCTTGAAACTCTCTGAAAAATAGAAGGAGAATGAAGTGGTGTTCAAAACATGAAGAGCGTGAAAAGTTGTGAAAAATATGAAGAGCTTCAAAAGGTGTGAAATACATGAGGAGGATTAAACGATCTGAAAAATAGGAGGAGCATGAAGCGGTGTTGAGAATCTTGAAGAGCCTGAAACCGTGTGAAAAATATGAAGAACTTCAAAAGGTGTGAAAAATATGAAGAGCTTCAAAAGGTGTGAAATACATGAGGAGCATGAAACGGTCTGAAAAATATGAGATGCATGAAGTTCTGTGGAAAAACATAAAGAGACTGAAAAGGTGTGAAAAATATGAAGAGCTTCAAAAGGTGTGAAATACATGAGGAGCAAGAAACGGTCTGAAAAATAGGAGGAGCATGAAGCGGTGTTGAAAAACATGAAGAGCCTGAAAAGGTGTGAAAAATATGAAGAGCTTCAAAAGGTGTTAAAAATATTAGGAGTATGAAACGGTCTGAAAAATAGGAGGAGCATGAAACGGTTTTGAAAAACATGAAGAGCCTGAAAAGGTGTGAAAAATATGAAGAGCTCCAAAGGTGTCAAACATATGAGGAGCATGAAACGGTCTGAAAAATATGAGAGCATGAAGCGGTGTTTAAAAACATGAAGAGCCTGAAAAGGTGTGAAAAATATGAAGGGCTTCAAAAGGTGTCAAATGAGATGAGCATGAAACGCTCTGAAAAATAAGAGGAGCATGAAGTGGTGTTGAAAAAAATGAAAAGCCTGAAAAAGTGTGAAACATATGAAGAGCTTCAAAAGGTGTCGAAAATATGAGGAGAATGAAACGATCTGCAAAATAGGAGGAGCTTGAAATGGTGTTCAAAATCATGAATAGCCTGAAAAGGTGTAAAAAGTATGAATAGTTTCAAAACGTGTGAAATACATGAGGAGGATTAAACGGTCTGAAAATCGGAGGAGCATGAAGTGGTGTTGAAAAACATGAAGAGCCTGAAAAGTTGTCAAATATATGAGGAGCATGAAGCGGTCTGAAAAATATGAGGAGCATGAAACGGTCTGAAAAATAGAATCAGCATGAAGCGGTGTTGAAAAACCTTAAGAGCCAGAAAACGTGTGAAAAATATGAAGAGCTTCAAAAGGTGTGAAAAATATGAAGAGCTTCAAAAGTTGTCAAAAATTAGATGAGCATGAAACGGTGTGAAAAATAGGAGGAGCAAGAAATGGTGTTGACAAAAATGAAGAGCCTGAAAAGGTGTGAAAAATATGAAAAGCTTCAAAAGGTGTCAAATATATGAGGAGCATGAAATGGTCTGAAAAATAGGAGGAGCATGAAGCGGTGTTCAAAAACATAAAGAGCCTCAAAAGGTGTCAAAAATCTGAGGAGCATGAAACGGTCTGAAAAATAGGAGGAGCATGAAGCGGTGTTCAAAAACATGAAGAGCCTGAAAAGGTGTGAAAAATATGATGAGCTTCAAAAGGTGTCAAAAATATGAGCAGCATGAAACGGTCTGAAAAATAGGAGGAGCATGAAGCCGTTTTAAAAAACATAAAGAGCCTGAAAAGGTGTGAAAAATATGAAAAGCTTCAAAAGGTGTCAAATATATCAGGAGCATGAAACGGTCTGAAGAATAGGAGAAACATGAAGCGGTGTTGAAAAACATGAAGAGTCTGAAAACGTGTGAATATATGAAGAGCCTCAAAAATATGAAAAATATGAAGAGCTTCAAAAGTTGTGAAAAATATGAAGAGCTTCAAAAGGTGTCAAAAATGAGATGAGCATGAAACGGTCTGAAAAATATGAGGAGCATGAAGCGGTGTTGAAAATCATGAAGAGCCTGAAAACGTGTGAAAATATGAAGAGCGTCAAAAATATGAAAAATATGAAGAGCTTCAAAAGGTGTCAAAATGAGATGAGCGTGAAACGGTGTGAAAAATAGGAGGAGCATGAAGTGATGTTGAAAAAAATGAGAAGCATGAAAAAATGTGAAATGTATGAAGAGCTTCAAATGCTGTCCAAAATATGAGGAGAATGAAACGGTTTCCAAAATAGGAGGAGCATGAAATGGTGTTCAAAAACATGAAGAGCCTGAAAAGGTGTGAAAAATATGAAGAGCGTCAAAAGGTGTGAAATACATGAGGAGGATTAAATGGTCTGAAAAATAGGAGGAGCATGAAGCGGTGTTGAGGAACTTGAAGAGCCTGAAAACGTGTGAAAAATATGAAGAACTTCAAAAGGTGTGAAAAATATGAAGAGCTTCAAAATGTGTCAAAAATATGAAAAGCATGAAACGGTCTGAAAAATAGGAGGATCATGAAGCGGTGTTCAAAAACATGAAGAGCCTGAAAAGATTTGAAAGATATGAAGAGCTTCAAAAGGTGTGAAATACATGAGGAGCATGAAACGGTCTGAAAAATATGAGATGCATGAAGTTCTGTGGAAAAACATGAAGAGACTGAAAAGGTGTGAAAAATATGAAGAGCTTCAAAAGGTGTGAAATACATGAGGAGCTTGAAACTCTCTGAAAAATAGAAGGAGAATGAAGTGGTGTTCAAAAACATGAAGAGCGTGAAAAGTTGTGAAAAATATGAAGAGCTTCAAAAGGTGTGAAATACATGAGGAGGATTAAACGGTCTGAAAAATAGGAGGAGCATGAAGCGGTGTTGAGAATCTTGAAGAGCCTGAAACCGTGTGAAAAATATGAAGAACTTCAAAAGGTGTGAAAAATATGAAGAGCTTCAAAAGGTGTCAAAAATATGAAAAGCATGAAACGGTCTGAAAAATAGGAGGATCATGAAACGGTGATCAAAAACATGAAGAGCCTGAAAAGGTGTGAAAAATATGAAGAGATTCAAAAGGTGTGAAAAATATGAGGAGCATGAAACGGTCTGAAATATAGGAGGAGCATGAAACGGTGTTGAAAAACATGAAGAGCCTGAAAAAGTGTGAAAAATATGAAGAGATTCAAAACGTGTCAAAATATGAGGAGCATGAAACGGTCTGAAAAATAGAATCAGCATGAAGCGGTGTTGAAAAACCTTACGAGCCTGAAAACGTTTGAAAAATATGAAGAGCTTCAAAAGGTGTGAAAAATATGAAGAGCTTCAAAAGGTGTCAAAAATATGAGGAGCATGAAACAGTCTGAAAAATAGGAGGAGCTTGAAGCGGTGTTGAAAAACATGAAGAGCCTGAAAACGTGTGAAAAATATGAAGAGCTTCAAAAGGTGTGAAAAATAGGAAGAGCTTCAAAAGGTGTCAAAATGAGATGAGCATGAAACGGTCTGAAAAATATGAGGAGCATGAAGTGGTGTTGAAAAAAATGAAGAGCCTGAAAAGGTGTGAAATATATGAAGCGCTTCAAAAGGTGTCCAAAATATGAGGAGAATGAAACGGTCTCCAAAAAGAAGGAGCATGATATGGTGTTCAAAAACATGAAGAGCCTGAAAAGGTGTGAAAAATATGAAGAGCTTCAAAAGGTGTGAAATACATGAGGAGGATTAAACGGTTTGAAAAATAGGAGGAGCATGAAGCAGTGTTGAAAAACATGAAGAGCCTGAAAAGCTGTGAAAAATATGAAGAGCTTCAAAAGGTGTCAAAAATTAGAGGAGTATGAAACGGTCTGAAAAATAGGAGGAGCTTGAAGCGGTGTTTAAAAACATGAAGAGCCTGTAAAGGTGTGAAAAATATGAAGAGCTTCAAAACTTGTCAAAAATATGAGGAGCATGATACAGTCTGAAAATTAGGATGAGAATGAAACTGTTTTGAAAAAGATGAAGAGCATGAAAAGGTGTGAAAAATATGAAGATCGTCAAAAGGTGTCAAAGATATGAGAAACATGAAACGGAATGAAAATAGGAGCAGCATGAAGCGTTGTTGAAAAACATGAAATCATGAAAAGCTGTGAAATATATGAAGAGATTCAAAAGGTGTCAAAAATATGAGGAGCATTTAACGGTCTGAAAAATAGGAGGAGCATGAAGTGGTTTTTTAAAAGATGAAGGGCATGAAAAGTTGTGAAAAATATGAAGTGCTTCAAAATGTGTAAAGAATTTGAGGAGCATGAAACGGTCTGAAAAATAGGAGGAGCATGAAATGCTGTAGAAAAACATGAAGAGCCTGAAAAAGTGTGAAAAATAAGAGGAGCATGAAACGTTCTGAAAAATAGGAAGAGAATGAAACGGTGTTCAAAAACATGAAGACCCTGAAAAGGTGTGAAAAATATGAAGACCTCAAAAGGTGAAAAAATATGAGGAGCATGAAACAGTCTGAAAAATAGGAGGAGCATGAAGCGGTGTTGAAAAACATGAAGAGAATGAAACCGTGTGAAAAATATGAAGACATTCAAAAGGTGTGAAAAATCTGAAGAGCTTCAAAAAGTGTCAAAAATGAGAGGACCATGAAACGGTTTGACAAATAGGAGGAACATGAAGTGGTGTTGAAAAACATGAAGAGCCTGAAAAGCTGTGAAAAATATGAAGAGCTTCAAAAGGTGTCAAAATTATGAGGAGCATGAAACGGTCTGAAAAATAGGAGGAGCATGAAACGGTCTGAAAAATAGGAGGAGCAAGAAGCGGTGTTGAAAAACATGAAGTGCCTGAAAAGGTATCAAAAATATGAAGAGATTCAAAGGGTGTGAAAAATATGAGGAGCTTGAAACGGTCTGAAAAATAGGAGGAGCATGAAACGGTGTTGAAAAACATGAAGTGCCTGAAAAGGTGTCAAAAATATGAAGAGCTTCAAAAGGTGTGAAAAATATGAGGAGCTTGAAACGGTCTGAAAAATAGGAGGAGCATGAAACGGTGTTCAAAAACATGAAGAAACTGAAAAGTTGTGAAAAATATGAAGAGCTTCAAAACATGTCAAAAATATGAGGAGCATGAAACGGTCTCACAAATAGGAGGAACATGAAGCAGTGTTCAAACACATGAAGAGCCTGAAATTGTGTGAAAAATATGAAAACCTTCAAAAGGTGTCAAAATTATGAGGAGCAGGAAACGGTCTGAAAAATAGGAGTAACATGATGAGGTGTTCAAAAATATGAAGAGCCTGAAAAGGTGTGAAAAATATGAAGAGCTTCAAAAGGTGTCAAAAATATGAAGAGCTTCAAAAGGTGTCAAAAATATGAGGAGCATGAAACGGTCTGAAAAATAGGAGGAACATGAAGCGGTGTTGAAAAGCCTGTAGAGCCTGAAAAGGTGTGAAAAATATGTAGTGCTTCAAAAGGTGTCAAATTTACAAGTAGCATGAAACGGTGTTTAAAACTTGAAGAGCTTGAAAAGGTGTGAAGAATATGAAGAGCTTAAAAGGGGTGAAAAATATGAGGAGCATGAAACGGTCTGAAAAATAGGAGGAGCATGAAACGGTGTTGAAAACATGAAGAGCCTGCAAAGGTGTGAAAAATATGAAGAGCTTCAAACGGTGTCAAAATTATGAGGAGCATGAAACGGTCTGAAAAATAGGAGGAGCATGAAACGGTGTTGAAAACATGAAGAGCCTGAAAAGGTGTGAAAAATATGAAGAGCTTCAAAAGGTGTCAAAAATATGAGGATCTCGAAACGGTGAAATTTTGGAGGAGCATGACGTGGTTTTGGAAAACATGAAGAGCCTGCAAAGGTGTGAAAAATATGAAGAGCTTCAAAAGGTGTGAAAAATATGAGGAGCATGATACAGTCTGAAATATAGGAGGAGCCTGAAACGGTGTTCAAAAACATGAAGACCCTGAAAAGGTGAGAAAAATATGAAGAGCTTCAAAAGGTGTGAAAATTATGAAGAGCTTCAAAAGGTGTCAAAAATAAAAGGAGCATGAAACGGTGAAAAATAGGAGGAGAATTAAACGGTGTTGAAAAACATGAAGAGCCTGAAATGGTGTGAAATATATGAAGAGATTCAAAAGGTGTCAAAAATATGAGGAGCATGAATCAATCTGAAAAATAGGAGGAGCAAGAAGCAGTGTTCAAAAACATGATGAGCCTGAAAAGGTGTGAAAAATATGAAGAGTTTCAAAAGATGTCAAAATTATGAGGAGCATGAAAGGGTGTGAAAATAGGAGGAGCTTGAAGCGGTGTTGAAAAACATGAAGAGCCTGCAAAGGTGTGAAAAATACGAAGAGCTTCAAAAGGTGTCAAAAATATGAGGAGCTTGAAACGGTCTGAAAAATATGAGGAGCATGAAACGGTGTTCAAAAACATGAAGAGACTGAAAAGGTGTGAAAAATATGAAAAGCTTGAAAAGGTGTGAAAAATATGGGAGCAGGAAACGGTCTGAAAAAGAGGAGGAGGATTAAGCGGTGTTCAAAAACATGAAGAGCCTGAAAAGGTGTGAAAAATATGAAGAGCTTCAAAAGGTGTGAAAAATATGAGGAGCATGAAACGGTCTGAAAAATAGGAGGAGCATGAAGCGGTGTTGAAAAACATGAAGAGACTGAAAAGGTTTGAAAAATATGAAGAGCTTCAAAATGTGTGAAAAATATGAAGAGCTTCAAAAGGTGTTAAAAATATGAGGCGCATGAAACGGTCTGAAAAATAGGAGGAGCATGAAGCGGTGTTGAAAAACATGAAGAGCATGAAAACGTTTGAAAAATATGAAGAGCTTCAAAAGGTGTCAAATATATGAGGAGCATGGAACGGTCTGAAAAATAGGAGGAGCATGAAGCGGTGTTCAAAAACATGAAGACCCTGAAAAGGTGTGAAAATTATGAAGAGATTCAAAAGGTATCAAAAATATGAAGAACATGAAACGGTCTGAAAAATAGGAGGAGCATGAAGCTGTGTTGAAAAACATGAAGAGCCTGAAAAGGTGTGAAAAATATGAAGAGCTTCAAAAGGTGTCAAAAATATGAGGAGCATGAAACGGTCTGAAATACAGGAGGTGCATGAAGCGGATTTGAAAAACATGAAGAGTCTGAAAAGGTGTGAAAAATATAAAGAGCTTCAAAAGGTGTCAAAAATATGAGGAGCTCGAAACGGTGAAATTTTGGAGGAGCATGAAGTGGTTTTGGAAAACATGAAGAGCCTGCAAAGGTGTGAAAAATATTAAGAGCTTCAAAAGGTGTCAGAAATATGAGGAGCATGAAACGCTATGAAAAATAGGACAAGCATGAAATGGTGTTGTAAACATGAAGAGCCTGAAAAGGTGTGAAAAATATGAAGAGTTTCAAAAGGTATCAAAAATATGAAGAGCATGAAATGATCTGAAAAATAGGAGGAGCATGAAGCGGTGTTCAAAAACATGAAGAGCTTGAAGAGGTGTGAAAAATATGAAGAGCTGCAAAACGTGTCAAAAATATGAGGAGTGTGAAACGATCTGAAAAATAGGAGGAGCATGAAGCGGTTTTGAAAAAGATGAAAAGCGTAAAAAGGTGTCAAAAATGTGAAGAGTTTCAAAAGGTGTCAAAAATATGAGGAACATGAAACGGTCTGAAAAATAGGAGGAGCATGAAGCGGTGTTGAAAATCATGAAGAGCCTGAAAAGGTGTGAAATATATGAAAAGCTTCAAAAGTAGTGAAAAATATGAAGAGCTTCAAAAGGTGTCAAAATGAGATGAGCATGAAACGGTCTGAAAAATAGGAGGAGCATGAAGTGGTGTTGAAAAAAATGAAAATCATGAAAAGGTGGGAAATATATGAAGAGCTTCAAAAGCTGTCCAAAATATGAGGAGAATGAAACGGTTTCCAAAATAGGAGGAGCATGAAATGGTGTTCAAAAACATGAAGAGCCTGAAAAGGTGTGAAAAATATGAAGAGCTTCAAAAGGTGTGAAATACATGAGAAGGATTAAACGGTCTGAAAAATAGGAGGAGCATGAAATGGTGATCAAAAACATGAAGAGCCTGAAAAGTTGTGAAATATATGAGGAGCATGAAGCGGTCTGAAAAATAGGAGGAGCATGAAGTGGTGTTGAAAAACATGAAGAGCCTGAAAAGGTGTGAAAAATAAGAAGAGCTTAAAAATGTGTCAAATATATGAGGAGCATTAAACGGTCTGAAAAATAGGAGGAGCATGAAACGGTGTTCAAAAACATGAAGAGCCTCAAAAAGTGTGAAAAATATGAAGAGATTCAAAACGTGCCAAAAATATGAGGAGCATGAAACGGTCTGAAAAATAGAATCAGCATGAAGCGCTGTTGAAAAACCTTAAGAGCCAGAAAACGTGTGAAAAATATGAAGAGCTTCAAAAGGTGTGAAAAATATGAAGAGCTTCAAAAGGTGTCAAAAATTAGATGAGCATGAAACGGTGTGAAAAATAGGAGGAGCATGAAATGGTGATGAAAAAAATTAAGAGCCTGAAAAGGTGTGAAAAATATGAAAAGCTTCAAAAGGTGTCCAAAATATGAGGAGAATGAAACGGTTTCCAAAATAGGAGGAGCATGAAATGGTGTTCAAAAACATGAAGAGCATGAAAAGGTGTGAAAAATATGAAGAGCGTCAAAAGGTGTCAAAAATGAGGAGAATGAAACGGTTTCCAAAATAGGAGGAGCATGAAATGGTGTTCAAAAACATGAAGAGCATGAAAAGGTGTGAAAAATATGAAGAGCGTCAAAAGGTGTCAAAAATATGAGGAGAATGAAACGGTTTCCAAAATAGGAGGAGCATGAAATGGTGATGAAAAAAATGAAAAGCATGAAAAGGTGTGAAATATATGAAGAGCTTCAAAAGCTGTCCAAAATATGAGGAGAATGAAACGGTTTCCAAAATAGGAGGAGCATGAAATGGTGTTCAAAAACATGAAGAGCATGAAAAGGTGTGAAAAATATGAAGAGCTTCAAAAGGTGTCAAAAATGAGGAGCATGAAACGGTCTGAAAAATAGGAGGAGCATGAAGCGGTGTTGAGGAACTTGAAGAGCCTGAAAACGTGTGAAAAATATGAAGAACTTCAAAAGGTGTGAAAAATATGAAGAGCTTCAAAATGTGTCAAAAATATGAAAAGCATGAAACGGTCTGAAAAATAGGAGGATCATGAAGCGGTGTTCAAAAACATGAAGAGCCTGAAAAGATTTGAAAGATATGAAGAGCTTCAAAAGGTGTCAAAAATATGAGGAGCATGAAACGGTCTGAAAAATAGGAGGAGCATGAAACGGTGATCAAAAACATGAAGAGCCTGAAAAGGTGTGAAAAATATGAAGAGCTTCAAAAGGTGTGAAATACATGAGGAGCATGAAACGGTCTGAAAAATATGAGATGCATGAAGTTCTGTGGAAAAACATGAAGAGACTGAAAAGGTGTGAAAAATATGAAGAGCTTCAAAAGGTGTGAAATACATGAGGAGCACGAAACAGTCTGAAAAATAGGAGGAGCATGAAGCGGTGTTGAAAAATATGAAGAGCATGAAAAGGTGTGAAAAATATGAAGAGCTTCAAAATGTGTGAAAATATGAAGAGCTTCAAAAGGTGTTAAAAATATGAGGCGCATGAAACGGTCTGAAAAATAGGAGGAGCATGAAGCGGTGTTGAAAAACATGAAGAGCATGAAAACGTTTGAAAAATATGAAGAGCTTCAAAAGGTGTCAAAAATATGAGGAGCATGGAACGGTCTGAAAAATAGGAGGAGCATGAAGCGGTGTTCAAAAACATGAAGACCCTGAAAAGGTGTGAAAATTATGAAGAGATTCAAAAGGTATCAAAAATATGAAGAACATGAAACGGTCTGAAAAATAGGAGGAGCATGAAGCTGTGTTGAAAAACATGAAGAGCCTGAAAAGGTGTGAAAAATATGAAGAGCTTCAAAAGGTGTCAAAAATATGAGGAGCATGAAACGGTCTGAAATACAGGAGGTGCATGAAGCGGATTTGAAAAACATGAAGAGTCTGAAAAGGTGTGAAAAATATGAAGAGCTTCAAAAGGTGTCAAAAATATCAGGAGCTCGAAACGGTGAAATTTTGGAGGAGCATGAAGTGATTTTGGAAAACATGAAGAGCCTGCAAAGGTGTGAAAAATATTAAGAGCTTCAAAAGGTGTCAGAAATATGAGGAGCATGAAACGCTATGAAAAATAGGACAAGCATGAAATGGTGTTGAAAACATGAAGAGCCTGAAAAGGTGTGAAAAATATGAAGAGTTTCAAAAGGTATCAAAAATATGAAGAGCATGAAATGATCTGAAAAATAGGAGGAGCATGAAGCGGTGTTCAAAACATGAAGAGCTTGAAGAGGTGTGAAAAATATGAAGAGCTGCAAAACGTGTCAAAAATATGAGGAGTGTGAAACGATCTGAAAAATAGGAGGAGCATGAAGCGGTTTTGAAAAAGATGAAAAGCGTAAAAAGGTGTCAAAAATGTGAAGAGGTTCAAAAGGTGTCAAAAATATGAGGAACATGAAACGGTCTGAAAAATAGGAGGAGCATGAAGCTGTGTTGAAAATCATGAAGAGCCTGAAAAGTTGTCAAATATATGAGGAGCATGAAGCGGTCTGAAAAATATGAGGAGCATGAAACGGTCTGAAAAATAGAATCAGCATGAAGCGGTGTTGAAAAACCTTAAGAGCCAGAAAACGTGTGAAAAATATGAAGAGCTTCAAAAGGTGTGAAAAATATGAAGAGCTTCAAAAGTTGTCAAAAATTAGATGAGCAAGAAACGGTGTGAAAAATAGGAGGAGCAAGAAATGGTGTTGACAAAAATGAAGAGCCTGAAAAGGTGTGAAACATATGAAAAGCTTCAAAAGGTGTCAAATATATGAGGAGCATGAAACGGTCTGAAAAATAGGAGGAGCATGAAGCGGTGTTCAAAAACATGAAGAGCCTCAAAAATATGAAAAATATGAAGAGCTTCAAAAGTTGTGAAAAATATGAAGAGCTTCAAAAGGTGTCAAAAATGAGATGAGCATGAAACGGTCTGAAAAATATGAGGAGCATGAAGCGGTGTTGAAAATCATGAAGAGCCTGAAAACGTGTGAAAATATGAAGAGCGTCAAAAATATGAAAAATATGAAGAGCTTCAAAAGTAGTGAAAAATATGAAGAGCTTCAAAAGGTGTCAAAATGAGATGAGCGTGAAACGGTCTGAAAAATAGGAGGAACATGAAGTGATGTTGAAAAAAATGAGAAGCATGAAAAAATGTGAAATGTATGAAGAGCTTCAAAAGCTGTCCAAAATATGAGGAGAATGAAACGGTTTCCAAAATAGGAGGAGCATGAAATGGTGTTCAAAAACATGAAGAGCCTGAAAAGGTGTGAAAAATATGAACAGCGTTAAAAGGTGTGAAATACATGAGGAGGATTAAATGGTCTGTAAAATAGGAGGAGCATGAAGCGGTGTTGAGGAACTTGAAGAGCCTGAAAACGTGTGAAAAATATGAAGAACTTCAAAAGGTGTGAAAAATATGAAGAGCTTCAAAATGTGTCAAAAATATGAAAAGCATGAAACGGTCTGAAAAATAGGAGGATCATGAAGCGGTGTTCAAAAACATGAAGAGCCTGAAAAGATTTGAAAGATATGAAGAGCTTCAAAAGGTGTCAAAAATATGAGGAGCATGAAACGGTCTGAAAAATAGGAGGAGCATGAAACGGTGATCAAAAACATGAAGAGCCTGAAAAGGTGTGAAAAATATGAAGAGCGTCAAAAGGTGTGAAATACATGAGGAGCTTGAAACTCTCTGAAAAATAGAAGGAGAATGAAGTGGTGTTCAAAACATGAAGAGCGTGAAAAGTTGTGAAAAATATGAAGAGCTTCAAAAGGTGTGAAATACATGAGGAGGATTAAACGATCTGAAAAATAGGAGGAGCATGAAGCGGTGTTGAGAATCTTGAAGAGCCTGAAACCGTGTGAAAAATATGAAGAACTTCAAAAGGTGTGAAAAATATGAAGAGCTTCAAAAGGTGTGAAATACATGAGGAGCATGAAACGGTCTGAAAAATATGAGATGCATGAAGTTCTGTGGAAAAACATAAAGAGACTGAAAAGGTGTGAAAAATATGAAGAGCTTCAAAAGGTGTGAAATACATGAGGAGCAAGAAACGGTCTGAAAAATAGGAGGAGCATGAAGCGGTGTTGAAAAACATGAAGAGCCTGAAAAGGTGTGAAAAATATGAAGAGCTTCAAAAGGTGTTAAAAATATTAGGAGTATGAAACGGTCTGAAAAATAGGAGGAGCATGAAACGGTTTTGAAAAACATGAAGAGCCTGAAAAGGTGTGAAAAATATGAAGAGCTCCAAAGGTGTCAAACATATGAGGAGCATGAAACGGTCTGAAAAATATGAGAGCATGAAGCGGTGTTTAAAAACATGAAGAGCCTGAAAAGGTGTGAAAAATATGAAGGGCTTCAAAAGGTGTCAAATGAGATGAGCATGAAACGCTCTGAAAAATAAGAGGAGCATGAAGTGGTGTTGAAAAAAATGAAAAGCCTGAAAAAGTGTGAAACATATGAAGAGCTTCAAAAGGTGTCGAAAATATGAGGAGAATGAAACGATCTGCAAAATAGGAGGAGCTTGAAATGGTGTTCAAAATCATGAATAGCCTGAAAAGGTGTAAAAAGTATGAATAGTTTCAAAACGTGTGAAATACATGAGGAGGATTAAACGGTCTGAAAATCGGAGGAGCATGAAGTGGTGTTGAAAAACATGAAGAGCCTGAAAAGTTGTCAAATATATGAGGAGCATGAAGCGGTCTGAAAAATATGAGGAGCATGAAACGGTCTGAAAAATAGAATCAGCATGAAGCGGTGTTGAAAAACCTTAAGAGCCAGAAAACGTGTGAAAAATATGAAGAGCTTCAAAAGGTGTGAAAAATATGAAGAGCTTCAAAAGTTGTCAAAAATTAGATGAGCATGAAACGGTGTGAAAAATAGGAGGAGCAAGAAATGGTGTTGACAAAAATGAAGAGCCTGAAAAGGTGTGAAAAATATGAAAAGCTTCAAAAGGTGTCAAATATATGAGGAGCATGAAATGGTCTGAAAAATAGGAGGAGCATGAAGCGGTGTTCAAAAACATAAAGAGCCTCAAAAGGTGTCAAAAATCTGAGGAGCATGAAACGGTCTGAAAAATAGGAGGAGCATGAAGCGGTGTTCAAAAACATGAAGAGCCTGAAAAGGTGTGAAAAATATGATGAGCTTCAAAAGGTGTCAAAAATATGAGCAGCATGAAACGGTCTGAAAAATAGGAGGAGCATGAAGCCGTTTTAAAAAACATAAAGAGCCTGAAAAGGTGTGAAAAATATGAAAAGCTTCAAAAGGTGTCAAATATATCAGGAGCATGAAACGGTCTGAAGAATAGGAGAAACATGAAGCGGTGTTGAAAAACATGAAGAGTCTGAAAACGTGTGAATATATGAAGAGCCTCAAAAATATGAAAAATATGAAGAGCTTCAAAAGTTGTGAAAAATATGAAGAGCTTCAAAAGGTGTCAAAAATGAGATGAGCATGAAACGGTCTGAAAAATATGAGGAGCATGAAGCGGTGTTGAAAATCATGAAGAGCCTGAAAACGTGTGAAAATATGAAGAGCGTCAAAAATATGAAAAATATGAAGAGCTTCAAAAGGTGTCAAAATGAGATGAGCGTGAAACGGTGTGAAAAATAGGAGGAGCATGAAGTGATGTTGAAAAAAATGAGAAGCATGAAAAAATGTGAAATGTATGAAGAGCTTCAAATGCTGTCCAAAATATGAGGAGAATGAAACGGTTTCCAAAATAGGAGGAGCATGAAATGGTGTTCAAAAACATGAAGAGCCTGAAAAGGTGTGAAAAATATGAAGAGCGTCAAAAGGTGTGAAATACATGAGGAGGATTAAATGGTCTGAAAAATAGGAGGAGCATGAAGCGGTGTTGAGGAACTTGAAGAGCCTGAAAACGTGTGAAAAATATGAAGAACTTCAAAAGGTGTGAAAAATATGAAGAGCTTCAAAATGTGTCAAAAATATGAAAAGCATGAAACGGTCTGAAAAATAGGAGGATCATGAAGCGGTGTTCAAAAACATGAAGAGCCTGAAAAGATTTGAAAGATATGAAGAGCTTCAAAAGGTGTCAAAAATATGAGGAGCATGAAACGGTCTGAAAAATAGGAGGAGCATGAAACGGTGATCAAAAACATGAAGAGCCTGAAAAGGTGTGAAAAATATGAAGAGCTTCAAAAGGTGTGAAATACATGAGGAGCATGAAACGGTCTGAAAAATATGAGATGCATGAAGTTCTGTGGAAAAACATGAAGAGACTGAAAAGGTGTGAAAAATATGAAGAGCTTCAAAAGGTGTGAAATACATGAGGAGCTTGAAACTCTCTGAAAAATAGAAGGAGAATGAAGTGGTGTTCAAAAACATGAAGAGCGTGAAAAGTTGTGAAAAATATGAAGAGCTTCAAAAGGTGTGAAATACATGAGGAGGATTAAACGGTCTGAAAAATAGGAGGAGCATGAAGCGGTGTTGAGAATCTTGAAGAGCCTGAAACCGTGTGAAAAATATGAAGAACTTCAAAAGGTGTGAAAAATATGAAGAGCTTCAAAAGGTGTCAAAAATATGAAAAGCATGCAACGGTCTGAAAAATAGGAGGATCATGAAACGGTGATCAAAAACATGAAGAGCCTGAAAAGGTGTGAAAAATATGAAGAGATTCAAAAGGTGTGAAAAATATGAGGAGCATGAAACGGTCTGAAATATAGGAGGAGCATGAAACGGTGTTGAAAAACATGAAGAGCCTGAAAAAGTGTGAAAAATATGAAGAGATTCAAAACGTGTCAAAATATGAGGAGCATGAAACGGTCTGAAAAATAGAATCAGCATGAAGCGGTGTTGAAAAACCTTACGAGCCTGAAAACGTTTGAAAAATATGAAGAGCTTCAAAAGGTGTGAAAAATATGAAGAGCTTCAAAAGGTGTCAAAAATATGAGGAGCATGAAACAGTCTGAAAAATAGGAGGAGCTTGAAGCGGTGTTGAAAAACATGAAGAGCCTGAAAACGTGTGAAAAATATGAAGAGCTTCAAAAGGTGTGAAAAATAGGAAGAGCTTCAAAAGGTGTCAAAATGAGATGAGCATGAAACGGTCTGAAAAATATGAGGAGCATGAAGTGGTGTTGAAAAAAATGAAGAGCCTGAAAAGGTGTGAAATATATGAAGCGCTTCAAAAGGTGTCCAAAATATGAGGAGAATGAAACGGTCTCCAAAAAGAAGGAGCATGATATGGTGTTCAAAAACATGAAGAGCCTGAAAAGGTGTGAAAAATATGAAGAGCTTCAAAAGGTGTGAAATACATGAGGAGGATTAAACGGTTTGAAAAATAGGAGGAGCATGAAGCAGTGTTGAAAAACATGAAGAGCCTGAAAAGCTGTGAAAAATATGAAGAGCTTCAAAAGGTGTCAAAAATTAGAGGAGTATGAAACGGTCTGAAAAATAGGAGGAGCTTGAAGCGGTGTTTAAAAACATGAAGAGCCTGTAAAGGTGTGAAAAATATGAAGAGCTTCAAAACTTGTCAAAAATATGAGGAGCATGATACAGTCTGAAAATTAGGATGAGAATGAAACTGTTTTGAAAAAGATGAAGAGCATGAAAAGGTGTGAAAAATATGAAGATCTTCAAAAGGTGTCAAAGATATGAGAAACATGAAACGGAATGAAAATAGGAGCAGCATGAAGCGTTGTTGAAAAACATGAAATCATGAAAAGCTGTGAAATATATGAAGAGATTCAAAAGGTGTCAAAAATATGAGGAGCATTTAACGGTCTGAAAAATAGGAGGAGCATGAAGTGGTTTTTTAAAAGATGAAGGGCATGAAAAGTTGTGAAAAATATGAAGTGCTTCAAAATGTGTAAAGAATTTGAGGAGCATGAAACGGTCTGAAAAATAGGAGGAGCATGAAATGCTGTAGAAAAACATGAAGAGCCTGAAAAAGTGTGAAAAATAAGAGGAGCATGAAACGTTCTGAAAAATAGGAAGAGAATGAAACGGTGTTCAAAAACATGAAGACCCTGAAAAGGTGTGAAAAATATGAAGACCTCAAAAGGTGAAAAAATATGAGGAGCATGAAACAGTCTGAAAAATAGGAGGAGCATGAAGCGGTGTTGAAAAACATGAAGAGAATGAAACCGTGTGAAAAATATGAAGACATTCAAAAGGTGTGAAAAATCTGAAGAGCTTCAAAAAGTGTCAAAAATGAGAGGACCATGAAACGGTTTGACAAATAGGAGGAACATGAAGTGGTGTTGAAAAACATGAAGAGCCTGAAAAGCTGTGAAAAATATGAAGAGCTTCAAAAGGTGTCAAAATTATGAGGAGCATGAAACGGTCTGAAAAATAGGAGGAGCATGAAACGGTCTGAAAAATAGGAGGAGCAAGAAGCGGTGTTGAAAAACATGAAGTGCCTGAAAAGGTATCAAAAATATGAAGAGATTCAAAGGGTGTGAAAAATATGAGGAGCTTGAAACGGTCTGAAAAATAGGAGGAGCATGAAACGGTGTTGAAAAACATGAAGTGCCTGAAAAGGTGTCAAAAATATGAAGAGCTTCAAAAGGTGTGAAAAATATGAGGAGCTTGAAACGGTCTGAAAAATAGGAGGAGCATGAAACGGTGTTCAAAAACATGAAGAAACTGAAAAGTTGTGAAAAATATGAAGAGCTTCAAAACATGTCAAAAATATGAGGAGCATGAAACGGTCTCACAAATAGGAGGAACATGAAGCAGTGTTCAAACACATGAAGAGCCTGAAATTGTGTGAAAAATATGAAAACCTTCAAAAGGTGTCAAAATTATGAGGAGCAGGAAACGGTCTGAAAAATAGGAGTAACATGATGAGGTGTTCAAAAATATGAAGAGCCTGAAAAGGTGTGAAAAATATGAAGAGCTTCAAAAGGTGTCAAAAATATGAAGAGCTTCAAAAGGTGTCAAAAATATGAGGAGCATGAAGCGTTCTGAAATATAGGAGGAGAAAGAAGCGTTCTGAAAAATAGGAGGAGCATGAAGCGGTCTGAAAAATAAGAGGAGCATGAAGCGGTGTTCAAAAACATGAAGAGCCTGAAAAGGTGTGAAATATATGAAGAGCTTCAAAGGTGTGCAATACAAGGGGAGCATGAAACAACCTTAAAAACAGGACGAGCATGAAGCTGTGTTCAAAAACATGAGAGCCTGAAAAGGTGTGAAAAATATGAAGAGATTCAAAAGGTGTCAAAAATATGAGGAGCAAGAAACGATCTGAAAAATTGGAGGAGCATGAAGCGGTGCTCAAAAATATGAAGAACCTGAAAAGGTGTGAAAAATATGAAGAGCTTCAAAAGGTGTCAAAAATGAGAGGAGCATGAAGCGGTCTGAAAAATAGGAGGAGGAGGAAGTGGTGTTGAAAAACATGAAGAGCCTGCAAAGGTGTGAAATATATGAAGAGCTTCAAAATGTGTCAAATATATGAGGAGCATGAAACGGTCTGAAAAGTAGGAACAGCTTGAAACGGTGTTCAAAAACATGAAGAGCCTGAAAAGGTGTGAAAAATGTGAAGAGCTTCAAAAAGTGTGAAATACATCAGGAGCATGAAACGGTCTGAAAATAGGAGGAGCATGATGCAGTGTTCAAAAACATTAGGAGCCTTAAATGGTGTGAAAAATACGAAGAGCTTCAAAAGGTGTCAAAAATTTGTGGAGCATTAAACGATCTGAAAAATACGAGGAGCGTGAAGCGGTGTTCAAAAACATGAAGAGCATGAAAACGTGTGAAAAATATGAAGAGCTTCAAAAGGTGACAAAAATATGAGGAGCATGAAACTGTCTGAAAATAGGAGGAGCATGAAACCGTGTTCAAAAACATGAAGAGTATGAAAAGTTGTGAAAAATAAGAAGTCTTCAAAAGGTGTGAAAAATATGAAGAGCTTCAAAAGATGTCATAAATGAGATGAGCATGAAACGGTCTGAAAAATAGGAGGAGCATGAAGTGGTGTTCAAAAAAATGACGAGCCTGAAAAGGTGTGAAAAATAGGAAAAGCCTCAAAATGTTTCAAAAATATGAGGAGCATGAAACGGTCTGAAAAATTGCAGGAGCATGAAGCGGTGTTGAAAAACATGAAGAGTCAGAAAACGTGTGAAAATATGAAGAGCTTCAAAAATAGGAAAAATATTAAGAGCTTCAAAGTTGTGAAAAATATGAAGAGCTTCAAAAGGTGTCAAAAATGAGCTGAGCATGAAACGGTCTGAAAAATTGGAGGAGCATCAAGCGGTGTTGAAAATCATGAAGAGGCTGAAAAGGGGTGAAAAACATGAAGTGTTTCAAAAGGATTCAACAATATGAGGAGCATGAAACAGTCTGAAATTTAAGAAGAGCATGAAACGGTGTTGAAGAACATGAAGAGCCTGAAAATGTGTGAAAAATATGAAGAGCTTCAAAACCTGTCAAAAATATGAGGACCATGAAACAGTCTGAAAAATACGAGGATCATGAAGTGATGTTGAAAAACATGAAGAGCCTGAAAAGGTGTGAAAAATATGAAGAGCTTCAAAAGGTGTGAAAAATATGAGGAGCATGAATCGGTCTGAAAAATAGGAGGAGCATGAAGCAGTATTGAAAAACATGAAGAGCCTGAAAAGTTGTGAAAAATATGAGGAGCATGAAACGGTCTGAAATATAGGTGGAGTATGAAGCGGTGTTCAAAAACATGAAGAGCCTGAAGAGGTGTGAAAAATATGAAGAGCTTCAAAAGGTGTGAAAAATATGAAGAGCTTCAAACATTGTGAAAAATATGAGGAGCATGATACTGTTCTGAAAAATAGGAGCAGCATAAAGCGGTGTTAAAAACATGAAGAGCGTGAAAATGTGTGAAATATATGAAGAGCTTTAAAAAGTGTCAAAAATATGAGGAGCATGAAACGAACTGAAATATACGAGGAGCATGAAACGGTATGGAAAAACATGAAGAAAGGGAAAGGAGTGAAAAATATGATGAGATTCAAAAGGTGTGAAGAATATGAGGAACATGAAGCGGTGTTCAAAATCATGAAGAGCTTGAAAAGGTGTGAAATATATGAAGAGGTTCAAAGGTGTGAAAAATAGGAGGAGCATGAAGCGGTGTTGAAAAACATGAAGAGCCTGAAAATTTGTGAAATATATGAAGAGCTTCAAAAGGTGTCAAAAATATGAGGAGCATGAAATGATCTGAAAATCAAGAGGAGCATGAAGCGGTGTTCAAAAACCTGAAAAGCCTGAAAAGGTGTGAAATATATGAAGAGCTTCAAAAGGTGTCAATACTATGAGGAGCATGAAACGGTGTGAAAACAGGAGGAGCATGAAGCGGTGTTGAAAAACATGAAGAGCCTAAAAGGTGTGAACAATATGAAGAGCTTCAAAAGGTGTGAAGAATATGAAGAGCTTCAAAAGGTGTCAAATATATGAGGAGCATGAAACTGTCTGAAAAATAGGAGGAGCATGAAAGGTGTTGAAAAACATGAAGAGCCTGAAAAGATATGGAAAATATGAAGAGCTTCAAAAGGTGTCAAAAATATGAGGAGCATGAAACGGTCTGAAAAATAGGAGGAGCATGAAACGGTGTTGAAAGACATGAAGAGCCTGTAAAGGTGTGAAAAATATGAAGAGCTTCAAAAGGTGTGAAAATTATGAGGAGCATGAAACGGTCTGAAAAATTGGAGGATAATGAAGCGGTGTCAAAAACAGGAAGAGCCTGAAAAGGTGTGAAAAATATGAGGAGCATGAAATGGTCTGAAAAATAGGAGGAGCATGAAACGGTGTTGAAAAACATGAAGAACAGGAAAAGGAGTGAAAAATATGATGGGCTTCAAAAGGTGTGAAAAACATGAGGAACATGAAGCTGTGTTCAAAACATGAAGAGCCTGAAAAGGAGTGACAATTATGCAGAATTTCAAAAGGTGTGAAAAATATGAGGAGCATGAAACGGTCTGAAAAATAGGAGGAGCATGAAGCGGTGTTGAAAAGCCTGAAGAGCCTGAAAAGGTGTGAAAAATATGTAGTGCTTCAAAAGGTGTCAAATTTACAAGTAGCATGAAACGGTGTTTAAAACTTGAAGAGCCTGAAAAGGTGTGAAGAATATGAAGAGCTTAAAAGGGGTGAAAAATATGAGGAGCATGAAACGGTCTGAAAAATAGGAGGAGCATGAAACGGTGTTGAAAACATGAAGAGCCTGCAAAGGTGTGAAAAATATGAAGAGTTTCAAAAGGTATCAAAAATATGAAGAGCATGAAACGGTCTGAAAAATAGGAGGAGCATGAAACGGTGTTGAAAACATGAAGAGCCTGCAAAGGTGTGAAAAATATGAAGAGCTTCAAACGGTGTCAAAATTATGAGGAGCATGAAACGGTCTGAAAAATAGGAGGAGCATGAAACGGTGTTGAAAACATGAAGAGCCTGAAAAGCTGTGAACAATATGAAGAGTTTGAAGAGGTATCAAAAATATGAAGATCATGAAACGGTATGAAAAATAGGAGGAGCATGATGCGGTGCTGAAAAACATGAAGAACCTGAAAAGGTGTGAAAAACTTGAAGAGCTTCAAAAGGTGTTAAAAATATGAGGAGCATGAAACGGTCTGAAAAATAGGAGGAGCATGAAGTGGTGTTGAAAAACATGAAGAGCCTGAAAAGGTGTGACAAATATGAAGAGCTTCAAAAGGTGTCAAAAATATGAGGAGCTCGAAATGGTGAAATTTTGGAGGAGCATGAAGTGGTTTTGGAAAACATGAAGAGCCTGCAAAGGTGTGAAAAATATGAAGAGCTTCAAAAGGTGTGAAAAATATGAGGAGCATGATACATTCTGAAATATAGGAGGAGCCTGAAACGGTGTTCAAAAACATGAAGACCCTGAAAAGGTGAGAAAAATATGAAGAGCTTCAAAAGGTGTGAAAATTATGAAGAGCTTCAAAAATTGTCAAAAATAAAAGGAGCATGAAACGGTCTGAAAAATAGGAGGAGAATTAAACGGTGTTGAAAAACATGAAGAGCCTGAAATGGTGTGAAATATATGAAGAGATTCAAAAGGTGTCAAAAATATGAGGAGCATGAATCAATCTGAAAAATAGGAGGAGCAAGAAGCAGTGTTCAAAAACATGATGAGCCTGAAAAGGTGTGAAAAATATGAAGAGTTTAAAAAGATGTCAAAATTAGGAGGAGCATGAAAGGGTGTGAAAATAGGAGGAGCATGAAGCGGTGTTGAAAAACATGAAGAGCCTGCAAAGGTGTGAAAAATACGAAGAGCTTCAAAAGGTGTCAAAAATATGAGGAGCTTGAAACGGTCTGAAATATATGAGGAGCATGAAACGGTGTTCAAAAACATGAAGAGAGTGAAAAGGTGTGAAAAATATGAAAAGCTTGAAAAGGTGTGAAAAATATGGGAGCAGGAAACGGTCTGAAAAATAGGAGGAGGATTAAGCGGTGTTCAAAAACATGAAGAGCCTGAAAAGGTGTGAAAAATATGAAGAGCTTCAAAAGGTGTGAAAAATATGAGGAGTATGAAACGGTCTGAAAAATAGGAGGAGCATGAAGCGGTGTTGAAAAACATGAAGAGACTGAAAAGGTTTGAAAAATATGAAGAGCTTCAAAATGTGTGAAAAATATGAAGAGCTTCAAAAGGTGTTAAAAATATGAGGCGCATGAAACGGTCTGAAAAATAGGAGGAGCATGAAGCGGTGCTGAAAAACATGAAGAGCATGAAAACGTGTGAAAAATATGAAGAGCTTCAAAAGGTGTCAAATATATGAGGAGCATGGAACGGTCTGAAAAATAGGAGGAGCATGAAGCGGTGTTCAAAAACATGAAGACCCTGAAAAGGTGTGAAAATTATGAAGAGATTCAAAAGGTATCAAAAATATGAAGAACATGAAACGGTCTGAAAAATAGGAGGAGCATGAAGCTGTGTTGAAAAACATGAAGAGCCTGAAAAGCTGTGAAAAATATGAAGAGCTTCAAAAGGTGTCAAAAATATGAGGAGCATGAAACGGTCTGAAATACAGGAGGTGCATGAAGCGGATTTGAAAAACATGAAGAGTCTGAAAAGGTGTGAAAAATATGAGGAGCTTCAAAAGGTGTCAAAAATATGAGGAGCTCGAAACGGTGAAATTTTGGAGGAGCATGAAGTGGTTTTGGAAAACATGAAGAGCCTGCAAAGGTGTGAAAAATATGAAGAGCTTCAAAAGGTGTCAGAAATATGAGGAGCATGAAACGCTATGAAAAATAGGACAAGCATGAAATGGTGTGGAAAAACATGAAGAGCCTGAAAATTTGTGAAATATATGAAGAGCTTCAAAAGGTGTCAAAAATATGAGGAGCATGAAATGATCTGAAAATCAAGAGGAGCATGAAGCGGTGTTCAAAAACCTGAAAAGCCTGAAAAGGTGTGAAATATATGAAGAGCTTCAAAAGGTGTCAATACTATGAGGAGCATGAAACGGTCTGAAAACAGGAGGAGCATGAAGCGGTGTTGAAAAACATGAAGAGCCTAAAAGGTGTGAACAATATGAAGAGCTTCAAAAGGTGTGAAGAATATGAAGAGCTTCAAAAGGTGTGAAAAATATGAGGAGCATGAAACGGTCTGAAATATAGGAGGAGCATGAAGCGGTGTTGAAAAAAATTAAGAGCCTGAAAAGGTGTCAAAATTATGAAGAGCTTCAAAAGGTCTCAAAAATTTGAGGAGCATGAAACGGTCTGAAAAATAGGAGGCTCATTAAACGGTGTTGAATAATATGAAATGCCTGAAAAAGTGTGAAAAATATGAAGAGCTTCAAAAGGTGTCAATAATATGAGGTGCATGAAACAGTCTGAAAATTAGGAGGAGCATGAAACGGTGTTGAAAAACATGAAGAGCCTGAAAAAGTGTGAAAAATATGAAGAGCTTCAAAACGTGTCAAACATATGAGGAGCATGAAATGGTCTGAAAAATAGGAGCACCATGAAGCAGTGTTGAAAAACATGAAGAGCCTGAAAAGGTGTGAGAAATATGAAGAGCTTCAAGGGTGTTAAAATTAGGAGGAGCATAAAACGGTCTGAAAAATAGGAGGAGCATGAAGCGGTGTTGAAAAACATGAAGAGCCTGAAACGATGTGAAAAATATGAAGAGCTTCAAAAGGTTTCAAAAATATGAGGTGCATGAAACATTCTGAAAAAAAGCAGGGGCATGAAGCAGACGTCAAAAATATGAAGATCCTGAAAAGGTGTGAAAAATATGAAGAGCTTCAAAAGGTCTCAAAAATATGAGGAGCATGAAACGGTCAGAAAAATAGGAGCAGCATGAAGCGGTGGTCAAAAATATGAAGAGCCTGAAAAGCTGTGAAGAATATGAAGAGCTTCAAAAGGTGTCAAAAATATGAGGAGCAAGAAAGATTCTGAAAAATACGATGAGAATTAAGCGGTGTTGAAACACATGAAGAGCCTGAAAAAGTGTGAAAAATATGAAGAGCTTAAAAAGGTGTCAAAAATATGAGGAGCATGAAACGGTCTGAAAAACAGGAGGAGCATGAAGCGGTCCTCAAATACATGAAGAGACTGAAAAGGTGTGAAAAATATGCAAAGCTTAAAAAGGAGACAAAATTATGAGGAGCATAAAACTGTCTGAAAAATACGAGGAGCATGAACCGGTGGTCAAAAACATGAAGAGCCTGAACAGGTGTGAAAAATATGAAGAGCTTCAAAAGGTGTCAAAAATATGAGGAGCATTAAAACGGTCTCAAAAATAGGAGGAGAATGAAGCGGTGTTTAAAAACATGAAGAGCCTGAAAAGGTGTGAAAAATATGAAGAGCTTCAAAACGTGTCAAAAATATGAGTAGCATAAAACGATCTGAAAAATAGGAGAATCATGAAGCGGTGGTCAAATACACGAAGAGCATGAAAAGGTGTGAAAAATATGAAAAGCTTGAAAATGTGTAAAAAATTTGAGGAGCATGAAACGGTCTGAAAAATAGGAGGAGCATGAAGCGTTGTTCAAAAACATGAAGAGCTTGAAAAGTTGTGAAAAATATTGAGAGCTTCAAAAGGTGTCAAAAATATGAGGAGCATGAAACGGTCTGAAAAATAGGAGGAGAATGAAGCGGTGTTGAAACACATGAAGAGCCTGAAAAAGTGTGAACAATATGAAGAGCTTCAAAAGGTTCAAAAAAATGAGGAGCATGATAGGTCTGAAAAATAGGAGGAGCAATAAGCGGTCCTCAAACACATGAAGAGCCTGAAAAGGTGTGAAAAATATGAAGAGCTTCAAAAGGTGTCAAACATATGAGGAGCATGAAACGGTCTGAAAAATAGGATGAGAATGAAACGGTTTTTTAAAAGATGAAGAGCATGAAAAGGTGTGAAATATATGAAGAGCTTCAAAAGGTGTCAAAAATATGAGAAGCATGAAACGGTATGAAAAATAAGAGGAGCATGAAGCGGTGTTGAAAAACATGAAGAGCCTGAAAAGCTGTGAAGAATCTGAAGAGCTTCAAAACGTGTCAAAAATATGAGGAGCATGAAACAGTCTGAAAAATAGTAGGAGTATGAAACTGTGTTCAAAAACATGAAGAGCCTGAAAAGGAGTGCAAAATATGAAGAGCTTCAAAAGGTGTAAAATATACGAGGAGCATGAAACGGTCTGAAAAATAGGAGGGGCATGAAGCGGTGGTCAAAAATATGAAGAGCCTGAAAAGCTGTGAAAAATATGAAGAGCTTCAAAAGGTGTCAAACATATGAGGAGCATGAAACAGTCTGAAAAATAGGATGAGCATGAAACGGTTTTTTAAAAGAAGTAGGGCATGAAAAGGTGTGAAAAATATGAAGAGGTTCAAAATGTGTAAAAAATTTGAGGAGCAAGAAACGGTCTGAAAAATAGGAGGAGCATGAGGCGGTGTTTAAAATCATGAAGAGCCTGAAAAGGTGTGAAAAATATGAAGAGCTTCAAAAGGTGTCAAATATATGAGAAGCATGAAACAGCCTGAAAAATTGGATAAGCATGAAACGGTTTTGAAAAAGATGAATAGAATGAAAAGGTGTGAAAATTATGAAGAGCTTCAAAAAGTGTCAAGAATATGAGAAGCATGAAATGACCGAAAAATAGGAGGAGCATGAAGAGGTGTTGAAAAACATGAAGAGCCGTAAAAGGTTTGAAATATATGAAGAGTTTCAAAGGTGTCAAAAATAAGAGGAGAATGGAACGGTCTGAAAAATAGGAGGAGAATGAAGCAGTGTTGAAACAGATGAAGAGCCTGAAAAACTCTGAAAAATCTGAAGAGCTTAATAAGGTGTCAAAATTATGAGGAGCATGAAACGGTCGGAAAAATAGGAGGAGCATGAAGCGGTCCTCAAAAACCTGAAGAGCCTGAAAAGGTGTGAAAAATATGAAGAGCTTCAAAAGGGGTCAAACATATGAGGAGCATGAAACAGTCTGAAAAATAGGATGAGCATGAAACGGTTTTTTAAAAGATGAAGAGCATGAAAAGGTGTGAAAAATATGAAGAGCTTCAAAAAGTGTGAAATATAAGAGGAGCATGAAACGGTCTGAAAAATAGGAGTAGCAAGAAGCTGTGTTCAAAAACATGAGAGGCTGAAAAGGTGTGAAAAATATGAAGAGCTTCAAAAAGTGTGAAATACATGAGGAGCATGAAACGGTCTGAAAAATAGGAGGAGCATGAAGTGGTGTTCAAAAACATGAAGAGCCTGACAAGGTGTGAAAAATATGAAGAGCTTCAAATGGTGTCAAAAATATGAGGAGCCTGAAACGGTCTGAAAAATAGGAGGAGCATGAAGCGGTGTTCAAAAAAAATGAAGAGCCTGAAAACTTGTGAAAAATATGAAGAGCTTCACAAGGTGTGAAAAATATGAACAGCTTCAAAAGGTGTCAAAAATGAGATGAGCATGAAGCAATCTGAAAAATAGGAGGAGCATGAAGTGGTGTTGAAAAACATGAAGAGCCTGAAAAGGTGTGAAATATATGAAGAGCTTCAAAATGTGTCAAAAATATGAGGATATGAGGAGTATGAAACGGTTTGAAAAGTAGGAGCAGCATGAAACGGTGTTTAATAACATCAAGAGCCTGAAAAGGTGTGAAAAATATGAAGAGCTTCAAATGGTGTCAAAAATATGAGGAGTATGAAACGGCCTGAAATATAGGAGGAGCATGAAGCGGTGTTGAAAAATTTGAAGAGCCTGAAAAGATGTGAAAAATATGAAGAGCTTCAAATGGTGTGAAATACATGAGGAGCATGAAGCGGTCTGAAAAATAGGAGGAGCATGAAGCGGTGTTGAAAAACATGAAGAGCCTGAAAAGGTGTGAAAAATATGAAGAGCTTCAAATGGTGTGAAAAATATGAGGAGCATGAAATGGTCTGAAAAATAGGAGGAGCATGAAGCGGTGTTCAAAAACATGAAAAAATATAAAAATAAATAAAAAAAATACATAAAAAAAACATGAAGAGCCTGAAAACGTGTGAAAAATATGAAGAGCTTCAAAAGGTGTCAAGAATGAGATGAGCATGAAACGGTTTTAAAGATATTAGGAGCATGAAGTGGTGTTCAACAACATGACGAGCCTGAAAAGGTGTGAAAAATATGAAGAGCTTCTAAAGGTGTCAAAAATATGAGGAGCATGAAACGGTCTGAAAAATACGAGGAGCATGAAACTGTGTTCAATAATATGAAGAGCCTGAAAAGGTGTAAAAAATATGAAGAGCTTCAAAAGGTGTCAAAAATATGAGGAGCATGTAATGGTCTGAAATATAGGAGAACCATGAAGTGGTGTTGAAAAACATGAAGAGCCTGAAAAGGTGTGAAAAATATGAAGAGCTTCAAAAGGTGTCAAAAATATGAGGAGGATGAAAAGGTCTGAGAAATAGGAGGAGAATGAAGCGGTGTTTAAAAACATGAAGAGCCTGAAAAGGTGTGACAAATATGAAGAGCTTCCAAAGGTGTCAAAAATATGAAGAGCATGAAACGATCTGAAAAATAGGAGGAGAATGAAGCGGTTTTCAAAAACAGGAAGAGCTTGAAAAGGTGTGGAAAATATGAAGAGCTTCAAAAGGTGTGAAATACATGAGGAGTATGAAACGGTCTGAAAAATAGGAGGAGCATGAAGCTGTGTTCAAAAACTTGAGGAGCCTGAAAAAGTGTGAAAAATATGAAGAGCTTCAAAAGGTGTGAAATACATGAGGAGCATGAAACGGTCTGAAAAATAGGAGGAGCATGAAGCGGTGTTCAAAAACATGAAGAGTCTGAAAAGGTGTAAAAATATGAAGAGCTTCAAAAGGTGGGAAAAATATGAGGAGCATGACACGGTCTGAAAAATAGGAGGAGCATGAACCGGTGTTGAAAAACATGAAGAGCCTGAAAAGTTGTGAAAAATATGAAGAGCTTCAAAAGGTTTCAAAAATATGAGGAGCATGTAACGGTCTGAAAAATAGGAGGAGCATGAAACGGTTTTCAAAAACTTGAAGAGCCTGAAAAGGTGTAAAAAATATGAAGAGCTTCAAATGGTGTCAAAAATATGAGGGGCATGATACTGTCTGAAAAATAGGAGTAACATGAAGCTGTTTTCAAAAACATGTAGAGCCTGAAAAGGTGTGAAAAAAATGAAGAGCTTCAAAAGGTGTCAAAAATATGAGGAGCATGAAACGGTCTGAACAATAGGAGGAGCATGAAATGGTGTTGAAATACATGAAGTGCCTGAAATGGTGTGAAAAATATGAAGAGCTTTAAAACGTGTCAAAAATATGAGGAGCATGAAACGGTCTGAAAAATAGGAGGAGCATGAGGTGGTGTTGAAAAACATGTAGAGCCTGAAAACGTGTGAAAAATATGAAGATCTTTAAAAGGTGTGAAAAATATGAACAGCTTCAAAAGGTGTAAAAAATGAGATGAGCATGAAGCGATCTGAAAAATAGGAGGAGCATGAAGTGGTGTTAAAAAATATGAAGAGCCTGAAAATGTGTGAAAAATATGAAGAGCTTCAAAAGGTGTCAAAAATATGAGGAGCATGAAACGGTCTGAAATTTAGGAGGATCATGAAAAGGTGTTCAAAAACATGAAGAGCCTGAAAAGGTGTGAAAAATATGCAGAGCTTCAAAAGGTGTGAAATATATGAGGAGCATGAAACGGACTGAAAAATAGGAGGAGCATGAAGCCGTGTTCAAAAACATGAGAGCCTGAAAAGGTGTGAAAAATATGAAGAGCTTCAAAAGGTGTCAAAAATATGAGGAGCATGAAGCAGTCTGAAAAATAGGAGGAGCATGAAGCGGTCTGAAAAATAGGAGGAGCATGAAGCGGTCTGAAAAATAGGAGGAGCATGAAGCGGTGTTCAAAAACATGAAGAGCCTGAAAAGGTGTGAAATATATGAAGAGCTTCAAAAGGTGTGCAATACATGAGGACCATGAAACAACCTTAAAAACAGGACGAGCATGAAGCTGTGTTCAAAAACATGAGATTTTGAAAAGGTGTGAAAAATATGAAGAGCTTCAAAAGGTGTCAAAAATAGGAGGAGCATGAAGCGGTGTTCAAAAACATGAAGAGCCTGAAAAGGTGTGAAAAATATGAAGAACATCAAAAGGTGTCAAAAATATGAGGAGCATGAAACGGTCTGAAAATTAGGAGGAGCTAGAAGCGGTGTTGAAAAACCTGAAGAGCCTGAAATTGTGTGAAAAATATGAAAAGCTTCAAAAGTTGTGAAAAATATGAACAGCTTCAAAAGGTGTCAAAAATGAGATGAGCATGAAACGGTCTGAAATATAGGAGGAGCATGAAGTGGTGTTGAAAAACATGAAGAGCCTGAAAATGTGTGAAATATTTGAAGAGCTTCAAAATGTGTCAGAAATGAGAGGAGCATGAAACGGTCTGAAAAATAGGAGGACCATGAAGCGGTGTTGAAAAACATGAAGAGCCTGAAAAGATGTGAAAAATATGAAGAGCTTCAAAATGTGTCAAAAATATGAGGAGCATGAAATAGTCTGAAATATAGGAGGAGCATGAAACGGTGTTCAAAAACATGAAGAGCCTGAAATGTTGTGAAAAATATGAAGAGCTTCAAAAGGTGTGAAAAATATGAAGAGCTTCAAAATGTGTGAAAAATATGAGGAGCTTCAAAAGGTGTCAAAAATATGAGGAGCATGAAACGGTCTGAAAAAAGGGGAAGCATGAAACGGTGTTGAAAAACATGAAGAGCCTGAAAAGGTGTGAAAATTATGAAGAGCTTCCAAAGGTGTGAAATAAATGAGGGGCATGAAACGGTCTGATAATTAGGAGGAGCATGAAGCGGTGTTGAAAAACATGAAGAGCCTGAAAAGGTGTGAAAAATATGAAGAGCTTCAAATCGTGTCAAAAATATGAGGAGCATGAAACGGTCTGAAAAATAGGAGGAGCATGAAGCGGTGTTCAAAACCATGAAGAGCCTGAAAAGTTGTGAAAAATATGAAGAGCTTCAAAATGTGTCAAAAATATGAGGAGGATGAAAAGGTCTGAAAAATAGGAGGAGCATGAACCGGTGTTCAAAACATGAAGAGCCTGAAAAGTTGTGAAAAATATGAAGAGCTTCAAAAGGTGTCAAAAATATGAGGAGCATGAAACGGTCTGAAAAATAGGAGGAGCATGAAGCGGTGTTGAAAAACATGAAGAGCCTGAAAAGGTGTGAAAAATATGAAGAGCTTCAAAAGGTGTGAAATGCATGAGGAGCTTGAAACGGTCTGAAAAACAAGAGGAGCATGAAGCAGTGTTGAAAAACATGAAGAGCCTGAAAACGTGTGAAAAATATGAAGAGCTTCAAAAGGTGTGAAAAATATGAAGAGCTTCAAAAGGTGTCAAAAATGCGATGAGAATGAAATGGTCTGAATAATAGGAGGAACATGAAGTGGTGTTGAAAAACATGAAGAACCTGAAAAGGTGTGAAAAATATGAAGAGCTTCAAAAGGTGTCAAAATTATGAGGAGCATGAAACGGTGTTCAAAAACATGAATAGCCTGAAAAGGTGTGAAAAATATGAAGAGCTTCAAAAGGTGTGAAAAATATGAAGAGCTTCAAAAGGTGTGAAAAATATGAAGAGCTTCAAAAGGTGTCAAAAATATGAGAAGCATGAAACGATCGAAAATTGGAGGAGCATGAAGAGGTTTGAAAAACATGAAGAGCCTGAAAAGGTGTGAAAAATATGAAGAGCTTAAAGGTGTCAAAATTATGAGGAGCATGAAACGGTGTTCAAAAACATGAATAGCCTGAAAAGGTGTGAAAAATATGAAGAGCTTCAAAAGGTGTGAAAAATATGAAGAGCTTCAAAAGGTGTGAAAAATATGAAGAGCTTCAAAATGTGTGAAATACATGAGGAGCATGAAACGGTCAGAAAAATAGGAGGAGCATGAAGCAGTGTTGAAAAACATGAAGAACCTGAAAAGTTGTGAAAAATATGAAGAGCTTCAAAGTGTATGAAATACATGAGGAGCATGAAACGGTGTGAAAAATAGGAGGAGCATGAAGCGGTGTTGAAAAACATGAAGAGACTTAAAATGTGTGAAATATATGAAGAGCTTCAAAAAGTGTGAAAAATATGAAGAGACTCAAAGGTGTGAAAAATATGAAGAGCTTCAAAATGTGTCAAAAATATGAAAAGCATGAAACGGTCTGAAAAATAGGAGGATCATGAAGCGGTGTTCAAAAACATGAAGAGCCTGAAATGGTGTGAAAAATATGAAGAGATTCAAAAGGTGTGAAAAATATGAGGAGCATGAAACGGTCTGAAATATAGGAGGAGCATGAAACGGTGTTGAAAAACATGAAGAGCCTGAAAAAGTGTGAAAAATATGAAGAGATTCAAAACGTGTCAAAATATGAGGAGCATGAAACGGTCTGAAAAATAGAATCAGCATGAAGCGGTGTTGAAAAACCTTACGAGCCTGAAAACGTTTGAAAAATATGAAGAGTTTCAAAAGGTGTGAAAAATATGAAGAGCTTCAAAAGGTGTCAAAAATATGAGGAGCATGAAACAGTCTGAAAAATAGGAGGAGCTTGAAGCGGTGTTGAAAAACATGAGGAGCCTGAAAACGTGTGAAAAATATGAAGAGCTTCAAAAGGTGTGAAAAATAGGAAGAGCTTCAAAAGGTGTCAAAATGAGATGAGCATGAAACGGTCTGAAAAATAGGAGGAGCATGAAGCGGTGTTCAAAAACATGAAGAGTCTGAAAAGGTGTAAAAATATGAAGAGCTTCAAAAGGTGGGAAAAATATGAGGAGCATGACACGGTCTGAAAAATAGGAGGAGCATGAACCGGTGTTGAAAAACATGAAGAGCCTGAAAAGTTGTGAAAAATATGAAGAGCTTCAAAAGGTTTCAAAAATATGAGGAGCATGTAACGGTCTGAAAAATAGGAGGAGCATGAAACGGTTTTCAAAAACTTGAAGAGCCTGAAAAGGTGTAAAAAATATGAAGAGCTTCAAATGGTGTCAAAAATATGAGGGGCATGATACTGTCTGAAAAATAGGAGTAACATGAAGCTGTTTTCAAAAACATGTAGAGCCTGAAAAGGTGTGAAAAAAATGAAGAGCTTCAAAAGGTGTCAAAAATATGAGGAGCATGAAACGGTCTGAACAATAGGAGGAGCATGAAATGGTGTTGAAATACATGAAGTGCCTGAAATGGTGTGAAAAATATGAAGAGCTTTAAAACGTGTCAAAAATATGAGGAGCATGAAACGGTCTGAAAAATAGGAGGAGCATGAGGTGGTGTTGAAAAACATGTAGAGCCTGAAAACGTGTGAAAAATATGAAGATCTTTAAAAGGTGTGAAAAATATGAACAGCTTCAAAAGGTGTAAAAAATGAGATGAGCATGAAGCGATCTGAAAAATAGGAGGAGCATGAAGTGGTGTTAAAAAATATGAAGAGCCTGAAAATGTGTGAAAAATATGAAGAGCTTCAAAAGGTGTCAAAAATATGAGGAGCATGAAACTGTCTGAAATTTAGGAGGATCATGAAAAGGTGTTCAAAAACATGAAGAGCCTGAAAAGGTGTGAAAAATATGCAGAGCTTCAAAAGGTGTGAAATATATGAGGAGCATGAAACGGACTGAAAAATAGGAGGAGCATGAAGCCGTGTTCAAAAACATGAGAGCCTGAAAAGGTGTGAAAAATATGAAGAGCTTCAAAAGGTGTCAAAAATATGAGGAGCATGAAGCAGTCTGAAAAATAGGAGGAGCATGAAGCGGTCTGAAAAATAGGAGGAGCATGAAGCGGTCTGAAAAATAGGAGGAGCATGAAGCGGTGTTCAAAAACATGAAGAGCCTGAAAAGGTGTGAAATATATGAAGAGCTTCAAAAGGTGTGCAATACATGAGGACCATGAAACAACCTTAAAACAGGACGAGCATGAAGCTGTGTTCAAAAACATGAGATTTTGAAAAGGTGTGAAAAATATGAAGAGCTTCAAAAGGTGTCAAAAATAGGAGGAGCATGAAGCGGTGTTCAAAAACATGAAGAGCCTGAAAAGGTGTGAAAAATATGAAGAACATCAAAAGGTGTCAAAAATATGAGGAGCATGAAACGGTCTGAAAATTAGGAGGAGCTAGAAGCGGTGTTGAAAAACCTGAAGAGCCTGAAATTGTGTGAAAAATATGAAAAGCTTCAAAAGTTGTGAAAAATATGAACAGCTTCAAAAGGTGTCAAAAATGAGATGAGCATGAAACGGTCTGAAATATAGGAGGAGCATGAAGTGGTGTTGAAAAACATGAAGAGCCTGAAAATGTGTGAAATATTTGAAGAGCTTCAAAATGTGTCAGAAATGAGAGGAGCATGAAACGGTCTGAAAAATAGGAGGACCATGAAGCGGTGTTGAAAAACATGAAGAGCCTGAAAAGATGTGAAAAATATGAAGAGCTTCAAAATGTGTCAAAAATATGAGGAGCATGAAATAGTCTGAAATATAGGAGGAGCATGAAACGGTGTTCAAAAACATGAAGAGCCTGAAATGTTGTGAAAAATATGAAGAGCTTCAAAAGGTGTGAAAAATATGAAGAGCTTCAAAATGTGTGAAAAATATGAGGAGCTTCAAAAGGTGTCAAAAATATGAGGAGCATGAAACGGTCTGAAAAAAGGGGAAGCATGAAACGGTGTTGAAAAACATGAAGAGCCTGAAAAGGTGTGAAAATTATGAAGAGCTTCCAAAGGTGTGAAATAAATGAGGGGCATGAAACGGTCTGATAATTAGGAGGAGCATGAAGCGGTGTTGAAAAACATGAAGAGCCTGAAAAGGTGTGAAAAATATGAAGAGCTTCAAATCGTGTCAAAAATATGAGGAGCATGAAACGGTCTGAAAAATAGGAGGAGCATGAAGCGGTGTTCAAAACCATGAAGAGCCTGAAAAGTTGTGAAAAATATGAAGAGCTTCAAAATGTGTCAAAAATATGAGGAGGATGAAAAGGTCTGAAAAATAGGAGGAGCATGAACCGGTGTTCAAAACATGAAGAGCCTGAAAAGTTGTGAAAAATATGAAGAGCTTCAAAAGGTGTCAAAAATATGAGGAGCATGAAACGGTCTGAAAAATAGGAGGAGCATGAAGCGGTGTTGAAAAACATGAAGAGCCTGAAAAGGTGTGAAAAATATGAAGAGCTTCAAAAGGTGTGAAATGCATGAGGAGCTTGAAACGGTCTGAAAAACAAGAGGAGCATGAAGCAGTGTTGAAAAACATGAAGAGCCTGAAAACGTGTGAAAAATATGAAGAGCTTCAAAAGGTGTGAAAAATATGAAGAGCTTCAAAAGGTGTCAAAAATGCGATGAGAATGAAATGGTCTGAATAATAGGAGGAACATGAAGTGGTGTTGAAAAACATGAAGAACCTGAAAAGGTGTGAAAAATATGAAGAGCTTCAAAAGGTGTCAAAATTATGAGGAGCATGAAACGGTGTTCAAAAACATGAATAGCCTGAAAAGGTGTGAAAAATATGAAGAGCTTCAAAAGGTGTGAAAAATATGAAGAGCTTCAAAAGGTGTGAAAAATATGAAGAGCTTCAAAAGGTGTCAAAAATATGAGAAGCATGAAACGATCGAAAATTGGAGGAGCATGAAGAGGTTTGAAAAACATGAAGAGCCTGAAAAGGTGTGAAAAATATGAAGAGCTTAAAGGTGTCAAAATTATGAGGAGCATGAAACGGTGTTCAAAAACATGAATAGCCTGAAAAGGTGTGAAAAATATGAAGAGCTTCAAAAGGTGTGAAAAATATGAAGAGCTTCAAAAGGTGTGAAAAATATGAAGAGCTTCAAAATGTGTGAAATACATGAGGAGCATGAAACGGTCAGAAAAATAGGAGGAGCATGAAGCAGTGTTGAAAAACATGAAGAACCTGAAAAGTTGTGAAAAATATGAAGAGCTTCAAAGTGTATGAAATACATGAGGAGCATGAAACGGTGTGAAAAATAGGAGGAGCATGAAGCGGTGTTGAAAAACATGAAGAGACTTAAAATGTGTGAAATATATGAAGAGCTTCAAAAAGTGTGAAAAATATGAAGAGACTCAAAGGTGTGAAAAATATGAAGAGCTTCAAAATGTGTCAAAAATATGAAAAGCATGAAACGGTCTGAAAAATAGGAGGATCATGAAGCGGTGTTCAAAAACATGAAGAGCCTGAAATGGTGTGAAAAATATGAAGAGATTCAAAAGGTGTGAAAAATATGAGGAGCATGAAACGGTCTGAAATATAGGAGGAGCATGAAACGGTGTTGAAAAACATGAAGAGCCTGAAAAAGTGTGAAAAATATGAAGAGATTCAAAACGTGTCAAAATATGAGGAGCATGAAACGGTCTGAAAAATAGAATCAGCATGAAGCGGTGTTGAAAAACCTTACGAGCCTGAAAACGTTTGAAAAATATGAAGAGTTTCAAAAGGTGTGAAAAATATGAAGAGCTTCAAAAGGTGTCAAAAATATGAGGAGCATGAAACAGTCTGAAAAATAGGAGGAGCTTGAAGCGGTGTTGAAAAACATGAGGAGCCTGAAAACGTGTGAAAAATATGAAGAGCTTCAAAAGGTGTGAAAAATAGGAAGAGCTTCAAAAGGTGTCAAAATGAGATGAGCATGAAACGGTCTGAAAAATAGGAGGAGCATGAAGTGGTGTTGAAAAAAATGAAGAGCCTGAAAAGGTGTGAAATATATGAAGCGCTTCAAAAGGTTTCCAAAATATGAGGAGAATGAAACGGTCTCCAAAAAGAAGGAGCATGATATGGTGTTCAAAAACATTAAGAGCCTGAAAAGGTGTGAAAAATATGAAGAGCTTCAAAAGGTGTGAAATACATGAGGAGGATTAAACGGTTTGAAAAATAGGAGGAGCATGAAGCAGTGTTGAAAAACATGAAGAGCCTGAAAAGGTGTGAAAAATATGAAGAGGTTCAAAAGGTGTCAAAAATTAGAGGAGTATGAAACGGTCTGAAAAATAGGAGGAGCTTGAAGCGGTGTTTAAAAACATGAAGAGCCTGTAAAGGTGTGAAAAATATGAAGAGCTTCAAAACTTGTCAAAAATATGAGGAGCATGATACAGTCTGAAAATTAGGATGAGAATGAAACTGTTTTGAAAAAGATGAAGAGCATGAAAAGGTGTGAAAAATATGAAGATCTTCAAAAGGTGTCAAAGATATGAGAAACATGAAACGGAATGAAAATAGGAGCAGCATGAAGCGTTGTTGAAAAACATGAAATCATGAAAAGCTGTGAAATATATGAAGAGATTCAAAAGGTGTCAAAAATATGAGGAGCATTTAACGGTCTGAAAAATAGGAGGAGCATGAAGTGGTTTTTTAAAAGATGAAGGGCATGAAAAGTTGTGAAAAATATGAAGTGCTTCAAAATGTGTAAAGAATTTGAGGAGCATGAAACGGTCTGAAAAATAGGAGGAGCATGAAATGCTATAGAAAAACATGAAGAGCCTGAAAAAGTGTGAAAAATAAGAGGAGCATGAAACGTTCTGAAAAATAGGAAGAGCATGAAACGGTGTTCAAAAACATGAAGACCCTGAAAAGGTGTGAAAAATATGAAGACCTCAAAAGGTGAAAAAATATGAGGAGCATGAAACAGTCTGAAAAATAGGAGGAGCATGAAGCGGTGTTGAAAAACATGAAGAGAATGAAACCGTGTGAAAAATATGAAGACATTCAAAAGGTGTGAAAAATCTGAAGAGCTTCAAAAAGTGTCAAAAATGAGAGGACCATGAAACGGTTTGACAAATAGGAGGAACATGAAGTGGTGTTGAAAAACATGAAGAGCCTGAAAAGCTGTGAAAAATATGAAGAGCTTCAAAAGGTGTCAAAATTATGAGGAGCATGAAACGGTCTGAAAAATAGGAGGAGCATGAAACGGTCTGAAAAATAGGAGGAGCATGAAGCGGTGTTGAAAAACATGAAGAGCCTGAAAAGGTGTGAAAAATATGAAGAGCTTCAAAAGGTTTCAAAAATAGGATTAGCATGAAATGGTATGAAAAATAGGAGAAGTATGAAGCGGTGCCCAAAAACTTGAAGAGCCTGTAAACGTGTGAAAAATATGAAGAGCTTCAAAAGGTGTCAAAAATATGAGAAGCATGAAATGGTCAGAAAATTAGGAGGAGCTTGAAACGGTCTGAAAAATAGGAGGAGAATGAAATGGTGTTGAAAAACATGAAGAGCCTGAAAAGCTGTGAAAAATAAGAGGAGCATGAAACGTTCTGAAAAATAGGAGGAGAATGTAACGGTGTTCAAAAACATGAAGAGCCTGAAAAGGTGTGAAAAATATGAAGAGCTTCAAAAGGTGTCAAAAATTTGAGGAGCATGAAACGGTCTGAAAAATAGGAGGAGCATGAAACGGTGTTCAAAAATATGAAGAGCCTGAAAAGGTGTGAAAAATATGAAGAGCTTCAAAAGGTGTGAAAAATATGAAGAGCTTCAAAAGGTGTGAAAAATATGAAGAGCTTCAAAAGGTGTCAAAAATATGAGAAGCATGAAACGATCGAAAATTGGAGGAGCATGAAGAGGTTTGAAAAACATGAAGAGCCTGAAAAGGTGTGAAAAATATGAAGAGCTTAAAGGTGTCAAAATTATGAGGAGCATGAAACGGTGTTCAAAAACATGAATAGCCTGAAAAGGTGTGAAAAATATGAAGAGCTTCAAAAGGTGTGAAAAATATGAAGAGCTTCAAAAGGTGTGAAAAATATGAAGAGCTTCAAAATGTGTGAAATACATGAGGAGCATGAAACGGTCAGAAAAATAGGAGGAGCATGAAGCAGTGTTGAAAAACATGAAGAACCTGAAAAGTTGTGAAAAATATGAAGAGCTTCAAAGTGTATGAAATACATGAGGAGCATGAAACGGTGTGAAAAATAGGAGGAGCATGAAGCGGTGTTGAAAAACATGAAGAGACTTAAAATGTGTGAAATATATGAAGAGCTTCAAAAAGTGTGAAAAATATGAAGAGACTCAAAGGTGTGAAAAATATGAAGAGCTTCAAAATGTGTCAAAAATATGAAAAGCATGAAACGGTCTGAAAAATAGGAGGATCATGAAGCGGTGTTCAAAAACATGAAGAGCCTGAAATGGTGTGAAAAATATGAAGAGATTCAAAAGGTGTGAAAAATATGAGGAGCATGAAACGGTCTGAAATATAGGAGGAGCATGAAACGGTGTTGAAAAACATGAAGAGCCTGAAAAAGTGTGAAAAATATGAAGAGATTCAAAACGTGTCAAAATATGAGGAGCATGAAACGGTCTGAAAAATAGAATCAGCATGAAGCGGTGTTGAAAAACCTTACGAGCCTGAAAACGTTTGAAAAATATGAAGAGTTTCAAAAGGTGTGAAAAATATGAAGAGCTTCAAAAGGTGTCAAAAATATGAGGAGCATGAAACAGTCTGAAAAATAGGAGGAGCTTGAAGCGGTGTTGAAAAACATGAGGAGCCTGAAAACGTGTGAAAAATATGAAGAGCTTCAAAAGGTGTGAAAAATAGGAAGAGCTTCAAAAGGTGTCAAAATGAGATGAGCATGAAACGGTCTGAAAAATAGGAGGAGCATGAAGTGGTGTTGAAAAAAATGAAGAGCCTGAAAAGGTGTGAAATATATGAAGCGCTTCAAAAGGTGTCCAAAATATGAGGAGAATGAAACGGTCTCCAAAAAGAAGGAGCATGATATGGTGTTCAAAAACATTAAGAGCCTGAAAAGGTGTGAAAAATATGAAGAGCTTCAAAAGGTGTGAAATACATGAGGAGGATTAAACGGTTTGAAAAATAGGAGGAGCATGAAGCAGTGTTGAAAAACATGAAGAGCCTGAAAAGGTGTGAAAAATATGAAGAGGTTCAAAAGGTGTCAAAAATTAGAGGAGTATGAAACGGTCTGAAAAATAGGAGGAGCTTGAAGCGGTGTTTAAAAACATGAAGAGCCTGTAAAGGTGTGAAAAATATGAAGAGCTTCAAAACTTGTCAAAAATATGAGGAGCATGATACAGTCTGAAAATTAGGATGAGAATGAAACTGTTTTGAAAAAGATGAAGAGCATGAAAAGGTGTGAAAAATATGAAGATCTTCAAAAGGTGTCAAAGATATGAGAAACATGAAACGGAATGAAAATAGGAGCAGCATGAAGCGTTGTTGAAAAACATGAAATCATGAAAAGCTGTGAAATATATGAAGAGATTCAAAAGGTGTCAAAAATATGAGGAGCATTTAACGGTCTGAAAAATAGGAGGAGCATGAAGTGGTTTTTTAAAAGATGAAGGGCATGAAAAGTTGTGAAAAATATGAAGTGCTTCAAAATGTGTAAAGAATTTGAGGAGCATGAAACGGTCTGAAAAATAGGAGGAGCATGAAATGCTATAGAAAAACATGAAGAGCCTGAAAAAGTGTGAAAAATAAGAGGAGCATGAAACGTTCTGAAAAATAGGAAGAGCATGAAACGGTGTTCAAAAACATGAAGACCCTGAAAAGGTGTGAAAAATATGAAGACCTCAAAAGGTGAAAAAATATGAGGAGCATGAAACAGTCTGAAAAATAGGAGGAGCATGAAGCGGTGTTGAAAAACATGAAGAGAATGAAACCGTGTGAAAAATATGAAGACATTCAAAAGGTGTGAAAAATCTGAAGAGCTTCAAAAAGTGTCAAAAATGAGAGGACCATGAAACGGTTTGACAAATAGGAGGAACATGAAGTGGTGTTGAAAAACATGAAGAGCCTGAAAAGCTGTGAAAAATATGAAGAGCTTCAAAAGGTGTCAAAATTATGAGGAGCATGAAACGGTCTGAAAAATAGGAGGAGCATGAAACGGTCTGAAAAATAGGAGGAGCATGAAGCGGTGTTGAAAAACATGAAGAGCCTGAAAAGGTGTGAAAAATATGAAGAGCTTCAAAAGGTTTCAAAAATAGGATTAGCATGAAACGGTATGAAAAATAGGAGAAGTATGAAGCGGTGCCCAAAAACTTGAAGAGCCTGTAAACGTGTGAAAAATATGAAGAGCTTCAAAAGGTGTCAAAAATATGAGAAGCATGAAATGGTCAGAAAATTAGGAGGAGCTTGAAACGGTCTGAAAAATAGGAGGAGAATGAAATGGTGTTGAAAAACATGAAGAGCCTGAAAAGCTGTGAAAAATAAGAGGAGCATGAAACGTTCTGAAAAATAGGAGGAGAATGTAACGGTGTTCAAAAACATGAAGAGCCTGAAAAGGTGTGAAAAATATGAAGAGCTTCAAAAGGTGTCAAAAATTTGAGGAGCATGAAACGGTCTGAAAAATAGGAGGAGCATGAAACGGTGTTCAAAAATATGAAGAGCCTGAAAAGGTGTGAAAAATATGAAGAGCTTCAAAATGTGTCAAAAATATGAGGACCATGAAACCGTCTGAAAAATCGGAGGAGCATGAAACGGTCTGAAAAATAGGAGGAGCATGAAATGGTGTTGAAAAACATGAAAAACCTGAAAAGGTGTGAAAAATATGAAGAGCTTCAAAAGGTGTTAACAATATGAGGAGCATGAAAAGGTCTGAAAAATAGGAGGAGCATGAGGCGGTGTTCAAAAACTTGAAGAGCCTGAAAAGGTGTGAGAAATATGAAGAGCTTCAAAAGGTGTGAAATACATGAGGAGCATGAAACTCTCTGCAAAATACGAGCAGCATGAACCGGTGTTCAAAAACATGAAGAGACTGAAAAGGTGTGAAAAATGTAAAGATCTTCAAAACGTGTGAAAAATATGAGGAGCATGAAACAGTCTTAAAAATAGGAGGAGCAAGAAGTAGTGTTGAAAAACATGAAGAGCTTGAAAAGGTGTGAAAAATATGAAGAGCTTCAAAAGGTGTCAAAAATATGAGGAGCATGAAACACTCTGAAAATAGGAGGAGCATGAGGCGGTGATGTAAAACATGAAGAGCCTGAAAAGGTGTGAAAAATATGAAGAGCTTCAAAAGGTTCAAAAATATGAGGAGCATGAAACAGTCTGAAAAATAGGAGGAGTATGAAGCGGTGTTGAAAAACATGAAGAGCCTGAAAAGATGTGAAAATTATGAAGAGCTTCAAAAGATGTGAAATACATGAGGAGCATTAAACGGTCTGAAAAATTGGAGGAGCATGAAGTGGTGTTCAAAAACATGAAGAGACTGAAAAGGTGTGAAAAACATGAAGAGCTTCAAAAGGTGTGAAAATTATGAGGAGCAGGAAACAGTCTGAAAAATAGGAGGAGCATGAAGTGGTGTTGAAAAACATGAAGAGCTTGAGAAGGTGTGAAAAATATGAAGAGCTTCAAAAGGTGTTAAACTTATGAGGATCATGAAACAGTCTGAAAAATATGAGGAGAATGATGCGGTGTTGTAAAACATGAAGAACCTGAAAAGGTGTGAAAAATATGAATAGCTTCAAAAGGTGTCAAAAATATGAGGAGCATGAAATGGTCTGAAAAATAGGAGGAACATGAAACGGTGTTGAATAATATGAAGAGCCTGAAAATTTGTGAAAAATATGAAGAGCTTCAGAGGGTGTGAAATACATGAGGAGAATGAAACGGTCTGTAAAATAGGATTAGCATGAAGCGGTGTTGAAAATCATGAAGAGCCTGAAAAGGTGTGAAAAATATGAAGAGCTTCAAAAGATGTGAAAAATAGGAGGAGCATGAAGTGGTGCTCAAAAACATGAAGAGCCTGAAAAGGTGTGAAAAATAAGAAGAGCTTCAAAATGTGTTAAAAATATGAGGAGCATGAAACGGTCTGAAAAATAGGAGGAGAATGAAACGGTGTTCAAAACATGAAGAGACTGAAAAGTTGTGAAAAATATGAAGAGCTTCAAAAGGTGTCAAAAATATGAGGAGCATGATTCTGTCTGAAATATAGGAGGCGCATGAAACGGTGTTGAAAAACATGAAGAGCCTGAAGAAGTGTGAAAAATATGAAGAGCTTCAAAACATGTCAAAAATATGAGGAGCATGAAACGGTCTGAAAAATAGGAGGAGCAAGAAGCGGTGTTGAAAAACATGAAGTGCCTGAAAAGGTATCAAAAATATGAACAGATTCAAAGGGTGTGAAAAATATGAGGAGCTTGAAACGGTCTGAAAAATAGGAGGAGCATGAAACGGTGTTGAAAAACATGAAGTGCCTGAAAAGGTGTCAAAATATGAAGAGCTTCAAAAGGTGTGAAAAATATGAGGAGCTTGAAACGGTCTGAAAAATAGGAGGAGCATGAAACGGTGTTCAAAAACATGAAGAAACTGAAAAGTTGTGAAAAATATGAAGAGCTTCAAAACATGTCAAAAATATGAGGAGCATGAAACGGTCTCAAAAATAGGAGGAACATGAAGCAGTGTTCAAACACATGAAGAGCCTGAAATTGTGTGAAAAATATGAAAACCTTCAAAAGGTGTCAAAATTATGAGGAGCAGGAAACGGTCTGAAAAATAGGAGTAACATGATGAGGTGTTCAAAAATATGAAGAGCCTGAAAAGGTGTGAAAAATATGAAGAGCTTCAAAAGGTGTCAAAAATATGAAGAGCTTCAAAAGGTGTCAAAAATATGAGGAGCATGAAGCGTTCTGAAATATAGGAGGAGAAAGAAGCGTTCTGAAAAATAGGAGGAGCATGAAGCGGTCTGAAAAATAAGAGGAGCATGAAGCGGTGTTCAAAAACATGAAGAGCCTGAAAAGGTGTGAAATATATGAAGAGCTTCAAAGGTGTGCAATACAAGGGGAGCATGAAACAACCTTAAAAACAGGACGAGCATGAAGCTGTGTTCAAAAACATGAGAGCCTGAAAAGGTGTGAAAAATATGAAGAGATTCAAAAGGTGTCAAAAATATGAGGAGCAAGAAACGATCTGAAAAATTGGAGGAGCATGAAGCGGTGCTCAAAAATATGAAGAACCTGAAAAGGTGTGAAAAATATGAAGAGCTTCAAAAGGTGTCAAAAATGAGAGGAGCATGAAGCGGTCTGAAAAATAGGAGGAGGAGGAAGTGGTGTTGAAAAACATGAAGAGCCTGCAAAGGTGTGAAATATATGAAGAGCTTCAAAATGTGTCAAATATATGAGGAGCATGAAACGGTCTGAAAAGTAGGAACAGCTTGAAACGGTGTTCAAAAACATGAAGAGCCTGAAAAGGTGTGAAAAATGTGAAGAGCTTCAAAAAGTGTGAAATACATCAGGAGCATGAAACGGTCTGAAAATAGGAGGAGCATGATGCAGTGTTCAAAAACATTAGGAGCCTTAAATGGTGTGAAAAATACGAAGAGCTTCAAAAGGTGTCAAAAATTTGTGGAGCATTAAACGATCTGAAAAATACGAGGAGCATGAAGCGGTGTTCAAAAACATGAAGAGCATGAAAAGGTGTGAAAAATATGAAGAGCTTCAAAAGGTGACAAAAATATGAGGAGCATGAAACTGTCTGAAAATAGGAGGAGCATGAAACCGTGTTCAAAAACATGAAGAGTATGAAAAGTTGTGAAAAATAAGAAGTCTTCAAAAGGTGTGAAAAATATGAAGAGCTTCAAAAGATGTCATAAATGAGATGAGCATGAAACGGTCTGAAAAATAGGAGGAGCATGAAGTGGTGTTCAAAAAAATGACGAGCCTGAAAAGGTGTGAAAAATAGGAAAAGCCTCAAAATGTGTCAAAAATATGAGGAGCATGAATTGGTCTGAAAAATTGCAGGATCATGAAGCGGTGTTGAAAAACATGAAGAGTCAGAAAACGTGTGAAAATATGAAGAGCTTCAAAAATAGGAAAAATATTAAGAGCTTCAAAGTTGTGAAAAATATGAAGAGCTTCAAAAGGTGTCAAAAATGAGCTGAGCATGAAACGGTCTGAAAAATTGGAGGAGCATCAAGCGGTGTTGAAAATCATGAAGAGGCTGAAAAGGTGTGAAAAATATGAGGAGCATGAAACAGTGTTGAAAAACCTGAAGAGCCTGAAAAGGGGTGAAAAACATGAAGTGTTTCAAAAGGATTCAACAATATGAGGAGCATGAAACAGTCTGAAATTTAAGAAGAGCATGAAACGGTGTTGAAGAACATGAAGAGCCTGAAAATGTGTGAAAAATATGAAGAGCTTCAAAACCTGTCAAAAATATGAGGACCATGAAACAGTCTGAAAAATACGAGGATCATGAAGTGATGTTGAAAAACATGAAGAGCCTGAAAAGGTGTGAAAAATATGAAGAGCTTCAAAAGGTGTGAAAAATATGAGGAGCATGAATCGGTCTGAAAAATAGGAGGAGCATGAAGCAGTATTGAAAAACATGAAGAGCCTGAAAAGTTGTGAAAAATATGAGGAGCATGAAACGGTCTGAAATATAGGTGGAGTATGAAGCGGTGTTCAAAAACATGAAGAGCCTGAAGAGGTGTGAAAAATATGAAGAGCTTCAAAAGGTGTGAAAAATATGAAGAGCTTCAAACATTGTGAAAAATATGAGGAGCATGATACTGTTCTGAAAAATAGGAGCAGCATAAAGCGGTGTTAAAAACATGAAGAGCGTGAAAATGTGTGAAATATATGAAGAGCTTTAAAAAGTGTCAAAAATATGAGGAGCATGAAACGAACTGAAATATACGAGGAGCATGAAACGGTATGGAAAAACATGAAGAAAGGGAAAGGAGTGAAAAATATGATGAGATTCAAAAGGTGTGAAGAATATGAGGAACATGAAGCGGTGTTCAAAATCATGAAGAGCTTGAAAAGGTGTGAAATATATGAAGAGGTTCAAAGGTGTGAAAAATAGGAGGAGCATGAAGCGGTGTTGAAAAACATGAAGAGCCTGAAAATTTGTGAAATATATGAAGAGCTTCAAAAGGTGTCAAAAATATGAGGAGCATGAAATGATCTGAAAATCAAGAGGAGCATGAAGCGGTGTTCAAAAACCTGAAAAGCCTGAAAAGGTGTGAAATATATGAAGAGCTTCAAAAGGTGTCAATACTATGAGGAGCATGAAACGGTGTGAAAACAGGAGGAGCATGAAGCGGTGTTGAAAAACATGAAGAGCCTAAAAGGTGTGAACAATATGAAGAGCTTCAAAAGGTGTGAAGAATATGAAGAGCTTCAAAAGGTGTCAAATATATGAGGAGCATGAAACTGTCTGAAAAATAGGAGGAGCATGAAAGGTGTTGAAAAACATGAAGAGCCTGAAAAGATATGGAAAATATGAAGAGCTTCAAAAGGTGTCAAAAATATGAGGAGCATGAAACGGTCTGAAAAATAGGAGGAGCATGAAACGGTGTTGAAAGACATGAAGAGCCTGTAAAGGTGTGAAAAATATGAAGAGCTTCAAAAGGTGTGAAAATTATGAGGAGCATGAAACGGTCTGAAAAATTGGAGGATAATGAAGCGGTGTCAAAAACAGGAAGAGCCTGAAAAGGTGTGAAAAATATGAGGAGCATGAAATGGTCTGAAAAATAGGAGGAGCATGAAACGGTGTTGAAAAACATGAAGAACAGGGAAAGGAGTGAAAAATATGATGGGCTTCAAAAGGTGTGAAAAACATGAGGAACATGAAGCTGTGTTCAAAAACATGAAGAGCCTGAAAAGGAGTGACAATTATGCAGAATTTCAAAAGGTGTGAAAAATATGAGGAGCATGAAACGGTCTGAAAAATAGGAGGAGCATGAAGCGGTGTTGAAAAGCCTGAAGAGCCAGAAAAGGTGTGAAAAATATGTAGTGCTTCAAAAGGTGTCAAATTTACAAGTAGCATGAAACGGTGTTTAAAACTTGAAGAGCCTGAAAAGGTGTGAAGAATATGAAGAGCTTAAAAGGGGTGAAAAATATGAGGAGCATGAAACGGTCTGAAAAATAGGAGGAGCATGAAACGGTGTTGAAAACATGAAGAGCCTGCAAAGGTGTGAAAAATATGAAGAGTTTCAAAAGGTATCAAAAATATGAAGAGCATGAAACGGTCTGAAAAATAGGAGGAGCATGAAACGGTGTTGAAAACATGAAGAGCCTGCAAAGGTGTGAAAAATATGAAGAGCTTCAAACGGTGTCAAAATTATGAGGAGCATGAAACGGTCTGAAAAATAGGAGGAGCATGAAACGGTGTTGAAAACATGAAGAGCCTGAAAAGCTGTGAACAATATGAAGAGTTTGAAAAGGTGTTAAAAATATGAGGAGCATGAAACGGTCTGAAAAATAGGAGGAGCATGAAGTGGTGTTGAAAAACATGAAGAGCCTGAAAAGGTGTGACAAATATGAAGAGCTTCAAAAGGTGTCAAAAATATGAGGAGCTCGAAATGGTGAAATTTTGGAGGAGCATGAAGTGGTTTTGGAAAACATGAAGAGCCTGCAAAGGTGTGAAAAATATGAAGAGCTTCAAAAGGTGTGAAAAATATGAGGAGCATGATACATTCTGAAATATAGGAGGAGCCTGAAACGGTGTTCAAAAATATGAAGACCCTGAAAAGGTGAGAAAAATATGAAGAGCTTCAAAAGGTGTGAAAATTATGAAGAGCTTCAAAAATTGTCAAAAATAAAAGGAGCATGAAACGGTCTGAAAAATAGGAGGAGAATTAAACGGTGTTGAAAAACATGAAGAGCCTGAAATGGTGTGAAATATATGAAGAGATTCAAAAGGTGTCAAAAATATGAGGAGCATGAATCAATCTGAAAAATAGGAGGAGCAAGAAGCAGTGTTCAAAAACATGATGAGCCTGAAAAGGTGTGAAAAATATGAAGAGTTTAAAAAGATGTCAAAATTAGGAGGAGCATGAAAGGGTGTGAAAATAGGAGGAGCATGAAGCGGTGTTGAAAAACATGAAGAGCCTGCAAAGGTGTGAAAAATACGAAGAGCTTCAAAAGGTGTCAAAAATATGAGGAGCTTGAAACGGTCTGAAATATATGAGGAGCATGAAACGGTGTTCAAAAACATGAAGAGAGTGAAAAGGTGTGAAAAATATGAAAAGCTTGAAAAGGTGTGAAAAATATGGGAGCAGGAAACGGTCTGAAAAATAGGAGGAGGATTAAGCGGTGTTCAAAAACATGAAGAGCCTGAAAAGGTGTGAAAAATATGAAGAGCTTCAAAAGGTGTGAAAAATATGAGGAGTATGAAACGGTCTGAAAAATAGGAGGAGCATGAAGCGGTGTTGAAAAACATGAAGAGACTGAAAAGGTTTGAAAAATATGAAGAGCTTCAAAATGTGTGAAAAATATGAAGAGCTTCAAAAGGTGTTAAAAATATGAGGCGCATGAAACGGTCTGAAAAATAGGAGGAGCATGAAGCGGTGCTGAAAAACATGAAGAGCATGAAAAGGTGTGAAAAATATGAAGAGCTTCAAAAGGTGTCAAATATATGAGGAGCATGGAACGGTCTGAAAAATAGGAGGAGCATGAAGCGGTGTTCAAAAACATGAAGACCCTGAAAAGGTGTGAAAATTATGAAGAGATTCAAAAGGTATCAAAAATATGAAGAACATGAAACGGTCTGAAAAATAGGAGGAGCATGAAGCTGTGTTGAAAAACATGAAGAGCCTGAAAAGCTGTGAAAAATATGAAGAGCTTCAAAAGGTGTCAAAAATATGAGGAGCATGAAACGGTCTGAAATACAGGAGGTGCATGAAGCGGATTTGAAAAACATGAAGAGTCTGAAAAGGTGTGAAAAATATGAGGAGCTTCAAAAGGTGTCAAAAATATGAGGAGCTCGAAACGGTGAAATTTTGGAGGAGCATGAAGTGGTTTTGGAAAACATGAAGAGCCTGCAAAGGTGTGAAAAATATGAAGAGCTTCAAAAGGTGTCAGAAATATGAGGAGCATGAAACGCTATGAAAAATAGGACAAGCATGAAATGGTGTGGAAAAACATGAAGAGCCTGAAAATTTGTGAAATATATGAAGAGCTTCAAAAGGTGTCAAAAATATGAGGAGCATGAAATGATCTGAAAATCAAGAGGAGCATGAAGCGGTGTTCAAAAACCTGAAAAGCCTGAAAAGGTGTGAAATATATGAAGAGCTTCAAAAGGTGTCAATACTATGAGGAGCATGAAACGGTCTGAAAACAGGAGGAGCATGAAGCGGTGTTGAAAAACATGAAGAGCCTAAAAGGTGTGAACAATATGAAGAGCTTCAAAAGGTGTGAAGAATATGAAGAGCTTCAAAAGGTGTGAAAAATATGAGGAGCATGAAACGGTCTGAAATATAGGAGGAGCATGAAGCGGTGTTGAAAAAAATTAAGAGCCTGGAAAGGTGTCAAAATTATGAAGAGCTTCAAAAGGTCTCAAAAATTTGAGGAGCATGAAACGGTCTGAAAAATAGGAGGCTCATTACACGGTGTTGAATAATATGAAATGCCTGAAAAAGTGTGAAAAATATGAAGAGCTTCAAAAGGTGTCAATAATATGAGGTGCCTGAAACAGTCTGAAAATTAGGAGGAGCATGAAACGGTGTTGAAAAACATGAAGAGCCTGAAAAAGTGTGAAAAATATGAAGAGCTTCAAAACGTGTCAAACATATGAGGAGCATGAAATGGTCTGAAAAATAGGAGCACCATGAAGCAGTGTTGAAAAACATGAAGAGCCTGAAAAGGTGTGAGAAATATGAAGAGCTTCAAGGGTGTTAAAATTAGGAGGAGCATAAAACGGTCTGAAAAATAGGAGGAGCATGAAGCGGTGTTGAAAAACATGAAGAGCCTGAAACGATGTGAAAAATATGAAGAGCTTCAAAAGGTTTCAAAAATATGAGGTGCATGAAACATTCTGAAAAAAAGCAGGGGCATGAAGCAGACGTCAAAAATATGAAGATCCTGAAAAGGTGTGAAAAATATGAAGAGCTTCAAAAGGTCTCAAAAATATGAGGAGCATGAAACTGTCAGAAAAATAGGAGCAGCATGAAGCGGTGGTCAAAAATATGAAGAGCCTGAAAAGGTTTGAAAAATATGAAGAGCTTCAAAAGGTGTCAAAAATATGAGGAGCAAGAAAGATTCTGAAAAATACGATGAGAATTAAGCGGTGTTGAAACACATGAAGAGCCTGAAAAAGTGTGAAAAATATGAAGAGTTTAAAAAGGTGTCAAAAATATGAGGAGCATGAAACGGTCTGAAAAACAGGAGGAGCATGAAGCGGTCCTCAAATACATGAAGAGACTGAAAAGGTGTGAAAAATATGCAAAGCTTAAAAAGGAGACAAAATTATGAGGAGCATAAAACTGTCTGAAAAATACGAGGAGCATGAACCGGTGGTCAAAAACATGAAGAGCCTGAACAGGTGTGAAAAATATGAAGAGCTTCAAAAGGTGTCAAAAATATGAGGAGCATTAAAACGGTCTCAAAAATAGGAGGAGAATGAAGCGGTGTTTAAAAATATGAAGAGCCTGAAAAGGTGTGAAAAATATGAAGAGCTTCAAAACGTGTCAAAAATATGAGTAGCATAAAACGATCTGAAAAATAGGAGAATCATGAAGCGGTGGTCAAATACACGAAGAGCATGAAAAGGTGTGAAAAATATGAAAAGCTTGAAAATGTGTAAAAAATTTGAGGAGCATGAAACGGTCTGAAAAATAGGAGGAGCATGAAGCGTTGTTCAAAAACATGAAGAGCTTGAAAAGGTGTGAAAAATATTGAGAGCTTCAAAAGGTGTCAAAAATATGAGGAGCATGAAACGGTCTGAAAAATAGGAGGAGAATGAAGCGGTGTTGAAACACATGAAGAGCCTGAAAAAGTGTGAACAATATGAAGAGCTTCAAAAGGTTCAAAAAAATGAGGAGCATGATAGGTCTGAAAAATAGGAGGAGCAATAAGCGGTCCTCAAACACATGAAGAGCCTGAAAAGGTGTGAAAAATATGAAGAGCTTCAAAAGGTGTCAAACATATGAGGAGCATGAAACGGTCTGAAAAATAGGATGAGAATGAAACGGTTTTTTAAAAGATGAAGAGCATGAAAAGGTGTGAAATATATGAAGAGCTTCAAAAGGTGTCAAAAATATGAGAAGCATGAAACGGTATGAAAAATAAGAGGAGCATGAAGCGGTGTTGAAAAACATGAAGAGCCTGAAAAGGTGTGAAGAATCTGAAGAGCTTCAAAACGTGTCAAAAATATGAGGAGCATGAAACAGTCTGAAAAATAGTAGGAGTATGAAACTGTGTTCAAAAACATGAAGAGCCTGAAAAGGAGTGCAAAATATGAAGAGCTTCAAAAGGTGTAAAATATACGAGGAGCATGAAACGGTCTGAAAAATAGGAGGGGCATGAAGCGGTGGTCAAAAATATGAAGAGCCTGAAAAGCTGTGAAAAATATGAAGAGCTTCAAAAGGTGTCAAACATATGAGGAGCATGAAACAGTCTGAAAAATAGGATGAGCATGAAACGGTTTTTTAAAAGAAGTAGGGCATGAAAAGGTGTGAAAAATATGAAGAGGTTCAAAATGTGTAAAAAATTTGAGGAGCAAGAAACGGTCTGAAAAATAGGAGGAGCATGAGGCGGTGTTTAAAATCATGAAGAGCCTGAAAAGGTGTGAAAAATATGAAGAGCTTCAAAAGGTGTCAAATATATGAGAAGCATGAAACAGCCTGAAAAATTGGATAAGCATGAAACGGTTTTGAAAAAGATGAATAGAATGAAAAGGTGTGAAAATTATGAAGAGCTTCAAAAAGTGTCAAGAATATGAGAAGCATGAAATGACCGAAAAATAGGAGGAGCATGAAGAGGTGTTGAAAAACATGAAGAGCCGTAAAAGGTTTGAAATATATGAAGAGTTTCAAAGGTGTCAAAAATAAGAGGAGAATGGAACGGTCTGAAAAATAGGAGGAGAATGAAGCAGTGTTGAAACAGATGAAGAGCCTGAAAAACTCTGAAAAATCTGAAGAGCTTAATAAGTTGTCAAAATTATGAGGAGCATGAAACGGTCTGAAAAATAGGAGGAGCATGAAGCGGTCCTCAAAAACCTGAAGAGCCTGAAAAGGTGTGAAAAATATGAAGAGCTTCAAAAGGGGTCAAACATATGAGGAGCATGAAACAGTCTGAAAAATAGGATGAGCATGAAACGGTTTTTTAAAAGATGAAGAGCATGAAAAGGTGTGAAAAATATGAAGAGCTTCAAAAAGTGTGAAATATAAGAGGAGCATGAAACGGTCTGAAAAATAGGAGTAGCAAGAAGCTGTGTTCAAAAACATGAGAGGCTGAAAAGGTGTGAAAAATATGAAGAGCTTCAAAAAGTGTGAAATACATGAGGAGCATGAAACGGTCTGAAAAATAGGAGGAGCATGAAGTGGTGTTCAAAAACATGAAGAGCCTGACAAGGTGTGAAAAATATGAAGAGCTTCAAATGGTGTCAAAAATATGAGGAGCCTGAAACGGTCTGAAAAATAGGAGGAGCATGAAGCGGTGTTCAAAAAAAATGAAGAGCCTGAAAACTTGTGAAAAATATGAAGAGCTTCACAAGGTGTGAAAAATATGAACAGCTTCAAAAGGTGTCAAAAATGAGATGAGCATGAAGCAATCTGAAAAATAGGAGGAGCATGAAGTGGTGTTGAAAAACATGAAGAGCCTGAAAAGGTGTGAAATATATGAAGAGCTTCAAAATGTGTCAAAAATATGAGGATATGAGGAGTATGAAACGGTTTGAAAAGTAGGAGCAGCATGAAACGGTGTTTAATAACATCAAGAGCCTGAAAAGGTGTGAAAAATATGAAGAGCTTCAAATGGTGTCAAAAATATGAGGAGTATGAAACGGCCTGAAATATAGGAGGAGCATGAAGCGGTGTTGAAAAATTTGAAGAGCCTGAAAAGATGTGAAAAATATGAAGAGCTTCAAATGGTGTGAAATACATGAGGAGCATGAAGCGGTCTGAAAAATAGGAGGAGCATGAAGCGGTGTTGAAAAACATGAAGAGCCTGAAAAGGTGTGAAAAATATGAAGAGCTTCAAATGGTGTGAAAAATATGAGGAGCATGAAATGGTCTGAAAAATAGGAGGAGCATGAAGCGGTGTTCAAAAACATGAAAAAATATAAAAATAAATAAAAAAAATACATAAAAAAAACATGAAGAGCCTGAAAACGAGTGAAAAATATGAAGAGCTTCAAAAGGTGTCAAGAATGAGATGAGCATGAAACGGTTTTAAAGATATTAGGAGCATGAAGTGGTGTTCAACAACATGACGAGCCTGAAAAGGTGTGAAAAATATGAAGAGCTTCTAAAGGTGTCAAAAATATGAGGAGCATGAAACGGTCTGAAAAATACGAGGAGCATGAAACTGTGTTCAATAATATGAAGAGCCTGAAAAGGTGTGAAAAATATGAAGAGCTTCAAAAGGTGTCAAAAATATGAGGAGCATGTAATGGTCTGAAATATAGGAGAACCATGAAGTGGTGTTGAAAAACATGAAGAGCCTGAAAAGGTGTGAAAAATATGAAGAGCTTCAAAAGGTGTCAAAAATATGAGGAGGATGAAAAGGTCTGAAAAATAGGAGGAGAATGAAGCGGTGTTTAAAAACATGAAGAGCCTGAAAAGGTGTGACAAATATGAAGAGCTTCCAAAGGTGTCAAAAATATGAAGAGCATGAAACGATCTGAAAAATAGGAGGAGAATGAAGCGGTTTTCAAAAACAGGAAGAGCTTGAAAAGGTGTGGAAAATATGAAGAGCTTCAAAAGGTGTGAAATACATGAGGAGTATGAAACGGACTGAAAAATAGGAGGAGCATGAAGCTGTTTTCAAAAACTTGAGGAGCCTGAAAAAGTGTGAAAAATATGAAGAGCTTCAAAAGGTGTGAAATACATGAGGAGCATGAAACGGTCTGAAAAATAGGAGGAGCATGAAGCGGTGTTCAAAAACATGAAGAGTCTGAAAAGGTGTAAAAATATGAAGAGCTTCAAAAGGTGGGAAAAATATGAGGAGCATGACACGGTCTGAAAAATAGGAGGAGCATGAACCGGTGTTGAAAAACATGAAGAGCCTGAAAAGTTGTGAAAAATATGAAGAGCTTCAAAAGGTTTCAAAAATATGAGGAGCATGTAACGGTCTAAAAAATAGGAGGAGCATGAAACGGTGTTCAAAAACTTGAAGAGCCTGAAAAGGTGTAAAAAATATGAAGAGCTTCAAATGGTGTCAAAAATATGAGGGGCATGAAACTGTCTGAAAAATAGGAGTAACATGAAGCAGTTTTCAAAAACATGTAGAGCCTGAAAAGGTGTGAAAAAAATGAAGAGCTTCAAAAGGTGTCAAAAATATGAGGAGCATGAAACGGTCTGAACAATAGGAGGAGCATGAAATGGTGTTGAAATACATGAAGTGCCTGAAATGGTGTGAAAAATATGAAGAGCTTTAAAACGTGTCAAAAATATGAGGAGCATGAAACGGTCTGAAAAATAGGAGGAGCATGAGGCGGTGTTGAAAAACATGTAGAGCCTGAAAACGTGTGAAAAGTATGAAGATCTTTAAAAGGTGTGAAAAATATGAACAGCTTCAAAAGGTGTAAAAAATGAGATGAGCATGAAGCGATCTGAAAAATAGGAGGAGCATGAAGTGGTGTTAAAAAATATGAAGAGCCTGAAAATGTGTGAAAAATATGAAGAGCTTCAAAAGGTGTCAAACATATGAGGAGCATGAAACGGTCTGAAAAATAGGATGAGAATGAAACGGTTTTTTAAAAGATGAAGAGCATGAAAAGGTGTGAAATATATGAAGAGCTTCAAAAGGTGTCAAAAATATGAGAAGCATGAAACGGTATGAAAAATAAGAGGAGCATGAAGCGGTGTTGAAAAACATGAAGAGCCTGAAAAGGTGTGAAGAATCTGAAGAGCTTCAAAACGTGTCAAAAATATGAGGAGCATTAAACAGTCTGAAAAATAGTAGGAGTATGAAACTGTGTTCAAAAACATGAAGAGCCTGAACAGGAGTGCAAAATATGAAGAGCTTCAAAAGGTGTAAAATATACGAGGAGCATGAAACGGTCTGAAAAATAGGAGGGGCATGAAGCGGTGGTCAAAAGTATGAAGAGCCTGAAAAGCTGTGAAAAATATGAAGAGCTTCAAAAGGTGTCAAACATATGAGGAGCATGAAACAGTCTGAAAAATAGGATGCGCATGAAACGGTTTTTTAAAAGAAGTAGGGCATGAAAAGGTGTGAAAAATATGAAGAGGTTCAAAATGTGTAAAAAATTTGAGGAGCAAGAAACGGTCTGAAAAATAGGAGGAGCATGAGGCGGTGTTTAAAAACATGAAGAGCCTGAAAAGGTGTGAAAAATATGAAGAGCTTCAAAAGGTGTCAAATATATGAGAAGCATGAAACAGCCTGAAAAATTGGATAAGCATGAAACGGTTTTGAAAAAGATGAATAGAATGAAAAGGTGTGAAAATTATGAAGAGCTTCAAAAAGTGTCAAGAATATGAGAAGCATGAAATGACCGAAAAATAGGAGGAGCATGAAGAGGTGTTGAAAAACATGAAGAGCCGTAAAAGGTTTGAAATATATGAAGAGTTTCAAAGGTGTCAAAAATATGAGGAGAATGGAACGGTCTGAAAAATAGGAGGAGAATGAAGCAGTGTTGAAACACATGAAGAGCCTGAAAAACTCTGAAAAATCTGAAGAGCTTAATAAGGTGTCAAAATTATGAGGAGCATGAAACGGTCGGAAAAATAGGAGGAGCATGAAGCGGTCCTCAAAAACCTGAAGAGCCTGAAAAGGTGTGAAAAATATGAAGAGCTTCAAAAAGTGTGAAATATAAGAGGAGCATGAAACGGTCTGAAAAATAGGAGGAGCAAGAAGCTGTGTTCAAAAACATGAGAGGCTGAAAAGGTGTGAAAAATATGAAGAGCTTCAAAAAGTGTGAAATACATGAGGAGCATGAAACGGTCTGAAAAATAGGAGGAGCATGAAGTGGTGTTCAAAAACATGAAGAGCCTGAAAAGGTGTGAAAAATATGAAGAGCTTCAAATGGTGTCAAAAATATGAGGAGCCTGAAATGGTCTGAAAAATAGGAGGAGCATGAAGCGGTGTTCAAAAACATGAAGAGCCTGAAAACTTGTGAAAAATATGAAGAGCTTCACAAGGTGTGAAAAATATGAACAGCTTCAAAAGGTGTCAAAAATGAGATGAGCATGAAGCAATCTGAAAAATAGGAGGAGCATGAAGTGGTGTTGAAAAACATGAAGAGCCTGAAAAGGTGTAAAATATATGAAGAGCTTCAAAATGTGTCAAAAATATGAGGATATGAGGAGTATGAAACGGTTTGAAAAGTAGGAGCAGCATGAAACGGTGTTTATAACATCAAGAGCCTGAAAAGGTGTGAAAAATATGAAGAGCTTCAAATGGTGTCAAAAATATGAGGAGCAAGAAAGATTCTGAAAAATACGATGAGAATTAAGCGGTGTTGAAACACATGAAGAGCCTGAAAAAGTGTGAAAAATATGAAGAGCTTAAAAAGGTGTCAAAAATATGAGGAGCATGAAACGGTCTGAAAAACAGGAGGAGCATGAAGCGGTCCTCAAATACATGAAGAGACTGAAAAGGTGTGAAAAATATGCAAAGCTTAAAAAGGAGACAAAATTATGAGGAGCATAAAACTGTCTGAAAAATACGAGGAGCATGAACCAGTGGTCAAAAACATGAAGAGCCTGAACAGGTGTGAAAAATATGAAGAGCTTCAAAAGGTGTCAAAAATATGAGGAGCATTAAAACGGTCTCAAAAATAGGAGGAGAATGAAGCGGTGTTTAAAAACATGAAGAGCCTGAAAAGGTGTGAAAAATATGAAGAGCTTCAAAACGTGTCAAAAATATGAGTAGCATAAAACGATCTGAAAAATAGGAGAATCATGAAGCGGTGGTCAAATACACGAAGAGCATGAAAAGGTGTGAAAAATATGAAAAGCTTGAAAATGTGTAAAAAATTTGAGGAGCATGAAACGGTCTGAAAAATAGGAGGAGCATGAAGCGTTGTTCAAAAACATGAAGAGCTTGAAAAGGTGTGAAAAATATTGAGAGCTTCAAAAGGTGTCAAAAATATGAGGAGCATGAAACGGTCTGAAAAATAGGAGGAGAATGAAGCGGTGTTGAAACACATGAAGAGCCTGAAAAAGTGTGAACAATATGAAGAGCTTCAAAAGGTTCAAAAAAATGAGGAGCATGATAGGTCTGAAAAATAGGAGGAGCAATAAGCGGTCCTCAAACACATGAAGAGCCTGAAAAGGTGTGAAAAATATGAAGAGCTTCAAAAGGTGTCAAACATATGAGGAGCATGAAACGGTCTGAAAAATAGGATGAGAATGAAACGGTTTTTTAAAAGATGAAGAGCATGAAAAGGTGTGAAATATATGAAGAGCTTCAAAAGGTGTCAAAAATATGAGAAGCATGAAACGGTATGAAAAATAAGAGGAGCATGAAGCGGTGTTGAAAAACATGAAGAGCCTGAAAAGGTGTGAAGAATCTGAAGAGCTTCAAAACGTGTCAAAAATATGAGGAGCATGAAACAGTCTGAAAAATAGTAGGAGTATGAAACTGTGTTCAAAAACATGAAGAGCCTGAAAAGGAGTGCAAAATATGAAGAGCTTCAAAAGGTGTAAAATATACGAGGAGCATGAAACGGTCTGAAAAATAGGAGGGGCATGAAGCGGTGGTCAAAAATATGAAGAGCCTGAAAAGCTGTGAAAAATATGAAGAGCTTCAAAAGGTGTCAAACATATGAGGAGCATGAAACAGTCTGAAAAATAGGATGAGCATGAAACGGTTTTTTAAAAGAAGTAGGGCATGAAAAGGTGTGAAAAATATGAAGAGGTTCAAAATGTGTAAAAAATTTGAGGAGCAAGAAACGGTCTGAAAAATAGGAGGAGCATGAGGCGGTGTTTAAAATCATGAAGAGCCTGAAAAGGTGTGAAAAATATGAAGAGCTTCAAAAGGTGTCAAATATATGAGAAGCATGAAACAGCCTGAAAAATTGGATAAGCATGAAACGGTTTTGAAAAAGATGAATAGAATGAAAAGGTGTGAAAATTATGAAGAGCTTCAAAAAGTGTCAAGAATATGAGAAGCATGAAATGACCGAAAAATAGGAGGAGCATGAAGAGGTGTTGAAAAACATGAAGAGCCGTAAAAGGTTTGAAATATATGAAGAGTTTCAAAGGTGTCAAAAATAAGAGGAGAATGGAACGGTCTGAAAAATAGGAGGAGAATGAAGCAGTGTTGAAACAGATGAAGAGCCTGAAAAACTCTGAAAAATCTGAAGAGCTTAATAAGGTGTCAAAATTATGAGGAGCATGAAACGGTCTGAAAAATAGGAGGAGCATGAAGCGGTCCTCAAAAACCTGAAGAGCCTGAAAAGGTGTGAAAAATATGAAGAGCTTCAAAAGGGGTCAAACATATGAGGAGCATGAAACAGTCTGAAAAATAGGATGAGCATGAAACGGTTTTTTAAAAGATGAAGAGCATGAAAAGGTGTGAAAAATATGAAGAGCTTCAAAAAGTGTGAAATATAAGAGGAGCATGAAACGGTCTGAAAAATAGGAGTAGCAAGAAGCTGTGTTCAAAAACATGAGAGGCTGAAAAGGTGTGAAAAATATGAAGAGCTTCAAAAAGTGTGAAATACATGAGGAGCATGAAACGGTCTGAAAAATAGGAGGAGCATGAAGTGGTGTTCAAAAACATGAAGAGCCTGACAAGGTGTGAAAAATATGAAGAGCTTCAAATGGTGTCAAAAATATGAGGAGCCTGAAACGGTCTGAAAAATAGGAGGAGCATGAAGCGGTGTTCAAAAAAAATGAAGAGCCTGAAAACTTGTGAAAAATATGAAGAGCTTCACAAGGTGTGAAAAATATGAACAGCTTCAAAAGGTGTCAAAAATGAGATGAGCATGAAGCAATCTGAAAAATAGGAGGAGCATGAAGTGGTGTTGAAAAACATGAAGAGCCTGAAAAGGTGTGAAATATATGAAGAGCTTCAAAATGTGTCAAAAATATGAGGATATGAGGAGTATGAAACGGTTTGAAAAGTAGGAGCAGCATGAAACGGTGTTTAATAACATCAAGAGCCTGAAAAGGTGTGAAAAATATGAAGAGCTTTAAATGGTGTCAAAAATATGAGGAGTATGAAACGGCCTGAAATATAGGAGGAGCATGAAGCGGTGTTGAAAAATTTGAAGAGCCTGAAAAGATGTGAAAAATATGAAGAGCTTCAAATGGTGTGAAATACATGAGGAGCATGAAGCGGTCTGAAAAATAGGAGGAGCATGAAGCGGTGTTGAAAAACATGAAGAGCCTGAAAAGGTGTGAAAAATATGAAGAGCTTCAAATGGTGTGAAAAATATGAGGAGCATGAAATGGTCTGAAAAATAGGAGGAGCATGAAGCGGTGTTCAAAAACATGAAAAAATATAAAAATAAATAAAAAAAATACATAAAAAAAACATGAAGAGCCTGAAAACGAGTGAAAAATATGAAGAGCTTCAAAAGGTGTCAAGAATGAGATGAGCATGAAACGGTTTTAAAGATATTAGGAGCATGAAGTGGTGTTCAACAACATGACGAGCCTGAAAAGGTGTGAAAAATATGAAGAGCTTCTAAAGGTGTCAAAAATATGAGGAGCATGAAACGGTCTGAAAAATACGAGGAGCATGAAACTGTGTTCAATAATATGAAGAGCCTGAAAAGGTGTGAAAAATATGAAGAGCTTCAAAAGGTGTCAAAAATATGAGGAGCATGTAATGGTCTGAAATATAGGAGAACCATGAAGTGGTGTTGAAAAACATGAAGAGCCTGAAAAGGTGTGAAAAATATGAAGAGCTTCAAAAGGTGTCAAAAATATGAGGAGGATGAAAAGGTCTGAAAAATAGGAGGAGAATGAAGCGGTGTTTAAAAACATGAAGAGCCTGAAAAGGTGTGACAAATATGAAGAGCTTCCAAAGGTGTCAAAAATATGAAGAGCATTAAACGATCTGAAAAATAGGAGGAGAATGAAGCGGTTTTCAAAAACAGGAAGAGGTTGAAAAGGTGTGGAAAATATGAAGAGCTTCAAAAGGTGTGAAATACATGAGGAGTATGAAACGGTCTGAAAAATAGGAGGAGCATGAAGCTGTTTTCAAAAACTTGAGGAGCCTGAAAAAGTGTGAAAAATATGAAGAGCTTCAAAAGGTGTGAAATACATGAGGAGCATGAAACGGTCTGAAAAATAGGAGGAGCATGGAGCGGTGTTCAAAAACATGAAGAGTCTGAAAAGGTGTAAAAATATGAAGAGCTTCAAAAGGTGGGAAAAATATGAGGAGCATGACACGGTCTGAAAAATAGGAGGAGCATGAACCGGTGTTGAAAAACATGAAGAGCCTGAAAAGTTGTGAAAAATATGAAGAGCTTCAAAAGGTTTCAAAAATATGAGGAGCATGTAACGGTCTAAAAAATAGGAGGAGCATGAAACGGTGTTCAAAAACTTGAAGAGCCTGAAAAGGTGTAAAAAATATGAAGAGCTTCAAATGGTGTCAAAAATATGAGGGGCATGAAACTGTCTGAAAAATAGGAGTAACATGAAGCAGTTTTCAAAAACATGTAGAGCCTGAAAAGGTGTGAAAAAAATGAATAGCTTCAAAAGGTGTCAAAAATATGAGGAGCATGAAACGGTCTGAACAATAGGAGGAGCATGAAATGGTGTTGAAATACATGAAGTGCCTGAAATGGTGTGAAAAATATGAAGAGCTTTAAAACGTGTCAAAAATATGAGGAGCATGAAACGGTCTGAAAAATAGGAGGAGCATGAGGTGGTGTTGAAAAACATGTAGAGCCTGAAAACGTGTGAAAAATATGAAGATCTTTAAAAGGTGTGAAAAATATGAACAGCTTCAAAAGGTGTAAAAAATGAGATGAGCATGAAGCGATCTGAAAAATAGGAGGAGCATGAAGTGGTGTTAAAAAATATGAAGAGCCTGAAAATGTGTGAAAAATATGAAGAGCTTCAAAAGGTGTCAAAAATATGAGGAGCATGAAACGGTCTGAAATTTAGGAGGATCATGAAAAGGTGTTCAAAAACATGAAGAGCCTGAAAAGGTGTGAAAAATATGCAGAGCTTCAAAAGGTGTGAAATATATGAGGAGCATGACACGGTCTGAAAAATAGGAGGAGCATGAAGCCGTGTTCAAAAACATGAGAGCCTGAAAAGGTGTGAAAAATATGAAGAGCTTCAAAAGGTGTCAAAAATATGAGGAGCATGAAGCAGTCTGAAAAATAGGAGGAGCATGAAGCGGTCTGAAAAATAGGAGGAGCATGAAGCGGTCTGAAAAGTAGGAGGAGCATGAAGCGGTGTTCAAAAACATGAAGAGCCTGAAAAGGTGTGAAATATATGAAGAGGTACAAAAGGTGTGCAATACATGAGGACCATGAAACAACCTTAAAAAGAGGACGAGCATGAAGCTGTGTTCAAAAACATGAGATTTTGAAAAGGTGTGAAAAATATGAAGAGCTTCAAAAGGTGTCAAAAATAGGAGGAGCATGAAGCGGTGTTCAAAAACATGAAGAGCCTGAAAAGGTGTGAAAAATATGAAGAACATCAAAAGGTGTCAAAAATATGAGGAGCATGAAACGGTCTGAAAATTAGGAGGAGCTAGAAGCGGTGTTGAAAAACCTGAAGAGCCTGAAAATGTGTGAAAAATATGAAAAGCTTCATAAGTTGTGAAAAATATGAACAGCTTCAAAAGGTGTCAAAAATGAGATGAGCATGAAACGGTCTGAAATATAGGAGGAGCATGAAGTGGTGTTGAAAAACATGAAGAGCCTGAAAATGTGTGAAATATTTGAAGAGCTTCAAAATGTGTCAGAAATGAGAGGAGCATGAAACGGTCTGAAAAATAGGAGGAGCATGAAGCGGTGTTGAAAAACATGAAGAGCCTGAAAAGATGTGAAAAATATGAAGAGCTTCAAAATGTGTCAAAAATATGAGGAGCATGAAATAGTCTGAAATATAGGAGGAGCATGAAACGGTGTTCAAAAACATGAAGAGCCTGAAATGTTGTGAAAAATATGAAGAGCTTCAAAAGGTGTGAAAAATATGAAGAGCTTCAAAATGTGTGAAAAATATGAGGAGCTTCAAAAGGTGTCAAAAATATGAGGAGCATGAAACGGTCTGAAAAAAGGGGAAGCATGAAACGGTGTTGAAAAAAAATGAAGAGCCTGAAAAGGTGTGAAAATTATGAAGAGTTTCCAAAGGTGTGAAATAAATGAGGGGCATGAAACGGTCTGATAATTAGGAGGAGCATGAAGCGGTGTTGAAAAACATGAAGAGCCTGAAAAGGTGTGAAAAATATGAAGAGCTTCAAATCGTGTCAAAAATATGAGGAGCATGAAACGGTCTGAAAAATAGGAGGAGCATGAAGCGGTGTTCAAAACCATGAAGAGCCTGAAAAGTTGTGAAAAATATGAAGAGCTTCAAAATGTGTCAAAAATATGAGGAGGATGAAAAGGTCTGAAAAATAGGAGGAGCATGAACCGGTGTTCAAAACATGAAGAGCCTGAAAAGTTGTGAAAAATATGAAGAGCTTCAAAAGGTGTCAAAAATATGAGGAGCATGAAACGGTCTGAAAAATAGGAGGAGCATGAAGCGGTGTTGAAAAACATGAAGAGCCTGAAAAGGTGTGAAAAATATGAAGAGCTTCAAAAGGTGTGAAATGCATGAGGAGCTTGAAACGGTCTGAAAAACAAGAGGAGCATGAAGCAGTGTTGAAAAACATGAAGAGCCTGAAAACGTGTGAAAAATATGAAGAGCTTCAAAAGGTGTGAAAAATATGAAGAGCTTCAAAAGGTGTCAAAAATGCGATGAGAATGAAATGGTCTGAATAATAGGAGGAACATGAAGTGGTGTTGAAAAACATGAAGAACCTGAAAAGGTGTGAAAAATATGAAGAGCTTCAAAAGGTGTCAAAATTATGAGGAGCATGAAACGGTGTTCAAAAACATGAATAGCCTGAAAAGGTGTGAAAAATATGAAGAGCTTCAAAAGGTGTGAAAAATATGAAGAGCTTCAAAAGGTGTGAAAAATATGAAGAGCTTCAAAAGGTGTCAAAAATATGAGAAGCATGAAACGATCGAAAATTGGAGGAGCATGAAGAGGTTTGAAAAACATGAAGAGCCTGAAAAGGTGTGAAAAATATGAAGAGCTTAAAGGTGTCAAAATTATGAGGAGCATGAAACGGTGTTCAAAAACATGAATAGCCTGAAAAGGTGTGAAAAATATGCAGAGCTTCAAAAGGTGTGAAATATATGAGGAGCATGACACGGTCTGAAAAATAGGAGGAGCATGAAGCCGTGTTCAAAAACATGAGAGCCTGAAAAGGTGTGAAAAATATGAAGAGCTTCAAAAGGTGTCAAAAATATGAGGAGCATGAAGCAGTCTGAAAAATAGGAGGAGCATGAAGCGGTCTGAAAAATAGGAGGAGCATGAAGCGGTCTGAAAAGTAGGAGGAGCATGAAGCGGTGTTCAAAAACATGAAGAGCCTGAAAAGGTGTGAAATATATGAAGAGGTTCAAAAGGTGTGCAATACATGAGGACCATGAAACAACCTTAAAAACAGGACGAGCATGAAGCTGTGTTCAAAAACATGAGATTTTGAAAAGGTGTGAAAAATATGAAGAGCTTCAAAAGGTGTCAAAAATAGGAGGAGCATGAAGCGGTGTTCAAAAACATGAAGAGCCTGAAAAGGTGTGAAAAATATGAAGAACATCAAAAGGTGTCAAAAATATGAGGAGCATGAAACGGTCTGAAAATTAGGAGGAGCTAGAAGCGGTGTTGAAAAACCTGAAGAGCCTGAAAATGTGTGAAAAATATGAAAAGCTTCATAAGTTGTGAAAAATATGAACAGCTTCAAAAGGTGTCAAAAATGAGATGAGCATGAAACGGTCTGAAATATAGGAGGAGCATGAAGTGGTGTTGAAAAACATGAAGAGCCTGAAAATGTGTGAAATATTTGAAGAGCTTCAAAATGTGTCAGAAATGAGAGGAGCATGAAACGGTCTGAAAAATAGGAGGAGCATGAAGCGGTGTTGAAAAACATGAAGAGCCTGAAAAGATGTGAAAAATATGAAGAGCTTCAAAATGTGTCAAAAATATGAGGAGCATGAAATAGTCTGAAATATAGGAGGAGCATGAAACGGTGTTCAAAAACATGAAGAGCCTGAAATGTTGTGAAAAATATGAAGAGCTTCAAAAGGTGTGAAAAATATGAAGAGCTTCAAAATGTGTGAAAAATATGAGGAGCTTCAAAAGGTGTCAAAAATATGAGGAGCATGAAACGGTCTGAAAAAAGGGGAAGCATGAAACGGTGTTGAAAAACATGAAGAGCCTGAAAAGGTGTGAAAATTATGAAGAGTTTCCAAAGGTGTGAAATAAATGAGGGGCATGAAACGGTCTGATAATTAGGAGGAGCATGAAGCGGTGTTGAAAAACATGAAGAGCCTGAAAAGGTGTGAAAAATATGAAGAGCTTCAAATCGTGTCAAAAATATGAGGAGCATGAAACGGTCTGAAAAATAGGAGGAGCATGAAGCGGTGTTCAAAACCATGAAGAGCCTGAAAAGTTGTGAAAAATATGAAGAGCTTCAAAATGTGTCAAAAATATGAGGAGGATGAAAAGGTCTGAAAAATAGGAGGAGCATGAACCGGTGTTCAAAACATGAAGAGCCTGAAAAGTTGTGAAAAATATGAAGAGCTTCAAAAGGTGTCAAAAATATGAGGAGCATGAAACGGTCTGAAAAATAGGAGGAGCATGAAGCGGTGTTGAAAAACATGAAGAGCCTGAAAAGGTGTGAAAAATATGAAGAGCTTCAAAAGGTGTGAAATGCATGAGGAGCTTGAAACGGTCTGAAAAACAAGAGGAGCATGAAGCAGTGTTGAAAAACATGAAGAGCCTGAAAACGTGTGAAAAATATGAAGAGCTTCAAAAGGTGTGAAAAATATGAAGAGCTTCAAAAGGTGTCAAAAATGCGATGAGAATGAAATGGTCTGAATAATAGGAGGAACATGAAGTGGTGTTGAAAAACATGAAGAACCTGAAAAGGTGTGAAAAATATGAAGAGCTTCAAAAGGTGTCAAAATTATGAGGAGCATGAAACGGTGTTCAAAAACATGAATAGCCTGAAAAGGTGTGAAAAATATGAAGAGCTTCAAAAGGTGTGAAAAATATGAAGAGCTTCAAAAGGTGTGAAAAATATGAAGAGCTTCAAAAGGTGTCAAAAATATGAGAAGCATGAAACGATCGAAAATTGGAGGAGCATGAAGAGGTTTGAAAAACATGAAGAGCCTGAAAAGGTGTGAAAAATATGAAGAGCTTAAAGGTGTCAAAATTATGAGGAGCATGAAACGGTGTTCAAAAACATGAATAGCCTGAAAAGGTGTGAAAAATATGAAGAGCTTCAAAAGGTGTGAAAAATATGAAGAGCTTCAAAAGGTGTGAAAAATATGAAGAGCTTCAAAATGTGTGAAATACATGAGGAGCATGAAACGGTCAGAAAAATAGGAGGAGCATGAAGCAGTGTTGAAAAACATGAAGAACCTGAAAAGTTGTGAAAAATATGAAGAGCTTCAAAGTGTATGAAATACATGAGGAGCATGAAACGGTGTGAAAAATAGGAGGAGCATGAAGCGGTGTTGAAAAACATGAAGAGACTTAAAATGTGTGAAATATATGAAGAGCTTCAAAAAGTGTGAAAAATATGAAGAGACTCAAAGGTGTCAAAAATATGAGGAGCAAGAAACGGACTGAAAATAGGAGGAGCATGAAACGGTGTTCAAAAACATGAAGAGCCTGAAAAGGTGTGAAAAATATGAAGAGCTTCAAAAGGTGTCAAAAATATGAGGAGCATGAAACGGTCTGAATAATAGGAGGAGCATGAAGCGGTGTTGAAAAACATGAAGAGCCTGAAAACGTGTGAGAAAATATGAAGAGCTTCAAAAGGTGTCAAAAATATGAGGAGCATGAAACGGTCTGAAAATTAGGAGGATCATGAAAAGGTGTTCAAAAACATGAAGAGCCTGAAAAGGTGTGAAAAATATGCAGAGCTTCAAAAGGTGTGAAATATATGAGGAGCATGAAACGGACTGAAAAATAGGAGGAGCATGAAGCCGTGTTCAAAAACATGAGAGCCTGAAAAGGTGTGAAAAATATGAAGAGCTTCAAAAGGTGTCAAAAATATGAGGAGCATGAAACGGTCTGAAAAATAGGAGGAGAATGAAGCGGTGTTGAAACACATGAAGAGACTGAAAAAGTGTGAACAATATGAAGAGCTTCAAAAGGTTCAAAAAAATGAGGAGCATGATAGGGTCTGAAAAATAGGAGGAGCAATAAGCGGTCCTCAAAAACATGACGAGCCTGAAAAGGTGTGAAAAATATGAAGAGCTTCAAAAGGTGTCAAACATATGAGGAGCATGAAACGGTCTGAAAAATAGGATGAGAATGAAACGGTTTTTTAAAAGATGAAGAGCATGAAAAGGTGTGAAATATATGAAGAGCTTCAAAAGGTGTCAAAAATATGAGAAGCATGAAACGGTATGAAAAATAAGAGGAGCATGAAGCGGTGTTGAAAAACATGAAGAGCCTGAAAAGGTGTGAAGAATCTGAAGAGCTTCAAAACGTGTCAAAAATATGAGGAGCATGAAACAGTCTGAAAAATAGTAGGAGTATGAAACTGTGTTCAAAAACATGAAGAGCCTGAAAAGGAGTGCAAAATATGAAGAGCTTCAAAAGGTGTAAAATATACGAGGAGCATGAAACGGTCTGAAAAATAGGAGGGGCATGAAGCGGTGGTCAAAAATATGAAGAGCCTGAAAAGCTGTGAAAAATATGAAGAGCTTCAAAAGGTGTCAAACATATGAGGAGCATGAAACAGTCTGAAAAATAGGATGAGCATGAAACGGTTTTTTAAAAGAAGTAGGGCATGAAAAGGTGTGAAAAATATGAAGAGGTTCAAAATGTGTAAAAAATTTGAGGAGCAAGAAACGGTCTGAAAAATAGGAGGAGCATGAGGCGGTGTTTAAAATCATGAAGAGCCTGAAAAGGTGTGAAAATATGAAGGGCTTCAAAAGGTGTCAAGAATATGAGAAGCATGAAATGACCGAAAAATAGGAGGAGCATGAAGAGGTGTTGAAAAACATGAAGAGCCGTAAAAGGTTTGAAATATATGAAGAGTTTCAAAGGTGTCAAAAATATGAGGAGAATGGAACGGTCTGAAAAATAGAAGGAGAATGAAGCAGTGTTGAAACACATGAAGAGCCTGAAAAACTCTGAAAAATCTGAAGAGCTTAATAAGGTGTCAAAATTATGAGGAGCATGAAACGGTCGGAAAAATAGGAGGAGCATGAAGCGGTCCTCAAAAACCTGAAGAGCCTGAAAAGGTGTGAAAAATATGAAGAGCTTCAAAAGGGGTCAAACATATGAGGAGCATGAAACAGTCTGAAAAATAGGATGAGCATGAAACGGTTTTTTAAAAGAAGTAGGGCATGAGGAGGTGTGAAAAATATGAAGAGGTTCAAAATGTGTAAAAAATTTGAGGAGCAAGAAACGGTCTGAAAAATAGGAGGAGCATGAGGCGGTGTTTAAAAACATGAAGAGCCTGAAAAGGTGTGAAAAATATGAAGGGCTTCAAAAGGTGTCAAGAATATGAGAAGCATGAAATGACCGAAAAATAGGAGGAGCATGAAGAGGTGTTGAAAAACATGAAGAGCCGTAAAAGGTTTGAAATATATGAAGAGTTTCAAAGGTGTCAGAAATATGAGGAGAATGGAACGGTCTGAAAAATAGGAGGAGAATGAAGCAGTGTTGAAACACATGAAGAGCCTGAAAAACTCTGAAAAATCTGAAGAGCTTAATAAGTTGTCAAAATTATGAGGAGCATGAAACGGTCGGAAAAATAGGAGGAGCATGAAGCGGTCCTCAAAAACCTGAAGAGCCTGAAAAGGTGTGAAAAATATGAAGAGCTTCAAAAGGGGTCAAACATATGAGGAGCATGAAACAGTCTGAAAAATAGGATGAGCATGAAACGGTTTTTTAAAAGATGAAGATCATGAAAAGGTGTGAAAAATATGAAGAGCTTCAAAAAGTGTGAAATATAAGAGGAGCATGAAACGGTCTGAAAAATAGGAGTAGCAAGAAGCTGTGTTCAAAAACATGAGAGGCTGAAAAGGTGTGAAAAATATGAAGAGCTTCAAAAAGTGTGAAATACATGAGGAGCATGAAACGGTCTGAAAAATAGGAGGAGCATGAAGTGGTGTTCAAAAACATGAAGAGCCTGACAAGGTGTGAAAAATATGAAGAGCTTCAAATGGTGTCAAAAATATGAGGAGCCTGAAACGGTCTGAAAAATAGGAGGAGCATGAAGCGGTGTTCAAAAAAAATGAAGAGCCTGAAAACTTGTGAAAAATATGAAGAGCTTCACAAGGTGTGAAAAATATGAACAGCTTCAAAAGGTGTCAAAAATGAGATGAGCATGAAGCAATCTGAAAAATAGGAGGAGCATGAAGTGGTGTTGAAAACATGAAGAGCCTGAAAAGGTGTGAAATATATGAAGAGCTTCAAAATGTGTCAAAAATATGAGGATATGAGGAGTATGAAACGGTTTGAAAAGTAGGAGCAGCATGAAACGGTGTTTAATAACATCAAGAGCCTGAAAAGGTGTGAAAAATATGAAGAGCTTCAAATGGTGTCAAAAATATGAGGAGTATGAAACGGTCTGAAATATAGGAGGAGCATGAAGCGGTGTTGAAAAATTTGAAGAGCCTGAAAATATGTGAAAAATATGAAGAGCTTCAAATGGTGTGAAATACATGAGGAGCATGAAGCGGTCTGAAAAATAGGAGGAGCATGAAGCGGTGTTGAAAAACATGAAGAGCCTGAAAAGGTGTGAAAAATATGAAGAGCTTCAAATGGTGTGAAAAATATGAGGAGCATGAAATGGTCTGAAAAATAGGAGGAGCATGAAGCGGTGTTCAAAAACATGAAAAAATATAAAAATAAATAAAAAAAAATACATAAAAAAAACATGAAGAGCCTGAAAACGTGTGAAAAATATGAAGAGCTTCAAAAGGTGTCAAGAATGAGATGAGCATGAAACGGTTTTAAAGATATTAGGAGCATGAAGTGGTGTTCAACAACATGACGAGCCTGAAAAGGTGTGAAAAACATGAAGAGCTTCTAAAGGTGTCAAAAATATGAGGAGCATGAAACGGTCTGAAAAATACGAGGAGCATGAAACTGTGTTCAATAATATGAAGAGCCTGAAAAGGTGTGAAAAATATGAAGAGCTTCAAAAGGTGTCAAAAATATGAGGAGCATGTAATGGTCTGAAAAATAGGAGAACCATGAAGTGGTGTTGAAAAACATGAAGAGCCTGAAAAGGTGTGAAAAATATGAAGAGCTTCAAAAGGTGTCAAAAATATGAGGAGGATGAAAAGGTCTGAAAAATAGGAGGAGAATGAAGCGGTGTTTAAAAACATGAAGAGCCTGAAAAGGTGTGACAAATATGAAGAGCTTCCAAAGGTGTCAAAAATATGAAGAGCATGAAACGATCTGAAAAATAGGAGGAGAATGAAGCGGTTTTCAAAAACAGGAAGAGCTTGAAAAGGTGTGGAAAATATGAAGAGCTTCAAAAGGTGTGAAATACATGAGGAGTATGAAACGGTCTGAAAAATAGGAGGAGCATGAAGCTGTGATCAAAAACTTGAGGAGCCTGAAAAAGTGTGAAAAATATGAAGAGCTTCAAAAGGTGTGAAATACATGAGGAGCATGAAACGGTCTGAAAAATAGGAGGAGCATGAAGCGGTGTTCAAAAACATGAAGAGTCTGAAAAGGTGTAAAAATATGAAGAGCTTCAAAAGGTGGGAAAAATATGAGGAGCATGACACGATCTGAAAAATAGGAGGAGCATGAACCGGTGTTGAAAAACATGAAGAGCCTGAAAAGATGTGAAAAATATGAAGAGCTTCAAAAGGTTTCAAAAATATGAGGAGCATGTAACGGTCTGAAAAATAGGAGGAGCATGAAACGGTGTTCAAAAACTTGAAGAGCCTGAAAAGGTGTAAAAAAAATGAAGAGCTTCAAATGGTGTCAAAAATATGAGGGGCATGAAACTGTCTGAAAAATAGGAGTAACATGAAGCAGTTTTCAAAAACATGTAGAGCCTGAAAAGGTGTGAAAAAAATGAAGAGCTTCAAAAGGTGTCAAAAATATGAGGAGCATGAAACGGTCTGAACAATAGGAGGAGCATGAAATGGTGTTGAAATACATGAAGTGCCTGAAATGGTGTGAAAAATATGAAGAGATTTAAAACGTGTCAAAAATATGAGGAGCATGAAACGGTCTGAAAAATAGGAGGAGCATGAGGTGGTGTTGAAAAACATGTAGAGCCTGAAAACGTGTGAAAAATATGAAGATCTTTAAAAGGTGTGAAAAATATGAACAGCTTCAAAAGGTGTAAAAAATGAGATGAGCATGAAGCGATCTGAAAAATAGGAGGAGCATGAAGTGGTGTTAAAAAATATGAAGAGCCTGAAAATGTGTGAAAAATATGAAGAGCTTCAAAAGGTGTCAAAAATATGAGGAGCATGAAACGGTCTGAAAATTAGGAGGATCATGAAAAGGTGTTCAAAAACATGAAGAGCCTGAAAAGGTGTGAAAAATATGCAGAGCTTCAAAAGGTGTGAAATATATGAGGAGCATGAAACGGACTGAAAAATAGGAGGAGCATAAAGCGGTGTTCAAAAACATGAGAGCCTGAAAAGGTGTGAAAAATATGAAGAGCTTCAAAAGGTGTCAAAAATATGAGGAGCATGAAGCAGTCTGAAAAATAGGAGGAGCATGAAGCGGTCTGAAAAATAGGAGGAGCATGAAGCGGTCTGAAAAATAGGAGGAGCATGAAGCGGTGTTCAAAAACATGAAGAGCCTGAAAAGGTGTGAAATATATGAAGAGCTTCAAAAGGTGTGCAATACATGAGGACCATGAAACAACCTTAAAAACAGGACGAGAATGAAGCTGTGTTCAAAAACATGAGATTTTGAAAAGGTGTGAAAATATGAAGAGCTTCAAAAGGTGTCAAAAATAGGAGGAGCATGAAGCGGTGTTGAAAAACCTGAAGAGCCTGAAAATGTGTGAAAAATATGAAAAGCTTCAAAAGTTGTGAAAAATATGAACAGCTTCAAAAGGTGTCAAAAATGAGATGAGCATGAAACGGTCTGAAAAATAGGAGGAGCATGAAGCGGTGTTGAAAAACATGAAGAGCCTGAAAAGATGTGAAAAATATGAAGAGCTTCAAAATGTGTCAAAAATATGAGGAGCATGAAATAGTCTGAAATATAGGAGGAGCATTTAACGGTGTTCAAAAACATGAAGAGCCTGAAATGTTGTAAAAATATGAAGAGCTTCAAAAGGTGTGAAAAATATGAAGAGCTTCAAAATGTGTGAAAAATATGAGGTGCTTCAAAAGGTGTCAAAAATATGAGGAGCATGAAACGGTCTGAAAAAAGGGGAAGCATGAAACGGTGTTGAAAAACATGAAGAGCCTGAAAAGGTGTGAAAATTATGAAGAGCTTCCAAAGGTGTGAAATAAATGAGGGGCATGAAACGGTCTGATAATTAGGAGGAGCATGAAGAGTTGTTGAAAAACATGAAGAGCCTGAAAAGGTGTGAAAAATATGAAGAGCTTCAAATTGTGTCAAAAATATGAGGAGCATGAAACGGTCTGAAAAATAGGAGGAGCATGAAGCGGTGTTCAAAACCATGAAGAGCCTGAAAAGTTGTGAAAAATATGAAGAGCTTCAAAATGTGTCAAAAATATGAGGAGGATGAAAAGGTCTGAAAAATAGGAGGAGCATGAAGCGGTGTTCAAAACATGAAGAGCCTGAAAAGTTGTGAAAAATATGAAGAGCTTCAAAAGGTGTCAAATATATGAGGAACACGAAACGGTCTGAAAAATAGGAGGAGCATGAAGCAGTGTTGAAAAACATGAAGAGCTTCAAAAGGTGTGAAACATATGAAGAGCTTCAAAAGGTGTAAAAAAAGAGATGAGTATGAAACAGTCTGAAATATACGAGAAGCATGTAGTGGTGTTGAAAAACATGAAGAGCCTGAAATGGTGTGAAATATACGAAGAGCTTTAAAAGGTGTCAAAAATATGAGGAGCATGAAACAGTGTGAAAAATAGTAGGAGCATGAAGCGGTGTTGAAAAACATGAAGAGCATGAAAAGGTGTGAAAAATATGAAGAGCTTCAAAAGGTGTGAAATACATGAGGAGGATGAAACGGTCTGAAAAATAGGAGGAGCATGAAGCAGTGTTGAAAAACAAAAAGAGCCTGAAAAGGTGTGAAAAATATGAAGAGTTTCAAAAGGTGTGAAAATTATGAGGAGCAGGAAACGGTCTGAAAGATAGGAGGATCATGAAGCGGTGTTGAAAAACATGAAGAGCCTGAAAAGGTGTGAAAAATATGAAGAGCTTCAAAAGGTGTGAAATGCATGAGGAGCTTGAAACGGTCTGAAAAACAAGAGGAGCATGAAGCAGTGTTGAAAAACATGAAGAGCCTGAAAACGTGTGAAAAATATGAAGAGCTTCAAAAGGTGTGAAAAATATGAAGAGCTTCAAAAGGTGTCAAAAATGCGATGAGAATGAAATGGTCTGAATAATAGGAGGAACATGAAGTGGTGTTGAAAAACATGAAGAACCTGAAAAGGTGTGAAAAATATGAAGAGCTTCAAAAGGTGTCAAAATTATGAGGAGCATGAAACGGTGTTCAAAAACATGAATAGCCTGAAAAGGTGTGAAAAATATGAAGAGCTTCAAAAGGTGTGAAAAATATGAAGAGCTTCAAAAGGTGTGAAAAATATGAAGAGCTTCAAAATGTGTGAAATACATGAGGAGCATGAAACGGTCAGAAAAATAGGAGGTGCATGAAGCAGTGTTGAAAAACATGAAGAACCTGAAAAGTTGTGAAAAATATGAAGAGCTTCAAAGTGTATGAAATACATGAGGAGCATGAAACGGTGTGAAAAATAGGAGGAGCATGAAGCGGTGTTGAAAAACATGAAGAGACTTAAAATGTGTGAAATATATGAAGAGCTTCAAAAAGTGTGAAAAATATGAAGAGACTCAAAGGTGTCAAAAATATGAGGAGCAAGAAACGGACTGAAAATAGGAGGAGCATGAAACGGTGTTCAAAAACATGAAGAGCCTGAAAAGGTGTGAAAAATATGAAGAGCTTCAAAAGGTGTCAAAAATATGAGGAGCATGAAACGGTCTGAAAAATAGAGGAGCGTTGTAGCGTTGTACAAAAATTTGAAGAGCCTGAAATGGTGTGAAATATATGAAGAGCTTCAAAAGGTTTGAAATACATAGGGGCATGAAACAGTCTGAAAAATAGGAGGAGCATGAAGCGGTGTTGAAAAATATGAAGAGCCTGAAAAGGTGTGAAAAATATGAAGAGCCTCAAAAAATGTCAAATATATGAGGAGCATGAAACGGTCTGAAAAATAGGAGGAGCATGAAGTGGTTGTGAAAAACATTAACAGCCTGAAAAGGGGTGCAAAATATGAAGAGCTTCAAAAGGTGTGAAATACATGAGGAGCATGAAACGGTCTGAAAAATAGGAGGAGCATGAAGCGGTGTTCAAAAACATGAAGAGCCTGAAAAGGTGTGAAAAATATGAAGAGCTCAAAACGTGTCAAAAATATGAGGAGTATGAAACGGTCTGAAAAATAGCAGGAGAAAGAAGCGGTGTTGAAAAACATGAAGAGGCTGAAAACGTGTGAAAAATATGAAGAGCTTCAAAAATGTGAGAAATAAGAAGAGCTTCAAAAGGTGTGAAAAATATGAAGAGCTTCAAAAGTTGTCAAAAATGAGATGAGCATGAAACCGTCTGAAAAATAGGAGGAGCAAAAAAGGTTGTTGAAAACATGCAGAGCCTGAAAAAGTGTGAAAAATATGAACAGCTTCAAAAGATGTGAAAAATATGAAGAGCTTCAAAAGGTGTCAAAAATGAGATGAGCATGAAACCGTCTGAAAAATAGGAGGAGCATGAAGCGGTGTTGAAAAACATGAAGAACCTGAAAAGGTGTGAGAAATATGAAGAGCTTCAAAAGGTGTCAAAAATATGAGGAGCATGAAACGGACTGAAAAATACGAGGAGCATGAAGGGTTGTTGGAAAACATGAAGAGCCTGAAAAGGTGTGAAATACATGAAGAGCTTCAAAAGGTGTCAAAAATGTGAAGAGCATGAAACTGTCTGAAAAATAGGAGAGGCATGAAGCGGTGTTGAACAACATGAAGAAACTGAAAAGGTGTGAATAATATGAAGAGCTTCAAAAGGTGTCAAAAATATGAGGAGCATGGAACGGTCTGAAAAATAGGACAAGCATAAGCGGTGTTCAAAAACATTAACAGCCTGAAAAGGTGTGAAAAATATGAAGAGCTTCAAAAGGTGTCAAATATATGAGGAGCATGAAACATTCGGAAAAATAGGAGGAGCATGAAGCGGTGTTGAAAAACATGAAGAGCCTGAAAAGGTGTGAAAAATATGAAGAGCTTTAAAAGGTGTGAAAAATATGAAGAGCTTCAAAAGTTGTGAAAAATATGAAGAGCTTCAAAATGTGTCAAAAATGAGATGAGCATGAAACGGTCTGAAAAACAGGAGGAGCATGAATCGGTGTTGAAAAACATGAAGAACCTGAAAAGGTGTGAAAAATATGAAGAGCTTCAAAAGGTGTGAAATACATGAGGAGCATGAAACGTTCTGAAAGATAGTAGGACCATGAAGCGGTTTTCAAAAACATGAAGGGCCTGAAAATGTGTGAAAAATATGAAGTGCTTCAAAAGTTGTCAAAAATATGAGGAGCAGGAAACAGTCTGAAAAATATGAGGAGCATGAAACGGTGTTCAAAAACATGTAGAGCCTGAAAAGGTGTGAAAAATATGAAGAGCTTCAAAAGGTGTGAAATACATGAGGAGCATGAAACTCTCTGAAAAATAGAAGGTGCATGAAGTGGTGTTCAAAAACATGAAGAGTATGAAAAGGTTTGAAAAATATGAAGAGCTTCAAAATGTGTGAAAAATATGAGGAGCATGATATGGTTTCAAAAATAGGATTACCATGAAGCGGTGTTCAAAACATGAAGAGCCTGAAAAGTTTTGAAAAATATGAAAAGCTTCAAAAGGCGTCAAAAATGAGATGAGCATGAAACGGTGTGAAAAATAGGAGGAGCATGAAGCGATGTTAAAAAACATGAAGAGTCTGAAAACGTGTGGAAAATATGAAGAGCTTCAAAAATGTGAAAACTATGAAGGCCTCAAAATGTGTGAAAAATATGAAGAGCTTCAAAAGGTGTCAAAAAGGAGATGAGCATTAAAATATCTGAAAAATAGGAGGAGCATGAAGCGGTGTTGAAAATCATGAAGAGCCTGAAAATGAGTGAAAAATATGAAGAGCTTCAAAAAGTGTCAAAAATATGAGGAGCATGAAATGGTCTGAAAAAGAGGAAGAGCATGAAGAAGTGTTCAAAAACATGAAGAGCCTGAAAAGGTGTGAAAAATATGAAGAGCTTCAAAAGGTGTCAAAAATGAGATGAGCATGAAACGGTTTGAAAAATAGGAGGAGCATGAAGCGATGTTCAAAAACATGAAGAGCCTGAAAAGTTGTGAAAAATATGAAAGGCTTCAAAAGGTGTCAAAAATGAGATGAGCATGAAACGGTCTGAAAAATAGGAGGAGCATGAAGCGGTGTTCAAAAACTTGAAGAGCCTGAAAAGTTGTGAAAAATATGAAAAACTTCAAAAGGTGTCAAAAATGAGATGAGCATGAAACGGTCTGAAAAATAGGACGTGCATGAAGTGGTGTTGAAAAACATGAAGAGCCTGAAATGTTGTGAAAAATATGAAGAGCTTCAAAAGGTGTCAAAAATATGAGGAACATGAAACGGTCTGAAAAATAGGAGGAGCATGAAGCGGTGTTCAAAAACATGAAGAGCCTGAAAAGGTGTGAAAAATATGAAGAGCTTCAAAATATGTCAAAAATATGCGGAGCATGAAACGGTCTGAAAAATAGGAGGAGCATGAAACTGTGTTCAAAAACATGAGTATCTTAAAAGGGTGTGAAAAATATGAAGAGCTTCAAAAGGTGTGAAAAATATGAGGAGCATGAAACGGTCTGAAAAATAGAAGCAGCATGAAACGGTTTTGAAAAACATGAGTATCTTAAAAGGGTGTGAAAAATATGAAGAGCTTCAAAAGGTGTGAAAAATATGAGGAGCATGAAACGGTCTGAAAAATAGAAGCAGCATGAAACGGTTTTGAAAAACATGAAGAGCCTGAAAACTTGTGAAAAATATGAAGAGCTTCAAAAGGTGTGAAAAATATGAAGAGCTTCAAAGGTGACAAAAATGAGATGAGCATGAAACGGTCTGAAAAATAGGAGGAGCATGAAGTGGTGGTGAAAAACATGAAGAGCCTGAAAAGCTGTGAAAAATATGAAGAGCTTCAAAATGTTTCAAAAATATGAAGAGCATGAAACGGTCTGAAAATCAGGAGGATCATGAAGTGGTGTTCAAAAACATGAAGAGCCTGAAAAGGTGTGAAAAATATGAAGAGCTCAAAAAGTGTCAAAAATATGAGGAGCATGAAACGATCTGAAAAATACGAGGAGCATGAAGCAGTGTTCAAAAACATGAAGAGCCTGAAAAGGTGTGAAAAATATGAAGAGCTTCAAAAGCTGTGAAATATATGAGGAGAATGAAATGGTCTGAAAAATAGGAGGATCATGAAGCGGTTTTCAGAAACATGAAGAGCATGAAAAGGTGTGAAAAATATGAAGAGCTTCAAAAGGTGTGAAAAAAATGAGGAGAATGAAACGGCCTGAAAAAGAGGAGGATCAAGAAGCGGTTTTCAGAAACATGAAGAGCATGAAAAGGTGTGAAAAATATGCAGAGCTTCAAAAGGTGTCATACATATGAGGAGCATGAAACGGTCTGAAAAATAGGAGGAGCATGAAACGGTGATCAAAAACAGGAAGAGCCTGAAAAGGTGTGAAAAATATGAAGAGCTTCAAAAGGTGTGAAATACATGAGGAGCATGAAACTCTCGAAAAATAGGAGGAGCATGAAGCGGTTTTCAAAAACATGAAGAGCCTGAAAATGTGTGAAAAATATGAAGAGCTACAAAAGGTGTCAAAATTGAGATGAGCATGAAACGGTCTGAAAAATAGGAGGAGCATGAAGTGGTGTTGAAAAAAAAGAAGAGACTGAAAAGGTGTGAAAAATATGAAGAGCTTCTAAAGGTGTCAAAAATATGAGGAGCATGAAACGGTCTGAAAAATAGGAGTAGCATGAAGCGGTGTTCAAAAACATGAAGAGCCTGAAAAGGTGTCAAAAATATGAGGAGAATGAAACGGTCTGAAAAACAGGAGGAGCATGAAGCTGTGTCGAAAAACATGAAGAGCCTGAAAAGGTGTGAAAAATATGAAGAGCTTCTAAAGGTGTCAAAAATATGAGGAGCATGAAACGGTCTGAAAAATAGGAGGAGCATCAACCTTTGTTCAAAAACATGAAGAGCCTGAAAAGGTGTGAAAAATATGAAAAACTTCAAAGGGTGTCAAAAATGAGATGAGCATGAACCCGTCTGAAAAATAGGAGGAGCATGAAGCGGTGTTGAAAGACATGAAGAGCCTGAAAAGTTGTGAGAAATATGAAGAGCTTCAAAAGGTGTCAAAAATATGAGGAGCATGAAACGGTCTGCAAAAAAGTAGGAGCATGAAGTGATGTTGAAAAACTTGAAGAGCATGAAAAGGTGTGAAAAATATGAAGAGGTTCAAAGTTGTGAAATACATGAGGATCATGAAACGGTTTGAAAAATTGGAGGAGCATGAAGCCGAGTTCGAAAACATGAAGAGCCTGAAAAGGTTTGAAGAATATGAAGAGCTCAAAAAGTGTCAAAAATATGAGGAACATGAAACGATCTGAAAAATACGAGGAGCATGAAGCAGTGTTCAAAAACATGAAGAGCTTCAAAAGGTATGAAAAATATGAAGAGCTTCAAAAGGTGTCAAAAATATGAGGAGCATGAAACTTTCTGAAAAATAGGAGGAACATGAAGCGGTGTTCAAACACATGAAGAGCCTGAAAATGTGTGAAAATTATGAAGATCTTCAAAAGGTGTCAAAATTATGCGGAACATGAAACGGTTTGAAAAATAGGAGAAGCATGAAACGGTGTTGAAAAACATGAAGAGCCTTAAAAGGTGTGAAAAATATGAAGAGCTTCAAAATCTTTGAAAAATATGAAGAGCTTCAAAAGGTGTGAAATATATGAGGAGAATGAAACGGTCTGAAAAAAGGAGGAGCATGAAGCGGTGTTCAAAAACATGAAGAGCCTTAATAGGTGTGAAAATATGAAGAGCTTCAAAAGGTGTGAAAAACATGAGGAGCATGAAACGGTCCGAAAAATAGGAGATGCATGAAGTTGTGTTGAAAAAAATGAAGAGCCTGAAAAGGTGTGAAAAATATGAAGAGCTTCAAAAGGTGGGAAATACATGAGGAGCATGAAACTGTCTGAAAAATAGGAGGAGCATGAAGTGGTGTTCAAAAACATGAAGAGCCTAAAAATGTGTGAAAAATGTGAAGAGGTTCAAAAAGTGTGAAAAACATGAGGAGCATGATACGGTCTGAAAAATAGGAGGAGCATGAAGTGGTGTTCAAAAACATGAAGAGCCTGAAAAGTTGTGAAAAATATGAAAAGCTTCAAAAGGTGTCAAAAATATGAGAGGCATAAAACGGTCTGAAAAAGAGGAGAAGCATGAAGCGGTGTTGAAAAACATGAAGAGCCTGAAAACGTGTGAAAAATATGAAGAGCTTCCAAAGGTATGAAAAATATGAAGAGCTTCAAAAGGTATCAAAAATATGAGGAGCACGAGACGGTCTGAAAAATAGGAGGAGCATGAAGCGGTGTTGAAAAACATGAAGAGCCTGAAAAGGTGTGAAAAATATGAAGAGCTTCAAAAGGTGTCAAATATATGAGGAGCATGATACGGTCTGAAATATAGGAGGAGCATGTAGTAGTGCTGAAAAACATGAAGAGCCTGAAAAGGTGTGAAAAATATGAAGAGCTTCAAAAGGTGTGAAAAATATGAAGAGCTTGAAAAGGTGTCAAAAATGATATGAGCATAAAACGGTCTGAAAAATAGGAAGAGCATGAAGCGGTGTTGAAAAACATGAAGATTCTGAAAAGGTGTGAAAAATATGAAGAGCTTCAAAACGTGTCAAAAATATGAGGAGCATGAAACGGTCTGAAATATAGGAGGATCAGGAAGCGGTGTTCAAAAACATGAGGAGCCTGAAAAGGTGTGAAAAATATGAAGAGCTTCAAAGGCCTAAAAAATATGAGGAGCATGAAACGGTCTGAAAAATAGGAGGAGCATGAAACGGTTTTCAAAAACATGAAGAGCCTGAAAGGTGTGAAAAATAGGAAGAGCTTCGAAAGGAGTCAAAAATATGAGGAGCATGATACGGTCTGAAATATAGGAGGAGCATGAAGTAGTGCTGAAAAACATGAAAAGCCTGAAAAGGTGTGAATAATATGAAGAGCTTCAAAAGTTGTCAAAAATATGAGGAGAATGAAACGGTCTGAAAAATAGAAGGATCATGAATCGGTGTTGAAAAAAATGAAAAGCCTGAAAATGTGTGAAAAATGTGAAGAGCATGAAAAGGTGTCAAAAATATGAGGAGCATGAAACGGTCTGAAAAATAGGAGGAGCATGAAACGCTGTTCAAAAATATGAAGAGCCTGAAAAGGTGTGAATAATATGAAGAGCTTCAAAAGGTGTGAAAAACATGAGGAGCATGAAACGGTCCGAAAAATAGGAGATGCATGAAGTTGTGTTGAAAAACATGAAGAGCCTGAAATCTTGTGAAAAATAGGAAGAGCTTCAAAAGGTTTGAAAAATATGAAGAGCCTGAAAGGTGTGAAAAATATGAAGAGCTTCAAAAGGTGTCAAAAATATGAGGAGCATGAAACGGTCTGAAAAATAGGAGGAGCATGAAGCGGTGTTGAAAAACATGAAGAGCCTGAAATCTTGTGAAAAATATGAAGAGCTTCAAAAGGTGTGAAAAATATGAAGAGCTTGAAAAGGTGTCAAAAATGATATGAGCATAAAACGGTCTGAAAACTAGGAAGAGCATGAAGCGGTGTTGAAAAACATGAAGATTCTGAAAAGGTGTGAAAAATACGAAGAGCTTCAAAACGTGTCAAAATATGAGGAGCATGAAACGGTCTGAAATATAGGAGGATCAGGAAGCGGTGTTCAAAAACATGAGGAGCCTGAAAAGGTGTGAAAAATATGAAGAGCTTCAAAGGCGTAAAAAATATGAGGAGCATGAAACGGTCTGAAAAATAGGAAGAGCATGAAACGGTTTTCAAAAACATGAAGAGCCTGAAAGGTGTGAAAAATATGAAGAGCTTCAAAAGGTGTGAAATACATGAGGAGCATGAAACTCCCTGAAAAATAGGAGGAGCATGAAGCGGTGTTCAAAAACATGAAGAGCCTGAAAATTTGTGAAAAATATGAAAAGCTTCAAAAGGTGTCAAAAATGAGATGAGCATTAAAGGGTCTGAAAAATATGAATAACATGAAACGGTGTTGAAAATCATGAAGAGCCTGAAATAGTGTGAAAAATATAAAGAGCTGCAAAAGGTGTCAAAAATATGAGGAGCATGAAACGGTCTGATAAATAGGTGGAGCATGAAGCTGTGTTCAAAAACATGAAGAGCCTGAAAAGGTGTGAAAAATATGAAGAGCTTCAAAAGGTGTGAAAAATATAAAGAGCTTCAAAGGTGACAAAAATGAGATGAGCATGAAACGGTCTGAAAAATAGGAGGAGCATCAAATGGTGTTGAAAAACTTGAAGATCCTAAAAAGCTGTGAAAAATATGAAGAGCTTCAAAAGGTGTGAAAAATATGAGGAGCATGATACGGTCTGAAAAATAGGAGGAGCATGAAGCGATGTTCAAAAACATGAAGAGCCTGAAAAGTTGTGAAAAATATGAAAGGCTTCAAAAGGTGTGAAAAATATGAGGAGCATGAAACGGTCTGAAAAATCGGAGGAGCATGAAGCGGTGTTGAAAAACATGAAGAGCCTGATAAGGTGTGAAAAATATGAAGAGCTTCAAAATCTTTGAAAAATATGAAGAGCTTCAAAAGGTGTGAAATATATGAGGAGAATGAAACGGTCTGAAAAAAGGAGGAGCATGAAGCGGTGTTCAAAAACATGAAGAGCCTTAAAAGGTGTGAAAATATGAAGAGCTTCAAAAGGTGTGAAAAACATGAGGAGCATGAAACGGTCCGAAAAATAGGAGATGCATGAAGTTGTGTTGAAAAATATGAAGAGCCTGAAAAGGTGTGAAAAATATGAAGAGCTTCAAAAGGTGGGAAATACATGAGGAGCATGAAACTGTCTGAAAAATAGGAGGAGCATGAAGTGGTGTTCAAAAACATGAAGAGCCTAAAAATGTGTGAAAAATGTGAAGAGGTTCAAAAAGTGTGAAAAACATGAGGAGCATGATACGGTCTGAAAAATAGGAGGAGCATGAAGTGGTGTTCAAAAATATGAAGAGCCTGAAAAATTGTGAAAAATATGAAAAGCTTCAAAAGGTGTCAAAAATATGAGAGGCATGAAACGGTCTGAAAAAGAGGAGAAGCATGAAGCGGTGTTGAAAAACATGAAGAACCTGAAAACGTGTGAAAAATATGAAGAGCTTCCAAAGGTATGAAAAATATGAAGAGCTTCAAAAGGTATCAAAAATATGAGGAGCACGAAACGGTCTGAAAAATAGGAGGAGCATGAAGCGGTCTTGAAAAACATGAAGAGCCTGAAAAGGTGTGAAAAATATGAAGAGCTTCGAAAGGTGTCAAATATATGAGGAGCATGATACGGTCTGAAATATAGGAGGAGCATGAAGTAGTGCTGAAAAACATGAAGAGCCTGAAAAGGTGTGAAAAATATGAAGAGCTTCAAAAGGTGTGAAAAATATGAAGAGCTTCAAAAGGTGTCAAAAATGATATGAGCATAAAACGGTCTGAAAAATAGGAAGAGCATGAAGCGGTGTTGAAAAACATGAAGATTCTGAAAAGGTGTGAAAAATACGAAGAGCTTCAAAACGTGTCAAAAATATGAGGAGCATGAAACGGTCTGAAATATAGGAGGATCAGGAAGCGGTGTTCAAAAACATGAGGAGCCTGAAACGGTGTGAAAAATATGAAGAGCTTCAAAGGCGTAAAAAATATGAGGAGCATGAAACGGTCTGAAAAATAGGAGGAGCATGAAACGGTTTTCAAAAACATGAAGAGCCTGAAAGGTGTGAAAAATAGGAAGAGCTTCGAAAGGAGTCAAAAATATGAGGAGCATGATACGGTCTGAAATATACGAGGAGCATGAAGTAGTGCTGAAAAACATGAAGAGCCTGAAAAGGTGTGAAAAATATGAAGAGCTTCAAAAGTTGTCAAAAATATGAGGAGAATGAAACGGTCTGAAAAATAGAAGGATCATGAATCGGTGTTGAAAAAAATGAAGAGCCGGAAAATGTGTGAAAAATGTGAAGAGCATGAAAAGGTGTCAAAAATATGAGGAGCATGAAACGGTCTGAAAAATAGGAGGAGCATGAAGCAGTGTTGAAAAATATGAATAGTCTGAAAAGGTGTGAAAAATATGAAGAGCTTCAAAAGGTGTCAAAAATATGAGGAGCATGAAACGGTCTGAAAAATAGGAGGAGCATGAAGCAGTGTTGAAAAACATGAAGAGTCTGAAAAGGTGTGAAAAATATGAAGAGCTTCAAAAGGTGTCAAAAATATGAGGAGCTTGAAACGTTCTGAAAAATAGGAGGAGCATGACGCGGTGTTCAAAAACATGAAGAACCTGAAAAGGTGTGAAAAATATGAAGAGCTTCAAAAGGTGTCAAAAATATGAGGAGCATGAAACGATCTGAAAAATAGGAGGAGCATGAAGCGGTGTTCAAAAACATGAAGAGACTGAAAAGGTGTGAAAAATATGAAGAGCTTCAAAAGGTGTCAAAAATATGAGGAGCATGAAACGGTCTGAAAAAAAGGAGGAGCATGAAGCCGTGTTCAAAAACATGAAGATCCTGAAATGGTGTGAAAAATATGAAGAGCTTCAAAATGTGTTAAATACATTAGTAGCATGAAACAGTCTGTAAAATAGGAGAAGCATGAAGCGGTGTTGAAATACATGAAGAGCCTGAAAAGGTGTGAAATATATGAAGAGCTTCATATGGTGTCAAAAATATGAGGAGAATGAACGGTCTGATAATTAGAAGGAGCATGAAGTGGTGTTGAAAAACATGAAGAGCTTGAAAAGGTGTGAAACATATGAGTAGAATAAAACGGTCTGAAAAATAGGAGGAGCATGAAGTGGTGTAGAAAAACATGAAACCCTGAAAAGGTGTGAAAAATATGAAGAGCTACAAAAAGTGTCAAAAATATGAGGAGCTTGAAACGGTCTGAAATATAGGAGGAGCGTGAAAAGGTGTTAAAAAAATATGAAGAGCTTCAAAAGGTGTGAAACATATGAGGAGCATGAAACGGTCTGAAAAATTGGAGGAGCATGAAGCGTTGTTGAAAAACATGAAGAGCCTGAAAAGGTGTGAAAAATATGAAGTGCTTCAAAAGGTGTCAAAAACATGAGGAGCATGAAAATGTCTGAAAAATAGGAGGAGCATGAAGCGGTGTTCAAAAAAATGAAGAGCCTGGAGAAGTGTGAAAAATATGAAGAGCTTCAAAAAGTGTCAAAACTATGAGGAGCATTAAACGATCTGAAAAATAGGAGAAGCATGAAGTGGTGTTGAAAAATATGAAGAGCCTGAAAAGGTGTGAAAAATATGAAGAGCTTCAAAGGTGTCAAAATTATGAGGAGCATGAAACGCTCTGAAAAAGAGGAGGAGCAGCAAGCGATGTTGAAAAATATGAAGAGCGTGAAAAGGTGTGAAAAATATGAAGAGCTTCAAAAGGTGTCACAAATATGAGGAGCATGAAAGGGTCTGAAAAATAGGAGGAGCATGAAGCGGTGTCGAAAAACATGAAGAGCCTGAAAAGGTGTGAAAAATATGAAGAGCTTCAAAAGGTGTCAAAAATATGAGGAGCATGAAACGGTCTGAAAAATAGGAGGAGCATGAAGCGGTTTGAAAAACATGAAGAGCCTGAAAAAGTGTGAAAAATATGAAGAGTTTCAAAAGGTGTCAAAAATTTGAGGAGAATGAAACGGTCTGAAAATTAGAAGGAGCATGAAGCGGTGTTGAAAAACATAAAGAGCCTGAAACAGTGTGAAATATATGAAGAGCCTCAAAGGTGTCAAAAATATGAGGAGCAAGAAACGGTCTGAAAAATAGAAGGAGCTTGAAGTGGTGTTGAAAAACATGAAGAGCCTGAAAAGGTGTGAAAAATATGAAGAGCTTCAAAAGGTGTCAAAAATATGAGGAGCATGAAACGGTCTGAAAAATAGGAGGAGCATTGTAGCGTTGTTGAAAAACATGAATAGCCTGAAAAGGTGTGAAAAATATGAAGAGCTTCAAAAGGCGTCAAAAATATGAGGAGCATGAAACGGTCTGAAAAATAGGAGAAGCATGAAACCTTCTGAAAAATAGGAGGAGCATGAAGCGGTTTGAAAAACATGAAGAGCCTGAAAAAGTGTGAATAATATGAAGAGCTTCAAAATGTGTCAAAAATAGGAGAATGAAACGGTCTGAAAATTAGGAGGAGCATGAAGCGGTGTTGAAAAACATAAAGAGCCTGAAACAGTGTGAAATATATGAAGAGCCTCAAAGGTGTCAAAAATATGAGGAGCAAGAAACGGTCTGAAAAATAGAAGGAGCTTGAAGTGGTGTTGAAAAACATGAAGAGCCTGAAAAGGTGTGAAAAATATGAAAAGCTTCAAAAAGGTGTCAAATATATAAAGGGTGAAACGGTCTGAAAAATATGAGGAGCAAGAAACTGTTTTCAAAAACATGAAGAGCCTCAAAAGGTGTGAAAAATATGAAGAGCTTCAAAAAGGTGTCAAATATATAGAGGGTGAAACGGTCTGAAAAATATGAGGAGCAAGAGACTGTTTTCAAAAACATGAAGAGCCTCAAAAGGTGTGAACAATGTGAAGAGCTTCAAACTGTGTCAAAAATATGAGGAGCATGAAACGGTCTGAAACATAGGAGGAGCATGAAGTGTTGTTGAAAAACATGAAGAGCCTGAAAAAGGTGTGAAACATATGAGGAGCATGATACGGTCTGAAAAATAGGAGGAGCATGAAGCGGTGTTGAAAAATATGAAGAGCCTGAAAAAGTATGAAAAATATGAAGAGCTTCAAAAGGTGTCAAAAATATAAGGAGCATGAAACGGTCTGAAATATAGCAGGAGCATGAAAAGGTGTTAAAAAACATGAAGAGCCTGAAAAGGTGTGAAAAATATGAAAAGCTTCAAATGGTGTCAAAAATATGAGGAGAATGAAACGGTCTGATAATTAGGAGGAGCATGAAGTGGTGGTGAAAAACATGAAGAGCTTGAAAAAGGTGTGAAACATATGAGTAGAATAAAACGGTCTGAAAAATAGGAGGAGCATGAAGTGGTGTAGAAAAACATGAAGACGCTGAAAAGGTGTGAAAAATATGAAGAGCTACACAAAGTGTCAAAAATATGAGGAGCTTGAAACGGTCTGAAATATAGGAGGAGCGTGAAAAGGTGTTAAAAAAAATAAGAAGAGCTTCAAAAGGTGTGAAACATACGAGGAGCATGAAACGGTTTGAAAAATAGGAGGAGCATGAAGCGTTGTTGAAAAACATGAAGAGCCTGAAAAGGTGTCAAAAATATGAAGAGCTTCAAAAAGTGTCAAAAATATGAGGAGCATGAAACGGTCTGAAAAATAGGAGAAGCATGAAGTGGTGAAGAAAAATATGAGGAGCCTGAAAAGGTGTCAAAAATATGAAGAGCTTCAAAAAGTGTCAAAAATATGAGGAGCATGAAAAGGTCTGAAAAATAGGAGGAGCATGAAGTGTTGTTGAAAAACAGGAAGAGCCTGAAAAGGTGTCAAAAATATGAAGAGCTTCAAAATGTGTCAAAAATATGAGGAGCATGAAACGGTCTGAAAAATAGGAGAAGCATGAAGTGGTGAAGAAAAATATGAGGAGTTGAAAAGGTGTAAAAAATATGAAGAGCTTCAAAGGTGTCAAAACTAAGAGGAGCATGAAACGGTCTGAAAAAGATGAGGAGCAGCAAGCGATGTTGAAAAACATGAAGAGCCTGAAAAGGTGTGAAAAATATGAAGAGATACAAAAGGTGTCAAAAATATGAGGAGCATGAAACGGTTTGAAAAATAGGAGGAGCATGAAGCGGTGTTGAAAAATATGAAGAGCCTGAAAAGGTGTGAAAAATATGAAGAGCTTCAAAATGTGTAAAAAATATGAGGAGCAAAAAAAGGTCTGAAAAATAGGAGGAGCATGAAGTGGTGCTGAAAAACATGAAGAGCCTGAAAAGGTGTGAAAAATATGAAGAGCTTCAAAAGGCGTCAAAAATATGAGGAGCATGAAACGGTCTGAAAAATAGGAGGAGCATGAAACGGTCTGAAAATAGGAGGAGCATGAAGCGGTTTGAAAAACATGAAGAGCCTGAAAAAGTGTGAAAAATATGAAGAGCTTCAAAAGGTGTCAAAAATATGAGGAGAATGAAACAGTCTGAAAATTAGGAGGAGCATGAAGCGGTGTTGAAAAACATAAAGAGCCTGAAAAAGTGTGAAATATATGAAGAGCCTCAAAGGTGTCAAAAATATGAGGAGCAAGAAACGGTTTGAAAAATAGAAGGAGCTTGAGGTGGTGTTGAAAAACATGAAGAGCCTGAAAAGGTGTGAAAAATATGAAGAGCTTCAAAAGGTGTCAGAAATATGAGGAGAATGAAACGGTCTGAAAATTAGGAGGAGCATGAAGCGGTGTTGAAAAACATAAAGAGACTGAAAAAGTGTGAAATATATGAAGAGCCTCAAAGGTGTCAAAAATATTAGGAGCAAGAAACGGTCTGAAAAATAGAAGGAGCTTGAAGTGGTGTTGAAAAACATAAAGAGCCTGAAAAGGTTTGAAAAATATGAAGAGCTTCAGAAAGGTGTCAAATATATAGAGGGTGAAACGGTCTGAAAAATATGAGGAACAAGAAACTGTTTTCAAAAACATGAAGAGCCTCAAAAGGTGTGAAAAATGTGAAGAGCTTCAAACTGTGTCAAAAATATGAGGAGCATGAAACGGTCTGAAACATAGGAGGAGCATGAAGTGTTGTTGAAAAACATGAAGAGCCTGAAAAAGTTGTGAAACATATGAGGAGCATGATATGGTCTGAAAAATAGGAGGAGCATGAAGCGGTGTTGAAAAATATGAAGAGCATGAAAAGGTGTGAAAAATATGAAGAGCTTCAAAAGGTGTCAAAAATATAAGGAGCATGAAACGGTCTGAAATATAGCAGGAGCATGAAAAGGTGTTAAAAAACATGAAGAGCCTGAAAAGGTGTGAAAAATATGAAAAGCTTCAAATGGTGTCAAAAATATGAGGAGAATGAAACGGTCTGATAATTAGGAGGAGCATGAAGTGGTGTTGAAAAACATGAAGAGCTTGAAAAAGGTGTGAAACATATGAGTAGAATAAAACGGTCTGAAAAATAGGAGGAGCATGAAGTGGTGTAGAAAAAGATGAAGACCCTGAAAAGGTGTGAAAAATATGAAGAGCTACAAAAAGTGTCAAAAATATGAGGAGCTTGAAACGGTCTGAAATATAGGAGGAGCGTGAAAAGGTGTTAAAAAAATATGAAGAGCTTCAAAAGGTGTGAAAAGTATGAGGAGCATGAAACGGTCTGAAAAATAGGAGGAGCATGAAGCGTTGTTGAAAAACATGAAGAGCCTGAAAAGGTGTCAAAAATATGAAGTGCTTCAAAGAGTGTCAAAAACATGAGGAGCATGAAAAGGTCTGAAAAATAGGAGGAGCTTGAAGCGGTGTTCAAAAAAATGAAGAGCCTGGAGAAATGTGAAAAATATGAAGAGCTTCAAAAAGTGTCAAAAATATGAGGAGCATTAAACGGTCTGAAAAATAGGAGAAGCATGAAACGGTCTGAAAAATAGGAGAAGCATGAAACGGTCTGAAAAATAGGAGGAGCATGAAGCAGTGTTGAAAAACATAAAGAGCCTGAAACAGTGTGAAATATATGAAGAGCCTCAAAGGTGTCAAAAATATGAGGAGCAAGAAACGGTCTGAAAAATAGAAGGAGCTTGAAGTGGTGTTGAAAAACATGAAGAGCCTGAAAAAGTGTGAAATATATGAAGAGCCTCAAAGGTGTCAAAAATATGAGGAGCAAGAAACGGTCTGAAAAATAGAAGGAGCTTGAAGTGGTGTTGAAAAACATGAAGAGCCTGAAAAGGTGTGAAAAATATGAAGAGCTTCAAAGGTGTCAAAATTATGAGGAGCATGAAACGCTCTGAAAAAGAGGAGGAGCAGCAAGCGATGTTGAAAAACATGAAGAGCGTGAAAAGGTGTGAAAAATATGAAGAGCTTCAAAAGGTGTCACAAATATGAGGAGCATGAAAGGGTCTGAAATATAGGAGGAGCATGAAGCGGTGTTGAAAAAATGAAGAGCCTGAAAAGGTGTAAAAAATATGAAGAGCTTCAAAAGGTGTCAAGAATATGAGGAGCATGAAACGGTCTGAAAAATAGGAGGAGCATGAAGTGGTGCTGAAAAACATGAATAGCCTGAAAAGGTGTGAAAAATATGAAGAGCTTCAAAAGGCGTCAAAAATATGAGGAGCATGAAACGGTCTGAAAAATAGGAGAAGCATGAAACGGTCTGAAAAATAGAAGGAGCATGAAGCGGTTTGAAAAACATGAAGAGCCTGAAAAAGTGTGAAAAATATGAAGAGCTTCAAAAGGTGTCAAAAACATGAGGAGCTTGAAACGGTCTGAAATATAGGAGGAGCATGAAAAGGTGTTAAAAAAAATATGAAGAGCTTCAAAAGGTGTGAAACATATGAGGAGCATGAAACGGTCTGAAAAATAGGAGGAGCATGAAGCGTTGTTGAAAAACATGAAGAGCCTGAAAAGGTGTGAAAAATATGAAGTGCTTCAAAAGGTGTCAAAAACATGAGGAGCATGAAAAGGTCTGAAAAATAGGAGGAGCATGAAGTGGTGTTGAAAAATATGAAGAGCCTGAAAAGGTGTGAAAAATATGAAGAGCTTCAAAGGTGTCAAAATTATGAGGAGCATGAAACGCTCTGAAAAATAGGAGGAGCATGAAGCGGTTTGAAAAACATGAAGAGCCTGAAAAAGTGTGAAAAATATGAAGAGCTCCAAAATGTGTCAAAAATATGAGGAGAATGAAACGGTCTGAAAATTAGGAGGAGCATGAAGCGGTGTTGAAAAACATAAAGAGCCTGAAACAGTGTGAAATATATGAAGAGCCTCAAAGGTGTCAAAAATATGAGGAGCAAGAAACGGTCTGAAAAATAGAAGGAGCTTGAAGTGGTGTTGAAAAACATGAAGAGCCTGAAAAAGTGTGAAATATATGAAGAGCCTCAAAGGTGTCAAAAATATGAGGAGCAAGAAACGGTCTGAAAAATAGAAGGAGCTTGAAGTGGTGTTGAAAAACATGAAGAGCCTGAAAAGGTGTGAAAAATATGAAGAGCTTCAAAGGTGTCAAAATTATGAGGAGCAAGAAACGCTCTGAAAAAGAGGAGGAGCAGCAAGCGATGTTGAAAAACATGAAGAGCGTGAAAAGGTGTGAAAAATATGAAGAGCTTCAAAAGGTGTCACAAATATGAGGAGCATGAAAGGGTCTGAAAAATAGGAGGAGCATGAAGCGGTGTTGAAAAACATGAAGAGCCTGAAAAGGTGTGAAAAATATGAAGAGCTTCAAAAGGTGTCAAGAATATGAGGAGCATGAAACGGTCTGAAAAATAGGAGGAGCATGAAGTGGTGCTGAAAAACATGAATAGCCTGAAAAGGTGTGAAAAATATGAAGAGCTTCAAAAGGCGTCAAAAATATGAGGAGCATGAAACGGTCTGAAAAATAGGAGAAGCATGAAACGGTCTGAAAAATAGAAGGAGCATGAAGCGGTTTGAAAAACATGAAGAGCCTGAAAAAGTGTGAAAAATATGAAGAGCTTCAAAAGGTGTCAAAAACATGAGGAGCTTGAAACGGTCTGAAATATAGGAGGAGCATGAAAGGGTGTTAAAAAAAAATTTGAAGAGCTTCAAAAGGTGTGAAACATATGAGGAGCATGAAACGGTCTGAAAAATAGGAGGAGCATGAAGCGTTGTTGAAAAACATGAAGAGCCTGAAAAGGTGTGAAAAATATGAAGTGCTTCAAAAGGTGTCAAAAACATGAGGAGCATGAAAAGGTCTGAAAAATAGGAGGAGCATGAAGCCGTGTTCAAAAAAATGAAGAGCCAGGAGAAGTGTGAAAAATATGAAGAGCTTCAAAAAGTGTCAAAAATATGAGGAGCATGAAACGGTCTGAAAAATAGGAGAAGCATGAAGTGGTGTTGAAAAATATGAAGAGACTGAAAAGGTGTGAAAAGTATGAAGAGCTTCAAAGGTGTCAAAATTATGAGGAGCATGAAACGCTCTGAAAAAGAGGAGGAGCAGCAAGCGATGTTGAAAAACATGAAGAGCGTGAAAAGGTGTGAAAAATATGAAGAGCTTCAAAAGGTGTCAAAAATATGAGGAGCATGAAAGGGTCAGAAAAATAGGAGGAGCATGAAGCAGTGTTGAAAAACATGAAGAGCCTCAAAAGGTGTGAAAAATATGAAGAGCTTCAAAAAGTGTCAAAAATATGAGGAGCATGAAACGGTCTGAAAAATAGGAGGAGCATGAAGTGGTGCTGAAAAACATGAAGAGCCTGAAAAGGTGTGAAAAATAGGAAGAGCTTAAAAGGCGTCAAAAATATGAGGAGCATGAAACGGTCTGAGAAATACGAGAAGCATGAAACGTTCTGAAAAATAGGAGGAGCATGAAGCGGTTTGAAAAACATGAAGAGCCTGAAAAAGTGTGAAAAATATGAAGAGCTTCAAAAGGTGTCAAAAATATGAGGAGAATGAAATGGTCTGAAAATTTGGAGGAGCATGAAGCAGTGTTGAAAAACATAAAGAGCCTGAAACAGTGTGAAAAACATGAAGTGCTTCAAAAGGTGTCAAAAACATGAGGAGCATGAAAAGGTCTGAAAAATAGGAGGAGCAAGAAGCGGTGTTCAAAAAAATGAAGAGCCTGGAGAAGTGTGAAAAATATGAAGAGCTTCAAAAAGTGTCAAAAATATGAGGAGCATTAAACGGTCTGAAAAATAGGAGAACCATGAAGTGGGGTTGAAAAATATGAAGAGCCTGAAAAGGTGTGAAAAATACGAAGAGCTTCAAAGGTGTCAAAATTATGAGGAGCATGAAACGCTCTGAAAAAGAGGAGGAGCAGCAAGCGATGTTGAAAAACATGAAGAGCGTGAAAAGGTGTGAAAAATATGAAGAGTTTCAAAAAGGTGTCAAATATATAGAGGGTGAAACGGTTTGAAAATTAAGAGGAGCAAGAAACTGTTTTCAAAAACATGAAGAGCCTCAAAAGGTGTGAAAAATATGAAGAGCTTCAAAAAGGTGTCAAATATATAGAGGGTGAAACGGTCTGAAAAATATGAGGAGCAAGAAACTGTTTTCAAAAACATGAAGAGCCTCAAAAGGTGTGAACAATGTGAAGAGCTTCAAACTGTGTCAAAAATATGAGGAGCATGAAACGGTCTGAAACATAGGTGGAGCATGAAGTGTTGTTGAAAAACATGAAGAGCCTGAAAAAGGAGTGAAAAATATGAAGAGCTTCAAAAGGTGTCAAAAATATAAGGAGAATGAAACGGTCTGATAATTAGGAGGAGCATGAAGTGGTGTTGAAAAACATGAAGAGCCTGAAAAGGTATGAAAAATATGAAATGCTTCAAATGGTGTCAAAAATATGAGGAGAATGAAACGGTCTGATAATTAGGAGGAGCATGAAGTGGTGTTGAAAAACATGAAGAGCTTGAAAAAGGTGTGAAACATATGAGTAGAATAAAACGGTCTGAAAAATAGGAGGAGCATGAAGTGGTGTAGAAAAACATGAAGACCCTGAAAAGGTGTGAAAAATATGAAGAGCTACAAAAAGTGTCAAAAATATGAGGAGCTTGAAACGGTCTGAAATATAGGAGGAGCGTGAAAAAGTGTTAAAAAAATATGAAGAGCTTCAAAAGGTGTGAAACATATGAGGAGCATGAAACGGTCTGAAAAATAGGAGGAGCATGAAGCGTTGTTGAAAAACATGAAGAGCCTGAAAAGGTGTGAAAAATATGAAGTGCTTCAAAAGGTGTCAAAAACATGAGGAGCATGAAAAGGTCTGAAAAATAGGAGGAGCATGAAGCGGTGTTCAAAAAAATGAAGACCCTGGAGAAGTGTGAAAAATATGAAGAGCTTCAAAAAGTGTCAAAAATATGAGGAGCATGAAACGGTCTGAAAAATAGGAGAAGCATGAAGTGGTGTTGAAAAATATGAAGAGACTGAAAAGGTGTGAAAAGTATGAAGAGCTTCAAAGGTGGCAAAATTATGAGGACCATGAAACGCTCTGAAAAATACGAGGAGCATGAAGCGGTGTTGAAAAACATGAAGAGCCTGAAAAGGTGTGAAAAATAGGAAGAGCTTCAAAAGGCGTCAAAAATATGAGGAGCATGAAACGGTCTGAAAAATAGGAGAAGCATGAAACGGTCTGAAAAATAGGAGGAGCATGAAGCGGTTTGAAAAACATGAAGAGCCTGAAAAAGTGTGAAAAATATGAAGAGCTTCAAAAGGTGTCAAAAATATGAGGAGAAAGAAACGGTTTGAAAATTAGGAGGAGCATGAAGCAGTGTTGAAAAACATAAAGAGCCTGAAACAGTGTGAAATATATGAAGAGCCTCAAAGGTGTCAAAAATATGAGGAGCAAGAAACGGTCTGAAAAATAGAAGGAGATTGAAGTGGTGTTGAAAAACATGAAGAGCCTGAAAAGGTGTGAAAAATATGAAGAGCTTCAAAGGTGTCAAAATTATGTGGAGCATGAAACGCTCTGAAAAAGAGGAGGAGCAGCAAGCGATGTTGAAAAACATGAAGAGCGTGAAAAGGTGTGAAAAATATGAAGAGCTTCAAAAGGTGTCACAAATATGAGGAGCATGAAAGGGTCTGAAAAATAGGAGTAGCATGAAGCGGTGTTGAAAAACATGAAGAGCCTGAAAAGGTGTGAAAAATATGAAGAGCTTCAAAAGGTGTCAAAAATATGAGGAGAATGAAACGGTCTGAAAAATAGGAGGAGCATGAAGTCGTGCTGAAAAACATGAATAGCTTGAAAAGGTGTGAAATATATGAAGAGCCTCAAAGGTGTCAAAAATATGAGGAGCAAGAAACGGTCTGAAAAATAGAAGGAGATTGAAGTGGTGTTGAAAAACATGAAGAGCCTGAAAAGGTGTGAAAAATATGAAGAGCTTCAAAGGTGTCAAAATTATGTGGAGCATGAAACGCTCTGAAAAAGAGGAGGAGCAGCAAGCGATGTTGAAAAACATGAAGAGCGTGAAAAGGTGTGAAAAATATGAAGAGCTTCAAAAGGTGTCACAAATATGAGGAGCATGAAAGGGTCTGAAAAATAGGAGTAGCATGAAGCGGTGTTGAAAAACATGAAGAGCCTGAAAAGGTGTGAAAAATATGAAGAGCTTCAAAAGGTGTCAAAAATATGAGGAGAATGAAACGGTCTGAAAAATAGGAGGAGCATGAAGTCGTGCTGAAAAACATGAATAGCTTGAAAAGGTGTGAAAAATATGAAGAGCTTCAAAAGGCATCAAAAATATGAGGAGCATGAAACGGTCAGAAAAATAGGAGAAGCATGAAACGGTCTGAAAAATGGGAGGATCAGGAAGCGGTTTGAAAAACATGAAGAGCCTGAAAAAGTGTGAAAAATATGAAGAGCTTCAAAATGTGTCAAAAATATGAGGAGAATGAAACGGTCTGAAAAAGAGGAGGAGCAGCAAGCGATGTTGAAAAACATGAAGAGCGTGAAAAGGTGTGAAAAATATGAAGAGTTTCAAAAAGGTGTCAAATATATAGAGGGTGAAACGGTCTGAAAAATATGAGGAGCAAGAAACTGTTTTCAAAAACATGAAGAGCCTCAAAAGGTGTGAAAAATATGAAGAGCTTCAAAAAGGTGTCAAATATATAGAGGGTGAAACGGTCTGAAAAATATGAGGAGCAAGAAACTGTTTTCAAAAACATGAAGAGCCTCAAAAGGTGTGAACAATGTGAAGAGCTTCAAACTGTGTCAAAAATATGAGGAGCATGAAACGGTCTGAAACATAGGTGGAGCATGAAGTGTTGTTGAAAAACATGAAGAGCCTGAAAAAGGAGTGAAAAATATGAAGAGCTTCAAAAGGTGTCAAAAATATAAGGAGAATGAAACGGTCTGATAATTAGGAGGAGCATGAAGTGTTGTTGAAAAACATGAAGAGCCTGAAAAAGGTGTGAAACTTATGAGGAGCATGATACGGTCTGAAAAATAGGAGGAGCATGAAGCGGTGTTGAAAAATATGAAGAGCCTGAAAACGTATGAAAAATATGAAGAGCTTCAAAAGGTGTCAAAAATATAAGGAGCATGAAACGGTCTGAAATATAGCAGGAGCATGAAAAGGTGTTAAAAAACATGAAGAGCCTGAAAAGGTGTGAAAAATATGAAGAGCTTCAAATGGTGTCAAAAATATGAGGAGAATGAAACGGTCTGATAATTAGGAGGAGCATGAAGTGGTGTTGAAAAACATGAAGAGCTTGAAAAAGGTGTGAAACATATGAGTAGAATAAAACGGTCTGAAAAATAGGAGGAGCAGGAAGTGGTGTAGAAAAACATGAAAACCCTGAAAAGGTGTGAAAAATATGAAGAGCTACAAAAAGTGTCAAAAATATGAGGAGCTTGAAACGGTCTGAAATATAGGAGGAGCGTGAATAGGTGTTAAAAAAAATATGAAGAGCTTCAAAAGGTGTGAAACATATGAGGAGCATGAAACGGTCTGAAAAATAGGAGGAGCATGAAGCGTTGATGAAAAACATGAAGAGCCTGAAAAGGTGTGAAAAATATGAAGTGCTTCAAAAGGTGTCAAAAACATGAGGAGCATGAAAAGGTCTGAAAAATAGGAGGAGCATGAAGCGGTGTTCAAAAAAATGAAGAGCCTGGAGAAGTGTGAAAAATATGAAGAGCTTCAAAAAGTGTCAAAAATATGAGGAGCATGAAACGGTCTGAAAAATAGGAGGAGCATGAAGTGGTGTTGAAAAATATGAAGAGCTTGAAAAGGTGTGAAAAATATGAAGAGCTTCAAAGGTGTCAAAATTATGAGGAGCATGAAACGCTCTGAAAAAGAGGAGGAGCAGCAAGCGATGTTGAAAAACATGAAGAGCGTGAAAAGGTGTGAAAAATATGAAGAGCTTCAAAAAGTGTCAAAAATATGAGGAGCATGAAAGGGTCTGAAAAATAGGAGGAGCATGAAGCGGTGTTGAAAAACATGAAGAGCCTGAAAAGGTGTGAAAAATATGAAGAGCTTCAAAAAGTGTCAAAAATATGAGGAGCATGAAACGGTCTGAAAAATAGGAGGAGCATGAAGTGGTGCGGAAAAACATGAAGAGCCTGAAAAGGTGTGAAAAATAGGAGGAGCTTCAAAAGGCGTCAAAAATATGAGGAGCATGAAACGGTCTGAAAAATAGGAGAAGCATGAAACGGTCTGAAAAATAGGAGGAGCATGAAGCGGTGTTGAAAAACATGAAGAGCCTGAAAAAGTGTGAAAAATATGAAGAGCTTCGAAAGGTCTCAAAAATATGAGGAGAATGAAACGGTCTGAAAATTAGGAGGAGCATGAAGCAGTGTTGAAAAACATAAAGAGCCTGAAACAATGTGAAATATATGAAGAGCCTCAAAGGTGTCAAAAATATGAGGAGCAAGATACGGTCTGAAAAATAGAAGGAGCTTGAAGTGGTGTTGAAAAACATGAAGAGCCTGAAAAAGTGTGAAAAATATGAAGAGCTTCAAAAGGTCTCAAAAATATGAGGAGAATGAAACGGTCTGAAAATTAGGAGGAGCATGAAGCAGTGTTGAAAAACATAAAGAGCCTGAAACAGTGTGAAATATATGAAGAGCCTCAAAGGTGTCAAAAATATGAGGAGCAAGATACGGTCTGAAAAATAGAAGGAGCTTGAAGTGGTGTTGAAAAACATGAAGAGCCTGAAAAAGTGTGAAAAATGTGAAGAGCTTCAACAGGTGTCAAAAACATGAGGAGAATGAAACGGTCTGAAAAATAGGAGGAGCATGAAGCTGTGTTCAAAAACGTGAAGAGCCAGAAAAGGTGTGAAAAATATGAAGAGCTTCAAAAAGTATCAAAAATATGAGGAGCAAGAAACAGTCTGAAAAATAGGAGGAGCATGAAGTGGTGTTGAAAAACATGAAGAGCCTGAAAAGGTGTGAAAAATATGAAGAGCCTCAAAGGTGTCAAAAATATGAGGAGCAAGATACGGTCTGAAAAATAGAAGGAGCTTGAAGTGGTGTTGAAAAACATGAAGAGCCTGAAAAGGTGTGAAAAATATGAAGAGCTTCAAAAAGTATCAAAAATATGAGGAGCAAGAAACAGTCTGAAAAATAGGAGGAGCATGAAGTGGTGTTGAAAAACATGAAGAGCCTGAAAAGGTGTGAAAAATATGAAGAGCTTCAAAATGTGTCAAAATTATGAGGAGCATGAAACGGTCAGAAAAATAGAAGGAGCATGAAGTGGTGTTGAAAAACATGAAGAGCCTGAAAAGGTGTGAAAAACATGAAGAGCTTCAAAAGGTGTGAAAAATATGAAGAGCTTCAAAAGGTGTCAAAAATGAGAAGAGCATAAAAGGGTCTGAAAAATAGGAGGAGCATGACGTGGTGTTGAAAAAAATGAAGAGCCTGAAAAGGTGTGAAATATATGAGAGCTTCAAAAGGTGTCAAAAATATGAGGAGAATGAAACGGTATGAAAAATAGGAGGAGCATGAAGCGGTGTGGAAAACCATGAAGTGCTTGAAAAGGTGTGAAAAATATGAAGAGTTTCTAAAGGTGTCAAAAATATGAGGAGCATTAAACAGTCTGAAAAATAGGAGAAGCATGAATTGGTGTTGAAAAACATGAAGAGCCTGAAAAGGTGTGAAAAATATGAAGAGCTTCAAAAGGTGTCAAAAATATGAGGAGCATGAAACGGTCTGAAAAATAGGAAGAGCATGAAGCAGTGTGCAAAAACATGAAGAGCTTGAAAAGGTGTGAAAAATATGAAGAGCTTCAAAAGGTGTCAAAAATATGAGGAGAATGAAACGGTCTGAAAAATAGGAGGAGGATGAAACGGTGTTCAACAACATGAAGAGCCTGTAAAGGTGTGAAAAATATGAAGAGCTTTAAAAGGTGTGAAATACATGAGGAGCATGAAACTCTCTGAAAAATAAAAGGAGCAAGAAGGGGTGTTCAAAAACATGAAGAGGCTGAAAATGTGTGAAAAACATGAAGAGGCTGAAAAGGTGTGAAAAATATGAAGAGTCTAAAGGTGTAAAAAATATGAGGAGCATGAAACGGTCTGAAAAATAGAAGCAGAATTAAACGGTGTTGAAAAACATGAAGAGCCTGAAAACGTGTGAAAAATATGAAGAGCTTCAAAAGGTGTGAAAAATATGAGGAGCATGAAACGGTCCGAAAAATAGAAGCAGCATGAAACGGTGTTGAAAAACATGAAGAACCTGAAAACGTGTGAAATATATGAAGAGCTTCAAAAGGTGGGAAAAATATGAAGAACTTCAAAAGGTGTCAAAAATGAGATGAGCATGAAACGGTCTGAAAAATAGGAGGAGTGTGAAGTGGTCTTGAAAAACATGAAGAGCCTGAAAAGGTGTGAAAAATATGAAGAGCTTCAAAAGTTATCAAAAATATGAAGAGCATGAAACCGTCTGAAAAATAGGAGGAGCATGAAGCGGTGTGGAAAACCATGAAGTGCTTGAAAAGGTGTGAAAAATATGAAGAGTTTCTAAAGGTGTGAAAAATATGAGGAGCATTAAACGGTCAGAAAAATAGGAGGATCATGAAATGGTGTTCAAAAACATGAAGAGCCTGAAAAGGTGTGAAAAACATGAAGAGCCTGAAAATGTGTGAAAAATATGAAGAGCTTCAAAACGTGTCAAAAATATGAGGAGCATGAAACGGTCTGAAAAATAGGAGGAGCATGAAGCGGTGTTGAAAAACATGAAGAGCCTGAAAAGGTGTGGAAAATATGAAGCGCTTCAAAAGGTGAGAAAAATATGAGGTGCAAGAAACGGTCTGAAAAATAGGAGGAGCATGAAGCGGTGTTGAAAAACAAGAAGAGCCTGAAAACGTGTGAAAAATATGAAGAGCATCAAAAGGTGTGAAAAATATGAGGAGCAGGAAACGGTCTAAAAAATAGAAGCGGCATGATATGGTGTTCAAAAACATGAAGAGACTGAAAAGATGTGAAAATTATGAAGAGCTTCAAAACGTGTGAAATACATGAGGCGCATGAAACGGTCTGAAAAATAGGAGAAGCATGAAGTGGTGTTGAAACACATGAAGAGCCTGAAAAGGTGTGAAAAATATGAAGAGCTTCAAAATGTGTCAAACATATGAAGAACATGAAAAGGTCTGAAAAATAGGAGGATCATGAAGCAGTGTTCAAAAACATGAAGAGCCTGAAAAGGTGTTTAAAATATGAGGAGCTTCAAAAGGTGTGAAAAATATGAGGAGCATGAAACGGTCTGAAAAATAGGAGTAGCATGAAGCTGTGTTCAAAAACATGAAGAGCCTGAAAAGGTGTGAAAAATATGAGGAGCTTCAAAAGGTGTGAAAAATATGAGGAGCATGAAACGGTCTGAAAAATAGGAGTAGCATGAAGCTGTGTTCAAAAACATGAAGAGCCTGAAAAGGTGTGAAAAATATGAAGAGCTGCAAAAGGTGTCAAAAATATGAAGAGCATGAAACGGTCTTAAAAATAGGAGGATCATGAAGCGGTGTTCAAAATCATGAAGAGACTGAAAACTTGTGAAAAATATGAAGAGTTGCAAAAGGTGTCAAAAATATGAGGAGCATGAAACGGTCTGAAAAATAGGAGCATGAAACGGTGATAAAAAACATGAAGAGCCTGAAAAGGTGTGAAAAATATGAAGAGCTTCAAAAGGTGTGAAATTCATGAGGATCATGAAACGGTCTGAAAAATAGGAGAAGCATGAAGTGGTGTGGAAAAACATGAAGAGCCTGAAAAGGTGTGAAAAATATGAAGAGCTTCAAAAGGCGTCAAAAATATGAAGAGCATGAAACGGTCTGAAAAATAGGAGGATCATGAAGCAGTGTTCAAAAATATGAAGAGCCTGAAAAGGTGTGAAAAATATGAAGACCTGCAAAAGGTGTCAAAAATATGAGGAGCATGAAACGGTCTGGAAAATAGGAGGAGCATGAAGCGGTGTTCAAAAACATGAGGAGCCTGAAAAGTTGTGAAAAATATGAAGAGCTTCAAAAGGTGTGAAATACATGAGGAGCATGAAACGGTCTGAAATTGGAGGAGCATGAAGCGGTGTTCAAAAACATGAAGAGCCTGAAAACGTGTGAAAAATATGAAGAGCTTCAAAAGGTGTGAAATACATGAGGAGCATTAAACGGACTGAAAAATAGGAGGAGCATGAAACGGTGTTCAAAAACAGGAAGATACTGAAAATTTGTGAAAAATATGAAGAGCTTCAAAAGGTGTCAAAAATATGAGGAGCATGAAACGGTCTGAAAAATAGGAGGAGCATGAAGCGGTGTTGAAAAACAAGAAGAGCCTGAAAACGTGTGAAAAATATGAAGAGCCTGAAAAGGTGTGAAAAATATGAAGAGCTTCAAAAGGTGTAAAAAATGAGATGAGCATGAAACCCTCTGAAAAATAGGAGGAGCATGAAGTGGTGTTGAAAAAAATGAAGAGCCTGAAAACGTGTGAAAAATATGAAGAGCCTGAAAAGGTGTGAAAAATATGAAGAGCTTCAAAAGGTGTAAAAAATGAGATGAGCATGAAACCGTCTGAAAAATAGGAGGAGCATGAAGCGGTGTTGAAAACAAGAAGAGCCTGAAAACGTGTGAAAAATATGAAGAGCATCAAAAAGTGTGAAAAATATGAGGAGCAGGAAATGGTCTAAAAAATAGAAGCGGCATGAAATGGTGTTCAAAAACATGAAGAGACTGAAAAGATGTGAAAATTATGAAGAGCTTCAAAAGGTGTGAAATACATGAGGCGCATGAAACGGTCTGAAAAATAGGAGAAGCATGAAGTGGTGTTGAAACACATGAAGAGCCTGAAAAGGTGTGAAAAATATGAAGAGCTTCAAAATGTGTCAAACATATGAAGAACATGAAAAGGTCTGACAAATAGGAGGATCATGAAGCAGTGTTCAAAAACATGAAGAGCCTGAAAATGTGTGAAAAATATAAAGAGCTTCAAAATGTGTCAAATATATGAGGAGCATGAAACGGTCTGAAAAATAGGAGGAGCAGGAAACGGTGATTAAAAACATGAAGAGCCTGAAAAGGTGTGAAAAATATGAAGAGCTTCAAAAGGTGTGAAATACATGAGGAGCATGAAACAGGCCGAAAAATACGAGAAGCATGAAGTGATGTGAAAAAACATGAAGAGCCTAAAAAGTTGTGAGAAATATGAAGAGCTTCAAAAGATGTGAAATACATGAGGAGCATGAAACTCTCTGAAAAATAGGAGGAGCATGAAGCGGTGTTCAAAAATATGAAAAGCCTAAAAAGTTGTGAGAAATATGAAGAGCTTCAAAAGGTGTCAAAAATGAGATGAGCATGAAACGGTCTGAAAAATATGTGGAGCATGAAGCTGTGTTGAGAAACATGAAGAGCCTAAAAAGTTGTGAAAAATCCGAAAAGCTTCAAAAGGGGGCAAAAATGAGATGAGCATGAAACAGTCTGAAAAATAGGAGGATCATGCAACGGTGTTGAAAAACATGAAGAGCCTGAAAAGGTGTGAAAAATATGAGGAGCTTCAAAAGGTGTGAAAACTATGAGGAGCATGAAACGGTCTGAAAAATAGGAGTAGCATGAAGCTGTGTTCAAAAACATGAAGAGCCTGAAAAGGTGTGAAAAATATGAGGAGCTTCAAAAGGTGTGAAAAATATGAGGAGCATGAAACGGTCTGAAAAAGAGAAGCAGCATGAAGCGGTGTTGAAAAACATGAAGAGCCTGAAAAGGTGTGAAAAATATGAAGAGCTGCAAAAGGTGTCAAAAATATGAAGAGCATGAAACGGTCTTAAAAATAGGAGGATCATGAAGCGGTGTTCAAAATCATGAAGAGACTGAAAACTTGTGAAAAATATGAAGAGCTGCAAAAGGTGTCAAAAATATGAGGAGCAGGAAACGGTCTGATAAATAGGAGCATGAAACGGTGTTCAAAAACATGAAGCGGCTGAAAAGGTGTGAAAGATATGAAGAGCTTCAAAAAGTGTGAAAAATATGAAGAGCTTCAAAAGGTGTGAAATACATGAGGAGCATGAAACGGTCTGAAAAATAAGAGGTGCATGAAGTGGTGTTCAAAATCATGAAGAGCCTGAAAACGTGTGAAAAATATGAAGAGCTTCAAAAATGTGAAAAATATGAAGAGCTTCAAAAGATGTGAAATATATGAAGAGCTTAAAAAGGTGTCAAAAATTAGATGAGCATGAAACGGTCTGAAAAATAGGAGGAGCATAAAGCAGTGTTGAAAAATATGAAGAGCTTCAAAAGTTGTGAAAAATATGAAGAGCTTCAAAAGGTGTCAAAAAAGAGATGAGCATGAAACGGTCTGAAAAATAGGAGGAGCATGAAGCGGTGTTGAAAAACATGAAGCGCCTGAAAAGGTGTGAAATATATGAAGAGCTTCAAAAGGTGTCAAATATATGAGGAACATGAAACGGTCTGAAAAATAGGAGGAGCATGAAGCGGTGTAGAAAATCATGAAGAGCCTGAAAAGGTGTGAAAAATATAAGAGCTTCAAAAGTTGTGAAAAATATGAAGAGCTTCAAAAGGTGTCAAAAATATGAGGAGCATGAAACGGTCTGAAAAATAGGAGGAGCATGAAACGTTGTTGAAAAACATAAAGAGCCTGAAAAAGTGTGAAAAATATGAAGAGTTTCAAAAGATGTGAAAAATAAGAAGAGCTTCAAAAGGTGTCAAAAATGAGATGAGCATGAAACGGTCTGAAAAATAGGAGGAGCACGAAGCGGTGTTCAAAAACATGAAGCGCCTGAAAAGGTGTTAGAAATATGAAGAGCTTCAAATGTTGTCAAAAATATGAGGAGCATGAAACTGTCTGCAAAATAGGAGGAGCATGAAGTGGTGTTGAAAAACATGCAGAGTCTGAAAAGGTGTGAATAATATGAAGAGCTACAAAAGTTGTGAAATACATGAGGAGCATGAAACTTTCTGAAAAATAGGAGGAGCATGAAGCGCTGTTCAAAAACATGAAGAGCTTGAAAAGGTGTAAAAAATATGAAGAGCTACAAAAGGTGTGAAATACATGAGGAGCATGAAACGGTGTATAAAATAGGAGGAGCATGAAGCGGTGTTCAGAAACATGAAGAGCCTGAAAAGTTGTGAAAAATATGAAGAGCTACTAACGGTGTCAAAAATATGAGGAGAATGAAACGGTCTGAAAAATAGGAGGAGCATGAGACGGTGTTGAAAAACGTGAAGAGCCTGAAACGGTGTGAAAAATATGAAGAGCTTCAAAAGGTGTGAAAAATATGAGGAGCATGAAACGGTCTGAAAAAGAGAAGGAGCATGAAGCATTGATGAAAAACATGAAGAGCCTGAAAACGTGTGAAAAATATGAAGAGCTTCAAAAGGTGTGAAATACATGAGGAGCATGAAACGGTCTGAATAATAGAAGGAGCATGAAACGGTCTTCAAAAATATGAAGAGCCTGAAATGGTGTGAAAAATATGAAGAGATTCAAAAGTTTTCAAAAATTTGAGGAGCATGAAACGGTCTGAAAAATAGAAGGAACATGAAGCAGTGTTCAAAAACATGAAGAGCCTGAAAAGACGTGGAAAATATGAAGAGCTTCAAAAGGTGTCAAAATTAAGAGGAGCATGAAATGGTCTGAAAAACAGGAGAAGCATGAAGCGGTGTTGAAAAACATGAAGAGCCTGAAAAGGTGTGAAAAATACGAAGAGCTTCAAAAGGTGTGAAAAATATGAAGAGCTTCAAAAGGTGTCAAAAATATGAGGAGCATGAAAAGGTCTGAAAAATACGAGGAGCATGAAGTGGTGTTGAAAATCATGAAGAGCCTGAAAAGATGTGAAAAATATGAAGAGCTTCAAAAGGAGTCAAAAATATGAGGAGCATGAAACGGTCTGAAAAGCAGGAGAAGCATGAAGCGGTGTTGAAAAACATGAAGAGCCTGAAAAGTTGTAAAAATATGAAGAGCTTCAAAAGGTGTGAAAAATATGAGGAGCATGAAACGGTCTGAAAAATACGAGGAGCATGAAGCGGTGTTAAAAAACATGAAGAGCTTCACAATGTGTGAAACATAAGAAGAGCTTCAAAAGATGTGATATACATGAGGAGCATTAAACGGTCTGAAAAATATGAGGACCATGAAACGGTGTTCAAAAACATGAAGAGCCTGAAAAGGTGTGAAAAATATGAAGAGCTTCAAAAGATGTGAAATACATGAGGAGCATTAAACGTTCTGAAAAATATGAGGAGCATGAAACGGTGTTCAAAAACATGAAGAGCCTGAAAAGGTGTGAAAAATATGAAGAGATTGAAAAAGTATGAAAATTATGAGGAGCATTAAACGGTCTGAAAAGTAGGAGGAGCATGAAGCGGTGCTGAAAAACATGAAAATCCTGGAAAGTTCTGAAAAATATGAAGAGCTTCAAAAGGTGTGAAATGCATGAGGAGCATGAAACGGTCTGAAAAATAGGAGGAGCATGAAGCGGTGTTCAAAAACATGAAGAGCCTGAAAAGGTGTGAGAAATATGAAGAGCTTCAAAAGGTGTCAAAAATCTGAGGAGCATGAAACGGTCTGAAAAAAAGGAGGAGCATGAAGTGGTGTTGAAAAACATGACGAGCCTGAAATGGTGTGAAAAATATGAAGAGCTTCAAAAGGTGTCAAAATATGAGTAGCATGAAACTGTCTGAAATATAGGAGGAGCATCAAAAGGTGTTTAAAAACATGAAGAGCTTCAAAAAGTGTGAAACATATGAGGAGTGGGAAACGATCAGAAAAATAGGAGGAGCATGAAACGGTGTTAAAAAACATGAAGAGCCTGAAAAGGTGTGAAACATATGAAGAGCTTCAAAAGGTTTCAAAAATATGAGGAGCATGAAACGGTATGAAAAATAGGAGGAGCATGAAGCGGAGTTGAAAAACAAGAAGAGCCTGAAAAGGTGTGAAAAATATGAAGAGCTTCAAAAGGTGGCAAAAATATGAGGAGCATGAAACGGTCTGAAAAAGAGGAGGAGCATGAAATGGTGTTGAAAAATATGAAGAGCCTGAAAAGGTGTGAAAAATATGAAGAGCTTCAAAAGGTGTGAATAATATGAGGAGGATGAAACGGTCTGAAAAATAGGAGTAGCATGAAACGGTGTTGAAATACATGAAGAGCCTGAAGAGGTGTGAAACATATGAAGAGCTTCAAAAGGTGTCAAAAATATGAGGAGCATGAAACGGTGTGAATAATAGGAGGAGCATGAAGTTGTGTTGAAAACATGAAGAACCTGAAAAGGTGTGAAAAATATGAAGAGTTTCAAAAGGAGTCAAAAATATGAGGAGCATGAAACGGTCTGAAAAATAGGAGGAGCATGAAACGGTCTGAAAAGCAGGAGGATCATGAAGCCGTGTTGAAAAACATGGGGAGCCTGAAAAGGTATGAAAAATATGAAAAGCTTCAAAAGGTGTCAAAAATATTAGGAGCATGAAACGGTCTGAAAAACGGGAGGATCATGAAGCGCTGTTGAAAAACATGAAGAGCCTGAAATGGTGTGAAAAATATAAAGAGCTTCAAAAGGTGTCAAATATATGAGGAGCATGAAACGCTCTGAAAAATAGGAGGAGCATGAAGCGGTGTTGAAAAACATGAAGAGCCTGAGAAGGTGTGAAAAATATGCAGAGCTTCAAAAGATGTCAAAAATATGAGGATCATGAAAATTTCTGAAGAATACGAGGAGCATGAAGCAGTTTTGAAAAACATGAAGAGCCTGAAAAGGGGTGAAAAATATGAAGCGCTTCAAAAGGTGTCAAAAATATGAGGAGCTTGAAACAGTTTGAAAAATAGGAGGAGCATGAAGCGGTGTTGAAGAACATGAAAAGCCTCAAAAGGTGTGAAAAATATGAAGCGCTTCAAAAGATGTCCAAATTATGAGGAGCATGAAACAGTCTGAAAAATAGGAGGAGCATGAATTGGTTTTGAAAAACATGAAGAGCCTGAAAACATGCGAAATATATGAAGCGCTTCAAAAGGTGTGCAATACATGAGGAGCATGAAACGGTCTGAAAAATAGGAGGAACATAAAGCAGTGTTCAAAAACATGAAGAACCGGAAAACGTGTAAAAAATATGAAGAGCTTCAAAAGGTTTGAAAATTATGAGGAGCATGAAACGGTCTGAAAAATAGGAGGAGCATGAAACGCTGTTCAAAAACATGAAGAGCCTGAAAAGGTGTGAAAAATATGAAGAGCTTCAAAAGTTTGGAAATACATGAGGAGCATGAAACGGTCTGAAAAATAGGAGGAGCATGAAGCGTTGTTCAAAAACATGAAGAGCCTGAAAAGGTGGGTAAAATATGAAGAGCTTCAAAAAGTGTCAAAAATATGAGGAGCATGAAACGGTCTGAAAAATGGGAGGAGCATGAAGCGGTGTTGAAAAACATGAAGAGCCTGAAAACGTGTGAAAAACATGAAGAGCTTAAAAGTAGTGAGAAATATGAAGAGCTTCAAAAGGTGTCAAAAATGAGACGAGCATGAAACGGTCTGGAAAGTAGGACGAGCATGAAGCGGTGTTGAAAAACATGAAGAGCCAGAAAAGGTGTGAAAAATATGAAGAGATTCAAAAAGTGTCAAAAACATGAAGAGCTTCAAAAGGTGTGAGAAATATGAAGAGCTTCAAAAGGTGTGAAAAATATGAGGGGCATGAAACGGTCTGAATAATAGGAGGTGCATGAAGCGGTGTTGAAAACATGAAGAGCCTGAAAACGTGTGAAAAATATGAACAGCTTCAAAAGGTGTGAAAAATATGAAGAGCTTCAAAAGGTGTGAAAAATATGAAGAGCTTCAAACTGTGTCAAAAATGAGATGAGCATGAAATGGCCTAAAAAATAGGGGGAGCATGAAGTGTTGGTGAAAAACATGAAAAGCCTGAAAAACTGTGATTTTTATGAAGAGATTCAAAAGGTGTCAAAAATATGAGGAGCATGAAACGGTCTGAAAAATAGAAGGAGAATGAAGCGGTGTTGAAAAACATGAAGAGCCTGAAAAGGTGTGCAAAATATGAAGAGCTTCAAAAGGTGTGAAAAATATGAGGAGCATGAGACGATCTGAAAAATAGGAGGAGCATGAAGCGGTGTTGAAAAACAAGAAGAGCCTGAAAATGTGTGAAAAATTTGAAGAGCTTCAAAAGGTGTCAAAAATATGAGGAGGTTGAATCGGTCTGAATATTAGGAGGAACATGAATTGGTGTTGAAAAACATGAAGAGACTGAAAAGGTGTGAAAAATATGAAGAGCTTCAAAAGGTGTGAATTATATGAAGAGCTTCAAAAGAAGTAAAAAAAGATGAGCATGATATTGTCTGAAAGATAGGAGGACCATGAAGCGGTGTTGAAAAACATGAAGAGCCTGAAAAGGTGTGAGAAATATGGAGAGCTTCAAAAGGTGTCAAAAATATGAGGAGCATGAAAAGGTCTGAAAAATAGGAGGAGCATGAAGCGGTGTTGAAAAACATGAAGAGCCTGAAAATGTGTGAAAAATTTGAAGAGCTTCAAAAGGTGTCAAAAATATGAGGAGGTTGAATCGGTCTGAAAAATAGGATGAGCATGAAGTGGTGTTGAAAAACATGAAGAGTCTGAAAAGGTGTGAAAAATATGAAGAGCTTCATAAGGTGTCAAAAATATGAGGAGCATGAATCGGTCTGAAAAATAGGATAAGCAAGAAACGGTGTTGAAAAACATGAAGAGCCAAAAAAGGTGTGAAAAATATGAAGAGCTTCAAAAGGTGTCAAAAATATGAGGAGCATGAAAAGGTCTGAAAAATAGGAGGAGCATGAAGCGGTGTTGAAAAACATGAAGAGCCTGAAAATGTGTGAAAAATTTGAAGAGCTTCAAAAGGTGTCAAAAATATGAGGAGGTTGAATCGGTCTGAAAAATAGGATGAGCATGAAGTGGTGTTGAAAAACATGAAGAGTCTGAAAAGGTGTGAAAAATATGAAGAGCTTCATAAGGTGTCAAAAATATGAGGAGCATGAATCGGTCTGAAAAATAGGAGAAGCAAGAAACGGTTTTAACAATCATGAAGAGCGTGAAAAGGTGTGAAATATATGAAGAGCTTCAAAGGTGTCAAAAATATGAGGAGCATGAAACGGTCTGAAAAATAGGAGGAGCATGAAAAGGTGTTCAAAAACATGAAGAGACTGAAATGGTGTGAAAAATATGAGGAACTTCAAAAGGTGTCAAAAATATGAGGAGCATGAAACGATCTGAAAAATAGGAGGAGCATGAATTGGTTTTGAAAAACATGAAGAGCCTGAAAACATGCGAAATATATGAAGCGCTTCAAAAGGTGTGCAATACATGAGGAGAATGAAACGGTCTGAAAAATAGGAGGAACATAAAGCAGTGTTCAAAAACATGAAGAACCGGAAAACGTGTAAAAAATATGTAGAGCTTCAAAAGGTTTGAAAATAATGAGGAGCATGAAACGGTCTAAAAAATAGGAGGAGCATGAAGCGCTGTTCAAAAACATGAAGAGCCTGAAAAGGTGTGAAAAATATGAAGAGCTTCAAAAGTTTGGAAATACATGAGGAGCATGAAACGGTCTGAAAAATAGGAGGAGCATGAAGCGGTGTTCAAAAACATGAAGAGCCTGAAAAGGTGGGTAAAATATGAAGAGCTTCAAAAAGTGTCAAAAATATGAGGAGCATGAAACGGTCTGAAAAATGGGAGGAGCATGAAGCGGTGTTGAAAAACATGAAGAGCCTGAAAACGTGTGAAAAACATGAAGAGCTTAAAAGTAGTGAGAAATATGAAGAGCTTCAAAAGGTGTCAAAAATGAGACAAGCATGAAACGGTCTGGAAAGTAGGACGAGCATGAAGCGGTGTTGAAAAACATGAAGAGCCAGAAAAGGTGTGAAAAATATGAAGAGATTCAAAAAGTGTCAAAAATATGAAGAGCATGAAACGTTCTGAAAAGTAGGAGGAGCATGAAGTGGTGTGAAAAACATGAAGAGCCTGAAAAGGTGTGAAAAATATGAGGAACCTCAAATGTTTTCAAAAATATGAGGAGCATGAAACGGTCTGAAAAACAGGAGGATCATGAAGCCGTGGTGAAAAACATGGGGAGCCGGAAAAGGTGTGAAAAATATGAACAGCTTCAAAAGGTGTCAAAAACATGAGGAGCATGAAACGGTCTGAAAAATGGGAGGAGCATGAAACGGTGTTGAAAATCATGGGGAGCCAGAAAAGGTGTGAAAAATATGAACAGCTTCAAAAGGTTTCAAAAATGAGACGAGCATGAAACGGTCTGAAAAATAGGAGAAGCATGAAGTTTTGTTCAAAAACATGAAGAGCCTGGAAAGGTGTGAAATATATGAAGATCTTCAAAAGGTGTGAAAAATATGAGGGGCATGAAACGGTCTGAATAATAGGAGGTGCATGAAGCGGTGTTGAAAACATGAAGAGCCTGAAAACGTGTGAAAAATATGAACAGCTTCAAAAGGTGTGAAAAATATGAAGAGCTTCAAAAGGTGTGAAAAATATGAAGAGCTTCAAACTGTGTCAAAAATGAGATGAGCATGAAATGGCCTAAAAAATAGGGGGAGCATGAAGTGTTGGTGAAAAACATGAAAAGCCTGAAAAACTGTGATTTTTATGAAGAGATTCAAAAGGTGTCAAAAATATGAGGAGCATGAAACGGTCTGAAAAATAGAAGGAGAATGAAGCGGTGTTGAAAAACATGAAGAGCCTGAAAAGGTGTGCAAAATATGAAGAGCTTCAAAAGGTGTGAAAAATATGAGGAGCATGAGACGATCGAAAAATAGGAGGAGCATGAAGCGGTGTTGAAAAACAAGAAGAGCCTGAAAATGTGTGAAAAATTTGAAGAGCTTCAAAAGGTGTCAAAAATATGAGGAGGTTGAATCGGTCTGAATATTAGGAGGAACATGAATTGGTGTTGAAAAACATGAAGAGACTGAAAAGGTGTGAAAAATATGAAGAGCTTCAAAAGGTGTGAATTATATGAAGAGCTTCAAAAGAAGTAAAAAATGAGATGAGCATGATATTGTCTGAAAGATAGGAGGACCATGAAGCGGTGTTGAAAAACATGAAGAGCCTGAAAGGTGTGAGAAATATGGAGATCTTCAAAAGGTGTCAAAAATATGAGGAGCATGAAACGGTCTGAAAAATAGGAGGAGCATGAAGCGGTGTTGAAAAACATGAAGAGCCAAAAAAGGTGTGAAAAATATGAAGAGCTTCAAAAGGTGTCAAAAATATGAGGAGCATGAAAAGGTCTGAAAAATAGGAGGAGCATGAAGCGGTGTTGAAAAACATGAAGAGCCTGAAAATGTGTGAAAAATTTGAAGAGCTCCAAAAGGTGTCAAAAATATGAGGAGGTTGAATCGGTCTGAAAAATAGGATGAGCATGAAGTGGTGTTGAAAAACATGAAGAGTCTGAAAAGGTGTGAAAAATATGAAGAGCTTCATAAGGTGTCAAAAATATGAGGAGCATGAATCGGTCTGAAAAATAGGAGAAGCATGAAGCGGTGTTGAAAAACATGAAGAGCCTGAAAAGGTGTGAAAAATAAGAAGAGCTTCAAAATGTTTCAAAATTATGAGTAGAATGAACGGTCTGAAAAATAGGAGGAGCGTGAAGCGGTGTTGAAAAACATGAAGAGCCTGAAAAGTTGTGAAAAATATGAAGACCTTCAAAAGGTGTGAAAAATATGAAGAGCTTCAAAATGTGTCAAAAATGAAATGAGCATGAAACGGTCTGAATTTTAGGAGGAACATGAATTGGTGTTGAAAAACATGAAGAGACTGAAAAGGTGTGAAAAATATGAAGAGCTTCAAAAGGTGTGAAAAATATGAGGGGCATGAAACGCTCTGAAAAATAGGAGGTGCATGAAGTGATGTTGAAAAACATGAAGAGCCTGTAAAGGTGTGCAAAATATGAAGAGCTTAAAAAGGTGTGAAAAATATGAGGAGCATGAGACGGTCCGAAAAATAGGAGGAGCATGAAGCGGTGTTGAAAAACAAGAAGAGTCTGAAAAGGTGTGAAAAATATGAAGAGCTTCAAAAGGTGTGAAAAATATGAAGAGCTTCAAAATGTGTCAAAAATGAAATGAGCATGAAACGGTCTGAATTTTAGGAGGAACATGAATTGGTGTTGAAAAACATGAAGAGACTGAAAAGGTGTGAAAAATATGAAGAGCTTCAAAAGGTGTGAAATATATGAAGAGCTTCAAACGAAGTCAAAAATGAGATGACCATGATATTGTCTGAAAGATAGGAGGAGCATGAAGCGGTGTTGAATACCATGAAGAGCCTGAAAAGGTGTGAGAAATATGGAGATCTTCAAAAGGTGTCAAAAATATGAGGAGCATGAAACGGTCTGAAAAATAGGAGGATCATGAAGTGAGGTTGAAAAACATGAAGAGCCAAAAAAGGTGTGAAAAATATGAAGAGCTTCAAAAGGTGTCAAAAATATGAGGAGCATGAAACGCTCTGAAAAATAGGAGGAGCATGAAGTGGTATTGAAAAACATGAAGAGCCTGAAAAGGTGTGAAATATATGAAGAGCTTCAAAAGGTGTCAAAAATATGAGGAGCATGAAACGGTCTGAAAAATAGGAGGAGCATGAAGTGGTGTTGAAAAACAGGAAGATCTGAAAAGGAGTGAAAAATATGAAGAGCTTCAAAAGGTGTCAAAAATATGAGGAGCATGAAACGGTCTGAAAAATAGGAGGAGCATGAAGCGGTGTTGAAAAACATGAAGAGCATCAAAAGCTGTGAAGAATATGAAGAGCTTCAAAACGTGTCAAAAATATGAAGAGCATGAATCGGTCTGACAAATAGAAGGAGCATGAAGTGGTGTTGAAAAACAGGAAGATCTGAAAAGGAGTGAAAAATATTAAGAGCTTCAAAAGGTGTCAAAAATATGAGGAGCATGGAACAGGCTGAAAAATAGGAGGAGCATGAAGCGGTGTCGAAAAACATGAAGAGCATGAAGAGTTGTGAAAAATAGGAAGAACTTCAAAAGGTGTCAAAAATATGAGGAGCATGAACGGTATGAAAAATAGGAGGATCATGAAGCCATGTTGAAAAACATGAAGAGCCAGAAAACGTGTGAAAATTATGAAGAGCTTCAAAAGGTGTGAAATATATGAAGAGCTTCAAAAGGTGTCAAAAATGAGATGAGCATGAAATGGTCTGAAAGATAGGAGGGGCATGAAGCGGTGTTGAAAAATATGAAGAGCCTGAAAAGGTGTGAAAAATATGAAGAGCTTCAAATGGTGTGAAATACATGAGGACTTTGAAATGGTCTGAAAAACAGGAGGAGCATGAAACCTTGTTGAAAAACATGAAGAGCCTGAAAACGTGTGAAAATTATCAAGAGCTTCAAAAGGTGTGAAATATATGAAGAGCTTCAAAAGGTGTCAAAAAAGAGATGAGCATGAAATGGTCTGAAAGATAGGAGGGGCATGAAGCGGTGTTGAAAAACATGAAGAGCCTGAAAAGGTGTGAGAAATATGAAGATCTTCAAAATGTGTCAAAAATATGAGGAGCATGAAACGGTCTGAAAAATAGGAGGAGCAAGAAGTGATGTTTAAAAACATGAAGAGCCTGAAAAGGTGTGAAAAATATGAAGAGCATCAAAAGATGTGAAAAATATGAGGAGCATGAACCGGTCTGAAAAATAGGAGGAGCATGAAGCGGTTTTGAAAAGCATGAAGAGTCTGAAAAGGTGTGAAAAATATGAAGAGCTTCATAAGGTGTCAAAAATATTAGGAGCATGAAACTGTCTGAAAAATAGGAGGAGCATGAAGTGGTGTTGAAAAACGTGAAGAGCCTAAAAAGGTGTGAAAAATATGAAGAGCTTCAAAAGGTGTGAAAAATATGAGGAGCATGAAACGGTCTGAAAAATAAGAGGAGCATGAAACGGTGTTTGAAAACATGAAGAGCATGAAAATGTGTGAAAAATATGAAGACCTTCAAAACGTGTCAAAAATGAGATGAGCATGAAACGGTCTGAAAAAAAGGAGGTGCATGAAGCGGTGTTGAAAAACATGTAGAGCCTGAAAACGTGCGAAAAATATGAAGAGCTTCTAAAGGTGTGAAAAATATGAAGAGCTTCAAAAGGTGTCAAAAATGAGATGACCATGAAATGGCCTGAAAAATAGGAGGAGCATGAAGTGGTGTTGAAAAACATGATGAGCCTGAAAAAGTGTGAAATATATGAAGAGCTTCAAAAGGTGTCAAAAATATGAGGAGCATGAAACGGTCTGAAAAATAGGAGGAGCATGAAGTGGTGTGAAAAACATGAAGAGCCTGAAAAGGTGTGAAAAATATGAGGAACCTCAAATGTTTTCAAAAATATGAGGAGCATGAAACGGTCTGAAAAACAGGAGGATCATGAAGCCGTGGTGAAAAACATGGGGAGCCGGAAAAGGTGTGAAAAATATGAACAGCTTCAAAAGGTGTCAAAAACATGAGGAGCATGAAACGGTCTGAAAAATGGGAGGAGCATGAAACGGTGTTGAAAATCATGGGGAGCCAGAAAAGGTGTGAAAAATATGAACAGCTTCAAAAGGTTTCAAAAATGAGACGAGCATGAAACGGTCTGAAAAATAGGAGAAGCATGAAGTTTTGTTCAAAAACATGAAGAGCCTGGAAAGGTGTGAAATATATGAAGATCTTCAAAAGGTGTGAAAAATATGAGGGGCATGAAACGGTCTGAATAATAGGAGGTGCATGAAGCGGTGTTGAAAACATGAAGAGCCTGAAAACGTGTGAAAAATATGAACAGCTTCAAAAGGTGTGAAAAATATGAAGAGCTTCAAAAGGTGTGAAAAATATGAAGAGCTTCAAACTGTGTCAAAAATGAGATGAGCATGAAATGGCCTAAAAAATAGGGGGAGCATGAAGTGTTGGTGAAAAACATGAAAAGCCTGAAAAACTGTGATTTTTATGAAGAGATTCAAAAGGTGTCAAAAATATGAGGAGCATGAAACGGTCTGAAAAATAGAAGGAGAATGAAGCGGTGTTGAAAAACATGAAGAGCCTGAAAAGGTGTGCAAAATATGAAGAGCTTCAAAAGGTGTGAAAAATATGAGGAGCATGAGACGATCGAAAAATAGGAGGAGCATGAAGCGGTGTTGAAAAACAAGAAGAGCCTGAAAATGTGTGAAAAATTTGAAGAGCTTCAAAAGGTGTCAAAAATATGAGGAGGTTGAATCGGTCTGAATATTAGGAGGAACATGAATTGGTGTTGAAAAACATGAAGAGACTGAAAAGGTGTGAAAAATATGAAGAGCTTCAAAAGGTGTGAATTATATGAAGAGCTTCAAAAGAAGTAAAAAATGAGATGAGCATGATATTGTCTGAAAGATAGGAGGACCATGAAGCGGTGTTGAAAAACATGAAGAGCCTGAAAGGTGTGAGAAATATGGAGATCTTCAAAAGGTGTCAAAAATATGAGGAGCATGAAACGGTCTGAAAAATAGGAGGAGCATGAAGCGGTGTTGAAAAACATGAAGAGCCAAAAAAGGTGTGAAAAATATGAAGAGCTTCAAAAGGTGTCAAAAATATGAGGAGCATGAAAAGGTCTGAAAAATAGGAGGAGCATGAAGCGGTGTTGAAAAACATGAAGAGCCTGAAAATGTGTGAAAAATTTGAAGAGCTCCAAAAGGTGTCAAAAATATGAGGAGGTTGAATCGGTCTGAAAAATAGGATGAGCATGAAGTGGTGTTGAAAAACATGAAGAGTCTGAAAAGGTGTGAAAAATATGAAGAGCTTCATAAGGTGTCAAAAATATGAGGAGCATGAATCGGTCTGAAAAATAGGAGAAGCATGAAGCGGTGTTGAAAAACATGAAGAGCCTGAAAAGGTGTGAAAAATAAGAAGAGCTTCAAAATGTTTCAAAATTATGAGTAGAATGAACGGTCTGAAAAATAGGAGGAGCGTGAAGCGGTGTTGAAAAACATGAAGAGCCTGAAAAGTTGTGAAAAATATGAAGACCTTCAAAAGGTGTGAAAAATATGAAGAGCTTCAAAATGTGTCAAAAATGAAATGAGCATGAAACGGTCTGAATTTTAGGAGGAACATGAATTGGTGTTGAAAAATATGAAGAGACTGAAAAGGTGTGAAAAATATGAAGAGCTTCAAAAGGTGTGAAAAATATGAGGGGCATGAAACGCTCTGAAAAATAGGAGGTGCATGAAGTGATGTTGAAAAACATGAAGAGCCAAAAAAGGTGTGAAAAATATGAAGAGCTTCAAAAGGTGTCAAAAATATGAGGAGCATGAAACGGTCTGAAAAATAGGAGAATGAAGCGGTGTTGAAAAACATGAAGAGCCTGTAAAGGTGTGCAAAATATGAAGAGCTTAAAAAGGTGTGAAAAATATGAGGAGCATGAGACGGTCCGAAAAATAGGAGGAGCATGAAGCGGTGTTGAAAAACAAGAAGAGTCTGAAAAGGTGTGAAAAATATGAAGAGCTTCAAAAGGTGTGAAAAATATGAAGAGCTTCAAAATGTGTCAAAAATGAAATGAGCATGAAACGGTCTGAATTTTAGGAGGAACATGAATTGGTGTTGAAAAACATGAAGAGACTGAAAAGGTGTGAAAAATATGAAGAGCTTCAAAAGGTGTGAAATATATGAAGAGCTTCAAACGAAGTCAAAAATGAGATGACCATGATATTGTCTGAAAGATAGGAGGAGCATGAAGCGGTGTTGAATACCATGAAGAGCCTGAAAAGGTGTGAGAAATATGGAGATCTTCAAAAGGTGTCAAAAATATGAGGAGCATGAAACGGTCTGAAAAATAGGAGGATCATGAAGTGAGGTTGAAAAACATGAAGAGCCAAAAAAGGTGTGAAAAATATGAAGAGCTTCAAAAGGTGTCAAAAATATGAGGAGCATGAAACGCTCTGAAAAATAGGAGGAGCATGAAGTGGTATTGAAAAACATGAAGAGCCTGAAAAGGTGTGAAATATATGAAGAGCTTCAAAAGGTGTCAAAAATATGAGGAGCATGAAACGGTCTGAAAAATAGGAGGAGCATGAAGTGGTGTTGAAAAACAGGAAGATCTGAAAAGGAGTGAAAAATATGAAGAGCTTCAAAAGGTGTCAAAAATATGAGGAGCATGAAACGGTCTGAAAAATAGGAGGAGCATGAAGCGGTGTTGAAAAACATGAAGAGCATCAAAAGCTGTGAAGAATATGAAGAGCTTCAAAACGTGTCAAAAATATGAAGAGCATGAATCGGTCTGACAAATAGAAGGAGCATGAAGTGGTGTTGAAAAACAGGAAGATCTGAAAAGGAGTGAAAAATATTAAGAGCTTCAAAAGGTGTCAAAAATATGAGGAGCATGGAACAGGCTGAAAAATAGGAGGAGCATGAAGCGGTGTCGAAAAACATGAAGAGCATGAAGAGTTGTGAAAAATAGGAAGAACTTCAAAAGGTGTCAAAAATATGAGGAGCATGAACGGTATGAAAAATAGGAGGATCATGAAGCCATGTTGAAAAACATGAAGAGCCAGAAAACGTGTGAAAATTATGAAGAGCTTCAAAAGGTGTGAAATATATGAAGAGCTTCAAAAGGTGTCAAAAATGAGATGAGCATGAAATGGTCTGAAAGATAGGAGGGGCATGAAGCGGTGTTGAAAAATATGAAGAGCCTGAAAAGGTGTGAAAAATATGAAGAGCTTCAAATGGTGTGAAATACATGAGGACTTTGAAATGGTCTGAAAAACAGGAGGAGCATGAAACCTTGTTGAAAAACATGAAGAGCCTGAAAACGTGTGAAAATTATCAAGAGCTTCAAAAGGTGTGAAATATATGAAGAGCTTCAAAAGGTGTCAAAAAAGAGATGAGCATGAAATGGTCTGAAAGATAGGAGGGGCATGAAGCGGTGTTGAAAAACATGAAGAGCCTGAAAAGGTGTGAGAAATATGAAGATCTTCAAAATGTGTCAAAAATATGAGGAGCATGAAACGGTCTGAAAAATAGGAGGAGCAAGAAGTGATGTTTAAAAACATGAAGAGCCTGAAAAGGTGTGAAAAATATGAAGAGCATCAAAAGATGTGAAAAATATGAGGAGCATGAACCGGTCTGAAAAATAGGAGGAGCATGAAGCGGTTTTGAAAAGCATGAAGAGTCTGAAAAGGTGTGAAAAATATGAAGAGCTTCATAAGGTGTCAAAAATATTAGGAGCATGAAACTGTCTGAAAAATAGGAGGAGCATGAAGTGGTGTTGAAAAACGTGAAGAGCCTAAAAAGGTGTGAAAAATATGAAGAGCTTCAAAAGGTGTGAAAAATATGAGGAGCATGAAACGGTCTGAAAAATAAGAGGAGCATGAAACGGTGTTTGAAAACATGAAGAGCATGAAAATGTGTGAAAAATATGAAGACCTTCAAAACGTGTCAAAAATGAGATGAGCATGAAACGGTCTGAAAAAAAGGAGGTGCATGAAGCGGTGTTGAAAAACATGTAGAGCCTGAAAACGTGCGAAAAATATGAAGAGCTTCTAAAGGTGTGAAAAATATGAAGAGCTTCAAAAGGTGTCAAAAATGAGATGACCATGAAATGGCCTGAAAAATAGGAGGAGCATGAAGTGGTGTTGAAAAACATGATGAGCCTGAAAAAGTGTGAAATATATGAAGAGCTTCAAAAGGTGTCAAAAATATGAGGAGCATGAAACGGTCTGAAAAATAGGAGGAGCATGAAGCGGTGTTGAAAAACATGAAGAGCCTGAAAAGGTGTGAAAAATATGAAGAGCTGCAAAAGGTGTCAAAAATATGAGGAGCATGAACGGTCTGGAAAATAGGAGGAGCATGAAGCGGTCTTGAAAACCATGAAGAGCCTGAAAAGGTGTGAAAAATAAGAAGAGCTTCAAATTGTTTCAAAATTATGAGGAGAATGAACGGTCTGAAAAATAGGAGGAGCGTGAAGCGGTGTTGAAAAACATGAAGAGCCTGAAAAGTTGTGAAAAATATGAAGACCTTCAAAAGGTGTGAAGTACATGAGGAGCATTAATCGCTCTGAAAAATAGGAGAAGCATGAAGTTTTGTTCAACAACATGAAGAGCCTGAAAAGGTGTGAAATATATGAAGATCTTCAAAAGGTGTGAAAAATATGAGGGGCATTAAACGCTCTGAAAAATAGGAGGTGCATGAAGCGGTGTTGAAAACATGAAGAGCCTGAAAAAGTGTGAAAAATATGAACAGCTTCAAAAGGTGTGAAAAATATGAAGAGCTTCAAAAGGTGTGAAAAATGAGATGAGCATGAAATGGCCTAAAAAATAGGAGGAGCATGAAGTGTTGGTGAAAAACATGAAGAGCCTGAAAACGTGTGAAGTATATGAAGAGATTCAAAAGGTGTCAAAAATATGAGGAGCATGAAACGGTCTGAAAAATAGAAGGAGAATGAAGCGGTGTTGAAAAACATGAAGAGCCTGAAAAGGTGTGCAAAATATGAAGAGCTTCAAAAGGTGTGAAAAATATGAGGAGCATGAGACGGTCCGAAAAATAGGAGAAGCATGAAGCGGTGTTGAAAAACAAGAAGAGTCTGAAAAGGTGTGAAATAATGAAGAGCTTCAAAAGGTGTGAAAAATATGAAGAGCTTCAAAATGTGTCAAAAATGAAATGAGCATGAAACGGTCTGAATATTAGGAGGAACATGAATTGGTGTTGAAAAACATGAAGAGACTGAAAAGGTGTGAAAAATATGAAGAGCTTCAAAAGGTGTGAAATATATGAAGAGCTTCAAAAGAAGTCAAAAATGAGATGACCATGATATTGTCTGAAAGATAGGAGGAGCATGAAGCGGTGTTGAATACCATGAAGAGCCTGAAAGGTGTGAGAAATATGGAGATCTTCAAAAGGTGTCAAAAATATGAGGAGCATGAAACGGTCTGAAAAATAGGAGGATCATGAAGTGATGTTGAAAAACATGAAGAGCCAAAAAAGGTGTGAAAAATATGAAGAGCTTCAAAAGGTGTCAAAAATATGAGGAGCATGAAATGCTCTGAAAAATAGGAGGAGCATGAAGTGGTATTGAAAAACATGAAGAGGCTGAAAAGGTGTGAAATATATGAAGAGCTTCAAAAGGTGTCAAAAATATGAGGAGCATGAAACGGTCTGAAAAATAGGAGGAGCATGAAGCGTTGTTGAAAAACATGAAGAGCATCAAAAGCTGTGAAGAATATGAAGAGCTTCAAAACGTGTCAAAAATATGAGGAGCATGAATCGGTCTGACAAATAGAAGGAGCATGAAGTGGTGTTGAAAAACATGAAGATCTGAAAAGGAGTGAAAAATATGAAGAGCTTCATAAGGTGTCAAAAATATGAGGAACATGAAACGGTCTGAAAAATAGGAGGAGCAAGAAACGGTTTTAACAAACATGAAGAGCGGGAAAAGGTGTGAAAAATATGAAGAGCTTCAAAAGGTGTCAAAAATATGAGAAGCATGAAACAGGCTGAAAAATAGGAGGAGCATGAAGCGGTGTCGAAAAACATGAAGAGCATGAAGAGTTGTGAAAAATAGGAAGAACTTCAAAAGGTGTCAAAAATATGAGGAGCATGAAACGGTCTGAAAAATAGGAGGAGCATGAAGCGGTGTTGAAAAACATGAAGATCCTGAAAACGTGTGAAAATTATCAAGAGCTTCAAAAGGTGTGAAATATATGAAGAGCTTCAAAAGGTGTCAAAAATGAGATGAGCATGAAATGGTCTGAAAGATAGGAGGGGCATGAAGCGGTGTTGAAAAACATGAAGAGCCTGAAAAGGTGTGAGAAATATGAAGATCTTCAAAATGTGTCAAAAATATGAGGAGCATGAAACGGTCTGAAAAATAGGAGGAGCAAGAAGTGATGTTTAAAAACATGAAGAGCCTGAAAAGGTGTGAAAAATATGAAGAGCATCAAAAGATGTGAAAAATATGAGGAGCATGAACCGGTCTGAAAAATAGGAGGAGCATGAAGCGGTTTTGAAAAGCATGAAGAGTCTGAAAAGGTGTGGAAAATATGAAGAGCTTCATAAGGTGTCAAAAATATTAGGAGCATGAAACTGTCTGAAAAATAGGAGGAGCATGAAGCGGTGTTGAAAAACGTGAAGAGCCTAAAAAGGTGTGAAAAATATGAAGAGCTTCAAAAGGTGTGAAAAATATGAGGAGCATGAAACGGTCTGAAAAATAGGAGGAGCATGAAACGGTGTTTGAAAACATGAAGAGCATGAAAATGTGTGAAAAATATGAAGACCTTCAAAACGTGTCAAAAATGAGATGAGCATGAAACGGTCTGAAAAAAAGGAGGTGCATGAAGCGGTGTTGAAAAACATGAAGATCCTGAAAACGTGCGAAAAATATGAAGAGCTTCTAAAGGTGTGAAAAATATGAAGAGCTTCAAAAGGTGTCAAAAATGAGATGAGCATGAAACGGCCTGAAAAATAGGAGGAGCATGAAGTGGTGTTGAAAAACATGATGAGCCTGAAAAAGTGTGAAATATATGAAGAGCTTCAAAAGGTGTCAAAAGTATGAGGAGCATGAAATGGTCTGAAAAATAGGAGGAGCATGAAGCGGTGTTGAAAAACATGAAGAGCCTGAAAAGGTGTGAAAAATATGAAGAGCTTCTAAAGGTGTCAAAAATATGAGGAGGTTGAATCGGTCTGAGAAATAGGATGAGCATGAAGTGGTGTTGAAAAACATGAAGAGTCTGAAAAGTTGTGAAAAATATGAAGAGCTTCATAATGTGTCAAAAATATGAGGAGTAAGAAACGGTCTGAAAAATAGGAGAAGCAAGAAACGGTTTTAACAAACATGAAGTGCGTGAAAAGGTGTGAAATATATGAAGACCTTCAAAAGGTGTGAAGTACATGAGGAGCATTAAACGCTCTGAAAAATAGGAGAAGCATGAAGTTTTGTTCAAAAACATGAAGAGCCTGAAAAGGTGTGAAATATATGAAGATCTTCAAAAGGTGTGAAAAATATGAGGGGCATGAAACGGTCTGAAAAATAGGAGGTGCATTAAGAGGTGTTGAAAACATGAAGAGCCTGAAAACGTGTGAAAAATATGAACAGCTTAAAAAGGTGTGAAAAATGTGAAGAGCTTCAAAAGGTGTGAAAAATATGAGGAGCATGAAACGGTCTGAAAAATAGGAGGAGCATGAACTGGTGCTGAAAAACATGAAGAGCCTGAAAAGGTTTGAAAAATATGAAGAGCTTCAAAAGGTGTGAAAAATATGAGGAGCATGAAACGGTCTGAAAAATAGGAGGAGCATGAAGTGGAGGTGAAAAACATGAAGAGCCTGAAAAGGTGTGCAAAATATGAAGAGCTTCAAAAGGTGTAAAAAATGAGATGAGCATGAAACGGTCTGAAAAATAGGAGGAGCATGAACTGGTGCTGAAAAACATGAAGAGCCTGAAAAGGTGTGCAAAATATGAAGAGCTTCAAAAGGTGTAAAAAATGAGAGCAGCATGAAACGGTCTGAAAATTAGGAGGAGCATGAAGTGAAGCTGAAAAACATGAAGAGCCTGAAAAGGTGTGCAAAATATGAAGAGCTTCAAAATGTGTCAAGAATATGAGGAGCATGAAACGGTCTGCAAAATAGAAGGAGCATGAACTAGTGCAGAAAAACATGAAAGCCGGAAAAGGTTTGAAAAATATGAACAGCTTCAAAAGGTGTGAAAAATATGAGGAGCATGAAACGGTCTGAAAAATAGGAGGAGCATCAAGCGGTGTTGAAAAACATGAAGAGCCTGAGAAAGTGTGAGAAATAGGAAGAGCTTCAAATGGTGTGAAAAATATGAAGAGCTTCAAAAGGTGTCAGAAATATGAGGAGCATGAAACGGTCTGAAAAATAGGAGGAGCATCAAGCGGTGTTGAAAAACATGAAGAGCCTGAGAAAGTGTGAAAAATAGGAAGAGCTTCAAAAGGTTTGAAAAATATGAAGAGCTTCAAAAGTTGTCAAAGGAGATGAGCATGGAACTGTTTGAAAAATAGGAGGAGCATGAAGTGGTGTTGAAAAAAATGAAGAGCCTGAAAAGGTGTGAAATATATGAAGAGCTTCAAAAGTTGTCAAGAATATGAGGAGAATGAAACAGTCTGAAAAATAGGAGGAGCATGAAGCGGTGTTGAAAAACATGAAGCGCCTGAAAAGGTGTGAAAGATATGAAGAGTTTCTAAAGGTGTCAAAAATATGAGGAGTAAGAAAGGGTCTGAAAAATAGGAGGAGCATGAAGCGGTGTTCAAAAACATGAAGAGCTTGAAAAGGTGTGAAAAATATGAAGAGCCGCAAAAGGTGTCAAAATGAGATGAGCATGAACCGGTCTGAAAAATAGGAGGAGCATGAAGCGGTGTTGAAAAATATGAAGAGACTGAAAAAATGTGTAAAATATGAAAAGTTTGAAAAGATGTGAAATATATGAAGAGCATGAAACTCTCTGAAAAATAGAAATAGCATGAAGTGGTGTTCAAAAACATGACGAGCCTGAAAGGTGTGAAAAATATGAAGAGGTTCAAAAGGTTTCAAAAATATGAGGAGCATGATACAATTTGAAAAATAGGAGGAGCATGAAGCGGTGTTGAAAAACATGAAGAGCCTGAAAAGGTGTGAAAAATATGAAGAGCTTCAAAAATATGAAAAATATGAAGAGCTTTAAAAGGTGTGAAAAATATGAAGAGCTTCAAAAGGTGCCAAAAATATCAGGAGAATGAAACGGTCTGCAAAATAGGAGGAGCATGAAATGGTGTTCAAACACATTAAGAGCCTGAAAATGTGTGAAAAATATGAAGAGCTTCAAAAGGTGTGAAAAATATGAGGAGCATGAACAGTCTGAAAAATAGGAGGAGCGTGAAGCGGTGTTGAAAAACATGAAGAGCCTGAAAAGGTGTGAAAAATAAGAAGAGCTTCAAAATGTTTCAAAATTATGAGGAGAATGAACAGTCTGAAAAATAGGAGGAGCGTGAAGCGGTGTTGAAAAACATGAAGAGCATGAAAAGGTGTGAAAAATAAGAAGACCTTCAAAAGGTGTGAAGTACATGAGGAGCATTAAACGCTCTGAAAAATAGGAGAAGCATGAAGTTTTGTTCAAAAACATGAAGAGCCTGAAAAGGTGTGAAATATATGAAGATCTTCAAAAGGTGTGAAATATATGAGGGGCATGAAACGGTCGGAAAAATAGGAGGTGCATGAAGCGTTGTTGAAAACATGAAGAGCCTGAAAAGGTGTGAAAATTACGAAGAACTTCAAAAGGTATGAAAAATATGAGGAGCATGAAGTGGTTTAGAAAAACCTGAAGAGCCTGAAAAGGTGTGAGAAATATGAAGAGTTTCAAAAGGTATCAAAAATATGAGGAGACTGAAACGGTCTGAAAAATAAAAGGAGCATGAAGCGCTGTTCAAAAACATGAAGAGCCTGAAAAGGTGTGGAATATATGAAGACCTTCAAAAGGTGTCAAAAATATGAGGAGAATGAAACGGTCTGAAAAATAGGAGGAGCATGAAACGGTGATCAAAAACATGAAGAGCCTGAAAAGGTGTGAAAAATATGAAGAGCTTCAAAAGGTGTGAAATACATGAGGAGCATGAAACTCTCTGAAAAATAGAAGGAGCATGAAGTGGTGTTCAAAAACATAAAGAGCCTGAAAAGTTGTGAAAAATATGAAAAGCTTCAAAAGGTGTCAAAAATATGAGGAGCATGAAACGGGCTGAAAAATAGAAGTAGCATGAAGTGGTGTTGAAAAACATGAAGATCCTGAAAAGGTGTGAAAAATATGAAGAGCTTCAAAAGGCGTGAAATACATGAGGAGCATGAAATGGCCTGAAAAATACGAGGAGCATGAAACGGTGTTCAAAAACATGAAGAGCCTGAAAAGGTGTGAAAAATATGAAGAGCTTCAAAAGGTGTCAAAAATATGAGGAGCATGAAACGGTCTGAAAAATAGAAGCAGCATGAAGCGGTGTTGAATTAGATGAAGAGCCTGAAAACGTGTGAAAAATAAGAAGAGATTCAAAAGGTGTGAAAAATATGAAAGCTTTAAAAGGTGTCAAAAATATGAGGAGCATGAAACGGTCTGAAAAATAGGAGGAGCATGAAGCGGTGTTGAAAAACATGAAGAGCCGGAAAAGGTGTGAAAAATATGAAGAGCTTCAAAAGGTGTCAAAAATATGAGGAGCATGGAACAGTCTGAAAAATAGGAGGAGCATGAAGCGTTGTTGAAAAACATGAAGAGCCTTAAAATGTGTGAAACATATGAAGAGCTTCAAAATGTGTGAAATACATGAGGAGCATGAAACGGGCTGAAAATTAGGAGGAGCATGAAGCAGTGTGGCAAAACATGAAGAGCCTGAAAAGGTGTGAAAGATATGAAGAGTTTCTAAAAGTGTCAAAAATATGAGGAGCATGAAAACGTCTGAAAAATAGGAGAAGCATGAAGTGGTGTTGAAAAACATTAAGAGCCTGAAAGGGTGTGAAAAATATGAAGAGCTTCAAAATGTGTCAAAAATATGAGGAGCATGAAATGGTCTGAAAAATAGGAGGAGCATGAAGCGGTGTTCAAATACATGAAGAGCGTGAAAAGGTGTGAAAAATATGAAGAGCTTCAAAAATATGAAAAATATGAAGAGCTTCAAAAGGGGTGAAAAATATGAAGAGCTTCAAAAGGTGTCAAAAATATGAGAAACATGAAACGGTCTGAAAAATTGGTGGAGCATGAAGCGGTGTTCAAAAACATGAAGAGCCTGAAAAGGTGTGAAAAATATGAAGAGCTTCAAAAGGTGTCAAAAATATGAGGAGCATGAAACGGTCTAAAAAATCGGAGGAGCATGAAATGGTGTTCAAATACATGAAGACACTGAAAAGGTGTGAAAAACATGAAGAGCTTCAAATGGTGTGAAATACATGAGGAGCATGAAACGGTCTGAAAAATAGGAGGAGCATGAAGGTGTGCTCAAAAACATGAAGAGCCTGAAAAAGTGTGAAAAATATGAAGAGCTTCAAAAATATGAAAAATATGAAGAGCTTCAAAAGGTGTGAAAAATATGAGGAGCATGAAACGGTCTGAAAAATATGAGGAGCATGAAGCGCTGTTCAAAAACATGAAGAGCCTAAAAGGTGTGAAAAATATGAAGAGATTTAAAAGGTGTCAAAAATATGAGGAGCATGAAACGGCCTCAAAAATAGGAGGAGCATGAATCGGTGATGAAAAACATGGAGAGCCTAAAAGGTGTAAAAAATATGAAGAGCTTCAAAAGGTTTCAAAATGTGTGGAGCATGAAACGGTCTGAAAAATAGGAGGAGTATGAAGCGGTGTGAAAAACATGAAGAGCCTGAAAAGGTGTGAAAAATATGAAGAGCTTGAAAAGGTGTGAAAAATATGAAGAACTTCAAAATGTGTGAAATATTTGAAGAGCTTCAAAATGTGTCAAAAAGAGATGAGCATGAAACGGTTTGAAAAATAGGAGGAGCATGAAGTGGTGTTGAAAAACATGAAGAGCCTGAAAAGGTGTGAGAAATATGAAGAGTTTCAAAAGGTGTCAAAAATATGAGGATCCTGAAACGGTCTGAAAAATAAGAGGAGCATGAAGCGGTGTTCAAAAACATGAAGAGCCTGAAAAGGTGTGAAATATATGAAGAGCTTCAAAAGGTGTCAAAAATATGAGGAGAATGAAACGGTCTGAAAAATAGGAGGAGCATGAAACGGTGATCAATAACATGAAGAGCCTGAAAAGGTGTGAAAAATATGAAAAGCTTCAAAAGGTGTCAAAAATATAAGGAGCTTGAAACGGGCTGAAAAATAGGAGAAGCATGAAGTGGTTTTGAAAAACATGAAGATCCTGAAAATGTGTGAAAAATATGAAGAGCTTCAAAAGTGTGAAATACATGACGAGCATGAAATGGCCTGAAAAATACGAGGAACATGAAACGGTGTTCAAAAACATGAAGAGCCTGAAAAAGTGTGAACAATATGAAGAGCTTCAAAAGGTGTCAAAAATATGAGGAGCATGAAAACGTATGAAAAATAGGAGGAGCATGAAGTGGTGTTGAAAAACATTAAGAGCCTGAAAGGGTGTGAAAAATATGAAGAGCTTCAAAAGGTGTCAAAAATATGAGAAGCATGAAACGGTGTGAATAATAGGAGGAGCATCAAGTGGTGTTCAAAAACATGAAGAGTCAGAAAAGGTGTGAAAAATATGAACAGCTTCAAAAGGTGTCAAAAATATGAGGAGCATGAAACGGTCTGAAAAATGGGAGGAGCATGAAATGTTGATCAAAAACATGAAGAGCCTGAAAAGGTGTGAAAAATATGAAGAGCTTCAAAAGGTGTGAAATACATGAGGAACATGAAACTCTCTGAAAAATAGAAGGAGCATGAAGTGGTGTTCAAAAACATGAAGAGCCTGAAAAGGTGTGAAAATATGAAGAGCTTCAAAAATATGAAAAATATGAAGAGCTTCAAAGGGTGAGAAAAATATGAAGAGCTTCAAAAGGTGTCAAAAATATGAGGAGGATGAAACGGTCTGAAAAATAGGCGGAGCATGAAGCGATGTTGAAAAACATGAAGAGCCTGAAAAGGTGTGAAAAAAATGAAGAGCTTCAAAAGGTGTGAAAAATATGAGGAGCATGATACAGTTTTAAAAATAGGAGGAGCATGAAGCTGTGTTGAAAAACATGAAGAGCCTGAAAACGTGTGAAAATATGAAGAGCTTCAAAAATATAAAAAATATGAAGAGATTCAAAGGGTGAGAAAAATATGAAGAGCTTCAAAAGGTGTCAAAAATATGAGGAGCATGAAACGTTCTGAAAAATAGGAGGAGCATGAAGCGGTGTTGAAATACATGAAGAGATTGAAAAACGTGTGAAAAATATGAAGAGCTTCAAAAGCTGTGAAAAATATGAAGAGCTTCAAAAGGTGTGAAATACATGAGGGGCATGAAACTGGCTGAAAAATAGGAGAAGCATGAAGTGGTGTGGAAATATAAGAAAAGCGTGAAAAGGTGTGAAAAATATGAAGAGCCTCAAAAGGTGTGGAAAATATGAGGAGCATGATATGGTTTGAAAAATAGGATTAGCATGAAGCGCTGTTCAAAAACATGAAGAGCCTGAAAAATTGTGAAAAATATGAAAAGCATCAAAAGGTGTCAAAAATATGAGGAGCATGAAACGGTCTGAAAAATAGGAGGAGCATGAAGCGGTGTTGAAAAACATGAAGAACCTGAAAAGGTGTGAAAAATATGAAGAGCTTGAAAACGTGTGAAATATATGAAAAGCTTCAAAAGGTGTTAAAAATGAGATGAGCATGAAACCGTCTGAAAAATATGAGGAGCATGAAACGGTGATCAAAAACATGAAGAGCCTGAAAAGCTGTGAAAAATATGAAGAACTTCACAAGGTGTGAAATACATGAGGAGCATGAAACTCTCTGAAAAATAGAAATAGCATGAAGTGGTGTTAAAAACAAGAAGAGCCTGAAAAGGTGTGAAAATATGAAGAGCTTCAAAAGGTGTGAAAAATATGAGGAGCATGATACAGTTTGAAAAATAGGAGGAGCATGAAGCCGTGTTGAAAACATGAAGAGTCTGAAAACGTGTTAAAATATGAAGAGCTTCAAAAATATGAAATATATGAAGAGCTTCAAAAGGTGTGAAAAATATGAAGAGCTTCAAAAGGTGTGAAAAATATGAAGAGCTTCAAAAGGTGTGAAAAATAGGAGGAGCTTCAAAAGGTGTCAAAAATATGAGGAGCATGAAACGGTCTGAACATACGAGGAGCATGAAGCGGTGTTCAAAAACATGAAGAGCCTGAAAAGATGTGAAAAATATGAAGAGCTTTAAAACGTGTGAAAAATGAGATGAGCATGAAACGGTCTGAAAAATAGGAGGAGCATGAAGCGGTGTTCAAAATCATGAAGAGCCTGAAAAAGCGTGAAAAATATGAAGAGCTTCAAAAGGTGTCAAAAATATGAGGAGCATGAAACGGTCTGAAAAATAGGAGGAGCATGAAGCAGTGTTGAAAAACATGAAGAGCCTGAAAAGGTGTGAAATACATGAATAGGTTCAGAACGTGTCAAAAATATGAGGAGCATGAAACGGTCTGAAAAATAGGAGGAGCATGAAATGATGTTCAAATACATGAAGAGACTGAAAACCTGTGAAAAATATGAAGAGCTTCAAAAGGTGTCAAAATTATGAGGAGCATGAAACGGTGTGAAATATAGGAGGAGCATGAAGCAGTGTTGAAAATCATGAAGAGCCTGAAAAGGTGTGAAAAATAGGAGGAGCTTCAAAAGGTGTCAAAAATATGAGGAGCATGAAACTGTCTGAACATACGAGGAGCATGAAGCGGTGTTCAAAAACATGAAGAGCCTGAAAAGATGTGAAAAATATGAAGAGCTTTAAAACGTGTGAAAAATGAGATGAGCATGAAACGGTCTGAAAAATAGGAGGAGCATGAAGCGGTGTTCAAAATAATGAAGAGCCTGAAAAAGCATGAAAAATATGAAGAGCTTCAAAAGGTGTCAAAAATATGAGGAGCATGAAACGCTCTGAAAAATAGGAGCAACATGAAACGATGTTCAAAAACATGAAGACATTGAAAATGTGTGAAAAATATGAAGAGGTTCAAAAGGTGTGAAATACATGAGGATCATGAAACTGTCTGAAATATATGAGGAGCATGAAGCAGTGTTCAAAATCATGAAGAGCTGAAAACGTGTGAAAAATAGGAGGAGCTTCAAAAGGTGTCAAAATTATGAGGAGCATGAAACGGTCTGAAAAATAGGAGGAGCATGAAGCGGTGTTCAAAAACATGAAGAGCCTGAAAAGGTGTGAAAAATATGAAGAGCTTCAAAAGCTGTCAAGTATATGAGTAGCATGAAACGGTTTGAAAACTAGCAGGAGCATGAAACGGTGTAGAAAAACTTGAAGAGCCTGAAAAGGTGTGGAAAATAGGAGGAGCTTCAAAAGGTGTCAAAAATATGTGCTGCGTGAAACGGTCTGAAAAATAGGAGGAGCATGAAGCGGTGTTCAAAAACATAAAGAGCCTGAAAAGGTGTGAAAAATATGAACAGCTTCAAAAGGTGTGAAAAATATGAGGAGCACGAAACGGTCTGAAAAATAGGAGGAGCATGAAGCGGTTTTCAAAAACATGAAGAGCCTGAAAAGGTGTGAAAAATATGAAGAGCTTCAAAAGGTGTCAAAAATATGAGAAGCATGAAACAGTCTCAAAAATAGGAGGAAAATGAATCGGTGATCAAGAACATGGAGAGCCTGAAAAGGTGTGAAATATTTGAAGAGCTTCAAAAGGTTTGAAAATATGAGGAGCATGAAACGGTCTGAAAAATCGGAGGAGCATGAAGCGGTGTTCAAAAACATGAAGAGCCTGAAAAGGTGTGAAAAATATGAAGAGCTTCAAAATGTGTCAAAAGTATGAGGAGCATGAAACGGCCTGAAAAATAGGAGGAGCATGAAAAGGTGTTCAAAAACATGAAGAGCTTGAAAAGATGTCAAATATATGAAGAGCTTCAAAAGGTGTGAAAAATAGGAGGAGCATGAAGCTTTGTTCAAAAACATGAAGAGCCTGAAAAAGTGTGAAAAATATAAAGAGCTTCAAAAGCTGTGAAATACATGAGGAGCATGAAACGGTCTGAAAAATAGGAGAAGCATGAAGTGGTGTGGAAAAAGATGAAGAGCCTGAAAAAGTGTGAAAAATATGAAGAGCTTCAAAAGGTGTGAAATACATGAGGAGTATGAAACTCTCTGAAAAATAGGAGGAGCATGAAGTGGGGTGGAAAAAGATGAAGAGCCTGAAAACGTGTGAAAAATATGAAGAGCTTCAAAAGGTGTGAAATACATGAGGAGCATGAAACTCTCTGAAAAATAGGAGGAACATGAAGTGGTGTTCAAAAAGATGAAGAGCCTGAAAAGGTGTGAAAAATATGAAGAGCTTCAATAGGTGTGAAATATATGAGTATCATGAAACGGTCTGAAAAATAGGAGGAGCATGAAGTGATGTTGAAAAACATGAAGAGCCTGAAATGGTGTGAAAAATATGAAGAGATTCAAAAGCTGTGAAATATATGTGGAGCATAAAACGGTCTCAAAATTAGGTGGAGCATGAAGCGGTGTTGAAAAACATGAAGAGCCTGAAAAGCTGTGAAAAATTTGAAGAGCTTCAAAAGGTGTGAAAAATATGAGGAGTATGAAACGGTCTGAAAACAGGAGGAGCATGAAACCGTGTTCAAAAACATGAAGAGCCTGAAAAGGCATGAAAAATATGAAGAGCTTCAAAAGGTTTCAAAAATATGAGGAGCATGAAACGCTCGAAAAAAAGGGGGACCTAAAAGCGGTGTTCACAAACATGAAGTGTCTGAAAAGGTGTGAAATATAAGAAGAGCTTCAAAGGGTGTCAAAATTATGAGGAGCATGAAACGGTCTGAAAAATAGGAGGAGCATGAAACAGTGTTGAAAAACATGAAGAGCCTGAAACGGTGTGAAAAATATGAAGAGCTTCAAAACGTGTCAAAAATATGAGGAGCATGAAACGGTGTGAAAAATAGGAGGAGCATGATGCGGTGTTGAAAAATATGAAGAGCCTGAAAACGTGTGAAAAATATGAAGATCTTTAAAAGGTATGAAAAATATGAAGAGCTTCAAAAGGTGTCAAAAAAGAGATGAGCATGAAACGGTCTGAAAAATAGGAGGAGCATGAAGTTGTGTTCAAGAAGATGAAGAGCCTGAAAAGGTGTGAAGTATATGAAGATTTCAAAAGGTGTCAAAAATCTGAGGAGCATGAAACGGTCTGAAAAATAGGAGGAGCATGAAGTGATGTTGAAAAACATGAAGAGACTGAAAAGGTGTGAAAAATATGAAGAGCTTCAAAAGGTGTCAAAAATAAGAGGAGCATGAAACGGTCTGAAATATATGAGGACCATGAACCGGTGTTCAAAAACATGAAGGCCTGAAAAGGTGTGAAAAATTTGAGGAGCTTCAAAAGGAGTGAAAAATATGAAGAGGTTCAAAAGGTGTCAAAAATGAGATGAGCATGAAACGCTCTGAAAAATAGTAGGAGCATGAAGTTGTGTTGAAAAACATGAAGAGCCTGAAAACGTGAGAAATATAGGAGGAGCTTGAAAAGGTGTCAAAAATATGAGGAGCATGAAACGGTCGGAACAATAGGAGGAGCATGAAGCGGTGTTGAAAAACATGAAGAGCCTGAAAACGTGTGAAAAATATGAAGAGCTTCAAAAGGTGTGAAAAATATGAAGAGATTCAAAAGGTGTCAAAAATGAGATGAGCATGAAACTGTCTGTAAAATAGGAGGAGCATGAAGTGGTATTGAAAAACATGAAGAGACTGAAAAGGTGTGAAAAATATGAAGAGCTTCAAAACGTGTGAAAAATATGAAGAGCTTCAAAAGGTGTCAAAAATGAGATGAGCCTGAAACGGTCTGAAAAACAGGAGGATCATGAGGCGGTGTTGAAAAACATGAAGAGCCTGAAAAGGTGTGAGAAATAGGAAGTGCTTGAAAAGGTGTCAAAAAAATGAGGAGCATGAAACGGACGGAAAATAGGAGGAGCATGAAGCGGTGTTGAAAAACATGAAGAGCTTGAAAACGTGTGAAAAATATGAAGAGCTTCAAAAGGTGTCAAAAATGAGATGAGCATGGAACTGTCTGGAAAATAGGAGGAGCATGAAACGGTGTTCAAAAACATGAAGAGCCTGAAAAGGTGTGAAAAATATGAAGAGCTTCAAAAAATGTCAAAAATATGAGGAGCATGAAACGGTCTGAAAAATAGGGGAATCATGCAGCGGTGTTGAAAACTATAAACAGCCTTAAAAAGTGTGAAAAATATGAAGAGCTTCAAAAGCTGTCAAAAATATGAGGAGCATGAAACGGTCTGAAAAATAGGAGCAACATGAAACGATGTTCAAAAACATGAAGACATTGAAAATGTGTGAAAAATATGAAGAGGTTCAAAAGGTGTGAAATACATGAGGATCATGAAACTGTCTGAAATATATGAGGAGCATGAAGCAGTGTTCAAAAACATGAAGAGCTGAAAACGTGTGAAAAATAGGAGGAGCTTCAAAAGGTGTCAAAATTATGAGGAGCATGAAACGGTCTGAAAAATAGGAGGAGCATGAAGCGGTGTTCAAAAACATGAAGAGCCTGAAAAGGTGTGAAAAATATGAAGAGCTTCAAAAGCTGTCTAGTATATGAGTAGCATGAAACGGTATGAAAACTAGCAGGAGCATGAAACGGTGTAGAAAAACTTGAAGAGCCTGAAAAGGTGTGAAAAATAGGAGGAGCTTCAAAAGGTGTCCAAAATATGTGCTGCGTGAAACGGTCTGAAAAATAGGAGGAGCATGAAGCGGTGTTCAAAAACATAAAGAGCCTGAAAAGGTGTGAAAAATATGAAGAGCTTCAAAAGGTGTCAAAAGTATGAGGAGCATGAAACGGTGTGAAATATAGGAGGAGCATGAAGCAGTGTTGAAAATCATGAAGAGCCTGAAAAGGTGTGAAAAATAGGAGGAGCTTCAAAAGGTGTCAAAAATATGAGGAGCATGAAACGGTCTGAACATACGAGGAGCATGAAGCGGTGTTCAAAAACATGAAGAGCCTGAAAAGATGTGAAAAATATGAAGAGCTTTAAAACGTGTGAAAAATGAGATGAGCATGAAACGGTCTGAAAAATAGGAGGAGCATGAAGCGGTGTTCAAAATCATGAAGAGCCTGAAAAAGCGTGAAAAATATGAAGAGCTTCAAAAGGTGTCAAAAATATGAGGAGCATGAAACGGTCTGAAAAATAGGAGGAGCATGAAGCAGTGTTGAAAAACATGAAGAGCCTGAAAAGGTGTGAAATACATGAATAGGTTCAGAACGTGTCAAAAATATGAGGAGCATGAAACGGTCTGAAAAATAGGAGGAGCATGAAATGATGTTCAAATACATGAAGAGACTGAAAACCTGTGAAAAATATGAAGAGCTTCAAAAGGTGTCAAAAGTATGAGGAGCATGAAACGGTGTGAAATATAGGAGGAGCATGAAGCAGTGTTGAAAATCATGAAGAGCCTGAAAAGGTGTGAAAAATAGAAGGAGCTTCAAAAGGTGTCAAAAATATGAGGAGCATGAAACTGTCTGAACATACGAGGAGCATGAAGCGGTGTTCAAAAACATGAAGAGCCTGAAAAGATGTGAAAAATATGAAGAGATTTAAAACATGTGAAAAATGAGATGAGCATGAAACGGTCTGAAAAATAGGAGGAGCATGAAGCGGTGTTCAAAATCATGAAGAGCCTGAAAAATCGTGAAAAATATGAAGAGCTTCAAAAGGTGTCAAAAATATGAGGAGCATGAAACGGTCTGAAAAATAGGAGCAACATGAAACGATGTTCAAAAACATGAAGACATTGAAAATGTGTGAAAAATATGAAGAGGTTCAAAAGGTTTGAAAATATGAGGAGCATGAAACGGTCTGAAAAATAGGAGGAGCATGAAGTGGTGTTGAAAAACATGAAGAGCCTGAAAAAGTGTGAAAAATATAAAGAGCTTCAAAAGCTGTGAAATACATGAGGAGCATGAAACGGTCTGAAAAATAGGAGAAGCATGAAGTGGTGTGGAAAAAGATGAAGAGCCTGAAAAAGTGTGAAAAATATGAAGAGCTTCAAAAGGTGTGAAATACATGAGGAGTATGAAACTCTCTGAAAAATAGGAGGAGCATGAAGTGGTGTGGAAAAAGATGAAGAGCCTGAAATCGTGTGAAAAATATGAAGAGCTTCAAAAGGTGTGAAATACATGAGGAGCATGAAACTCTCTGAAAAATAGGAGGAACATGAAGTGGTGTTCAAAAAGATGAAGAGCCTGAAAAGGTGTGAAAAATATGAAGAGCTTCAATAGGTGTGAAATATATGAGTATCACTAAACGGTCTGAAAAATAGGAGGAGCATGAAGTGATGTTGAAAAACATGAAGAGTCCGAAATGGTGTGAAAAATATGAAGAGATTCAAAAGCTGTGAAATATATGTGGAGCATAAAACGGTCTCAAAAATAGGAGGAGCGTGAAGCGGTGTTGAAAAACATGATGAGCCTGAAAAGGTGTGAAAAATTTGAAGAGCTTCAAAAGGTGTGAAAAATATGAGGAGTATGAAACGGTCTGAAAAACAGGAGGAGCATGAAACCGTGTTCAAAAACATGAAGAGCCTGAAAAGGCATGAAAAATATGAAGAGCTTCAAAAGGTTTCAAAAATATGAGGAGCATGAAACGCTCGAAAAAAAGGGGGACCTTGAAGCGGTGTTCACAAACATGAAGTGTCTGAAAAGGTGTGAAATATAAGAAGAGCTTCAAAGGGTGTCAAAATTATGAGGAGCATGAAACGGTCTGAAAAATAGGAGGAGCATGAAACAGTGTTGAAAAACATGAAGAGCCTGAAACGGTGTGAAAAATATGAAGAGCTTCAAAACGTGTCAAAAATATGAGGAGCATGAAACGGTGTGAAAAATAGGAGGAGCATGATGCGGTGTTGAAAAATGTGAAGAGCCTGAAAACGTGTGAAAAATATGAAGATCTTTAAAAGGTATGAAAAATATGAAGAGCTTCAAAAGGTGTCAAAAAAGAGATGAGCATGAAACGGTCTGAAAAATAGGAGGAGCATGAAGTTGTGTTCAAGAAGATGAAGAGCCTGAAAAGGTGTGAAGTATATGAAGATTTCAAAAGGTGTCAAAAATCTGAGGAGCATGAAACGGTCTGAAAAATAGGAGGAGCATGAAGTGGTGTTGAAAAACATGAAGAGCCTGAAAAGGTCTGAAAAATATGAAGAGCTTCAAAAGGTGTCAAAAAGGTGAGGAGCATGAAATGGTCTGAAAAATCGGAGGAGCATGAAGCGGTGTTCAAAAACATGAAGAGCCTGAAAAGGTGTGAAAAATATGAAGAGCTTCAAAATGTGTCAAAAGTATGAGGAGCATGAAACGGCCTGAAAAATAGGAGGAGCATGAAAAGGTGTTCAAAAACATGAAGAGCTTGAAAAGATGTCAAATATATGAAGAGCTTCAAAAGGTGTGAAAAATAGGAGGAGCATGAAGCTTTGTTCAAAAACATGAAGAGCCTGAAAAAGTGTGAAAAATATAAAGAGCTTCAAAAGCTGTGAAATACATGAGGAGCATGAAACGGTCTGAAAAATAGGAGAAGCATGAAGTGGTGTGGAAAAAGATGAAGAGCCTGAAAAAGTGTGAAAAATATGAAGAGCTTCAAAAGGTGTGAAATACATGAGGAGTATGAAACTCTCTGAAAAATAGGAGGAGCATGAAGTGGTGTGGAAAAAGATGAAGAGCCTGAAAACGTGTGAAAAATATGAAGAGCTTCAAAAGGTGTGAAATACTTGAGGAGCATGAAACTCTCTGAAAAATAGGAGGAACATGAAGTGGTGTTCAAAAAGATGAAGAGCCTGAAAAGGTGTGAAAAATATGAAGAGCTTCAAAGGGTGTCAAAATTATGAGGAGCATGAAACGGTCTGAAAAATAGGAGGAGCATGAACTGGTGTTCAAAAACATGAAGAGCCTGAAAAGGTTGAAAAATATGAAGAGCTTCAAAAGGTGTCAAAAATATCAGGAGCATGAAACGGTCTCAAAAATAGGAGGAACATGAAGCGATGTTGAAAACCATGAAGAGCCTGAAAAGGTGTGAAAAATATGAAGAGCTTCAAAAGGTTTCAAAAATGAAATGAGCATGAAACGGTCTGAAAAATAGAAGGAGTATGATGTGGTGTTGAAAAAAAAGAAGAGACTGAAAAGGTGTGAAATATATGAAGAGCTTCAAAAAGTGTGAAATACATGAGGAGCATTAAACGGTCTGAAAAATAGGAGAAGCATGAAGCGGTGTTCAAAAACATGAAGAGCCTGAAAACGTGTGAAAAATATGAAGAGCTTCAAAAGGTGTGAAATACATGAGGAGCATTAAACGGTCTGAAAAATAGGAGAAGCATGAAGAGGGGTTCAAAAACAGGAAGAGCCTGAATAGTTGTGAAAAATATGATTAGCTTCAAAAGTTGTCAAAAATATGAGGAGCATGAAACGGTCTGAAAAATAGGAGGAGCATGAAGCGGTGTTCAAAAACAGGAAGACCCTGAAAAGTAGTGAAAAATATGAAGAGCTTCAAAAGGTGTCAAAAATATGAGGAGCATAAAACGGTCTGAAACATAGGAGGACTATGAAACGGTGTTCAAAAACATGAAGAGCCTGAAAAGGTGTGAAAAATATGAAGAGCTTCAAAACGTGTCAAAAATATGAGGAGCATGAAACGGTCTGAAAAATAGGAGGAGCAAGAAAGGGTGTTGAACAACATGAAGAGCCTGAAAAGATGTGAAAAATATGAAGAGCTTCAAAAGGTGTGAAATACTTGAGGAGCATGAAATGGTCTGAAAAATAGGAGGAGCATGAAGAGTTGTTAAAAAACATGAACAGCCAGAAAAGGTGTGAAAAATATGAAAACCTTCAAAAGATGTCAAAAATATGAGGAGCATGAAACGATCAGAAAATTAGGAGGAGCATTAAACCTTGTTCAAAAATATGAAGAGCCAGAAAAGATGTGAAAAATATGAAGAGCTTCAAAAGGTGTGAAATACATGAGGAGCATGAAATGGTCTGAAAAATAGGAGGAGCATGAAGCGGTGTTCAAAAACATGAAGATCCTGAAAAGTTGTGAAAAAGGTGAAGAGCTTCAAAGGGTGTGAAAAATATGAGGAGCATGAAACGGTCTGAAAAATAGGAGGAGCATGAAGCGGTGTTCAAAACATGAAGAGCCTGAAAAGGATGTGTTAAATATGAAGAGCTTCAAAAGGTGTGAAATACATGAGCAGCATGAAACTGTTTGAAAAATAGGAGGAGCATGAAATGGAGTTCAAAAACATGAAGAGCCTGAAAAGGTGTGAAAAATATATAGAGCTTAAAAGATGTGAAAAAGAGGAGGAGCATGAAGCGGTGTTCAAAAACATGAAGAGCCTGAAAAGGTGTGAAATATATGAAGAGCTTCAAAAGGTGTCCAAAATATGAGGAGCATGAAACGGTCTGAAAAATAGGAGGAGCATGAAGCTGTGTTCAAAAACATGAAGAGCCTGAAAAGGTGTGAAAAATATGAAGAGCTTCAAAAGGTGTGAAAAATATGAGGAGCATGAAACGGTCAGAAAAATAGAAGCAGCATGAAATGGTTTTCAAAAACATGAAGAGCCTGAAAAGGTTGAAAAATATGAAGAGCTTCAAAATGTGTCAATAATATGAAGAGCATGAAACGGTCTTAAAAATAGGAGGATCATGAAGCGGTGTTCAAAAACATGAAGAGTCTGAAAAGGTGTGAAAGATATGAAGAGCTTCAAAAGGTGTCAAAAATATGAGGAGCATGAAACGGTCTGCAAAAAGGAGGAGCATGAATTGGTGTTGAAAACATGAAGAGCCTGAAAAGCTGTGAAAAATATGACGAGCTTCAAAGGTGTCAAAAATATGAGGAGTATGAAACTGTCTGAAAAATTGGAGGAGCATGAAGTGGTGTTCAAAATCATGAAGAGCCTGAAAAGTTGAGAAAAATTTGAAGAGATTCAAAAGGTGTGAAAAATATGAGGAGCATGAAACGGTCTGAAAAATAGAAGCAGCAAGAAACGGTGTGAAAAACATGAAGAGCCTGAAAACGTGTGAAAAATATGAAGAGCTTCAAAAGATGTGAAATACATGGGGAGGATTAAACGGTCTGAAAAATAGGAGGAGCATGAAGCGGTGTTGAAAAACATGAAGAGCCTGAAAACGTGTGAAAAATATGAAGAGCTTCAAAAGGTGTGAAAAATATGAAGAGCTTCAAAAGGTGTGAAATACATGGGGAGGATTAAACGGTCTGAAAAATAGGAGGAGCATGAAGCGGTGTTCAAAAACATGAAGAGCCTGAAAAGGTGTGAAAAATATGAAGAGCTTCAAAAGGTGTGAAAATTATGAGGATCAGGAAACGGTCTGAAAAATAGGAGGAGCATGAAGCGGTTTTCAAAAACATGAAGAGCCTGAAAAGTTGTCAAAAATATGAAGAGCTTCAAAAGGTGTCAAAATATTAGGAGCATGAAACGACTGAAAAATATGAGGAGCATGAAGCGGTGTTGAAAAACATGAAGAGCCTGAAAAGGTTTGAAATATATGAAGAGCTTAAAAAGTGATAAAATATGAGGAGCATGAAACGGTCTGAAATATAGGAGGAGCATGAAGCGGTGTTGAAAAAAATGAAGAGCCTGAAAAGGTGTCAAAAATATGAAGAGCTTCAAAAGGTCTCAAAAATATGAGGAGCATGAAACAGTCTGAAAAATAGGAGGAGCATGAAGCGGTGTTGAAAAACATGAAGATCCTGAAAAGATGTGAAAAATATGAAGAGCTTCAAAAGGTGTCAAAAATATGTGGAGCATGAAACGGTCTAAAAAATAGCAGGAGCATGAAGCGGTGTTCAAAAACATGAAGAGCCTGAAAAGGTGTGAAAAATATGAAGAGCTTCAAAAGGTGTGAAAAATATGAGGTGCATGAAACGGTCTGAACAATAAGAGGAACATGAATCTATCTGACAAATAGAGGAGCAAAAAGCGGTGTTAAACAACATGAAGAGCCTGAAAAGGTGTGAAAAATATGAAGAGCTTCAAAAGGTGTCAAATATATGAGGAGCAAGAAACAGTCTGAAAAATAGCAGGGGCATGAAGCAGATGTCAAAAACATGAAGATCCTGAAAAGGTGTGAAACATATGAAGAGCTTCAAAAGGTGTCAAAAATATGAGGAGCAAGAAAGATTCTGAAAAATACGATGAGAATTAAGCGGTGTTGAAACACATGAAGAGCCTGAAAAAGTGTGAAAAATATGAAGAGCTTAAAAAGGTGTCAAAAATATGAGGAGCATGAAACGGTCTGAAAAACAGGAAGAGCATGAAGCGGTCCTCAAATACATGAAGAGAGTGAAAAGGTGTGAAAAATATGCAGAGCTAAAAAAGGAGACAAAATTATGAGGAGCATAAAACTGTCTGAAAAATACGAGGAGCATGAACCAGTGGTCAAAAACATGAAGAGCCTGAACAGGTGTGAAAAATATGAAGAGCTTCAAAAGGTTTCAAAAATATGAGGAGCATGAATCGGTCTGAATAATAGGAGGAGCATGAAGCGGTGTTCAAAAACATGAAGAGCCTGAAAAGGTGTGAAAAATATGAAGAGCTTCATAATGTGTCAAAAATATGAGGATCATAAAACGATGTGAAAAATAGGAGGAGCATGAAGCGGTGTTGAAAAACATGAAGAGCCTGAAAAGGTGTGAAGAATCTGAAGAGCTTCAAAAGGTCTCAAAAATATGAGGAGCATGAAACAGTCTGAAAAATAGGAGGAGCATGAAACTGTGTTCAAAAACATGAAGAGCCTGAAAAGGAGTGCGAAATATGAAGAGCTTCAAAAGGTGTAAAATATACGAGGAGCATGAAATGGTCTGAAAAATTGGAGGGGCATGAAGCGGTGGTCAAAAATATGAAGAGCCTGAAAAGCTGTGAAAAATATGAAGAGCTTCAAAAAGTGTCAAACATATGAGGAGCATGAAACAGTCTGAAAAATAGGATGAGCATGAAACGGTTTTTTAAAAGAAGTAGGGCAGGAAAAGGTGTGAAAAATATGAAGAGGTTCAAAATGTGTAAAAAATTTGAGGAGCATGAAACGGTCTGACAAATAGGAGGAGCATGAGGCGGTGTTTAAAAACATGAAGAGCCTGAAAAGGTGTGAAAAATATGAAGAGCTTCAAAAAGTGTCAAAAATATGAGAAGCATGAAATGACCGAAAAATAGGAGGAGCATGAAGAGGTGTTGAAAAACATGAAGAGCTTGAAAGGTGTCAAAAAGATGAGGAGAATGAAACGGTCTGAAAAATAGGAGGAGCATGAAGCGGTGGTCAAAAACATGAAGAGCCTGAAAAGTTGTGAAAAATATGAAGAGTTTCAATAGGTGTGAAAAATATGAGGTGCATGAAACGGTCTGAAAAATAGGAGGAGAATGAAGCGGTGTTGAGAAATATGAAGAGCCTGAAAAGGTTTGAAATATATGAAGAGCTTCAAAAGGTGTGAAAAATATGAGGAGCAGGAAACGGTCTGAAAAATAGGAGGAGCATGAAGCGGTCTTGAAAACCATGAACAGCCTGAAAAGGTGTGAAAAGTATGAAGAGCTTCAAAAGGAGACAAACATATAAGGAGCATGAAACGGTCTGAAAATTAGGAGGAGCATGAAACGGTGTTGAAAAACATGAAGAGCCTGAAAACGTGTGAAAAATATGAAGAGTTTCAAAAGATGTGAAAAATAAGAAGAGCTTCAAAAGGTGTCAAAAATGATGTGAGCATGAAACGGTCTGAAAAATAGGAGGAGAATGAAGTGGGGTTGAAAAAAATGAAGAGCCTGAAAAGGTGTGAAATATATGAAGAGCTTCAATAGATGTGAAAAATATGAGGAGCATGAAATGATCTGAAAAACAGGAGGAACATGAAACGGTCTGAAAAATAGGAGGAGCATGAAACGGTCTGAAAATAGGTGGAGCATGAAGCGGTGTTGAAAAACATGAAGAGCCTGAAAAAGTGTGAAAAATATGAAGAGCTTCAAAAGGTGTGAAACACATGAAGAGCATGAATCGGTCTGAAAAATAGGAGGAGCATGAAACGCTGTCCAAAAACATGAAGAGCCTGAAAAGCTGTGAAAAATATGAAGAACTTCAAAAGGTGTCAAAAAGATGAGGAGCATGAAACGGTCTGAAAAAAACGAGTAGCATGAAACTGTGTTCAAAAACATGAAGAGACTGAAAAGGTGTGAAAAATAGCAAGAGCTTCAAAAGTGTGAAATATAAGAGGAGCATGAAACGGTCTGAAAAATAGGAGGAGCATGAAAAGGTGTTCAAAATCATGAAGAGTCTGAAAAGCTGTGAAAAATATGAAGAGCTTCAAATGGTGTCAAAATATGAGGAGCATGAAACGGTCTAAAAAGTATGAGGAGCATGAAGTGGCATTGAAAAACCTTAAGAGACTGAAAAAGTGTGAAAAATATGAAGTGCTTCAAAAGCTGTGAAAAATGAGATGAGCATGAAAAGGACTGAAAAATAGGAGGAGCATGAAGTGGTGTTGAAAAACATGAAGAGCCTGAAAAGGTGTGAAAAATATGAAGAGCTTCAAAAGGTGTGAAATACATGAGGAGCATGAAGCGGTCTGAAAAATAGTAGGAGCATGAAGCGGTCTGAAAATTAGGAGGAGCAAGAAGCGGTGTTGAGAAACCTGAAGAGCCTGAAAATGTGTCAAAAATATGAAAAGCTTCAAAAGTTGTGAAAAATATGAAGAGCTTCAAAAGGTGTCAAAAATGAGATGAGCATGAAACGGTCTGAAAAATAGGAGGAGCATGAAGTGGTGTTGAAAAACATGAAGAGCCTGAAAATGTTTGAAATATTTGAAGAGCTTCAAAATGTGTCAGATATGAGAGGAGCATGAAACACTCTGAAAAATAGGAGGAGCATGAAGCGGTGTTGAAAAACATGAAGAGCCTGAAAAGATGAGAAAAATATGAAGAGCTTCAAAAGGTGTCAAAAATATGAGGAGCATGAAATGGCCTGAAATATAGGAGGACCATGAAACGGTGTTCAAAAACATGAAGAGCCTGAAATGTTGTGAAAAATATGAAGAGCTTCAAAAGGTGTGAAAAATATGAAGAGCTTCAAAAGGTGTCAAAAATATGAGGAGCATGAAACAGTCTGAAATATAGGAGGAGCATGAAACGGTGTTCAAAAACATGAAGAGCCTGCAATGGTGTGAAAAATATGAAGAGCCCCAAACGTGTCGAAAACATGAGAAGCATGAAACGGTCTGAAAAATAGGAGCAGCATGAAGTGGTGTTGAAAAACATGAAGAGCCTGAAAAGGTGTGAAAAATATGAAGAGCTTCAAGAGGTGTCAATAATAAGAGGTGCATGAAACAGTTTGTAATATAGGAGGAGCAAGAAACGATCTGAAAAATAGGAGGAGCATGAAGCGGTGTTGAAAAACATGAAGAGCCTGAAAAGATGAGAAAAATATGAAGAGCTTCAAAAGGTGTGAAAAATATGAGGAGCATTAAACGGTCTGAAAAATAGGAGAAGCATGAAACGGTGTTAGAAACATGAAGAGCATGAAAAGGTGTGAATAATATGAAGAGCTTCAAAATGTGTCATAAATATGAGGAGCATGAAACCGTTTCAAAATTAGGAGGAGCACGAAGCGTTGTTCAAAATATGGAGAGCCTGAAAAGGTATGAAAAATATGAAGAGCCTCAAAAGGTGTCTAAAATATGAGCAGCATGAAACGGTCTGAAAAACAGGAAGAGCATGAAACAGTGTTCAAAAACAAGAAGAACCAGGAAAGGTGTGTAAAATATGAAGAGCTTCACAAGGTGTCAAATATATGAGGAGCACGAAACGGTCTGAAAAATAGGAGGAGCATGAAACGGTGTTGAAAAACATGAAAAGCGTGAAAAGGTGTGAAAAATAAGAAGACCTTCAAACGATGTCAAATATATGAGGAGCACGAAACGGTCTGAAAAATATGAGGAGCATGAAACGGTGTTCAAAAACATGAAGAGCCTGAAAAGGTGTGAAATATATGAAGAGCTTTAAAAGGTGTCAAATATATGAGGAGCATGAAACGGTCTGAAAATAGGAGGAGCATGAAACGGTGTTGAAAAACATGAAAAGCATGAAAAGGTGTGAAAAATAAGAAGAGCTTCAAAAGATGTCAAATATATGAGGAGCAGGAAACGGTCTGAAAAATAGGAGGAGCATGAAGTGGTATTGAAAAACAGAAAGAGCCTGAAATGGTGTGAAAAATATGAAGAGCTTCAAAAGGTGTGAAAAATACCAAAAGCTTCAAAAGGTGTCAAAAATGAGATGAGCATGAAACGGTCTGAATAATAGGAGGAACATGAAGTGGTGTTGAAAAACATGAAGAGCCTGAAAAGGTGTGAAAAATATGAAGAGCTTCAAAAGGTGTGAAAAATATGAGGAACATGAAACAGTCTGAAATTAAGTAGGAGCATATAGCGGTGTTGAAAAACATGAAGAGCCTGAAAAGGTGTGAAAAATATGAAGAGCTTCCAAAATTGTCAAAAATATGAGGAGCATGAAACGGTCTGAAATATAGGAGGAGCATGAAACGGTAGGAAAAATAGGAGGAACATGAAACGGTGTTGAAAAATATGAAGAGCCTGAAAACGTGTGGAAAATAGGAGGAGCTTCAAATTGTTTCAAAAATATGAGGAGCATGAACGGTCTGAAAAATAGGAGGAGCATGAAGAGGTGTTGAAAAACATGAAGAGCTTCAAAAGGTGTAAAATATATGAAGAGCTTCAAAAGGTGTGAAAAATATGAAGAGCTTCAAAAGGTGTGAAATACATGAGGAGAATGAAACGGTCTGAAAAATAGGAGGAGCATGAAGCAGTGTTCAAAAACATGAAGAGCCTGAAAAGGTGTGAAAAATATGAAAAGCTTCAAAAGGTGTCAAAAATATGAGGATCATGAAACGGTCTGAAAAATAGGAGGAGCATGAAGCGGTGTTCAAAATATGCAGAGACAGAAAAGGTGTGAAAAATATGAAGAGCTTCAAAAGGTGTCAAAAATATGAAGAGCATACAACGGTCTGTAAAATAG